>NC_081407.1:9955128-11164064 GCF_030272615.1 Cryptomeria japonica
ATGTTTTGTGGGGTAAACCTCTCATTAAAATCATACCCTCAAATTCCAAAATAATAAAGTTGGGCAGCTTTAGGAGAACATCCTTCACCTTTTGTTTTAAGGTATTGATAGGAACCCGGAGATGTTAACAGGTTGCCTATAAAGTTTGTATACAACTTATAGTTGACAGATTGTCACGGGCCAAATAATTTCAAAACATACGTACATAGGATTACCATGTAAAGCTTTAATTGCAATCATTAGGTAAGGCATGTTGTAAGGATTTTAGGTTTTCCTAGCTATGCACTCATGTGATTGTGGAAGTGAGGAAATACTTCACAAAAGTTATTTTCAATTCACCACACGAAAGAAAGAGATGTTTTGGTGGAGTCACGGATGTTCAATGGTACAAGGAAACCAAACTTATGGGAAGTTCAAATTATCACCATTAGAAAACTAATTACAATCACAATAATGAGTTCGCTATGATGTTAAATTGAAGAGAAGTGGGGGTTGGCTATTCCAACTTCATGGCATGGCATTGATGAATTAGGTGATTTGTAGACCTTGTCCAAGATTCAATGGTATGGGGTCATTAAGTTTGTTTTTTAATGAACAAGAATTTTTTTAATTGTTTTTAAAGAGAGATTATAGTGTTTTATTAAAGAAAATGGGTCGAATGAAATAGTGTTTTTTTTTAAAATTTAAAATTTAGATATGTTAAAATTTTAAATATATATGAAATAAAAAACAATTGTAGTTAAATTATATGTAATAAGAGTTGTAGTTAAATGTTGCTCAATTTATCCCAAATTTGCTTTGCTCTTGTGTATCCATTGATCTTGGAAAACTTTGTGTCACTCAAACTATTCTTCTGACAACTTAAACCCATCTAGTTGTTCAATATAAATCTCTTCTTAGAGTTCTCCATTCAAGAATGTTGATTTGACGTCCATTGAGAAACATCATTATAGCTTCCATCCTAGCTATTGAAGCAAAAGTATCTTCAAAGTATATACCTTCAACTTGTGATTAGCCTTTACAAACCAGTCTTGCCTTGTTCCTTTTGACCTTTCCATCTTCATTCAACTTATTCCCGAACATCCACTTTGTTCTTATCGCATTCTTGTCCACTGGTCTAGGTACCAATCCCCATGTTTGATTCTTTTCAATCTGATTCAACTCGTCTTCCATAGCTTTTATCCAACCTTCATCCTTGCTAGCTTCTGCAAAAAAAATTGGCTCCACCTGAGACAAAAAACAGAAAATTGTTTGTTCACTAGTCCCAACAAGTCTTCTTCTTGTCTAAATTGCTTTGTCTTTGTCTCCAATCTTCTACATGGTTCTTCTGCACACACTTTGCAGGTGTTTTAGGTGCTTGTTCAAATTCTTTCTCTTCTGCATTTGTCTCTTATTTGTCTTCCGGAACTTCCCTCTTTTTTGCAGCAACAAGAGTTATCTTCTATCTCAACCTCAAGTTCAGGTACAACATGATTACATTTTTCACTCACTTTTACATTCATACTTTCCACAATCTTCTTCAGCCTCTTTTTGTAACATCAGGAAGCCTTGCTTCTTGTAGAGTATCCCAAGAATATTCCTTCATCTAATCTTGCATCAAACTTTTTGAAGTCTTCTTCATCTCTTCTTATATAGCACTTGCTTCCAAATATTCTGAAATACTTGACAGTAGGTGATCTTCCATGTCATAGCTCATAAGTTGTCTTTGTATGATTCACTCTTACATGTACCTTGTTAAGAATATACACAACAATATGCACTACTTATTTCCAATACACATTTGGCAAGTTAACATCTTTCAACATAGTTCTAGACATCTCAACAACAATCTTATTCTTCCTCTCAACAACTCAATTTTATTGAGGAGACCTAGGTGCAGATAATTGTCTTCTAATACCGTGTTCTTCATAAAAATTGTCAAATTCATTTGATGTAAATTATCCTCCTCCATTAGACCTTAAACACTTGATTCTAGCATCTACTTGATTCTCAACCATATATTTGAATGTCTTAAATTTATCAAATGCCTCAAACTTCTCTTTTAAGAGAGTAACCCATGTCATTATAAAATAATCACCATTAAGCAACATAAAATACCTTTCACCATTTAGTACTCTTGTCCTTGTAGGTTCGCATAAGTTTGTAAGAATCAACTCCAAAGGCATTGTAGTAGAATTGTTCTTGAGTCTATACTTTGTATGCTTTCCCATCTAACATCCCTTGCACATTGTATCAGCAGGTTTGATAATCCCTGGTAAATTTCTCATAGCATGATTTGAGTTGATCTTCATCATATTGTCAAAATTAACATGTCCCGGCCTTTTATGCCATAACCAACATTCATTGCTCTGCACTAGCAAACAACTACTTCCTCTATTCTGCTTCACATACTAGACATTCCCATTTTTTTTTATGCCTTTTGCAACCAAAATTCTAGAACCTCCTTTTCTTATCTCACATCCAGACCCATGAAATATGATCCGGTAACCTTTACCTCACATTTGACTCACAGTCAAAATATTATGTCTCAAACCTTTAACATAATAAACATCATTTGTCATATGCTTGCCATCAATAGTTATAGTTCCTTTATCACAAACAAATAGGTCTCCTCGCCAACAAACTTTACTGATCCACCATCATACTTCTTAAGGTCTATAAACTTATTTCTGTCACCTGTCATATGATTGGAGCATCTGGAACCAATTATCCAAGTTTTAAGTTCCACTTTTGCATGCAGTGCAGTCTTCCCAGTCATTGAACTTTCATTGTTATTCGCATCATTTGGAGTACTGGACCTTTCGCTATCATTTTCTTCTATGACTAAAAACAATGATTCTTCATTTGAGTCATTACCATCTTCATCTTTAGAGGAGTAGGTCTCTATTGAGCAATAACTCCTTTTAGACTTATCTTCGTCATTTACTCTTTTGTTTCTGTTATCTCTCCTATAATTATTTTTTCTCGTATTATCATCATCTAACCTCTTATAGTTATCCTCATTGAAAGTACATATAAAAGCATAATGACCAATTCTTTCACAATCAAAACATTTAAAGGGCAACTTACCTTTGTATTTCACAAATCCTTTTTTCAAACTTCTCACAAAGTTTGCTTCCACTTTTGTCATGGACATTACTAGATTCAAGTTCATCTTCAATCTTCTTGGTGACTTTGAATGTTGCTTCCTTTTTCTCATTATGTTGCTCACTAAGTTCTACAATCTCCAAGGCAAAGAGCGATCCATAGAGCTAGTCCAAGTTATATTTATCCAAATCATGACTTTCTTCAGTGGCAAGCTTCATCGACATATAGCTTTTAGACAATGTTCTCATTACTTTTCCTTCAACATCTTCTTCTTCCACTTTTCCACCAATATCTATGATTGCATTAACAACCACATTCACTCATTGCATGTAACATTCACTGTTCTTATCTTCAAACATCCTCAGTGTCTTTTGTGCTTTAAGTTTTGCAACTTGACTTGCTTGGTCTTCTCATCTCATTCATAAATGTTGCTCAATTTATCCCAAATTTTCTTTACACTTGTGCATCCATTGATCTTGAAAAACTTTGTGTCACTCAAACTCCTAACAAGTATATTGCTCACCTCAATTTCCAGAGCCGCGACTGCGAGGGCTTCCGTCACGACTGTGAGGGCTTCCATGTCTGCGATGTCGTCTGCCACGACTGCGAGGGCTTCCATGTCTGCGATGTCGTCCGCCGCGTTGCCATCTGCGACTACGACTAAGGTCGTCGCTGCTGCTTGCGAGGCCGACCCTTTGCAATCCGCCCTAACCCCTGGTGCGGCTACGACTGTTGCTAAGGCTGCCGCGTTGCCGTCTGCGACTGCTGCTAAGGCTACCGCTGTTGTTCGCGATGCTAACTCTTTGCATTCTGCTCTAACCCCTGGTGCGGCTAGTCCTGGTGTTGTTCTTGGGAGCTCTGCTGGGGTTTCGGATGGTGGTACGGTGCTTCCTGCACCCTTTGCAGCCGATCGGGGTACCCGTGGCTTAGGGCCTGTGGCAGTTTCTGTTTGCAAACCTCTGGTTTTCAAGGTGTCTGTAGATACGGACATGGAGATCGTCCACACTTCCTCAGTGTTTGAAGCTCATGGTCTGATTTGCAGGTTCCGGGGTTTTTGGCCAAGCCTTCCTCAGCTGCATACTTGGATCTCCCAAAGCTGGGAACCGATCATAAAAGGTTCAGTTAACATTTTTCCCTCAGCCAAGGGTTTTTTCATTGCTAAATTTGAATTTGCAGAGGACAGATCGAAAATCTTAGGGATTAATCCTTTCAGATGGGAGGACAAATATGTTTTGATGGTTAAACCTTGGTTCTCAAGCTTTAATCCATCTACTAATTCATTTAATGAGATTCCTATTTGGGTTAGGCTCCCCAACCTTCCCCTTCATCTTTGGACGGATTCTCTGCTAGAGGAAGTAGGGGAGGCTTTAGGTGAATTTTTAATGATTGATAAGGAATCCTACCAAATTTATCATTCTACTTATGCTCGTATTTTGGTTAACATTGATGTCTCTAAACGGCTTCCAGCTGAGTTAGAGATTGAATCTTCCTTGGGATCTTGGGTCCAACCACTCGACTTTGAAGGTGTTAGAATATTTAATCTTTACTTAGCTTAGGTTTATTTTTTATTTAGTTTAGGATATTCCTTTGGAATTCCTACATGTAATTTGTCCTCTAGTACATGTGTGAGGACAAGTCATTTCTTTTATTTTCCTTTATTAAGGAATATTAGATTTCCTCCATAAGAGGATGTGGACACATGGCACACACATTTTATGAATGGTGGCATTCATAGATTTGGGAGTTACTTTGTAACTCCTCTCCTCATCTCTATTTAAGAGATGCCTCCTCTCTCATTTCTTCTTAATGACAATATTGTAAAGAGCTTCTCTCTCTCTCTCTCTCTCTCTCTCTCTCTCTCTCTCTCTCTAATTTTTAGGCATTGCCTCATTCATAATATCACAAGGGGTTTTTCTTTGCTTTTCCCCTTTCAAAAGTTCTTGTGCCTCCTTCTTCACATTTGGGTGATGCTCCAAGGTCTTTGCTTTTCTCATGGTAACAATTACTTCATCATAAACTTTCTTGGATTAATTTTCCTTTCCTTGCTCTTTTATTTCCTTTCATGGTATCAGAGCAGGTTTCTAATCCTTGTTTTAAGTTAACATTGATGAAGGTTACCATTCTGTGGAGTTCACCTTGTTGGAGGCATTCTTGAGAGGAGAAGAAGTTCTTTTCTAATATTTTCTATTGTGTAGGTTTTGGTTTTAGATTTTAATTTTAATTTTTTTTTCAAACTTGTTAACAAGTTTGCCTGCAGGTTTAATCTCCTATTCTAGTTAGTTTTTTATTAAAAAAGGGCTTTGGAAGGCTTGCCGCCAAAGTTCCTCCTTTTTTTAGTTTGAATTTGTATCTTTGGAAGGCTTGCCGCCAAAGTTTCTTTTTTTTAGTGTGCATAGTTTGGAAGGTTTACCGCCAAACTTAGTCTCCTTAATTTATTTGGTCGGCTTGCCGCCAAAACTAATTTATCATTAAACTTCATTTCTGATTCACTTGCAGATTTTAACCTTTTTCTTGCTTACAACTATTCTGATTCAATTTGTTTAAATCTGCCATTCAGTCCTAACATCTTTATTTGCAGGTGTTATTGATAAATAAAAAGGATAATCTTTATTTAAACTTAAATTTGTTGAGGATTAAACTCAAACTTAAATTTGTTCTTCTTGTATGTTAGTATCTGTTTTGTTTTTCATAGTTCCTTCAAATTTTATATCTATATATCTAAGTCAGTTGGGTTTCTTAGTCTCAAATTCTTCAAACAATAAAGAAGATTAAAAACCACTTTAAAGGAAGTCTTGTCCATTCTCCCAACGGTCTTCTGCAATATCAAACCACAGGATTATTTATTTGTCCTCTGCAATACTTTAAAAACAAGAAGAAGAAGATTACAAAAGAATATATATTTATTCGAACTTCTGGTAATCCGTTAAATGTTGTAGCATCAGTTCTGTTGGTGTTACAAGCACATAAAACAGAGTCTTCTGTAAAAACTTCAAAAGCTGTGTTTTTAAGTTAGTTTTTCTAGTGGTTCCATGTTAGGTTCAATGTGAATTAGTTCTTAGCTTTGCAATAGCGATTTTCTTTTTCAGGCTGTTTAAATTAGGTGGGATGCTTTGAAGAAACACCCATTTGCATTTCTTCACCAGATTTCATAGTTTTTCCCTTAACAGTTACCTTACAGTCAAATATATATGCAATACCCAGAATAATTTATAAAGAATTGAGAGATTCTTTTGATAGAATCACATTACAGTTCATCACATTGCAATGCACTGAAGAACTCATAAAAAATTAACGGTTTCTTTTGATAAAATCACATTACAGCTACTCAAAAGAAACTGCAAAACTCACGCGGCTTGTTATCCTTTCACTGTAGCGAGAGGAAGGTGGTTGTTACTCGTCTCATCCATCTGCGTTGTCTAAATTTCCCGCCTCACTGTTTTTTATCACCTCTCCAGCTCTCAGCGCCCATAGGGCTCTCTGCGCAGCTACCTTATTCATAAACAACACTGCTAAAATAGAAACTAATGTCTACTAAAATAGAAACTCTGCGCAGCTACCATAGGGCTCTCTGCGCAGCTACCTTATTCATAAACTTGATTGCCCTTCAATTGTAGGTGATTCACTTGTAGATTTGTTTGTTTGTGTTTATTAGTCTTAGACAAAAGCCGAGCTTTTCCTTTCCTTGCTATCAGCTTGAGACCTTCGCAAGTTATAGGTTTCTGCAATCCCATTTGAAAGAACAAAATATCAATCACCCTGCACTTCGCCCTTCACCTGCAATTTATCTTCTGCCGAGACGTTACACAACAGTGGTTCAATCCCTGTAACAACTGCAGAAACGTTACACAAAAGTGGTTCAATCCCTGTAACAACTGCAGAAACGTCACACAAAAGTGCAGACATTACCGAGACAGAGGTAATTTATAGCAAAGAAATAAGTTAGAGAATCGGACTAAGTTTATAACGTTTTATTATATTCATATTCTTTATTGTAATTTATGCACTATTGTGTAACTTATTGTAATTTAATATTCATATCCATATTCTTTAGTGTAATTTTCTGATAACTTATTCGTTTCCTGCTCTATATAAGCTTATATTTTGTTTTAAGTGATTAATATATATATTTTTATAAAAAAAAGTTTTTAATATAAAATTGTTTTATTATTAATATTTAAAGTTTTTTAATATAAAATTTGTTTAAATAAAATTTAAAAACAAAAAAATCAATTTCAATTTGTTATTAAAGTTTGAATATAATTTTTTGGTAAATATTTTTTTGTTTAAAAATTTGTTATTTAAGATTTAGATATAACATTTTTTTTTTACATAAATTTTGCTATAATTCTTACTTAAATCTGTTTTATTTTTAAATCAAGGAGGTTAATTTTTATTTTTTTTTAATCAAAGGGGTAATTTTTTTTTACAAACTATTATTTTGCTATCATGTCTACATTAATTCCAGAAATTAAATTAAATAGTTCCAATTATCATTCTTGGAAAACCCATATCTCGTTTATTTTTCGTTTCAAACACCTTTTGGATGTTGCGACTGACAAAACATTTGAACCCGCTACATCTGCTCCTCAAGCCGACCTAGATAGATGGAAGGCTCAAAATGAGGAAGCACTTGGTTTAATTGGTATTTCAATGGTTCCTGATTTGTATGTTTTAATTGGAAATTGTACAAAAGCGCATGAAGCTTGGGAAATTTTAAAAACTACTTATGATAGCTCAAATGAATCCTGAAAAATTCAACTTCAAGATCAACTTGAAGATCTAAGGTATACAGATTTTAAAACTATGGATGAATTCTTATTAAAGTTTGATTCTGTTAATAGTCAATTAACTGGTTTAGGAGTTACTCTTGTTGATTTACGTTTAATTCATCTTATTCTTAAAAAATGTCTTCCTCGTCAATTTTAACAATTTATTACGAATATTCATGCTCAACTTGCTATTCCTAGCTTAGCTACTCAATTAACATATGATATTTTTCGTAATTTATTGCGTCAAGAGGAAGCTAAATTAATTCAATTTGGTACTCTTAAAAGTAGTGAACATGCTTTTATGTCTAAAAATCAAAATCATACTAATAATTTTAGATCCAATAATAATAAACATAATCATAATAATAATAATAATCATAATAATAATCATAAATCTTCTAATTATCAATCTCATTCTAAATCCTATCATAACAATTCTCATAATAATAATCATAATAATAATCACAATAATCAAAGGAATAATTCTCAAACAAGACCCCATTGCACATATTGTGGGAAAGATGGACATATTACTAATAATTGTTTTAAGAAACAAAATGGTAAAAAGCCCATGAATCAAAATAATCAAAATAATCAACATAAACCTCATTATAAGAAGGGTAATAATAATGGAAATTCATTTCGTCATGCATTTACATGTACTTATAATGTTTCTCAACCACTTGAGTGGATTATTGATTCTGGTGCATCTCAACATGTTACTTCTCATAAAGAATGTTTTGAATCTTTGCATCCCGATACTTCTAATATTCCTGTTCAATTGGCTAATAATCATAGTTGTAAAGTTGAAGCTATTGGTGATGTGAATGTTCCTAATGGGAAATTACATGATGTTCTTTATGTTCCTGAATTAAAATCAAATTTGATTTCAGTTCCTAAACTCTGTCAAGATTATAAGATTAACTTTTATAGGGGCATATGTTATATCATTGATCCAAACACTAATCATGTTATTGCTACTGCTAAAATGGATAGTGATAACTTATTCAAGTTCTATGAATTTGCTCCTCCAAAGTATTCTTTGCTTACTACTGTTGATTTTACTATATGGCATGAAAGACTTGGCCATCTCAATTCTGATTATATTTCACTAATGCAAAAAGCAAATATGGTTGATGGATTGCCTACTATTGTTCCTTCTCAAATTGTTTGCAATGGTTGCATGAGTGGTAAGATGCATAGGGAACCCTTTCCTCATGGTCAATCTTGGAGGGCATACACTAAATTGCACCTCGTTCATAGTGATCTCTTGGGTCCCATGGAGAATCCCTCCATCCAAGGTTCAAGGTATGCACTTACCTTTGTTGATGATTTTTCAAGGAGAACATGGATATATTTCCTTCATAGTAAGGATCAAGTGCTTGATGTGTTTACTGAATTTCATATGTTTGTAGAAAGGCAATCTGGTTCTAAAATTAAGATTCTTCGTACTGACAATGGAAGAGAATATGTCAATAATGCATTTAATGCTTATTTAAAATCTTTTGGAATTAAACATGAGCTTACCGTTCCTTATACACCACAACAAAATGGTGTGGTAGAACGGAAGCATAGGACAATTGTTGAAATGGCTAGATGTTTATTACATGCTAAAAATATGGATTACAAGTTTTGGGTTGAAGCTATGGCTTGTGCAACATATTTAATTAATAGAACACCTACCAAAGCCTTAAAGGATAAAACTCCTGAAGAAGCTTGGTCTGGTAGAAAGCCTAATTTGCAGAATTTAAGAATTTTTGGTTCCATAGCTTATGTTCACAAACCTAAGGAGAAAAGAAAAAAATTAGATGCTAAATCTTCTCCTTTTATTTTTGTTGGTTATGATGAAAATACTAAAGGTTATAGAGTTTACAATCCTATTACTAACAAGGTAAAAGTTGCAAGAGATGTTTGTATTGCAGAAAAGGGCATTCATGATTGTTCTAAAGTGAAGGATGATGAACTTGGTCAAACCAAAGTTGTGCTTGTGGAGGACCAACCTCCTTCTCTTAACCCTACTCCTAATGTATCTCTTTCTATTCCTTCTAGTGATAGTGATGATGATAATAATAACTCTACTCCTCATGACTCTTCTTCTAGTGATGAATCCATTACTTCTAAAAGAAGACCTAAATGGTTTAAATCTTTAATTCAAGATAGTGATGAATACTTAGCTAGAATGGATAAACTTCAAGCTAGAAGAGTTAATTATTGTAATTATGCTTTAATGACTACTATTATGAATTCTAATGATCCTAAAACATTTGATCAAGCTAAAAATCAACCACATTGGCAAAAAGCAATGAAGGAAGAATATGATACTCTAATTTCTAACCAAACTTGGGATTTAGTTCCCTTGCCTCATGGTAAAAATCTTGTTTCTTGCAAGTGGCTTTATAAAACTAAATTGAATGCTAATAATCAAGTTAGTAAATTTAAAGCTAGATTAGTTGCTAGAGGTTTTTCTCAAATTGAAGGCTTAGATTATAATGAAACTTTTGCTCATGTTGCTAAAATGCCTACAATTAAACTTGTGCTTGCTTTAGCTTCTAGAATGAATTGGCCTATTCACCAAATGGATGTTAAAAGTGCTTTTCTTAATGGTGATTTACATGAGGAAATTTATATGTCTCAACCTCCTGGTTTTATTAAAGAAGGTAATGCACACTTAGTTTGTAAATTAAAGAAATCAATTTATGGATTAAAGCAATCTCCTAGGGAGTGGTATTCAAAGATTAATGAATTCTTTCTTTCTCAAGGCTTTATTAGAAGTAAAAATGATCCTAACTTGTATATTAAACATAGTGAAGATGATATTATAATTATTATCTTGTATGTAGATGATTTGATTCTTACTTCAAATTCCAATACTTTGATTTCTGATATTAAGTTTCAACTTAATCAAAAATTTCAAATGACTGATTTAGGTCCTTTACATTATTTCTTAGGAATGCAAATTTGGCAAACCTCTAAAGGAATTTTCTTATCTCAAAGTAAATATGCTCAAGATCTCATAGATAAGTTTAAAATGAAAGATGTTCATCATGTTTCAATTCCTATTGAATTAGGCACTAAGTTAATGCTTGATATGCAAACTCCTCTTGTTGATGCTACTTTGTATAGACAATTAGTTGGAAGTTTAAATTATTTAACTCTTACTAGGCCAGATATTGCTTATAGTGTTGGTTTGGTTTCAAGATTCATGTCTAAACCTCAACAAACACACTTTAAAGTTGCTAAAAGAATTTTAAGATATATTAAAGGAACAATTAATGTAGGTTTGTTTTATTATGCAAATTCTGATTTTACTTTAAAAGGTTTTACTGATTCCGATCTAGGTGGAGATCCCAATGATGGGAAATCTACTTGTGGTTATTGTTTTTTTGTTGGTTCAGGAGCAATTTCTTGGAATAGTAAAAAGCAACAATCTACCTCTCTTGGATCCACTGAAGCTGAGTACAAAGGATGCACTAATGCTTCCAAAGAAGTCTTGTGGCTTAGAAGACTACTTGAAGATTTGTGTCTACCTCAACATGAACCAACTCCATTGTATTGTGACAACCAAAGTGCCATTGCCTTGGCTAAAAATCCAGTTTTCCATGCAAGGACAAAACACATTGCTCTCCAACACCACTTTATTAGAGAACAAATTGAAGACAAGCAAGTTTCACTCCTCTATTGCAAGGGGGAAGACCAAGTTGCAGATATTTTGACCAAGCCACTTTGTAAAGAAAAGTTCCAATTTCATTGTAAAAATCTTGGATTACAACCCATTGAAGGGTTTGATGTAAGCTCCCCAAGTAAAGCTTAAGGGGGGGTTTTAGAATATTTAATCTTTACTTAGCTTAGGTTTATTTTTTATTTAGTTTAGGATATTCCTTTGGAATTCCTACATGTAATTTGTCCTCTAGTACATGTGTGAGGACAAGTCATTTCTTTTATTTTCCTTTATTAAGGAATATTAGATTTCCTCCATAAGAGGATGTGGACACATGGCACACACATTTTATGAATGGTGGCATTCATAGATTTGGGAGTTACTTTGTAACTCCTCTCCTCATCTCTATTTAAGAGATGCCTCCTCTCTCATTTCTTCTTAATGACAATATTGTAAAGAGCTTCTTGCTCTCTCTCTCTCTCTCTCATTTTTAGGCATTGCCTCATTCATAATATCACAAGGGGTTTTTCTTTGCTTTTCCCCTTTCAAAAGTTCTTGTGCCTCCTTCTTCACATTTAGGTGATGCTCCAAGGTCTTTGCTTTTCTCATGGTAACAATTACTTCATCATAAACTTTCTTGGATTAATTTTCCTTTCCTTGCTCTTTTATTTCCTTTCAAATTTATCATTCTACTTATGCTCGTATTTTGGTTAACATTGATGTCTCTAAACGGCTTCCAGCTGAGTTAGAGATTGAATCTTCCTTGGGATCTTGGGTCCAACCACTCGACTTTGAAGGTATTCCCTTTAGATGTCGAAAGTGCTTCTAGACTAGACATGTTGCTGCAGGGTGTGAAACAGATAAAAAGAAAAAAAAAGATCTGCTTCTTGGTGGAAAGGTGCATCCTCTGAACATTATTTTGTTAAAAAGAAAAGCTTCTCCCAGGTGGTGGCACAAGTTCCTCAGACTGAGGGTACGCCTCCTGTTTCTGGTGTTGTTGTGCCTCAGGAATGTGTGAATGCCTGCAGTGGCACCCCGAGTGAGAAAAATGATTCGATTGATGACCCTCCCGCATCTCAGATTGTTGTTGGATCTTCTGTTGTCTCTGCATCTGTGGATGCTGGCTCTGCTCCTCCTGGTGATGGGAGGTCCTCTATTTTGGACCTTTCCTCTTGGCAAAAGGTTGGTGCTAGGGTTGAGGAGGGATGGATTACTGTTAAAAGTAAAAAATCTAAATTGTCCCAGTCCTCTTTTGATATGACCCTTTGATCCCATAAGGGTAGGTCAAATTCTTGATCTTTCCTGGCTGGGGTAGGGCTGCTGGTTTTTGGCAGCTTGTTGGTTTTTGGGTGGGGGTTAATGTTGTTCCCCTTCTTTTGATTGGTTGGGCCAATTCTCTCTTGTGTTCTGTTTCTTTGAATGGTCTTTCAAGTTTATCTTTAAGTTCGGGTTGCGGATCCTTCTAAAACCTGTCTTGTATAGGGTTTCTGGTCCCTTTAAAACTTGATTTTACTTAATCAAAAACAAGTATATTGCTTACCTTGACATTATTTTTATGATTCTTGACTTCATCCAGAGAAGTAGGATCACCTTGTGGTGTAGTATAACTAGTTTTGATGATGTCCCATATTTCAAGCAGCAAAGAGTTCAAATGGTATTCCATCCACGACTTCCAAACAGAGTAATTTGAGCCATCAAACCTTGATGCCTTCAAATAGACTTCTTGCGCCATCCCAAATCTTCCTTAAGTGGTTAATCTTATCTTAGAGGAACCTTGCTCTGATACCAATTGTTAAACACACCACAAGACTATGAAAGGGGGTGAATCAGTCTGAACCTTAAATCAACTTACTTTTAACCCTTTAAACTTCAAACCACAATTAACTTATCTCTACAAATATGAAACATGAAAGCACAAAGCACAATACACACAAGAACACCAAATTTACGTGGAAAACCTTAGGAGGGAAAAACCACAGTGAAATTCACACTCACAATATGAATAATTGATTGCAATGTTTTAAGCTCAAGGCCAAGGAGTACATTGCACAGTAACCATGAGATGAGTGATTTTCTACATAATGAGTGATTTGATACATAATTGTGATTGGCGCTTCTCAGATGGGGTTCATTTCGGAGGAAGAACTGGTGAAGAAACCCTTGACCTGCCTTAAGGCCGAGTGCTTGCTATAACGACTTTAGTTCCCCCTCGCTCGGTTCCTCCCCGCCTACCGCTTTCTTCGAGTCACATTCTTCCATTCAAAGGCAAGCTTTAGACCATAACAGAGGGATGATTGCCTGCTTTCACTCTATCCGACTGACCACTACGACTCCTAGTGACCACTCGACCTGGGTCCTCCATGGCCAAAAATTGGACTTGCAAAACTAATGTGCATAACCTTAGGGCAAGATACAAAGGAGTTGCAATATTAAGATGCACAATCTCAAGGCAGGATACAAAGAGCTGCACAAGCTACCAAGGGATACACTGTCCCTCGACAAATATAGGGAATAATGAATTGTAATGAACAAGATCTCTCCAAATCATGAAATTGTCCTTGAACCACTGTGTCAAGTGAGCAATATCATGGAAAACATCTATGACTTAATTTACTATCTCAACACACTTTCACATTGAAGATGTGATCATCAAAGCTCATCACATCATTTGAGCAACTAAGAACCTAAAAACATGGTAAGGCAACATACACAGAACATAGACATTATATGCAAAACCGTAGGCCATGAACATCAAGAACCAACGGAATACAGAGCATCCTTCCATAAAGAGTTTTAAATACTATTTACTGCATATTAAAACTTACACTATACTAGCCTTCCAGAAACACCTCATACTAACTCAACACCACCATCAAATAGCATAGCAACACCTGAACACTCACTTTTGGACCAACTACAACATCTACACTTTACACAGTGACATCAATGACAACACCAGACAAATTGACATCAATGACAACATAGGCAACACAACTCAAGTTTCCAACACTACCTCCTAGCCCTATACTAATTGTTGTTCCTTCTTTTAAGCCTAAAACTTTCAAGGAGTGTATTGGTGGCACTTGTGTTCTTTACACGCCCTTGGATCCTATGTTGATTTTGTCTTCATCAATTAGACACTCTTCTCTATGTGTGCTGGAGCAAAATCTCATCACCCCAAATTCTCTAAAGATTTGAGAAATGGTGCTTCTTGGGCAATTGTTTGAACAAGAAGAGAGATCTTCCTACACACAATTTTGGTGAGCAAACTACTAAGCAAAGGCCTAGTGTTGAGTA
This sequence comes from Cryptomeria japonica, assembly GCF_030272615.1. Taxonomy (NCBI): domain Eukaryota; kingdom Viridiplantae; phylum Streptophyta; class Pinopsida; order Cupressales; family Cupressaceae; genus Cryptomeria; species Cryptomeria japonica. The sequence continues at coordinate 9,969,940 of NC_081407.1, forward strand.
GGTTGCTAATCCTTTGGTCTTTTTTGGATTCGGATGTTTTTGTTGAGTTGTTTTGAGACAGCTTGGAAGTTGTTATGTTGTTGTTTGGCTTTAGTGTCAACTATTATCTATTGTAAATGGTTTGTGGGCCCCTTCAAAACCTATTTTACCTTTATAATAAAAAATGTTGAGGAAGTCTTCTCCCCCATGAAAATAATTAGATAAATAACCTCTAATAAAGACTTAAAATCTATCTTAAACCATATTTCAATAATTGTATTAACTAAAGAAGTCTAGTTTTAAATGTGGTGGTGTTGAGAAGACTAACAGTTGGAACCTATTCGTTGTGAGGCTAGTCTGATCTTGTATACTTGTCCCCTATGTAATATTAATATGTCTCTTGAGCATCTTTTCTTTGACTGTCGATATGCTAGAAATCTTTGGTCCATCTTTTTTGCTATCACGAAAGGGGTAACAGATCCAATACTACTTTGCATGAGATTCTTTTTTATTTTGTTAAAAGCTTTGTTAAATGGCTCAACAAAATTTGGCATGTTTTGCCTTTTGAAATCCTTTGGCATTATCTAAATTAGGAATGATATAACATTCCAAAGCAAAAACAAAGTGCTTTATGGAATCTATGTCATTTTGCAGGTTACAATGGTCCTCAAAATACCTAAAGACACAATGGATGGTTGTGATCTAACATTCATTTGAGTCAATTAATGCTCATGATTCCCAGCTCAAAGTGACTGAGTAGGTCTTCTATCAATGATTGGCTTTTTAACATAAATATGCTAAAATAAGTCGGGTAAACAAGTTTAGAGCTTTTGAAAATAAGCTTGGTAAACAACTTCAGAGCTTACTACAAGTGAGAAGGCATTTAGCTTTCGACATTCAAGTTTGCAAGAAATTTATAAAATAATGCCAACATGGCAAACAGGTTTGATGTTTTTCATGTCCTATAGAACGAAAAGGAACATCTAGTATCTTTTGGAAGTAAAATTTTCAAAAAAATAAAAAGTAAGCTTAGTAGGTGTTTCAAAGTACATTTCAAAGACTCATTCATTCAGATGAAAAGTTCTACAAGATGGTAAAATGGTCCTTTTAATTTTTTCACATTCTTCTAAATGAGATTCAACAAGATCTTTGTGATGCAACTTTTTGTTGTTTTATTAAGTCCTTGGATCTAAGTTCTATGTTCATGGGATGCATCTCACATTATTTATTACTCATGAGGCTTGTTGCCAAGCAAGGAGATGATTTTTTGCATTAGAATAAGGTGTGGATTAAATGCTAAATTCTGAAGTTGTGAATTTTATAAACAAGGCACCACCACATTTATAAGTTGCCATTTTTTAACTTATCAAAAGTTTGTGTTTGCTCAGCTAAAACAATCAAACATTTTACTAGAATCAATTCCAAATGCATTGAGATCAGAAACTACAGCTTGAAGAGTGAGCTCATTAAAGTTGTCATTCCAACATAGGCACGCACCCAGGAGATGCTCACCCACTTCAAACCTCGGTTTCCTCATAGTAAGCACCCAAACTAACAACTCAACCCAGACCCAAAGAAATTCAAATTTAAATGTAGACACAATTGATTATAGATACATGCTAAATAGGCAGATAACAACAGCTCAACACAAACAAAACATGTAAAATATATATTTGGGTGGTGCAGGAGCATCAAGTGAACCAAGTGTACCTCCTGATTCCAATTAACCATATGGGGTCAAATATGAACATTTTGAGTTCTAGATGGTTTCAAATAAGTTCTAATGAGACCAATAACATTGTAATAAGGTCATTTGACCATTCATATAATCAAGTTGTCTAGATGGTCCTGATTTGGCCAATATTGTGCAAATGAGTCAAAATGGGTCAAATTGATGTAAAAATGTAAAAGTTGGTTCCAACAGTCCTTTCATGTCTATTTGGACCTATTTCAATATGTTTAAGGTCATGGTTTAGCAAAATGTTGAAAGTTGTCATTTTTGACAAATATTGTCATGAGCAACTTTTCTTTGTAAAAGGGCAGTTTTATGTCTCTAACGATCAACTGGAGTTTAAAAGGTGGTTGAGTTGATTTTATAGGTTGTAGGGGTATAAATATGTTTCATTCCCTCGAATGGAGGGTGGAAGGTTTGTAGTTTGAAGGCGAAAGGCAATAACAACATTGGAGTTCTAAAAATTCCCTTTGAATTCTAACGCTACCAGTCTAAGTTTGGATTGTTTTTCGTACCAAGAGGCATTGAATGACATTATCTTTTGATTTATTATGAATCTCCATTGACTTACCTTCCTTTTCCAATTGGTGGCATATAGTTTAATTCAAATTTGATCAATTTATTTGTGACTATTCTATAAACTGTTGTAGTTGACGGTTTAAGAGGGGTTTTGAGAGTCATTTTGTAGATCTGACCCATTCTGCTTTATGTAAGCAATGTGGCTCGTGGAATGGGTCTGATACATTGTAAGATAAGTGTTTCTAACTTTGAGAATACAAGAGAGAACATAGATGCATAAGGAGGAAACCTTAAGGGTGATGAATCACAAGTTGACAAAGAGCATAACCGGTGCCATGTATTAGTCTGAGAGTTTTCATTGAATGAGGGCAGCATTTTATGATGGATTATGTCTACACAAGTCATTTTAATGGTGTTGGATTATTTGGTTGGGTCTAGAAGTGAACGAAAGTGAGAGATTGGGAAAGCCATAGGTTTGGGTTCGTAAAAGTGAGGGTTTTATATTTAAATAGGTAAATGGGCATGGCATTTTAATGGTGTTAGATCCTTTGGTTGGGTCTAGAAGTGACTGAAAGTGGGAGATTGGAAAAGCCTTAGGTTTGGGTTCCTAAAAGTGAGGGTTTTGTATTTAAATAGGTAAATGGGCATGGCACTACCTTAAACCTTGAAAATCTTTTGTTTTGAAACATTTCCTAAGACTGTTTTTCGGTGTGAAGGTCTAGAGTTGTGATCCAAAAGGTGTTCCTTTGGAAAAGTGGGTTAATTTGGCCTAATCCTAGTAGGAGAAAGTATTGAAACTGGGTATTGGTCCAAAACAACCATATCTGAAATTTAAGTATGTTGTGAAACTTGCAAATGGGTATCTGAAAGTATGTTTTGTTTTCGAAGTGGTTTGGGAAAGTTTTGAGTTAATGTGCAAATACCGGTTTGAAGGGCTAGTAGGAATAAACCGGTTAAGTGTTGTTTTGGTGTATTGGGGATTGAACCGGTCAACTTGGATATGTGGAATCTTGTGTCAGGGTGTCATAGGTGTGTTGAACCCCTGAGTCATGTTTGGTTAAGCCATTGAAGTTGGAAACCCCATTTGAGTGATTTGGTGAAGGTTTGTGAGTGCAAGGTGTGAAGGGTTGGGGAACCTAGTATTGGTTGGCTGAAGTGTATTTGTGCCAAGTCATTTGAGTGAGATAAAGAAGTTGACACAAGGCTCCACATCATTGGGCTCCAAACATTTCGATTAGTATTAAAAGGATATGTGATGGATTCCTACAGTGAATCACCAACATGATTTGTACATGTATTAAATTTTTAATTGACTCTTGCCAATTGCATTTACTCAAATTATGTTAGATAGCAATAGTATGAACATACTCCGATCTTACAACCATGATCACTATTAATAAAACTGAACAAACACATGCATAATTGTTGTCAGCAAATGCAATTTATTTTGCAAATCAAAGTTCATCATGACTTTGGGGTAGGGAATTTTTTGTAAGGATGGATCACTGGAAGTTAAATGAATTTTGGTTTCCTTTTCATCGTTGATATCTAGATGTACATCACTATTTACAGGATAAGAATTGCTGGTCTGATGTATACTGTTATCCAAAAACGCTGGGTCAGAGGAGAGACTTGCATCCATGGAAACCGTTTTTCCAGAGGTTCCAATAGTAACTTTTGTATTCTCCTTCACAAAATATGGACTGCTAGCATGCTGTGGATAGTCTGAAGCTAGATTTATTTCTGGATGATCTGATCTCATTGATGCAGACAATTTACGCTGTAACTTCAAAAGCCCGACACGCTTGGTGAAAATGTATAAAACGACCAAGCAAAAGAAAACAAATCCGACACCCATTATTATCCTGTCATTCATGCAACAATTATGTCAGAAAATGGACTAGAAATTAATTTGATATGGCTGGGAATTTGATTAAACAAATTTTATATATAGATAATATATACATGGGTTGTTTTTCAAAAAAAAAAAAGAATTCTTAGGTTGGCTTGAAAACTGAAAAAAACATGATGCTTTGGAGCCAATATATAAAATGTCAGTGAGGCAGGAAATATTTTTAAATTTATGTTCAATATAGTCCAGCCAGATAACTGATATATGTCATGCCATTCTAGCAGCACAAGCAAAGTTAAGGAGGACATCAAAATATGAATAGCATGGTTGGAGAAAAGTCCACCTGTCCAGGATATCCTGTCGTCGCATAGTTGTTAGAAGGTGTCTAGTGCTCATCAGTAAAGAGCGGTGTCCTTTATATTCAGATTCAGCTTTTATGAGAGTCCCAGTGGATTGATCTGGGATTACATTAACAGAAATCAAAATAAGGTTAAAAGACTCTTTTACTATATACCAGACCAAACTTTCAACATAAGCAAAAAGAATATTAAAACCGGGCAAATAATTTACATGTAAATAAATATACAACAATAAAAGGAACCCAAATAAGAATGAATTTCAATGTGGAAAGTAATCACAATAGTTGCATTGATTTTCCATTTAAATCCTTCAAAATTTCAACTCAAGTATCAGGAGAAGAACTCTGATTGTGAGAATTCTATATTCTGCGTGATAGAATAATCAATATACATGTAACCAGCCTTATTTGACAAGCATACTGAAGTTGTCCCAAAACATGAGAGATACAGTGAAACATTTGATTTTGACCTCGGAAAAAAACATGTTTATAACTTTTTACAATGGGTAAATCCAGAAAACTAGAAAGCTTCATAAATAATATACAATACAGAAATACTAAAATTCAAAGGTGTATAGCAACAACAAAAAATCATTCCTGCGATATAAGTTGTAGAACTTGCCAATATCAAATCTTTTCTGGTTATATCCTACTTGACTGACAAAATGCTTTAATTTATATGGCTCCTTCCTTAGTTTATTATTATTTAAACCATGAGCAGATCAAGATTATTTAACAGTTAACTATAAAACCAATCAACTAGCAAGATAATGTTATCTGCCTCCTGGAAAAAAATAATACTGTTGCTGTGGATACCTTCGGTGTCTAGGCTTCAAGGCCAACAAGTTTCAGGTGGATTTGGACAGCAGGATGCATCCTCTTCGTTTGGTAGTAGGGACGGCCTCCATGCTTGTGGTATTGGCGCAAACCCTTCAAGCCACGACAAATGGAATGTCCAAGCTTTCAGGGGTGGGAAGAACTGGCAGACAGCCCAACTGAAGCGGGTGGAAGGGAAACAGGGTTTGGGCAGGGTGTAAAGGATGGACGGAGGGTAAGCAAGAAGAGTGAGGTTTTGGGCAAAGAATGGGTAAAGCCATCAGCTGATAGGCCAATGGTATGTCTGGATGATGAGACTGGAAAAGTAGTGATAGAAAATGAAAAGTTTTTTACTGAGATGGGTTTGATAGGGAGATCTAAGAGCTTTTGGCCTAGCCTCGGTGAACTGCATAAATGGATTGCAAAGTTTTGGAGCCCCATTCTGGAGGGGGTACTAATATATTCTGGTGCTCGAGGGTTTTTTGTGGTAGTTTTTGATAATGAACAAGTCGGGAAGAAAATCTTGTGTAAGTATCAATGAAGCTGGGAGAATAAGCACATACTGTTGTTGAAACCTTGGTACCCGGCTTTCAAACCTACCATCGAAATCCTTCGACAATATACCAACATGGGTAAAAATTGAAAACCTTCTGCTGCAGTTCTGGTTTGAATCTTCAGTACGGATACAGATACAATCCAGGCACAGGCATGGCTAAAAAACGTTTCCTTCCATCTTGTGAAACTTGTCTTTTTTTCACCTATGCCAGATTCTCTCGGAAGCAATTTTCTAAAAAAAGGGGCAAATTTAGAAAAAGCTTCAATAAACTGTAGATTTAATCCAAAAAAATAAAGATATTTTTGTTATAAATAAGCCCTTGCAATGAATGAATAATACGATATTTGATTTTCGTGAGTTTTTTGCATCATTTCAGCAAGCTCTTTTTGCGAGATTGTTTTAGGCTTTCTGGTCTGCATCATTTTGGCAAATACTTCCAAACATGGGTATTTTTCCCTGTCAGGCGTGCTAAGGTTGGGGCCCCATGGAGGGGGGCTTCCTAAAAAAAGAGTTGGAGCTGTTGAGATTTTGTAGGAAAACTTTTAAGCTGCTGGTCCCATGAATTTTGTAGTGCAGTTCAACTTAAAAATTTAAGCTCTGAAATTTAAGGAAGTTGGTGGTCTCATGAAAACAATATCTTTGTCTTCTATACTATGTGCATAATAAAAACAAGTAAAAATAATTCATTTCCCTCAAAAACTATTTTTTAATAGAAATCAAACTTAAGATGTTTGACAAGTGGCAGATAACATCCCTAAGCTGGTGGAGAAATTTCTAGCCCCACCCCTTCTCCACCCACTCTAATTTGCAGCCCTAAAAAATAGGGGCTCCTATTTTTTGGAAAAGATTCCAAATAATCCCGCAACACAAAAAATTATTCATGGGACCACCTTGTTGTGCGTAGCACACACATCCCCATCTTCTTTGATGGGGAACCCCTCCTGATAGCTTGCCTGTGCAGGATCGTTTTTGTTATCTCACCTGCTAGAGCCCGATAATAAGGCCAATGGTAATACCAAGGCAAATAAGTGAAAGTCAAAATTTTAAAGGGCACAAAATGGTGTTGGTGTTGGAAATAAGCCACACCCGGACCGACGATGGACTGGTCCAAGAGGGGCCAGTAGCTCAGTGGTAGAGCACTCCAGCAGCGTATGGAAGGTCCTAGGTTCGAGTCCTAGCTGGTCCATGTCTCAACATGGTATCAAAGCCAGGTCTAGGCTAGGAGCCCCAAGCACACGAGAGGTGTGGCTAGAGGGGGGGTGTTGTTGTTGGAAATAAGCCACACCCGAACCGACAATGGATTGGTCCAAGAGGGGCCAGTAGCTCAGTGGTAGAGCACTCCAGCAGCGTATGGAAGGTCCTAGGTTCGAGTCCTAGCTGGTCCATGTCTCAACAAATGAGGCCGAAATCAAAAAAAAAAAACTCTATATAATCACAAGAATGATACTGCAAAGAGCATAATGAAGTCAAATTTGTTTTCTTATTCACGTCTTTGTTTAGCTCGAAAGAAACACCGAAAGTGTCTAGAGATGGAAATAAGAGGATGTTTGAGTTTTTCCAATATGTAGACAAAAGCAACGCAAGAATCCGCCCACACATGATTGAGAACCCATAAAAAATAACAAAGTGTAAAACAAAGCTCAAGGTAAAGGAAAATCGAAACAAATATAAAGCTTGGACTTTTTAGGGTTTGGACATTTTTTTAAACTCCGAACTAAGCCCCGTGAAAAATCCCTGATAAGGTTGAAACAATAAAACATAAGTCTTGGGCCTTAAAATGAAAAGGGAAGGCCTTACATCGCCTTACAAAATCACCGATAAAAATACCGAATTTGCCCCCGCAAAGTGTTTGATGTTGAAAGCAAAAATAGATAAAGCTCGTGGCATTTAATAAAAACACACCTTTTTCTCATTGTGCCTCAAAAGGCCGATAAATATACCGAACCAAACTTAGCGAATGATGATTGTTTCAAAACCAAAACGAAGTAAAAGTTTAACCTACACAAAGGCATAAATAAACTTGAGGCTTAAAGAGAAATGGACAATCTAACATTGTCGATAAAAAGCCCGAAGTTTTTTGCCAAAAAGAGTTAAGTTGAAAATCGAAGCAAAAGTTCGCATTCCTTCTTCAAGAGCCAAGACATTTTTTTTTTAAACAGAGATCGCCTTGCAGAAGCTCGAACAAAATACCACGAAAATGTTAGGACAAGGTGAAAAGTCTCCATAACAAAGCAAATATCAAAATCGCCTTTCATATCACATAAAAGATGCTGATGAATATACCAAAAATGTCAGGCAAGCACTTACGATAAATGGAAAATGATAAAAGTTCGGGCTTTTTTGGTTAGGCATTTTTTTTGTCTTCACCAAGGATTACACCGAATTCCCATTTTAAGAAGAACGCCTTTTAGTTAGAAATTGTGCCATTTGAAAGCACAAGCAAACGTGATCAAGGTAGGGGAGGTGGTATTATTTTATTTTATTCTTGATCTATTGCATTTTCTTTTCAGGTTCAGATTCAAGCATAAGAAGGAGATGTTAAGGCGAAGAGGAAATCACACATCAAGAGGCGACAACATGATGCTGGATTCAAAGTAGAGTCCGGAGCACCAGTCAGAGATGGGACCATGACAAGGTTTGAAGGTGTCAGCAAGCAAGGACCCTTACCACCACCACTGGCAACAAGTCGAAAGTCAGGACATGAGATAGAAGAGTTACAGAGCAGTGTGTTGTTTCCAGAATCTTGGAAGGTGTTGATACATAAAATGCTACAAGAAATATCCAAAAGCAGAAATACACAGCTGGAAATTCCAGAAAATCCATTTTGTTTGTAAAACAGTGGCCTTATTGTAAAATGACTACTTGTGGGCCCTGTTAATGTAATTTAAAACAAAAGGGGGACACAAGTTAGTTATTTCTCAGCCCTCAAGCCCAGCAAAACTTTGTCCTCTAGCAAAATTGATTGAGAACAGTTGCAGGTAGATGAAGAAGTGGTTGAAAAGGGACAGCTGAGAAGTTATGAGAATTACTAGGTATGGGCTAAAGTTGTTAGAGCTTCTAGAAGGCAGATCAAAGCCATTGGATGGGTTAATTCTTGGCCTTTGATTCAAAATGCAAAACCTATAAAAGGCCAATGCCTCTCTTTGTAAAGGGGTTAGATAGTTAGATTTTTAGGAGTTAGAACAGTTAGTAGATTAGAAGTAGAAATAGAATAGAATAGGACTCCTAAGGCAGAAATTGTTGTAATGGTAGTTAGAACAAATGAATAAAGCATTGAAGCATGTATTGGTATATTGTTGGCACAATTGATGATTGAGATGATAATGAGATGAGTTGTTGGCATAACTGATGTTGATGAGATGAAGATGACCGATAAAGTTGGAGATTTTTGGCTAGATGATGATGATATAGTTGTAAGTTGTTTGATGACTTTATTTGTGTTGTCATTGATGGCAACCATGTTTGCTTAGTCATCTAAGTCATCTAGACCTACCGGTATAGTCTAACCGGTAGTGGAACCGGTTGACAGCAAGGTAAACAGGAACAAAGCGATGATCAAGAGACTGGTACAGGCGCTCGATGAAGAGTTACGTGTTGCGGTTTGGAACATATGTTTATGACATTGACATGAGTCTGTGATTGAAACCGCATCAACAGATTCGGAGTATTGAGTGAGTTATGATTGACTGTTGTGAACTCTGTGAAGAAGAATGTATACCGGTAACAGATCTTTAACTGGTAATGATTTAAGGTTTGGCGGTGGATCTTATCATGTTCATAACTTAGTGATGAAGTGTCAGAATCCGCGTGTAAGGATAAGATTGTGTTTGAGCATGTACAAGGATCGAATTTCTTGGGAAACAACAAAGTGCTTAGTAGAAAGTGACAAGAGTTTGATTGCTTATCAAATCGATGGTAATGTGCGGTGATCATTCAACGGTGGAAATTGTCTAGAAATTTGTTGTAATGATCTGTAATGTAAATTCATTGTATTTTGAGAAGAAGGTTAACTCCGACCTAACTGAAAAATGTGTTTAGGGCTAGTTGGAGAAGAGACTGTGTTAGTGATTTGAGAAGGTGGTGTTGCCGAACCAGATTGGAGTGTTTGCATGTGTGTAGCAGAGTTGTGCTCAAAAGGATCTATACTAGCAAGCAAGGAAGTGTTGTGATCAGATCATTTGCCCTGTTGTTCCCTAACAGTTACAAGAGTTTGAAATCCCTTAACCGGGTAGATCCTAACAAGTCTTATTTGTAAATCCCTTCACCGGGTGGCTCATTAACTTGAGTTTAAAATCCTCTAACAAGGTTACTCCTAACAGGGCTGAGGCAAAATCCCTTGACCGAGGGACTCCTAACAGCGTCTGCTCTTAATCGGGCATATTGTAAGCTCTTAACCGGGCTAGGCCTTTAACCGGGCGCATTCGAAAAGAGTGCAAATATTTTGTGGGTGCTAATTCTCACCATGGGTTTTCCCATTTGGATTTCCACGTGAAAAATCTTTGTGTTCATATGGTGGTTGCATTGTTGATGTGTGCATTTGATATCTTTAGATTGTTTGCATAATGATGAACACTTGAGTGAATGGTTTGGTAAATCTGATTATGAAGATTGTTTGAGTAGTTACCGGTACAGTTTTTTGAAGTATTGCAGAATTGTTTACTACTGATTCACCCCCCCTCTCAGTGGTAACCAGATCCTCATAATAACAGCATGGTGTTTTATCACGTGTCCTAATTTGTTTGCATGGTTTCTCTTCAGCTGGTTAATTAGAGTTCAATGATTTTAATGGTGAAGTGTGAGGGTATTTGATGTGATTTCAGGTTCATACCATTGGAGGCTTGTTGATTGTAGGTCTCTATGTATGGTTAGTTTGAACCAAATTATTGTTCTTAGTTCAGCTGTGGGTATTTGTCTCAAGCTATGCCAGAATTGGGTGCCGGAATGAATATCCATAGTTTGAAAATCTTTTTATCCCTTAGAGCTTGCACTATTCCTGTGGAGTTGTGAGTATATCTCTGGCTAAGCAGGATTTAGTTTGTGTGAAATCCATCTATCTGCAGCACCAACTATTACTTTCATTGTCCTTAGGACTCCTGAACCTTATCCCCGTTTGTTATTTATTTTCCCAATTTGAAAATCAAAGCACCGTCAGATGCAAACCAACTTGTTGCATTTGTAAGTCCCCTCATGTTTACCAGCAAAACACATAATCGTTGAGTTATCCTAAGTCGTCAAGACCTCACAGTTGGAACCTTGAGGTTATCCCCTATGATTAGTCTGAACAACATTAGGGATTTCCTTATTCAAGAGAGGATTGGATACTCGACATTATATTTTGTGTTGACCAAAAATAGTAGCAGTACTTTTCCCACGTCAACACACCTCTTCCTTAAAAATAGAGCTTAAGACCCCCTCATGGGACCCCTGCCTAATATCCATCTGTCAATTCACCATTTGCTCCGACAATAAGTTCGATTTTATATAGTTTGATTATCTATATAGTTCGATTTTAACTTTAAAACTACAGTTTTAATTTATTATGGTTTTTTTATTTATATAGTTCTAAGTCAGATTAAAATTTTTATAAGATTCAAATTTACTCTGATAATGTATTGAACCATACTATTATTATTTATTTAGATTAAGTTTGATACTATTAAATTTTAATAGTTTAAATTTTAATATTATATAGTTTTGTGAATAGGGTTTATATTAAAATTTAAACTATTAAAATAATAAAATCTAAGTTAGATTTATATTTTTATTTATATTTAGTTTTCCATTTATATAATCGTTTTAAATGTAGTTTTTTTTATATATTATAAGTTAGAGATATATTTATATTTATATAACTGAAATTAAATATTGGTTATATAAAATATATTTATTTAAAAAAAATTATTAATATATTTTATTTATTTTAAATTAATAAATAATTTAGATTTAAATTTGAAAGTTATTGTGTATATAATTATATATTTTTAGATTGTATATTTTGTGAAGTTAAATTTGAAATAAATAGCAAACATTAAATATATATTATAAATTATTAAATTACATTTTTTAATCAATTTATAAATTATATTTTTTGTTTTATAAGCTTAATGTATAATTATTTATATTTTATAAAAATTGTGTTAAATATATGTGTATGTGTTTTTTATGAATGTCGTATCTGTTAACGCATAATAGCTTCGGTAAGATAAATGAATGAGAGATAAATGAAGTCTCTCATTCAATCATTTATCATATTGATAACTATGATAAAACCTTCAAGAAATTAATTCTTCTTTGATAGCTGTTCTGCTCTTGCATATAATCAACCGATCCATTTATCTTGTTCATGTTCATCGATTAGTAAATATCGTATTTAATGTATATCAATTAACATATATGATGATAAATAAATGACTGAAGGAAAACTCCGATTAAAGTATCGGGTTGCATATAATATCGGGTTGTATTATAAAGACCACCGACAGTTATCGGTGTGCTAAGCCTACACCGATAATTATCGAGTGTTAAGGCTAACACACCGATAACTATTGGTTGCTAGTCACTAGCAGTTAGCACATGCCATCAGTTGCAATACACCGATCCATATTAACGTGAAAGCATAGTGTTAGTTAGCATAAACAAAGAGGCACGACCAAGTGGTGTGACCGATCAAGGCATCACTTGACCGTGCCCCATTTGTTTTATACTTATATTGAGTGGCATTCGTGAGAAAGGACATAGAAATCATAAAATGCTCCTCTCACTTGCCATACAAAAGTAGACAATCAGATTCATCATATAAGTAGACAATACATAGATCAATAAAATATAACTAGAATATATCTTGCATATTGAATTGAGAATTGAACAACATTTACATGGTATCAGAGCCAAGTTAAATCGAACCTGAGGCTGTTCAATTTTGTGGAAAATTCAAGCAAGGGATTTATCTTACTTTCTTATTAGTAACCGTTACGGGGTCTTCGATGGGAATTGATAATAAGAAGGGAAGAGGAAATTATTATCAGCAAGAGAACATTGGTATTTTCTTCTACTTTACCAAGGACAGGTAAGGAGTTACGTTCTTGGCCTAGCCAAGAACACAATAAATTGCTTCAATCAGGATATAAATTATTGCTTTAGGAAACAGTATTAAAATATTAAATATGAAATATTTATATATGTATTTATTAAATATGACGGTTCTAATATATACTGTCTGTGTTTATTTATGCATGTATGTATTTATTTATATGCTGTCTGTATATGACTGGGACAACATGACTAATATATGTTACCGTTTATATATGACTGGAACAACACGACTGATACATATTGCTATTTGTATATGACCGAGACAGCATGACTGTTATATGTACTGTAAATTCCAATTAAAATTATTGCTGTATATCAATTAGTAATTAGAATACTGTTGCATGTAACTGGGTGAATATATGTGATAACTCATTTAGGTTACTCCTGCACATCAATTAATAGTTAGAGTAATGTTTTCAACTCTATCTTGGAGAGAGCACTGGAGATGGTACTCAGTGGCAACGAGGGGCTACTATGCGGTCAGAGACCCATGAAGTCAAGATGCCAGTTGCTATCTCCCTGCCAGTCTTTTCAAGACAGAGAGATTATTTGTGTGACTGATAGTATCATGGTTTAGAAGGAAAGCATAAGGAGACTACCCATCTAGAAAGGGGGTTAGAAGCAACCAGCCCTTGGATTTGGTGGACAAGCAGTCCCTTGCTCTTCTCTTTAACCTGTGATACTTTCTTGCTATCTGCATGTTAGTGCTGATGGTTTGGGCTAATCAAGTAATATATATATGTATGTAGGTATTGTGTGTCTATCCTTGTGATTGCAAGGATATCCATAATCAAGCAACCAAGTGCAGGCTTAAGGCACTGTACTGGTAGGGGACATTACACATTGCATTTGGTAAAATAGTGTGACTACCACGCAAGGATGCAATCTTATGAAGGCTACAATAACTATATCCCGTGAAACATTATCTCATTCCTTCCTATGTTAAAACACTTATTGTAAAGAGATAGTAATCAGTTTTATGGGAGATTTATGATCAGCATAAATCCATTGTCAAAACAAGAAATCTATCAAGATAAGTTCCATCTATTGAATTGGGCATTAAGGTTTATCTTTAATGTTGAAGTTACATCTATTGAATTGGGCATTAAGGTTTATCTTTAAACGTTGTTTGGCGCTAGCGCCACAACATTGGAAACAATACTTATATATTTGCCAGTCAAAGAGCGACATGAGAAGCGACGGTCTTACTGTAGACAAAACCAATTTGATGCTCTCTTTCATAGCATGTACAGATTTGCAAAGAAGGGTCTTCATTTGAATGCATGGCTGGGAAGATTATTGAGGAAGATCGATGTCACATTGATATTGCTGAGTGTCCTGTGAATATGGGCTCAACATCTCACAGATCCTAGTTATGTCAGATGAACACAACAACTAAAAGTATGTATATCAAAGAGCAACCATCAAATGAGATCTAAATCTTCAAGTGCAAATGAACAATTGTTGGATTGCGAGGAAGACTAATAAACAAAGAGATAAGTAATCCAGGTTCGATTAATGGTCATGAATTTCATATGTAGTTATTAATTCATGCAATTACATTATGCGTGTTATTTGTGAATCAACATTGTCAGTAGGTGTCCACACACGACAAGCTGCATTTGAATATCTTGTTTCAAATTCTTCAAAGTACTATGAGAAACTTGCTCCTTACATGCAGAACATCTTTAGAATCACAACAAAAGCAGTTAAAAGTGATGAAGAGCTTGTTTCTCTTTACGCTATAGAGTTTTGAAGTACTATTTGTGATGAGGAATTCAGGAAGAATATGGAGGGGACTTTAGTGGAGATTCTAAGATTTCACATTTCCATTCTATAAACAAGTATTTGCCTGCAGAAGAGCAACAGTCCATGAGGAAGCAATGTTGTTCATAGGGGCTCTTGTTTATGCTACTGGTGGTGAATTTGCTAAGTACATGCTAGAGTTCTATAAGTCATGTTTTGTAGGTGATCTTTCGAGATAAAGAAAGGACAGACCAAGAAGCATAAGAGATTTCATTCAAGGGAGAAAGAACTCAATGTTTGCAGTCATAGGACTGAGTTAATGGCGGTAAGTATTTATCAAAGAAGAAGGACCCATACAGTTTGTCCTTGAGATCTAGTTCTTCGAAGAGGAGGTCAGATGGTTGATATCAGATTCAGAGGGAGTCTAACATTTCATCAGAAGCAACCTTAGACAAGGAGGTCAAAAGGTTGATATCAGGTTCAGAGGGAGCCACATCATCATGAAGATATGCTTAATGCATTCTTCTCTATGAGAGAGAAGTTTGAGGAGCAAGCCCTTGTTAAATACACTCTTCTCTGTGAGGGAGAAGTTTGAGGAGAAGGCCCTTGTTCCACCCTCTGAGAGTAGTCATGGTGAACGTCATGATGAGATGAAAACATCAAGTTGAGCAACTCCGTGATGGGCACTTGTGTTCATATGAATTCTCGTACATGGGAGTAGCCATGATGGATGTCATCATGTTGAGTACCGTGATGAATCATGTTCCACGCCTCTAGGAGTAGCCATGGTGGATGTCATTTCATGACTATATTATTAACAAGGATTCCTCCCTAAGCTAAGAGGGAGTGTTGATGTTGTAGTGGCCACCCTTGTGAAAAGACATATGGTGAAAGGGTGCCTCCCTCATATATATAGAAGATGCAAACTCATTCTCTGATCCATTCAATTTATGTGAAGAGCAGTTTATATCTTAGTTAGAGCAGATCGATCCTGTGAAGAAGGCCAATCAGATTTGTTCTTGTGAAATTTGCTTCAAGGAAGTGAAGCAACATATATTGGGCCTATATCTTGCATTATTGCTAGACATATTTGATATATAAAGAAAACATTTCATGCTGGGTATTTCTCCCTCGAGTAGGAGGGTTTTCCCTTGGAGATCAAACTGCAGATATTCTGACCAAACCTCTTTCAGAGTGAAGGTTGATCACTTCAGAAAAGGTTTAAGTATGATAGAAAGGTAATTTGCTTTGCAATCTGTATTTGCATGTTTAATGTGTAAACTTCTTTGTCATGTTAGGACAATTTTTGGATTTTATCCCCTGGGTTCATATCTAAGAGGTGACGATCTCTCAAGATGGTGAATACTTGTATGGGGACATTATAAGGTGACGATCTTATGATATCCAGACCAGTTATCATGTTGGATCTCTGGTGTGTCATGGATGTGCCATGATTATGTTGTGATGAAACATTTGTATAAAATGTTGGTGCACATATCACAACTTGGATAAAGTGAGAAATTGATCTTTCTCATATGATTATCCTTAAGTATTGCGTCTAGGCAATACTGATATCACGTGTTTAGGTGATATCCTGTCAATCACTAGATTGATGTGATAAACTTCAGTATCACATGTTTAGGTGATACTTCATATCATACGACTAGGTGATATGATTTACTAAGAATGTCTAAAATGCTAACCATCAACTGAATTGTGATACTTGAATACATTGCCTACATTCATCTTACCTAGCTAAGAGGGAGTGTTAACGCATAATAGCTTCGGTAAGATAAACGATTGAATGAGAGATAAATGAAGTCTCTCATTCAATCATTTATCATATTGATAACTATGATAAAACCTTCAAGAAATTAATTCTTCTTTGATAGCTGTTCTGCTCTTGCATATAATCAACCGATCCATTTATCTTGTTCATGTTCATCGATTAGTAAATATCGTATTTAATGTATATCGATTAACATATATGATGATAAATAAATGACTGAAGGAAAACTCCGATTAAAGTATCGGGTTGCATATAATATCGGGTTGTATTATAAAGACCACCAACAGTTATCGGTGTGCTAAGCCTACACCGATAATTATCGGGTGTTAAGGCTAACACACCGATAACTATCGGTTGCTAGTCGCTAGCAGTTAGCACATGCCATCGGTTGCAATACACCGATCTGTATTAACGTGAAAGCATAGTGTTAGTTAGCATAAACAAAGAGGCACGACCAAGTGGTGTGACCGATCAAGGCATCACTTGACCGTGCCCCATTTGTCTTATACTTTTATTGAGTGGCATTCGTGAGAAAGGACATAGAAATCATAAAATGCTCCTCTCACCTGCCATACAAAAGTAGACAATCAGATTCATCATATAAGTAGACAATACATAGATCAATAAAATATAACTAGAATATATCTTGCATATTGAATTGAGAATTGAACAACATTTACAGTATCCTGCCATTTCCAAATGGGAGGTCTCAAAAAATAATTGTATCTGTATCCGATACCATACTCGTATCCGAATCTGTATCTGTGTCCGTGCAACTTTGGAATCTTGTTTTGAAGCAACTAGCAATACTTTGGGTAGATTTCTGAGGGTAGATGAGGGTTCTTCAAGTTTCTTGCACACTACCTACGATCACATTCTCGTCAAGGTAAATGGCATTTGGTAGCAACCTGTAGATTACTAAGGAATTCCTTTCAAATGTAGAAGATGTTTTCTTACAGGGCATATGGCTGCAAATTGTGCCAAGAGGAAACAGCAAAAACAAGCAACTTGGTGGAGGGAGGTTTCTCCTGATCATCACATGGTGGAAAAAGAAAAAGATGTTGTCGAAACACCTAAAGTCATAGAAGGAAAAGATGTTGTGGAGGAGCAGAAAGGAATGGATCTTGAAAATGCTTAGGCCTTGAGAGGGGAAGAGACAATGTTTAGAAATAATGTTAAGGCAAAGGTGTAGCTCTGCAATGGAGAAAGAGGATATACAGGTTGGTTCTGGTTGCACGGATGAGAGGGAAAGATCATTTGAGGGTGAATCCAAGGAGGAGGCTTTGGCTGTTGAAAGGCAGGAAGAAGGTTGGACAGAGGTGAAGAGGAAGAGGGATAAGAAATGAAAGGAAGAAGGAACCCTTAATATGCTTCTTCGCTCACATGATAGGGGCGGAGTTAAATTCAAGAAGTGAATTGATGACTTGTTAATGGGTCTTTGCAATTTGGTGCTTTTTTGTTTTGGGGAGGTGGCTCCCTGGTTGTAGCCCCACCTGTTTTAGGTCAGGTTTAAATCCCGATATCTTAATACTAATAATCAAATATTTTACCGATAAAAAAAAATGTTATCTACCTCCTTCGTGTTCACTATTATGCCACCTCC
This sequence comes from Cryptomeria japonica, assembly GCF_030272615.1. Taxonomy (NCBI): domain Eukaryota; kingdom Viridiplantae; phylum Streptophyta; class Pinopsida; order Cupressales; family Cupressaceae; genus Cryptomeria; species Cryptomeria japonica. Next base: position 9,987,982 of record NC_081407.1, read on the forward strand.
TTTTTTACAGAATTGCACTAAGGCCCACAACCGCATAAGCAAATTGAATATTCAGCTAGAGAAATGAAGATAGCACTTTAAATGGTTACCTAGAGACTCTTGCTATTTACAAAACAAGGTCAAAGGAAAGAACCAAAATTATTAGAACTAAATAGGCAAAAAGTAACCACAACAAGCATCTATATAAGTTACACAACCCAAAAGCCATATTTTAAAATTTGTCTTAAATCGGAGCAACCACCATTCCTCATAGGAGGAGTTGTAGGCCAACAAAAGAATAAAGTTGGTGCCCTAGTTCAATCAACAATTGATATCGTTCCTCTAGGCCCCACGTCTTCTATCTCGGATTCACAATGTTACTCAGATCTACTCCACAACCATGCCTATCTTGCTTTGTTAGGATGTAGTTTCGATGGATTCCAGAAATCCTTCATGCTAACCATGATCTACCAAAGTTCCACAAAAATGGAGATTAGAGCGTTTGATTGGCTGAATGCTTAGATTGAAAATGTAGCGAGGTTAGGGGCTACATCCCAACCTGCCAAAGGCCTAGTTTGTCGTCCAAAGCCTGATTTGTGCACTAAGGCAGAGAAAACTCCTTCATCCAAGCATACCTTCGTAAGTGCCACCAACCTCAATAAATAGGAGAGTACAAGATACCATACACGTTGACCCAGAAGAGATTGGGTTGGCCCAATCATAAAAACTAAATAAAAATGACCTATACTAATTTAAATTAGCTCCTAGGTCGGCCAAAGAGCCATTACAAAATTTTCAATAATTAGATTTATTTCAAATTTTAGTCCTATTAAACGAAAAACAAGGAAATAGAGCCCAATGGTGTTAGCCAACACCGCTTGGCCAACCAGCATTAAATTCGGGTTCATGACATACAAACGTAGGGGCACATTTCATATATTCTAGAGTTTATCAGCAAGTTTTGAAGGAAGGATGTAGCCACCTCTAACCCCAGCAAATTCCTAAGTATCTACAACGACCTAGAGACTGGGGGATCATAGGACGAACTGCCCAGATCTGACCCAGCAAATGCCTAATCAGCAAGCGTTAACCTTTTTGGAGATCAATCATTATACAACCGCTATTGCACTTAAGTTTTCAATATTGAGAGGAATAAATGTCAAAAAGGATATGCAAACTACTTGGCATACTAATCTTGTAGGATGTTTCAAATCTTATATTAGGTTTTGTACCCAAGAAAAGGCTACATCTATGCCCTAGAGGTTGAATTTGTATACATTAAGTAAATGTAATTGTTGTGGGTTGATCTGGAATTTTTGAGTAAAATGAAGTAAATTTATGTTGTTGAATTAATAAGCTGTTTGAGGATTAGCCTAAATCAGCTAGGTCGAATTTTGTTTTCCTTTGAAAGAATCATAAAGGTTACTACACCAAAGAAACAATGGATGTCACTATAGGAGGAAAAGGAGCATCAAGATAAGCCTCACTGTCATCACAACTATCAAAACCTGCCAAATAATCAAGTTGCTTTTCGATATCATCATTATATGGTAGGTTATCACAATCATCAAGGGGCACTAGAATGTTAATAATAGGATCATCTGGGAATGGAGAGTGATGTGGGTCTCCATCAGTCTCCTAAATTTTGATCCAAAGAGTATGGGGGCACTCAATATGTGAGATAGAACATATGGTGTCAAAATCAGCACTGCTACCAATCAATCCTAAGTCATGATCATTTATGTTTCCCCATGCTCTCTTCCAATTAGGTATACTTGGTTCAAAGACAATTCAATAGAGGTGGGGCAAAAAATGAAGCCACTTGAAATGTTTCAGATGTCATCTTGCCAAAGCTTATAGTTCCCTTTGTTCATGTTGGTGTAAATAAATATTCATTATGGATATTATTACACTTTACTTAAGTTAACTTAGGATAATGCATTTCTTCGTAGTTTGGATTTGAGACACTTAGGGAAGTGTGCACATAGGGATAGAGCTTGTAGGAGAAATTCCACCTTTTGTGGTCTTATTTTGCTATTACACTTCACATTCGGTGGGTCATCCACCTCTTGTGGAATATTATATTATTTCTCCTACCTACCCCTATTATTTCTTACCTACCCTTGTTTCTCATTGAGCCACATGTCATGATTGTGTGCTCGTACATCCATATGGCCTTGCCTATATAAGCAAGCCTATATTCATTGTATTGATGAATCCAGTTGATCATTTTCATATTGATGAGAATATAGTTTGTTCTTGTCATTCTTTTGTCTCTATTTTTATACTTTTCATTGTGCCCTTGATCTTGGCAAAATCTCACATGGTATCAGAGCCATTGGGGCTTCATTGATTGGTTTTTGGAGACATCGTGGAAGGCTTCTATTTTCGGATCTGAGGAATTGCACTTTTTGGAGGCATCTTAAAGCGTTTTCGACCTCACCATTGCATCCGGGAGATCGTTTCCATAAAAATCGAGTATAAATTCGACCTATTTTGGTGAAAATCGATTTTTGGGTGTGGAGGAAAATTTCTGCCCAATTCAGGGGGTACGGTACAGAATTTTCGGATTTTTTTCAAAAATATATATATATATATATATATTTTTTTCTGAAAATTATTTTCTAATTTTAAAAAGAAAATTGAAAATTATTTTTTGGGATCCGTACCTTCTGCCCAATCAACAGCACACAGTCAACGCCCAGTCAGCATTTTCTTTGAAAATTTTTAGACCCCTCTCCATTGAGCAGTTTGGATTTTTGGGTCAACTTTGGAGGCCCATAACTTGCTCGATTTTGCTCCTTTTTTGGTGCAATTTTTTTTTATTTGGGCTAATTTTTCGTGCTCTTCGCAGTGGTGTGGTTATTTTTTGGTTTTGGTGCACAGGTGTTTCGGAATTTTCGGATTCTCTAAGCTGTACCTGTCCAATCCTCAATTCTGCAACTTCAAAGGCCTCGTTTGAGCTCATACGACCTCTTTTTCAGGTGCCGTTTTTTTGAAAGTGCATGTTTTTTTGTCTACTTTCATAATCTATGATCAGTTTTCAGAGAGTTTAAGTGGAAATTGTACTTTCAGATATTGGTCTTATTTGGCCTATTTGGTACTTGTAAATTGCTTGGATCTTAGTTTAGATCTCTTGCATTATTAGTTTAAGTCTCTTTTGGCCTTATTGAGGCAGTTGTAAAATTGAAATCAGAAGTCCACTTTGCCATTTTTTGCAAGTGGCCCATTGTACATGCACTAAGTATAAAGTGCCAAAAGATCACTTTTGGGGGGGTTCTTTGATTGAGTGAATTTGGGGGGGTGTCTTGTGTGATTGTGCCTCTCTTTCCTTGTGCTATTTCATTTTTGTTGCAATGAGTCCTCATAAATTTCCACCTTTAACTCCACATAATTATGCATCATGGAAAATTAAAGTTTGGAGCAAATTAATGGAAAAAGGTCTCACGCATTACATAGATGGAACAATAGCAGCACCACCTAATCCTAAGGCTGATCCTAATGCTCAATTAGAATGGCTCACTAAGAATTGCATGGCTCTTGGAACTTTGCGCAAGTATGTATCAGATGACCTCATCTTTCATATTGAAAAGTGTACTACAATCAAAGATGCTTGGGATATGTTTCAGAAATTGTATGGTCAAGTTGATGAAATCAGAGGTTATAAGATTGACAATGAGCTCGCCAACTTGGATCCCAAGAGTTTTGATACAATCCAAGATTATGTCACCAAAGCAAATGAGCTAAGAGCAAAGCTTAAGGATTGTGGAATTGACAAAAAGGATGCTCAGTTGATATTCAACTTGTTGGACAAGCTTGCACCAGAATATGCAGCATTTGTGTCTAGCTTCCAGACTCATCGTTTGACAGTGGGGAGTTCCTATGTTATGCCTTCATTTTATGCTTTCACAGAAATGTTGATATTGGAACAATCTAAGTTGTTGAACATGGGACTTCTCAAGTCTTCAAAGTCCAAGGCTTTGGTGGCTAATCAAGGGAATCAAGGAAGTCAAGGCAAAGATTCCAACAAGAAGAAGAAGCAATCTAAGTCACAGCCACAACAAGAAAAAGGACAATCATCCTCTCCATCACAAGACGATTTTTCATCCTCTTCCAAGAAGGGGACACCACCTAAGAAGGATAAGCCAACTTGTGCATATTGCAAGAAGTATGGTCATGATGAGCATCGATGCCACACAAAGCAAGTTGATGAGTTAACTAATCTTCTTAAGAAAAACAACATCAACTTGCCATCCGCCTACACAAAGAAGGATTCAACTCCTTCCTCTTCCTCACAGTCTAAGGGAAAAGGGCAAGCATTTGTGGCTACTACAGGTTCTTCACCGCAGTGGATACTTGACTCAGGTGCCTCATATCACATGGGTTCTACAAAGGAGCAGTTTTCTTCATTGGAGCCATCTAAGGTACCTCACATTTACATAGGTGATGATACACAAGTAGAGGTTGAAGGGAAAGGTTCAGTTGACATGGATGATGGAACATTTGAGAATGTTCTCTATGTTCCTAACTTGTCTACCAGCCTTCTCTCTATCTACCAAATCACTCACTATGGGAATGGGAAAAAGATTGAGTTTACACCAGATTCAGTTGTGGTAAAGGAACTTGATGATGATGCCTTGGTAGCAGTGGGACAAGTCAATGACAACTCAAGGCTTTATTCATTCTCCCACTTTGTGCCAAGTTCACCTTCTAGGGCCTTGCTTACTCATTCAAATTCCGAAAGTAAGCTATGGCATGAGCGGTTTGGTCACCTCAACTACCGCTATCTTCAGCAGTTAAGCACTAAAGACATAGTCACAGGTCTACCTCGAATCAGTTTTTCAGAGGGTGTATGTTCAGGTTGTTCCATGGGCAAGCATCCCGAAGAGAAGTTTGATAAAGGGAAAGCTTGGAGAGCTTTGGAAGTTCTTCAGCTTGTTCACAGCGATGTAGCAGGTCCATTTCCAGCACCTTCATTTACCAAGGCCCGCTATGTCCTCACCTTCATTGATGACTACTCCCGCTTCACTTGGGTCTACTTTCTTATTCATAAGAGTGAAGTATTTGATAGATTTTAGGACTTCAAGACTCGTGTGGAGAAGCAATCCGGGAAAGTGGTCAAGATTCTTCGTATAGATAATGGAAGGGAATATGTGAACAAGAGACTTGAGGATTTTTGTACATTTGAGGGGATTGATCTTCAGCATTCTGTAGCATACACTCCACAGCAGAACGGAGTTGCAGAGCGCAAGAATAGAACTCTCAAAGAAATGGCTAGTTGTATGATACATGCACGTTCTCTTGATCTCACCTTTTGGGAAAAGGCTATCAGTTGTACCCCACAAATCCAAAATCGGGTTCCTCACAAAACTTTGACAGACATTACCCCTTTTGAGGCTTGGGCTGGTAGGAAATCGATTGTGAGAGACTTCAGAGTCTTTGAATGTCCAACATGGGCTCGCATTCCTCCAAGAAATGCAAGGCATCGGAACCTCAGAGTAGGCCTTATCTTTTTGTTGTATATCCTGAGGGTGTTAAGGCATATCGATTGATGGATCCTAAGACACATGAGGTGTTCATTGAGAGGAGTGTTCACTTTGAGGAAAGCTCTCCTAGCTTAGCCTCTCTACCTCCTCCACCTTCCTCCATTGTGGATAGTGATGCTAGTGATTCAAATGATGAGACTTCTTCAACTCTGACTCGTAGGGTTGCACCTTCGCAGGGTCCACTTGTAGTTGAGGAGCCTCGTTCTCCACCTCCACCTAGACCTCGTTGGGCTCGACACACACTTGAGTCCGCGGGTTCTCTTGTTGGGGATCCTTCAGATACACGAAGAACTCGATCACAACATCAGAATCTTCCACATGCATTCATTGCTACCGCTTCCGATCCATAGACATTTCAGGAAGCATCAGGGGTTCCTGAGTGGGACCAAGCTATGGAGGAAGAGTATAGTTCCTTGATGAGGAACAACACATGGGATTTAGTCCATCTCCCTAAGGGGAGAAAGATGGTTCGATGTAAGTGGATCTATCGGACCAAGTATGCTGCGGATGGTAGTGTGGATAAGTACAAGGCTCGACTTGTTGCGAAAGGTTTCTCCCAGGTAGCAGTTGTTGACTATAGTGAGACCTTTGCGCCCGTAGCCAAGATGAACTCCATTCGCTTGACACTTGCTATTGCTGCAACTCATGGTTGGGCTATACATCAGATGGATGTGAAGAGTGCTTTCTTCATGGTGATCTTGATGAGGAGATTTATATGGAGCAGCCACAGGGTTTCATCCAGGATACTTCTTTGGTTTGCAGACTAAGGAAATCTCCCTATGGCCTTAAGCAGGCCCCCAGGGCTTGGTATGCCAAGATGGATTCCTTTCTTCTCTCCGCAGGGTTCACCAGGTGTCACTCTGATCTAAATGTCTACATTTTGCGACAGGATGACTCTCACTTGATACTTGTGCTCTATGTTGATGATTTGATCATTACAGGGAGTACCGCATCCATCATTAGCAGGGTCAAATCTGCTTTGCATGATAGATTTGCTATGACTAACTTGGGTCTTTTGCACTACTTTCTCGGGATAGAGATTTCACAGTCACCTTCCAGGATTACACTATCGCAGCCCAAGTATGCTCTTGATCTACTTGCACGCTTTCATATGGCTAATTGTAAGCCTGCACCGACTCCCTTTCTTTCAAGAGTCAAGCTTGAGGCTCAGTGGTGTTCTCCACCAGTTGATGCCACTTTGTATCGTCAGCTTGTGGGTAGTCTCATCTACTTGACCCATACACGCCCTGATATTTCATTTGCAGTTGGCATGGTTTTCCGCTTCATGCAGGAACCACATGAGCTTCATTGGAAAGCCGCCAAACGCATCCTCCATTACATCCAGGGTACACATCACTATGGGATTCACTATGCAGCAGGCACAGGACTTCGCTTGGTTGGTTACACAGACTCTGATTGGCTTGGCGATATTGATGATCGTAAGTCTACTTCCGGTTATAGTTTTCACCTTGGTTCAGGCCCCATTTGTTGGCAGAGCAAGAAGCAGCATGCTATTGCTCTTTCTTTGACTGAGGCTGAGTATCGAGGCGCTGTTAATGCAGCGACTAAGACCATTTGGCTTCAGCAGATTCTCACAGAGTTTGGGTTCACCACTCCACGGCCGACAGTTCTACATTGCGACAATCAGAGTGCTATTGCAATCTCGAAGAACCTAGTCCAGCACCAACGGACCAAACACATCGAGATTCATATGCACTATATCTGAGAGCTCATTCAGGAGCAGGTCATTGATTTGCAGTATTGTCCTACAACGGAGCAGGTTGCTGACATATTCACCAAACCTTTCACTGAGAGTAAGTTCCAGCAATTGCGAGCTCTCTTGGGGGTGCAGGATGTGTCATTAGGGGGGGTCAGCTGACTTCTCCTTCCTCTCTTATGGGGGGGACTTTTTCCTCTTTGAGGTTTTGTCCATCTTCTTTGAGAGTCTTTTGTACATTCATCTCTCTTTTGGGGGGGAGGTTTTTCCCACTGGGTTTTCTCCCTTTCTCCGTTTGTGAGAGATTGCATTGCATAGTTTTTCTTGCATTTGCATATTGTACATGGGTACCTATCATGGCCTAGTAGCTGGGACCCATCTTGCATTGTTAACTTAAGTCTTCATTCCCCTAAGTTGCACTTAAGGGGGGGTGTTGGTGTAAATAAATATTCATTATGGATATTATTACACTTTACTTAAGTTAACTTAGGATAATGCATTTCTTCGTAGTTTGGATTTGAGACACTTAGGGAAGTGTGCACATAGGGATAGAGCATGTAGGAGAAATTCCACCTTTTGTGGTCTTATTTTGCTGTTACACTCCACATTCGGTGGGTCATCCACCTCTTGTGGAATATTATATTATTTCTCCTACCTACCCCTATTATTTCTTACCTACCCTTGTTTCTCATTGAGCCACATGTCATGATTGTGTGCTCATACATCCATATGGCCTTGCCTATATAAGCAAGCCTATATTCATTGTATTGATGAATCCAGTTGATCATTTTCATATTGATGAGAATACAGTTTGTTCTTGTCATTCTTTTGTCTCTATTTTTATACTTTTCATTGTGCCCTTAATCATGGCAAAATCTCACAGTTCATATATATAAAAGAAGGACGAATTGAAAAACCCATGGTTTTACGATATAAGACTCCTCATATCAGATTAGAGATCAAAACATGTGAAATTGGAAACCTCAAAGCATAAAAACGGCCCCATATTTTGCAAAATATCCAAAGCACGTGTCAAAACAAAACTAACTTAAAACTAAAATAATAGGAACTTGGGGCAAAATTAGGAAAGATCAAATATATGTCTACAATGTATATGCAAAACCAACTTTCCAAACCCTATTTGTTTGCAAAAATCCAATGCCATATGCCCATGTTATGGTTCTTGAAAAAAACAATAGCTCATTTATGCCTTAAATAAGCAGCTGGTACTATGCCTTAAAAATAGCTCCTTTGTGCCTTACAAAATGTAGCTCATACCATTGGGGTAGAGCCCTAGTGGCACCACCAACTCTAGCTAAGTGATGATGGTAGGATTTGGTGGTGTGGAGCAAAGTTGTGCCCTAGAAAAGGGCTATCGAAGATCAAGGAGGCGCCACCTACAAGGACAAGCCCCCTCAACCTAGCATTTAAAGAACACGTCCTAGGTGATGAATTTGGGTTCGTACTAACCTCTATTGGTAGGTTCAACTAAGGAGGAGCCTATATGGGTAGATTCAGATCAGCAGGAACCCATATATGATATAAACAAATTCAATCTAGTCGGAACTGGTACAGACAAGCTCAGATGTGTAGAGTACAAATCCATACATCACTCGACAAGGTTACAAAGACAAGTGTCTTTAGAATACAGCACAAAATAACATAAACAAGTGTCCAAACCAACATATCCTATTTATATTAAATATGCTATATAGTACATTTAATAAAAAGAACTTTAAAAAATTACAATTATAATCTATTTTAAAAATAAAACCAAAAATTATCCCTTTAAAAATATAAATTGCTAATCCATAACAAGTACATTTATTATAATGAAAAGAAAATTTTATATGGAAATAAAAGCCCTAACTCATCTTACAAGTTACAATATTTAATCACAAATAAGCCCTAGATAAGCAAACTAAACTCTGATTAATAAAAAATAATAGCATTAGTAAAACAAAGTTTAGACTTAAAATCTTTTCATTGTATTTTTCCTTTGTTTGTGCCACAAGAAACCAGTCGCCATTGATGGAAAGGGCAAGTCTCCAACAAAGAGGCATATGCCCCTCTTATTTTTATTTGTTTGTTTTATTTGTTTTTATTGATTTTTAATAGAGCATGAAAATGGCAGCTAATGGAAGAGAAAAAAGGAAAAAATCAATAAATTCCATTTGTTTGAACAAGAAAAAAATTGGTCAAACAATCATTGAGTTCAAGTTTTTGAAAAATCACAAATTTTAAACTTAAAAAATCATTAGCCAAGATGGTGATTCCCAGTTAATCACAATTTTTATTGCAATTTTTGCTTCTTTGACAAGAGGTATAGATAACTTTTCATACCACAATGATGTTTTTGTAAGCATGTTGTATCAAGATGTACAAAATGAATAAAATTTCTTTATTCATTTCTTTAAGCACTCCGAGTTGTCAAAGTTTCAAGTTGTCCATACAATCATATCCTTCCAACCAATCGCAACGTCTTGCTCATGCCCTTGTGGAAATTTGTTTAAGCATTGGTTTTGTCAGCGTTTCAAGTTGTCAGGATGCATTTCCATCCATCCCAAGTCTGAATAGTTGAATTCTGCTTTAAAAAAATCTTGCATCAATGGGTTGTTGAACCCGAGCATCAAATGTTAACTATTCCCTTGCATCTCCGACCCCTAATCCCCAATTTTTTTCTTTAAAGTTGTTCCCTTTGCTTTTTGCCAAACCGAAGGACTTTCCCATCCCCAAGTACCATTTCTTTCCACCTTGCCATCTCAATCCTCTGCCAATTGAAGAATTGCCAAGGGTTTCAAAGTTTTAGATTTTATCTTACATGGATGTTTTTCCCTCAAATTTTGGTTCCTCAATGCTAATATTACCCTCCATCGAAGTTGTGAGCTAATCTGTACTTGCTCACATTATCATGACATCATCTTTGTACGATGTTGACATCATCCATTTTTTAAACTCTCTACTAACATCACCCTTGCACACTTCAAAAAATTTTAAGTCCATTGGACCAAAGGATAGAGCCATCCATTTTCCAAGTTACCTCTCCAAACACCAACTTTGTTTTCAATATTTTTCACTATCTTTTGAAATCAAAGTTTTAGCCCACCCTTAACCCGGTACCCATTTCTTGTCGGTCTGAAAACCCAAAAGTCCATCAATTACTTCATTTAGCATTTCAAACTCAAACTTTCAGCCATTCCTTATGTCAAGACTCAATACCAATCAAAAGATCTTATTAACTTCCCAGCCCCAACATCCCAAAAAAAAATTGCTCTTCCTCAAGGTTCCTTTTTCTAACTTTCTCCATTCTACATCCTTTCTTGGCATGACTTCCCAAGTAATCTTGATCCCGAACACTCCAGTCACAAGTATATGGCATGAGTTCTCCTGACATCCGAAGTCTAACATTCTTGCCCCTTTTTTGCTGAATTCTCTACAACTCACTGGAACAACCAAGAATGCCGCATGGACAACAGAAAAGGACTTGATATCTGAAAAGGGTACTAAATGCTAATTGAGATGACATTTTTACTTCCAATTAAGAGCAAATCTGGCATACAATTTGAGCAATTTCAATGGCAGTTTGCTGAAGATGAATATGATTTTCATTCTTTGGCCGAAAAGGTCTTGGACTTCCGAAACAACACCCAGAAACCATTTATTATGCCCAGAAAGCACAAAATTGAGGGAGAAAAATGTTGTGGCGATGTCGAATTCATTGCAACAGTTCAAATCTTGCAAGGAGCAGGTCCTCGCACCATCTCGAATGGTCTTCGTAGCAGATTTCATTAATTTTTCAATCATTTCACAAGTGTTGAACTTGATGATAGATCTTCATTGAAGGATTTTGATGGTGGTTGTCGTGTTCTTCAGCCGCAAAGATAACATTTTCGACACTGCAAGATGTTGTGCATGACACTCACAAAATCCTTCTACACACCCTATCAATTGTGTTTTCCATGCTCTAATTCCATGTCTATGTAAGGGCACTTGTTATTCATTGTGAAGGATTGGGGTTTTTGCATCTGTATGAAAGAAGCTCATCAGAGTTGTGCTATATCTCATGTATAACCTCAATGTATGAATGTAACTCAGATTTTAAAGTTTGTTGGGTATCTGTAATAGCATTGTAGAATTTTTTTTTCAGAAAATCAATATAAGACTACTTTATTCTTGTCATGGATCTCCACAAATTGTTTAGAGTTTTTGGTGATTCAAGGAAACCCTAAATACAAATTTGTTGTATTTTGTATCAAATCTCTATTAGTTTGCATCCAATGGGCTTGGAGGGACTTTTCATTACATGCATGTGTATGCTACGTGGAAATCTTTCAAACTAGTAGGTGAAGCTAAACTTATTTATGGATTGCTAAGTAAAGATTGCATTGCTAGGATAAAGGGCATTTGAGAGCTTGACCTCTACAAGACAGCAAGTAAATTAGACTCATTTGAAAAGTAAGGGTTTGTAGTGTTGATAAGGTATCCATTTAGAGCAAAATCTGTGTTGTAGGAAAAGGCACCAGTCTCATGGCATAAAGCTGACCACCCACACTATCATGAATCAAGAAAATTACTTAAAACTTTTATTTATTTTTACTTTTACTTGTTCTGCCATTATGTATAGCCCATTGCTGCAAATTTCTGATATAATTATTGTGAACCTGTAAATGACATAATCCTCAGAGGAATATCACATAGTGTGTTTCACTAGGCCAATGTTATAACTTTCACCGAATACATCTCAAGGGATTTGTGACCAAGATTCATCTCTAGTTGCATAATTCAACTTAGCTGCTTGATGGTAAGAGATCTTCAATTTCAATGCATAATAACCTTCAACAAAGAACAGCATTCAAGGCTGAATACAGAGTCATCTTTGTGTGAGAGGTAACCTAAGTTTTCCTAATTGTTTTACCTTTAAAAGTTCACTGGGATTTCCCTACCAAATTTGGCAGGGCTCAAAGTGTAGAAGATGTTAAAAATCCTCTTGTTTGTTGACCTTTACCAATCCCTAATTTGAGGATACATATCTTCCATGTGCAAGAGTCTGGTCACATTGTTCACATCTTGGTAAGAGCCTTAGTGTTAGGGAAATACAGAAAAGAAAACCAACATGTGGGATAAGTTTGTTGGAAGCAACGATTGGCTGCCCTTTAGCGGGTTGCTGATTCTTGACTCTATCAGCAATCATGGACACAAAGATCAACACATGAAGAAGCTTATTGATAAGGAAGGAAAGAAGATCCAACCAGCATAATAAAATGAATTTGGATAGCAAAAATTATTTGAGGAAGCTCCATGCAGAAAAGCAGGACTCAACTGTGCGAAGTTTGATTTTCAGGACCTACAACTACATGGCATTTCAAAAAACATAAGTAATTTGTTAAGCACTAAATTTAGCCTATGGTGAATGAGAAAATTGGAGCAGACATGCTTACTGTGTCAAGTCTGGACTTCAATGCTTTTTTAAAAGAACTCATTTCAGATTCTCATATTTATAGCTTTTGGGTTCCTTCTAGTTATATCTTGAGAGTTCAGTTTTCCAAGGAATGGATTTCGAGGAGATGAGCTTCAAAATGGAATAATGAACATTTATTAAGGCACTTCAGTTATAAATTACCCGGGAATGTCAGAAAATCTGCCAGAAGAACTGGAACTTGAAATTATAGAACTGCTATAAATTAGATTAAAGTTGAACACTTTTTTGATCTTTCCAGTCAGGTTTGGAAGTTGCTGATCCTTAATCAAAAAGTGGATGAAACTGAGCTTATTCTCCATCTTCAAAAAACATATTGAGATTGATCTGAAGAAAGCGCATATGAAATATGAAGCAAAAGCTTCCAAACAAGCGACGGCATAAGAGTTATACTTCATATTATTACTTCAACCTCAATCAAAAGTCAATCGTTTGTGCCATTTCAAGCCATCAATTGAAGAATAGAATGCACACACCAAAGTGATTGGAAAAGAAATACAGGGCAGAAGCAGGGATGGCAGTAAGTCCCACTGGTGGCTGGTATACATCTCATTCCATCAGGTTTACTGTTTTTCATTTTGACAGCTCCTCAGCTTATAATGTTGGAATTTACTCTTGCTAGCCAAACAGACATCTACACACTGCAGTGGTTGGCGAGCTTGATTTGTGGACCCTTCCCCTGATGCTCATTCCAGCAATGCACCCTATCACATCCATGGATTATGCAAATATTGTGTTATGAAACCTGGTTCTGTACACCTTTGTATAGTCTAGCCTAATTTGTGGATTCTGAACTTTCATAGCCATCCCTTTTTTCAGTTTAGCGAGATTAAATGTCAGGGAGGATTATTGCTGCTTAATTTGAACTTCATGTAGGGCTATTTATCAATTACTTAAGAACATATAAGTTAACATATTTAGCAATTTCCAATCTGGCCTCTACATTGTAAAACTCAACCAGAGGAAGAAAATACCATTTCTAACATTGAAAAATGGATTAGTAAAGCTATCACTCTACAATTTTGCATTCTATTATCTCCCACAAACCTCAATTAATGCAAGTAAACCTTGCAAACAATTATTTCTCAAAACAACTGCGCAATTATTTTTGCTGCCATGATAGATGAAATTTTAGAATAACAAATTACATTAATAGTTGTACTATTATCTCTGATAATGTTCTAAATCATGAAAATCAAGAGGGAAGGCTACATTAAGAGGAAACCTACCTATTGTGGCCAAATTACTTGCCCCCCTCTCAACCTCCTGTGAAACATGTGCCAGATTTCACAGTTAGAAATTGGTAAGTGATTAACAAAAAAAACAAAAACATTTAAGGATGAATTCCAATTGACATTATAACAATTTTCTACACCCAGGCAAGTAAGATAGACTACTTCAAAAAACAAGTTTGATAATGACAAGAATACTGATAATGTTCAGCAATTAAAAAATATTAAAAAACAAGGTACAATACAACCTGAACCATCATTTGTCGAGCTCGCCGAAGACCTTGAGTAATGCTTTCAGCAGCCACTGTCATTCCAGTCTTAGTTCTTACAAAGTTAACAAGAAAAGTATTAGCCGTATGGTTTCTTAAGTACCACATAGTTATTCTCATAATGAGACTTTAGAAAGTTTGGTTTTAGAAAGCATACAACGGGGTAAGAAATATGGAAAAACCACAGCCACTTTTCATATGCAAACAGTTAGATTTAGAGGAAAAGTCAAATTGTTTGATACATATTTAAATCATCCACTTTTAACTTTTGCAATTTATGCCGAATAATTAGTAGGTTAAGCTAGAGAGAACTAATGTCTACAATTACTGAGAATAGATTTTAATTTGCTTGCAAAATAATTGGCATACAAACTGATCCACAGCAGTTCTTTTGACAGCTTTTTGAGTACATGAGCTACATTTTTATTTGATCAGCAAATTAAAATACTTTCTCTGCAAATAAAGCATAAGAATGATGCAGGAATGCTTCAAGAATCTGAAGTTTTATTTTCTTAGAATTTTGAAAAAGTAGATTTAAAGCCAAAAAAAAATTGAGGGCAAGAAAAGTAGCTTTTGTATTTCTTCAAAAAAAAAGGAAAAACAGCTACATTCTTGAAGAATGCTTAGAGAGTAGTACGTGTAAACTCTTCTATAGAAAGATTATGATGATGATGTTTTTGATATGCATTACATAGATGTCACATGTAATTTAATTCAAAAACAATGTGTTCAATTGCTTTGATTTAATGCTACAAAGATATAAATAAAACATAATGTTAAACATGTATGTCAAATTTAATGCGATTGTGATTGATTAAACTACCTATGTAGATTTCTTAATAGATGCTACAATGATTAAATTGATACATGTGTGATCTAATTTCCAAGACGGGGACGTCTCCAAGACACGGTGATGGGGCGGGGACATCCCCCTGCCGAACCGCCACCACTGCCAGGATGTAGCCAAGACGTTGGGATGTCTTGGGGACACCTAGTAGTCTTGCATAGCTCCCACTCAAAAACTTGGTCCCTAAGCAAAAAATGGTGAAAATTTTGTAAAAGTGGCATCCTTGTCTTCAAATCAGTCTCATTCTCTTCATCAAAATATATACATGGAATATAAAACTCAAGTATTTCTTATACTTTAAGTTACATTTCATGTATATGTTGGCAAGATGTTTGAGAGTGGTTTCAAATCTCTAGGAGTTATAATGTAGATTCTAGGTTTTAGAAGCTTTATAAATTTTCAAACTTAGTCAAATTTCAGTAATCAGCAAACTCCTAATTCTCTCACTCTCTCTATCTCATCTTTATCTCCCCTAAACTCTAGACCTATCTCTCTCCCTATCACTCTTCCTCTATCCCCTCTCTCTACCTCTTTGTATCTCACTCTCTTCTCTCTCCCCCAAGATCTAGATGATAGATGTATCTCTCTACATCTCTCTCTATCACCCCCAAACCCCCGCAAGTGGTGCTACCCTCAACCTCGTTTTGGTGTTGCCTCCAACTCTCCATCAAACTATAAGTCTAAGCAAGTAATAGGCCAATGATGAATCATGATCATAAAAATCTACATGATACATATCGCTTGTTGCAAATCTCTGCATAATCACAGTCAAAGCCACAATCAAGACCCTTGCAAGGGGGCACTTCCCCTTGACCCCAAACCTCCACCCACCATCTAATTGTTTATGCAATCATTTCCATTTTTTTTATGTTTATTAGTTTAAAACTTTAAATTTTACTTAGTATGCCAAAGATTTATTTGCAATTCTTATACTTATTCTTGGTTTGCACTTTGCTCCCAAAGTTCCAAAACTCTGCCCACCATTGTTAATGTTCAAATTTCAAATTTTCAATGCAATCATTTTCATGTTTATTGGTGTAAACCTTACATAGTGTGGCAAAGTTTCATTTACAGTTCTTGTCCTTATTCCTTACACATCTTTTTATAACAATTTTTTTGAGTACTATATGTATTTGCGCCTTGTGAAGAATCTAAATTTAATTCATTTGAATTTCATCACTGCCATTGTCTTGTAATAAGTTGGCCAAGATTAATTACTTAATTTAAATCATTCTATGGATACGGTCGGCCAACATGCTAATATCTTGATCACATCTCTTACGTCTAAACTGCCTTCAAAGTAACAACAAGCCACCATTAATCCATTGAGTCTGCATACTCGAACAGTGCACATACGGTCCTGCGGTCTTTTGAATGCCCACCATTGCTTTCCATTTATTCCCAAATTTCAACTACAAACAGCAGCCTGCATTTCAATACCAACTCTAGATCTTATTATTCTCGAATCATCTTGACATCAATGACAATAAATGTAACATTCTTTCTTGACATTAGTTGACAATTAATCTTCTCACCTTTGACATAAATGACAATGTGTCCAACAAAAGGATCACGCCCAAGCTGAAAGTTCACATGACATGTGAAAGAAGCACTGTGGATTGGAGACAAAATTGTGAAGGTTGTTAATCAGCAATGCAAGTGTAATCTGAATGCTGCTACAGAGATTCTCACATTGTTAAGTGTAAGCACCTCTTATAGCATTTCATAGCCATCTTCCTAACTCCTCGGAAGGTCTAGATCATCACTTAAATCTCATGCTACCTTAAGCAGATCACTCAAGCTCTCTACAAATTGCTCCTAGGTTGGCAGAGCTCTTTTATCACTATGTAGAACAATTTCCTTTTTGCCCATTCATGTCTTCTACAGTATTTGTTATCATAGTTAAAACATAACCCTTTTGCCTTTTTCTCTTCAATTTGTTGAGGAGTCAATCTAATGGGTTAAGGAAATGGTTGTGCTAAAGAGCTCTTTTCACTTATGCCATTGAACATTTGCCTCATATAAACTAAAAATTTCTCTTCTGCTTTGCATACTAGGATAAAAGACTCAAATATAGAATGAGTTAGGGTACCTCATGTTGGATGTGATCCTTGAGACCACCCAAAAATCTGGAATTGTATCTACTTTCAAGTTTAGATTCTGGAATTGCTGAATATAATCCTTGACTGATATTGTTCGACATAACTTAGCTAACTGGCTGAAGTAGTTGTCTGCCACATTATTGCCATACTATGACTGTAACTCCTCTGTAAATCTAACCATGTTACCATGACAGTTGTTGCACATATGGCCATTGATAACAAATAAATTGCTCCGGTTCTAGCTATAAGGACGCTATTATCACTTTTCGTCCACTTGGAATTTCATGTACATCAAAACAAATCCATTTGATTTATCCAAGTTACTGGATACTTGCCATCGAACTTGCATATATACACCTTTAGTATCAAGATCCTAGATTCCATATGCGTATTAGCATTTGGATGTAGATTGGATGACCTAGATGATCCACCTTGATTGATTGAAACATTTGGTTGGGGGCTTGATTGATTTTGGAAATAAGCATTGATATTTGCCAATGTGTTGTGTTGTGTTGTGACGTTTTCACACATCGCCCCATTGCAAATGGGGACCTATTGTGACCTATTTCACACATCGCCCCATTGCAAATGGGGACCCCCAATTGTTTGCTTTTTAAGGTTTTGTCTTAGCTCTACAATTTCACTAGTCTTTTTCGAGAGTTTAGAGTTAGAGTTTTTCCGAGAGTCACCCCGAGCCAAATAGAGAAATCATGCTCAATTATGTCTGGATGTCACAAAAATGTTCAGAAGGCCCGAACCCGAAGGACGAAGATTGCAATTGCTTTGAGTCAATTCTGACACCTTCCTACTTTTTAGGAAATCTGTTTTTTTTGCTTTTTTTTGCTTTTTTTATTTTTGGCACTTTGGGACCAATCCGGGAAGCAGCTTTTTTGGCCTGCTTTTGCTTTTTTTTGCTTTTTTGCTTTTTGCTTTTTTCTTCTTTTTTGAAAGTAGACCTAGTATTGGGTCCCTCAAGTCATGGCATCAACGCCCATGTCTTCAGAATCAAAAAATTGTTCCTCTAAGTGTAAAATCTCCAGGTTAGGGTTTGAGTCCCAGATGTTCCAGATAATCAACATGGCAAATCAAACTTGAAGATGGCAATGGGAGCAAGGTTGGAAGAGGAACACAAAATTCACCATGTCCACTCAAGGCTCAACTCCATCAAGCAACATGAAGAAGAGATAGCAGATCAGCTGCCAAATCTGCCCTATACATGGCAAAGGAAGAATGTTCAATGAAGATCAAAGTTTGCCCTAGGACTATCCAAACACTTTTGAAATCTGCCAAGACAAAGAAGTAATGTGGCACAACAATGTCAAAGTCCGCCTTGGACTGGCAAATAAATCATTAAGTCCGCCCACAGGAATAGCAAGACAAAGTTGAAGTCCGCCCTAGAAAAGCAACTATCAATCTTGCTCAAGAGAGAAATGGCTTGAAGATGTGCCAAGTCTGCCATGGCACATGAGACTCAAAGTCCGCCATGGCACATGAGACTCAAAGTCCGCTTAGCACTTGAAAAGGATGGCAAAGATAATGCCAAGTCCGCCTTGGCCAAACATCTACAAAGTCCACCATGTGCTAAGAAGAGGTAAAGTCTGCTAGAGAAGATGTCCAAACAAGCCTAAAGTCCGCCTTAAACATGGTCAAGCA
Source organism: Cryptomeria japonica (assembly GCF_030272615.1). NCBI lineage: Eukaryota > Viridiplantae > Streptophyta > Pinopsida > Cupressales > Cupressaceae > Cryptomeria > Cryptomeria japonica. Next base: position 10,006,803 of record NC_081407.1, read on the forward strand.
ATAGTCAAGTCCAACCTAGGCATTTGAAAGGAACGTCCAAACACCTAGCCAAGTCCAACCTAGGCATAAATGGACGATGTCCAAGGTATTATAAAGTCCGCCTAAGAGAAATGTCAAGATGGTTAGCCCAAGGTGATGTCTACCAAAGTAAAAAGCAATGATCAAAGGAGGTATGGCTTGGAAAATAAGAAGTTTGCCTAGGTAAAATTGGCAAAATGATAGGTCTAATTCGCCAAAACATGGGAAAGTGTTTCAAACAAATGGATAAATTCACCATAAACAAAGGTTTGGAAAAGTTCGAAAATTTTCAAAAATATTCAACACTTTGAAAAATTCTTGAAAAATTCAATTTTCTAACACTAGGAAATTTTCGAACTCGAGAAGGTTCTAGAAGGTTCCATAAAGAAGATTGAGTTTCCATTTGAAAAAAATAAATAAAACAAGGCCAAGTTCGATGAACCTAAGGAAAAAGGAAAAAAACAAAAAAACAAAAAAACAAAAAACATGAAGCTTCCTAAAAATCAAACTTCTCAACTCTATATCAACTCAACCTGTCACTTCAAATTCATTATCAAGTTTGAAGGTTGAAAGTTCAATTGCAAAGGGTGAAAGGTAGACTTTTGAAGAGGAATTTTTTCAGAAAGAGAAAAATTTCGAAGTGGAAGGCAGAGAATAAGTAAAATTTTCTAAGTGGAGGACATAATTCCTAGAGAATAAAGTGTTTTTTCTGAGTTAAAGACAGAATTTTCTGAGTTAAAGGAAAATTTTCACCAAAATCAGTCAAAAGTAAATTCCAGAAGTTCAAAAATTCACGTTTTTGACTGATTTCTTCTGTCTTTATCATTTATTTCTCGAAATCTGCTAAGTATTTAGCCAAATTCATCCATTTTCAGTCTGATTTTTCACAGAATTTTAGCTTTTTGATAGGCTGAAAGTGAAATTCTCAGATAAAACGTTCAAAATCAGAGTTTAAACTTTAAAATTTTCTCAAAAATAAGGTTAAATTTTTCATGTTTGATGCAGATTGATGACAACCAAAGGAGCTCCTTCAAGAAACACCCAGATGAAGTTCGCCGGTAAAGGGTTACAGCCAGAGACAAGGATCAATTATAAATGGAAAAATGTCACAAACACCAACCTCGGGCACGTAGACTTCAAGGATTTCAGAAAGAGAATGTATGGGCTAGATGGATTTTTGCCGACACCTATCGGTCATCGGATGATGAGAAATGGCATCATCCAAGCAGCTGGAATTCCACCAGCTATGGAATGTGCAGAACTTATGGTCGAATGTGTCATACACTACAATGCACAAGAGAGAGAAATTGTTGCGCCAGACAAAAGAGTCTTGGCTCATCTTGGAGAATTAGCCATTCAAGAAGCATTCAGGATTCCGAGCTACAACAAGACTTCATATAAAACCAAGGAGCAAACTGTTGGTTGAAAATTTTGTACACTTGGGGAAATATACAAAATTGTGGCTTCAACCATAGTGTGTGAGTAAAACTCTCCTAACTAATTAAGGGAAGGCTCCCCCTATCTATCTAAAACTAAAACTAAAATAGAATGGAACAGCAGTCTTTCTTCGTTTTTCAAGAAAGTCAATATCATTTTCTCTTCATAGAAAAGTGATAGCAATTTAACATAAAACAGTAATAACAAATTTTTGAAATGAAATGAGAGAAAAGAAATGAAGTTTCCTGAAAGTTCAAAGACTTCCGTCACTTCCTTCGGGACGGGACAGCATTATCAAGCTCAAAGTCTTGACTATGTGAAGTCCTGTCTACCCTTTTCTATTCTAATGATGTCAAGAACAAATTATGACAGCACAAAGTCTGAAATAACTTATTTCTTTCTACACAAGACAGCAAGAACTAGTGTGAGCTCAAAGTTTCACAACTATTTCCTATTATAAAATCTACTTCTAATATCTCTCAAGAACTAGTGTAAGCACACAGTCTTACAGCTTTTCTCAATAGAACTTCTATTTTAACAAAATTAATCTCCAATACTTGCAACACAAAGTCTGCAAATCAAATTTGATTAAGCCCTTTAAGAAACATTTGCAAGAAAGGTAATATTGAACACAAACTCAAGAATGTAGCACAAAGTCTCAACACTTGAGTAATTTTCTTCTATTACTTTCAATTCTTCAATTTACACATAAAAGCTCAAAAAGTCTTCTTTGCTGCAAATTTGGTAAGAGTTTTTGCTTGCTTTCCAAAAGATGAAAATTACAATAGACCCCCTCAAGTATTTATAGGAGAGGAGTCTTGAGAAAAAGTTGGGAGGATCCTAACTAACTTGAAAAATTCTCTCAACCACCAAGACTTATTCAATAACTAACTATGACTTATTCAAAATTACAAGTCCTATTCTAAATTGACTTGTTACTCGTCTACTTGTAATTACAAAAGTGCAAGTAATGACTTGACTTGCAATTTACAAAATGTCTTTACAAGTAAACATGTCAAAAGAATAACTACAACTAAGAGATTACAATTTTGAAAAATGCAACTAAGTGTTGAAAAACGCTTAAGTTGCAGCATGTGAAGACATGAATCCTTCGAACTTCTCGATGATCGTTCGTAGCTTAGCAGCATTCGGCTTGTGGGTGTTCTTGGCAACAATCATGGTCTTCACAATGGTATCATGGCATTGAAGAAGCATAGAGTTGTTCTTCTCCAAAGTAGATTGGATTTCCTGCAAGAAGATTTGATGTTTCATCAAAACTTGAATTGAGGCAACATAAAATTGCTCACTCATCCACTCATTATGAATCTTCATCTGTAGATCTGTGAGAACTTCTTCTTCTAGTATCAACTCCCCATTCTAACCCATGATATTGCAAGAGGCCTTCTCACAGTGAGAAACAACACCTTGGAATACTTCAACTCGCAATCTCATTGCGTCATCAATCTCTTCAATGAGGGATTTGAGAATGAGGGCTTTGTTCTCTAGGAGCTCTTCAAATTCTAGATACATGACCCTGGAAGGAATAGTGTCATGCTCCAGAAGAACACTCAACTATTGTTAAGGCATCTTGCGCCAAACCGTCAAGCTACCTTCAACCCTTTCCAAGTTCTATTTGAAAGTCTCGGAGGTATGATTCAATTTTTCTTCAATGGTCTCCAACTTAACCATCATTTGGAATATGTCTTTCAGCACTTGCGCACACAAATCATGAAGCTATTCCACCCAAGAGTCCAACGCTTGTACCTTCTAAGCAGCTCTTTCAACCCCCGAATTGATTCTTGTGAACCGGAAGAACTTGAAGGATTACTCCCTTCACCAGCAGGTTTTGTGATTTTATGAACAGCTGCAACAAGTTGCCTATTCTCCTCTTCTAGCTTGTCTTTCTTTGCTAGAAGTTCATCATACCGTTGTACTAGTGAAGCTACGGATTGTTGGGCATCATGCTTGACCACTTATGCGTTTGCCTACCCAATTCTATCCCTGTGACCCTGTAATCAGCAGCTTGCATTTCCACGTGTGGCTTATCTACAAGGGGCTCAACAATTTCTACCACTTTCATCTTGTTGTTGTCAACTGTTACCCTTGAGATCGTCTTGGCTCTTTTAGCAACCTTGGGCCTAGATTGCTTAAGCTGCTGATAATCAAAGACATCAGAAGAAATTTCCTGCTTCTTCCTCTTGAGGAGTGAAAGAACTAAGCCATGGAGGTAAAACAACTAGTTCTCCTTCAGTAGCAGCTGAAAGCACAGGAGAAGCAGTTTTTGTTTGAACAATCGTGGTCACCCTGGGGGAAGTATCTGTCTGGATAGCAACCATGGCTTGTTCAGTAACCAAAGGGCATGAAGATTGTTTCATAAACTCCTCAAAACTGGAAGTAGAGGTATCAATCTCTGACAAATGAATACATGCAAGGGTATCCTCGAAGATTTCCAGCAAACTCTCTTGTTGATGATCAAAACGTGGCTCAACTGCTGAAATGGGAACGGCATTCTGAGGAGACTCATCCACTACTGTGTCAGGAGAAGATAGAGGCAGCTCCATGGAAACTGAGGAGGGAATCTCATGAGGTGACTCTGAAGCCAGTGACTTAGGAGCATCATCTAATTGTTGTCCTTCCTCCAGATCATCAGGATCAATCACATGAATGTGAATTTGGGACTTTTCTTTCCCACAAACTGTCGCCTCCTCAGGAAGCACCATTGCCTGACTAACCTGCAATTTGATCCCCGTGCCTGAAGATGATGCACCTTCCTTGTTGTCAATCTGAATCTCAGACTTACGTCCAAGAGGCCTCGTAGAATCATCTTCTTTTCCGACCGTGATCTTGATGAGCCTAACACCGATACCTTTGAGCCAAGTGTTGGTGTTAGCTAAGATGGGCTGAAATCTCTCAAGAATGAAAGTGCATTCTTTATGTGACCACAGGATTAAAGGAAGTGGGGCTTCATCAACCCTCCGTGAGACGTACTCTGGATCAAGCAAATTTCCATCATCAATCATCCCTTGCGGAATATCCACTAGGTTCAAATCAATAACCTGCTCAAGGGTGAGCATGCAATAATCCATCTTAAGAACCTCCTTTTCCGTACGGAGATCCGCCCAGATATCTTCTATGTGATGCACATGTATGAAGGACTTTTTGATTCTCTCCTTCATACCTCGGTAGTCAAATTTTGCCCTTGACTTAAACCTTTTGAGTTTTATCTCGCTTTGGCTTTGGTGGATGTGATGAGAGAGTACTAGCCAATCTTCAATGGGTTAGTTGTAGAAATCCCCATTCCAACCTTATGCTTGACAGATTGGTGTGCATGAACCGCCATGATTTGTCTTCCCAACTCCATAAGAATAATCTTATCAGTTGAGTATCTAGGGAGCATGTATGGCTGCCCACTGTAACATCCAACTCTCATATAAGTGAAAGTTGGGAATTGAAGGAACAAGCAACCATACGCATTCACCCTTTCCCATGCCTCATTAGATATTCTTCTATTCTTTAGAGTCTTGTCAAACTGACACATGAAATAACCAAAGAATGCATCATGAACCCTTCTGAAATGTAACCTATTGGGTCTCAAGGGCAGCTGATCATAGTACTCCCACACTAGTATAAGCGAGCGATCACCCTTGGTAGAAAGACCAGGAAAATATCTAAGTAACGCTGCCAAATACACCAAGTATGAGTTCATGTAAAATGTCATAGTGGTAGGGACTGCTGAAAGTTGTTCACACAAAGCATCACTAATAATTTCTCCCCATGAGATGTGATGGGACTGCCTTATGAACATGATAAACTGATACATCCAAGGCTCAAAAACATTAGAATGCTCAAGACCTAACATTCTGCTGAGGAGAGTAATGATGTCTCCAATTTCCCACCTAAAGTCACAACGGTATAACTTAGCCCACCTTGTAAAAGCGGCTCGTGGCCCATGAATCCATCTATTAATGTGATGTTTGCAGTCCTTTTCCCTCTTGACATAGTACTCAGCTGCACTATCCTTGGAAATCTCCATATACATAGGTGTTGACGATATTCTTAAGACTTTCTCAATAGTATCTGCATCAAGGTGGATTATTGCCTCACCATCATCATTTCTAACGGTTCTTGTCTCTTTGTCAAAATGGTGGGCGCAAGCAAGAACAAATTTAGGTTCTAGGGCAGCCACCGGAAAAGAAGAGGCATGATGTGTATGGCTATCCAACAAACGTTGCATATTACTATCCTACGGATCCTCCACCCTTTTGATGAATTCGGACATGTCAATATGCCCAATTTTTGTATCCTTGATATGATCCATAGGGGAGGAAACTTGTGTAGGAGAAATCTCATTCTGGTATTTGTCATATTTATATTTCATCTTCTTTGGAACGGAAGATGATGGCAAATTTGACATTGAAGAACAACCTGGTATGCTGTGATGAAGACTTAAAAGTGTCAAAGCAACATCAAGATCAGCTGCAACTATCATCTTTCCTTCTTCCAATGGGAAAAACTCTAACCCTTGCATTTCACAATTTTGTGAGAGGAAGATGGGAAATAAATGGGGATGCTTGAAACTTGGCTTTTGACCAATTTCGGATCTTGGGGAATGTTTTACAAGTATACAAGTGGGGAAGAACAATGTACAACTGGACTTTTGAAACCCGAATGCAAGTATACTTGCAAAAAAGGAAAATGAAGAAGTGAGTGAAAAATGAGGTTTTGACATGTGGGAAATGGCGTGAATGGTATGTACGGATAAAGACAATGAGTATGAACAAAAATGGAAGGATTTTGGGAAGATCACTTTCAACAAAATGGGAAGAACCTTTCAACTTGTAATCCGGTTTTAAAAACCCGATTTTGAAAGGATGAATATTTTCCAAGCCACAATTTTGTATATTTCCCCAAGTGTACAAAATTTTCAACCAACACAAACTAGAAGACTTTATGAAGATCAGCTTGAACTTTGTGCAAACAATCTTAATAAGTCGTGGCCAGAGAAACCGAGGCCTAGTCTCAAGAAGGTGCCAAAGAAATTATCCCGCACCGACTTCAAAGAAGATTATGGCGATCTCATTTTACTGCTGAATAGAATAATGGGCAGCCCTCAGGGTGCACCATTTGAAACCTAGATGTATTATTTTATTGATGAGATCACCTCATGAGTAAAAATGTTCAATTGGGCTCGAATAATCAGCGACAACCTAGATGAACAAATGAAGAATTTGGAAAAGACGAAGTCTTTTTACATGAGCTCCTACATCATCTACCTGCTGGCAAGGAACTACAATACACAGGACTGATTTGTAGAGGCACCGTAGGCAATGGCGAAAATGAGTTCAAGTCCTACGACTGTTACCTGCAGCTGCAGCTAAGTGAGAAGGCCCACTTCAAACGGGTAAATGATGCTTTCTTGATGTACATCACTAGAACGCTGCAAGGGGGAACCCATCACAGGCTCACTCTGAAGGCCAAAAGTTTAATAAGCAAGTATGGATCCTAGTTTATCTAGTTTCCAAGATTCACATACATAAGAATCCAGGGGTTTACCGGATGTCCGTATCGGCTTCCAATTTATCCCATCAATAGAATGATCTTGCTTGAAGTCCTTAGACAATTGGAGACGTATCAGGGCTTCCAAAGAACCAAGCAGAAAGCAGCCATTTCCTTTCCATTCTTCATCGGAAATATGCTGGAATCTTGTCCAACAGCACAGGTAGCTAAAAGTGCCAGATTGGAAATGCAGTGGTATCCGTTCACATTCTACCGATCTCGGGCTGATTTTGATCCTCATAACCACATTGGATCAGTGAATGGAAAAAAGTACAGACACATGATTGACTTAGAATATTTTTGGGCAAATGCTGCAGATGAGTTCGAAGTTCGGAAAAGACTTTGGTCTAGACTACCTGTAAGCTTGATCAAAACAACTGAACTCTTCTGAGTGCCTAATCAATTGGAGGATGATGGAGAATACACTTAGCCACACTTTGATGAAAATTGGCCTCTTTCTCCTGTGAAGTGGTCAGAACTAGAACTCGTTAATTTAACCACCTTGATGGGGCCAATTGTCAAATATTCACAGTGGTGGGTTGACCAGCAAGTCCAAGGGTTGAAGCGAAAAGGTGTGACTCTCACATATAATCTAATGGGCACCATGGAATCATACTCTTCCAATGAAGAAAGTGTCAAGTCAGTTGAAAGGATCAATTCAAGAAAAAGGAAGGAAGCAATTGATGACCCTTCAAGGTCAAAAGGGAAGGAGGTTGCAAATAAGGAACTTACTCAAAAGAAACAAAGGACAGAGCCATCCCATTTTGCTACGTCTAGTAAATCGAACAACCCAATGATTGTTGAGAATCAACCACTTGATGAAATAGAAATTCCTTCTCTGATCCATGAGGGAAATGTGATGTCAGTCCATCAAGAGGAAGAAGAACCACCATCTCCCACAGGCACAAAAATGTGGGAGTTAGACAATGAGATGGATATTCTGGGCGATGAATTTCAAGAGGGAATGATTTCCGCTCTTCGAGGAGGTCAAAATATTCCATGTGAAGAGAGTAATCAGGAGGAGGAAGGCATTGAGCAGTCTACAATTCCTCATTGGTTGAAGGAAAGATTGAAGATAAAAGTACCTATGGAAGTAGTCCAAGAAGAGGATGACACAACCAATTTCTTAGCCAAATTAGGAGAGGTTGCTGCAAAGAAGCCTACCAGGAAGTTTTCCACAATCTAGAGAGATCAAACAGGCTGTCGTACAGTCCAGATTGGTGTACCAAAGGTAGACAAGGCAAAGGAGGATGTCACTCCCCCGGAATATGAAATCACCACCATCGACTTGGGACTAACTACAAAAGGTCAAGAGGTGGAAGATTTAGATAATTCAGTCGCTTCCATGAAGGCGAGGTTAGACAAGAAGATTAGAAAGAAAAGAGAATATAAGAAGGAAATTGAGCGTCTAAAGGAATACATTCAACACCTGACCAAGCCACTTAACCAAGGAGATGTAGCAGCCTCGCAAGGAGCAACTGAAAATCTTGAGGAAGAAAAGGTGACAGCCAAAGAAGCTAAAGAATGGATGGCCAGCAAAAGAGAAGAAGCAGCCACGTTCATGGATAAATTGATGCTGATATATGGACAGATGTAATGTTCCGGACCTGTACGGTGTAGATCAACCGTACGGTGGAAGGGGACACCCGTGCGGTGACTGGGTGGATGTACGGTGGGAGAGGAAGACCGTACGGTAGGTGATGGAGAGCACGGCGTACGGTGTAAATGTCGTACAGTGGAGTGAGGGGAGGCGTATGGTATAATAGTCGTACGGTGATGTCAAGCGGTCGTACAGTGGAGCCCAAAGGGTCGTACAGTGGTGAGGAGGGTGTACGGTGTGGCCACATGAGGTCGTACGATGGTGAGGGAGGTGTACGGTGGGGCCAAAGAAGGTTGTACGGTGGTGAGAAGGGGAGGGGTGTGTTGATGTGTATTTTGTACACAACCAAACACAGAATAAAATACCTAAAGGTACCTTATCCTCTCTTGAATAAAGCCCTCGAATGTTGAAGATATCGCAAAAGGATCAATTGGAGAAGCTTCAAGGTTCCTGTTATGTAGGATCTCTACTCGTGGATAAGCTCTTTGTGGTATGATGTGATTTTGCTGGAATCACAAGGGGACTTACACTTGACGACCTAAACGTCTGATTTGCTGGAATCACAGGATTTCACTAGCCTAGATTTTGAAAAAAAAGGAAAAGGATGAGGGCGAGGAAAGGATTTAATTCGGACACTAAGAATGTAGGAGCAATGAATAATCTTTGATGAAATTCTAACTAAGTCTTGTTTTGACATCCCAGGATCATCTCCACAAGGTTAGTGCGATCTTCGGAGGAAAACTTTATGATGTTCAGATCATCGCTATAGACATAGACACCATCAGGCTGATGCATATCAGTGAAGAAGCAACAATTGAAGTTAAGCTTAAAGTGAATGATTCCAGTTGACTACACAAGGCAAGTCTACAATCAACAAACTGCTAGTAGTATGGATATACGAATTTCACCATCAATCAAACATATTTCTTCCACTCATCTAATAACATGAAATCAAATCTGAGAAGTATAAAGACCACGCAAATTGTTGAATCGACCCATAGATTTCACTATTTCTTCAATGAAGTGTACAAGTCTTTTACAACAACATCTTGGCAACAATCCTTGCCTTCTCTTTCTATTCTACTCTAATTGCTATTCTATCAACTGACTATTCACTATTAGCTAGCTATTCACCTTCTAACTACTAACTAACTATTAGCCTTTACAAATGAGGAGCCTGGGCTTATATAGCGCCCTCAATGCAATTCAATGGCTCAGATCAATTTGAGATCAATGGCCGAGATTTTACAATGAAAACCCTAATTAGGGTTAGTTACAACAAACTCAATTCTGGCCAATGAAATAATTGCATTATTTGGACACGTCTTCTCTGGAATATTCGACCAATGGAGAACCGGGACATTGAAGTTTGTGTCATCTTTGAGTCAGGTACATTGAACCTGGACACGCTGAGGTGGACCAACCCAACACGGAGGAGTGATGACTGGGACGCCACCTTGCCTGACACTCGGAACTTGGCTGATGTTCAATTTGATGATGTTGCGAAGCTAGCTTTAATTAACTCTTCTGAAACTATCTGCTTCTTCAACGAACCCTTGCTTTATCTTCCTTTGTCTTTGATGTGCAGGATGGATGATGTACCTTGGACTGGAAGATGTCGTCCTTGATGATGCTAGACCGAAAAGGTCATCCCTGTTGATGCTGGACTGGAGAAGGTCGTCCTTGATGATGCTAGACTGGAGAAGGTCGTCCTTGTTATGGTATTCTTTCCTCTGCAAAACAAACCCAAAAGATGACTAAGGACACATAATAATTCATTTCGACATAGCATTTTATACCTTAAATCATCAACAAGAAGACATCAAAATGAAGTTTGCTCAAGATTCTTTCCAGGGACAAGCTTCATAAGAATTTCGCCCTGGACCCTCTGGAAGGGTCAGGAGCGAAATTTGCATTCTTGGCTCATTTAGACCTCTTTTCAACATTACCTCACAACCAACTCTTCGCCTTGATCTTTATCATGAGCAATCTAAGTGAAATTGAGAATTTCGCTCTGGACCCTTTGGAAGGGTCAGGAGCGAAATTCACCTTTTAGGTCACAACTCTTCATTTTCTTCACTTCAATTCATCTTATAGGGCAAAGTAACATCAATTTAACCTCAACTTCGCCTTAGGACTCCAAGTCTTGACTTGACACAAGGAGGAAATAGGCAGATGAAGATTTTCGCTCTGGACCCTTTGGAAGGGTCAGGAGCGAAATTCACCTTTTAGCTCAAAATTCACACTTTTGAAGGTCAAACATCTTTCCAAGGCATTCCAAATAGCTTCTCTCACCCTAGTCTAGGCCTGACTTGGCAAAAAATTTGGAGGATAAGATGGTTTTTAGGATTTTCGCTCTGGACCCTTTGGAAGGGTCAGGAGCGAAAATCTTGTTTTAGGCTCATTCCTCCATCATTTCAACTTGAACTCACCTCCAAGACTAAGGACACATTGCCTCACTCCTATCTAGGCCATAAAAATCAAAATGTTAACTTGTCTTGCAAAGAAAGTAGGTGATCCTAGGATTTTCGCTCTGGACCCTTTGGAAGGGTCAAGAGCGAAATCCTTGGTTTGGGCCAATTTCCATCATTTTTTAAAACCAACTAACTTCAAAAGGGCAAGAACATGTCTCCTCGCACCCATCCAAGCCATGAAAACCTAACATTTGACTAGACTTGCAAGGAAAATAGGTGGTTTTAAGATTTTCGCTCTGGACCCTTTGGAAGGGTCAGGAGCGAAAATCTTGATTTAGGCTTTAATTGCTCATTTTTCAAACTTCAATCTTCTCCTGGAGGCAAATATAGATTGTTTTCCACTTGAGGAACCAGGTTTTAAGCCCATTCAAGGTAGCAAATGAGGATTATAGTGAATTTCGCTCTGGACCCTTTGGAAGGGTCAGGAGCGAAATTCCTATTCTTGGCTAAAATCTTCATCTCATCCACCTTTACTCACCTCCTAAGGTCAGAACATGTCAAAAATCCCCCAAACATGCCTAAGGAACTATGAAATTGGTCTTGACAAGTGATAAATTGAGGTGCATAAGGATTTTCGCTCTGGACCCTTTGGAAGAGTCAGGAGCGAAATTCCTAATCTTGGCCAAAATCCTTCACATTTCTACGTTCCATCACCTCAAAAGGCAGAGACATGTTATTTCCTTCCCAAATTCGCCCATGGAACAAGGTTAATATCCAAAACAAGGGAGCAAATGAGGCTTATGAAGAATTTCGCTCTAGACCCTTTGGAAGCGTCAGGAGCGAAATTCCTATTTTTGGACAAGATCCTCACTTTTCAAAACACTTCTCAAGGCAAGAACACATCAAGACTCACACACAATGCCTAATAAACCAACGCCCATCCAAAACAAGGAAGGAAAATGAGGGTTATAAGGATTTTCGCTCTGGACCCTTTGGAAGGGTCAGGAGCGAAATTCCTCTCCCAGGCTAGAATCCATCATCCCAAGGTCTAAAATCTCCTCTCCAAGGCAAAGTTGCATCAAACCTTCTCAATTATGCCTCAAAAGTCTAGAAACTTGGTCAAGCTAAGGAGAAAAATAGAGGAAATATGAATTTCGCTCTAGACCCTTTGGAAGGGTCAGGAGCGAAATTCACCTTAGGCCATGATCCTGACTTCATTTTTCCGCATTTCTTCATTCAAACAAGTGCTTTTGCCTTCATTCAAGCCTAGGAATGCGTTAGTTCTAGGTTTTGGTCAAAGTAGAATGTCTTATGGAGAATTTCGCTCTGGACCCTTGGAAGGGTCAGGAGCAAAATTCGCTTTGGACCCTTTGGAAGGGTCAGGAGTGAAATTTGACATTTTGGACTCTCCGTCGGGATCATTTTATGGAATATAACATTTAAGTATAACAAAGAAGTATTCCATATATACTTCCAGGGTGTTTGAGAGTGGTTTCGGACCTCCAAGAGTTATATTGCAAAATCTAGTTTTTGGAGGATTCTTTAGTTTTCCAGGTCAAATTTCAGGATCAGGACATTCCAGACTTAGCCAAATTCCAGGATCAGGGCATTCCAGACAGCCAAATTTTAGGGCATTTGAAGATCAGGATGACATTCCAGACTTCATCACTCACCAACTTGACCTAGCCCGGACCTTCAAGAATGATACCCACTCACAAAGCAAGACACATTTAGCAACAAGAGCAAAACCAAGTCCTAAGGAAGACTCTCAAAGAAACCCTAACCTGGAGCACCTACTGACTCCCTTGGCTCAAGCAAAGCCTACCATCCTATTGATCCCCTGGCGACACTCAAAATGCAAAGCCTAACAAACAAACCCTAAACACCTAGAAAGCAAACCCCAGAAAGCAAAAAAAGTAGGGGTCCCCATTTGCAATGGGGCGATGTGTGAATACGTCACAAGAGGGTGGTAGTACGGTGTGTGGCTGTGAAGATGCAGAGGTACTATGAGCTTCAACAGTTGTGTGGTGACCTTCCGTAGTAATTGATTCTGAATATTAAGAGTCCTCCTTATGCATGTAAACCAGATTAACAAAGACGCAGAGAAAGTAAACAATGATAAAATTCAAGATTTGCCAGATCCGGAACGAGTACAATGACAGAATAGGGTGAGAGATGAACCTCACCGAAACTGCAAATACCAAATAGGGAGGGTCTTTCACCTCCGAAATGGCGGATAACCGAACTTCAACAGGAATTCGCACAATAGAGAAAAGATACCAAAAATTCACATACCTACAACAATGACTGACACGGCCATATATATGGGCTCCGGGAAACTTCCTGAAGGGTTACAAACGGGCCGACATGACCAACCAAAACTTGTCTAATCTAATTAAATAAAAGGGCCCGAAAGATTTGTTATTAAATTTGGGGCCTTACAACAAAATAACTAGATTTATTATTTAATTATATCAAGGACATCACAACAGACCTCCTTGCTTTCCAAAATTGCAAGCATGGTAGAAGCATGGGCCGACCTCCAGGATATTCAAGACAGAGTTATCTCGTGCCTTAGAGTGTTGAAAGGCATGCCTAAACAGGAACTTATTGATGGAAAGATAATTGCAGCAGGGGCCACATATGACTTCAACGCATGGCATTAGGCATTGGTTGCATGCAACGAAGTCTTGGAGAAGGTAAAGGCTGAAAGTGTTAAGTCCGAGGAGCAGATTAAAGAAATACAGAGTAAAATTTTCCTTGAAACTACTGATTTGCTTGAAAAGGAGACCATCCGAGAAAGTGATATGCGGCTGGAAAATCTCAAGCATAGAACTCAGGAAATTTTCTTCACCATCATAGAACCAGTCCTAAAGCAAAATTTGACCAAGGCATCAGAATTCTTGTCCATCCAGGATGCCCTCCAGAAGCAAGAACTGGAATGGGAGATTACTTTTGCTGCTTGTGCAGATGACTTGGACGGATGGGAATACAAATCAATATGCTCCCACGTCACCATGGAAGAGGTCAACTCAATTGTGTCCAGATTCATTGAACACATTGCTACTCACGAGGATTAGGATGTGCCTTCCTAGGAAATGGCTATTCACGCCACTTGTCTAGCATGCATTGGTTTCTAGTGTTATTTTGGGAAACTCTACCTAGGGTTGTGTTGTCTTAATCTCAGCCGTTGATCTTAGATCAATCTCGGCCTTTCATTCATTTTTCAGAACTCTATATAAACTCTTATTCTCTCATTTCATTGTTGTCGAGAGATTTATGAAATAGTTGCTTAGAGCTACTTGAATAATAAAAGGTTCATTTGCAGATTTTGCTTTTAAGTTTTATTGTTATTAAGTGGTTGCATGGTTCCATACTTTCTTCAACAATAGAATAGATTTGATTAGATAAATTTTGCTTTCAAAGTTGTTAGATGAATGAAGGATTTGATAGTTTAGATTGGTGAAACTCTTGCTCATACTTTCTTTGGATGGATGATTTTCGTTCAATGTGTAAAGTTAGCCTAAGCTTATGATGTGGATGCTTTAACTTCTACTTTGAGTAAATATTGTTCAATTGATGGTAATATTCATAAGTATGAAAATCTTGAGCACAACCTTAGAAGATTGCACCTGCTTTGCGTAGTTGTCCTAGTGTGGCGAAACAAAGTGTTCTTATTAGTTTCACCTATTCTTTATCGTCTCTTGAGTTCATAGGAGTAGCTTAGAACTTCTAAACCTTCATCCTTTTATCCTTTTTTTTGAAGTCCAAAACTGAAAATCAAAAAAAAAAGGAGAGAGAGAGCAATTATTGTTAAATCCATCTAAGTCCTAGCTTGTGAATGATATTTGTTGAGCGTAAGTTCCCCTTGTATTTCAGCATACATAACCAAGGAAGCTATCCAACATAAAGTCGTCCATTCGCACATATAGACCTTGGAGTCGTCGTGTGGTCTTTCTTTGCAATCTTGGCACACGTAGTGATTTTGTTTAGGAGAGGGTAGAGTATCCTTGGATATTTTATTCTAATGTCCGGTATATGATAAAACATACACCAACAGGACCCCCACTTTTTGTTCATAGGTTAGTTCATTTAATTAGTTGTCTAGCTTGGCAATATTTTGAGTTATTAACCTCTTGCTTGTGAGACAATGCAATGCCTTTGTCGTCAAGAAGTGATCAAGTCAGGCAGTCTAGCAGCAGGCAGGTTCCCCTCTAGACTAGTTTTGGAGTCTTCTTAGCTCTAAGTGCTCAAGTGATAGCTGAGTGTCAAGTGATAGGTAAGGGGTGGTCTTTGGATGATGCTTCACAATGCAACCTCTAGGTCGGTCAGAATGAGTCTTAAGTGTGAAGAGCAAACAAGTAAGCAAGTGTATGTTCTTAGGTTAGAACGTAGAAGCGAGAATCAATCAAGGAGAGATGATTAATCAATTGTGATGAAGTGCTTGATGAGGATCAACTCGAGGTGGAAGTAGGTGATTTTTAATTGACTTCCTCAAATCCACAGCCTTCATCAACACTCTTTCCTTGACTTCCTCAAATCCCCAACCATGATGACATTTTTCCCTCATTTTCTCAAATCCACGGCCTAGATATGAGTTTTCCTTGACTTGCTAAAATCCATGCCTTAGGCATGAAGATAGCAAGATTGATCCTTCAAGTGAAGATGAGACATTCAACTCACTCAACCCTTGTTTAGGGTGAATTGAAGGATGATTAACATCATATTGAAGGATAAATGAATTGATCAACTAAGTGCTTGAAGCCTTGAAGTCAGCAAGCTTGAACAACAAGGAAGATTTTATCCTTTACTAGCCAAAAACCACAGCCTTCCTTGCATCCTTCCCTCACTGGCCAAAATCCACGGCCATCCTCACATTCTTCCTTCACCCCCTTGTAAAGTGGAAAAATCGAACCCTAGTTGTCCTCCCCTCCCCAACTCCAAGGAGAGAGAAGGGAGATCACTAGGGTTGATGGTTTTCACTTAGGAGAGACTTTACATTCAAAAGAGGGGTTGAAACCCACAAGATCCAATCCCACACAATGCAAGATTGGATTCTAAATGAGTTTCAAGGGTTAAGACATCAAGGATACCCTCTTTTGTAAAGAATGTAGATAGAAAGATTGAACTAGGAATGCATGTAAAGTAGGAAAGATTCACTTATAAACAGAGATAGGGATACGGGATGAAGCCGCAGACCTGGAATTAGCAGTAAAATGTCGAGACGGTGCTGTTCTGCAAATTTGAGCGAAAGTTGACGGGACGATGGCGCCCGGCGTGCACACGGTCCTCCGAAAAATCCGCGAAACGAAGGGGGATCTGTTCGTCTCTGCACAAGGATTCCAGATCTTCAATTACAGCCGCGTACCTGCAACCTACACACAGAAAAGAGAGGACGATTGGGGGGTTAGGGATGAGGGGTTTGCCTTTAGGTCAAACCCCGGTTTTGGAATTAACCAAGAAATGAGAATGCTGTAAATGTAAATGTTTGTAATGTAAACAAGTACTGATACCTTGTTGTAAGAATGTTTGTATTCTTACATGCGAAGGTGTAATGTATGTTGTATGTTGTATGTTGTGTGTGATCTCCTCTTCAATGGTTGAATCCTTGTCTTGAATGCAACACTTAGCCTTAAATGGAGACTTAGAATGCTCAATTGCTTGAAGGAATGCTTGAATGCTTGAATGCTTGAATGTTTGAATATCGCTTCCGCTTTTTGCACACATATGTTTTCCTTTTTCTTACCTCCTCAAATGGGAGGGGAAATGTAGTTTATATACTTGTCAATTAGGGTTGATAGACTGATTTTTCCGACCTTAGGCCGACCAGGAAACATTATTTCCCGAATTGCAAACTTAAAGACCCGATGCCCAAAAGAGACCGGGCCCAAAATAGGGCCAGGGACCAGGGCGCTGGGCGCCATGGTCCCACCTCCCGGGACAGCAGGGTGCAAGGAGGGATCAGGCCAGGGTGTAGAAAAATGCAGTTTTTGGTGTCACAAGTAGGTTTCGGGGTCTCCATTCAAGTTCAACGTTGCGCCGCCATCGTGAAGACCCAAATGCAGTCGAAATTGCAAGTGTCGCAATTTTAGGACGCTACACCCCTAAAATCCACAGCCTTCCTTGCAACTTTCCCTTGCTGGCCAAAATCCACGGCATAAGTCAAATCTTTCCCTCACCCCCTCAAATCCACGGCCATGGTAGAACTTTTCCTCGACCTGCCCAAATCCATGGCCAAGGTAGTATTTTTCCCTCACTGCCCAAAATCCACAGCAATCATCAGCAAGTACTTCCTTCACTGCCTCAAATCCATGGCAGTAATGACATTTTTCCTTGGCTGGTCATGATCCACGACCAAGGGCAGATCAGGGTGAAATCAGACTTGTAAAATTGAGAAATCAGACCTATAAAGGATGAAAATCAGACCAGAAACATCCCCATTTCCAGAACTGAAACTTCAGTTTCTCAAGTGAAAAATGTCATTTCCAGATTTTGATGGGCTTCATGAAGTGAATTTTGTGAGTATTTTGCATTTTCACTTACTTAGGGTTTTGTTCACCATCATAATTCAGGGTTCTTTCCTTGTTTTCCAGGTTTGATGCAAGCAAGGGATAGAGCCAGAGGACATGGAGCATGGAATGAAGAACTTTTTCCACCACATGAGGAGGGCAACACTTACAATATCTAGATTCATACTTCAACATGGCGAACCAAGGAAGGAACATCTCAACATAGCGAGTGTGAGGATCAACATAAGGAAGGAATTTTACAATTATCTTAAATTTCCTCTGGAAATCCAAGAATTGTTGCCAGTCAAATAGGAGAGTAATCCAGGATGAAGGCTTCAAGTGAAGGAATTCAAGTCTAATGCAAAATTCAAGATGAAATACACAAAGATGAATTCCCAAGTATAAATAAGGAAACGTGAAAGTAATCAAGACAAGTTAAAAGAATCAAACAAGGCTAGAGGGTTGACTTGAGCAATATGATCATCATCACGGTCTTGGAAATGTTGAGCATCAATAGATATTGCCCGAATCACAAACTCTTCCTTGCGATGATCTGCAACATGAGCAAGTTGAGGTGGTGCCTAGTCATCTTCAACCCAATCACATCATTCAAGTCAAGGCATCCAGATTCAATGCACTTGACTTATCCAACAAGGAGGACAACTACCACATGTGGTGGCACAAAGTTCAACAAACCTAACCCATTCAGAGGTGGAGCAAGTGACACATGTCACTTCATCAAATATTGTTTATCTTACCTAACCTCTTCTCTCATTGGTCGGAATTCAATGATGGGCATGTGTCCTAAAATGTAATTTTATCATTGGTCAAGCATTAAATATTATGTAAGGGATGTAACAAACCCTAACTAGGGTTTCTATCTTTCAATTTTGGCAATTGATGTGGATTTGATCCTATCCATTCAATTGTATTGAGAGCACTATATAAGGCTCCACTCTGTCATTTGTAAAGGTTAATAGACATTAGGTAGCAAGCAGTTGGCTAAAGTAGAGCAGGAGGAGAAGGCAGAAATTGTTGCCAAGCTTGTAAATAAACATCCTTTTCGTGGAATTCGTGATGGATAGTGCTGTTTCTTCTACAGATTGCATGGTTTCTTGTTGTATCCTCATGTTAGATGAAGTTCATTGATTGTGATGGAGTAATGTATGGATGTTGATGATTCCTTGGTTCATACTATTTGTGGTTGAATGATTTTCAATTACAGTGCATAGTTAGCCTGAACATCAAGATGTGCTAAGTTCAATTATGGATATGTTTATTCAAGTTGAGCTAGTGTATCGGGTATTTGGATGAACGTTCATGAAATGAAAACCTTTCATTTACCTTGGAAGATTGCATCGGTTTTGTCTAGTTGTTGGCAACATGGTGAAGCAAAGCTTGGTTTGAGGAATGTGTCCATCCAGGCATGATCGAGTGCTATCATTTATTGTAGGATTAGATTAGCTTTCTAAACCCTTAATCTCTTTTGTCTTTTTTTTCCATGTTCTAGCCACATTCAAGCAAGAGTTCATGCAAAACGTAAGTCACCCTTGTGATTCCAGCAAATATCACATTAACCATTGAGCTTATCCAAACATCAAGACCTAATGTTTGGAACCTTGGAGTCACCTCAAGTGATTACTTAGTTCAGAATTCAAGGAGATTTTGTTCAAGAGAGCATAAGATACCTTGGTATTTTATTGTGTATGAAGTGCATAAAAACACATCAACATTATGGATGCTAGATATATATCCTTGTATGGTATCCAATTTTCCTTGCACATGTTTCATATCCTCCTTCATCTTGTTGGTTTCATTCCTTATCTCTTCCATGGATATGGTATCCATCTCCTTATCTGATGAATCACCTATGTAGGAATTCTTGCCCCTACCTCTAGTTTGTAGGGTAGCCATATAATGTAAAATCTTTTTTTCTATTTACAAAAACTTGATTGTATGATTTAAGAATTTTTTCAGCTCCAAAACTAAAATTTCAAAGAATATGCCCCTAATAATTTTATCCAATAAAATGTATTAAAATCTAAAATATTCAATAAATTGCAGCCTATAGAGTGAATTTATGAAAAACCTTAAAATTGCAATAACTTACTAAAACAACACTCCAAATTCCTCCACACAAGGACTATAAAAGGATCAATGTGACCTTGTTCAACCCTAATTTAGGAAAAACATCATTGATTTGCAGCCTTGGTAGTGAATTTTGTAGAAACCCTAATTCAGCACTAATTCCTTGAATTATGCTAGAATTGAACTCAAATCTATACTATAACAGCTTTAGTATGGCCTTGAAACTTTTTAAAATCAATAAAAATTTTGCCAAAATGGGAGAGATATGTACTTCCCAAATGACCTCCAAAATCAAAAAAGAAAAAGGAAAAATTGCCTTGTTTCTTGCTTTTGCAATGCCAAGATCACACTGCTCTAATACCACTTGTAACAAAGAAGAATATAATATGAAATATGCTACAATTACTTGACAATAATAAGCCACTTTGAGGGGGCAAACCTCCAAAAATCCCCAAGAAAAACACAATTCACAAAATAATGATAATATACAAACTACTATCTCCTATATATACCCTACCTATGCCTTGGATGTCACCCAAGATAACTTAGATACTTAAACATAACACCTAAGACAACCTAATTATATAAAAAAAAATATAACAAAAATTGTATAACTTAATTAAGAGTTAAGGTAGCCACAAACTGACTACTCATAACCCTATGCACACTATAGGATTAAGGGTGTAGCAGTAGCACAAGATTGATTTGGTTCCAAGATTCCCTCTTGTCGAGAACCCTTTATACTACAAATTTGTTTAAAAAAATAATGAAGCTATGAGGTAAATTTGAGAGATGTTTAAACAAATAAAGATCAATGCCAAGTCTTCTCCATGTAGCAACCCAATTGTCATTGTGTTGAAGAAAGATAGCACATTGCACCTTTGCATTGACTATCATGCGCTCAGCAAATCACAATAAAAAATAGGTGTCCTTTGCCACACATCAATGGCATCAATAACCTTCTGGACCAGCTTTGCAGTGCACAATACTTACCAAGATTGCCCTCAAGTCAAGATATCACCAAGTACTAATTCATTCTAAAGATATTTGGTTGGCAACATTCAAAACCAAGGAGGGATTGTATAAATGGATCGTTATGCCTTTCAATCTAAACAGTGTGCTAATCACATTCATGCATCTAACGAATGACATTCTACTCTCCTTCTCCAATTTCTTTGTGATCGTCTACTTGGATGACATACACATCTTTAGCAAGACATGGAAGAAACATGTGGGACACATCCCTCAAATCCTAGACAATGTGTTCCAACACAAGTTGTGGGTCAATTTCAATGAGCATACCTTTGGCATAGTGTAAATCTAGTATTTTGGCAACCAACATCCATTAAAGTGAATAATCAGCACAACCATATGAGCATCCAGAACCTTGTGCACACCTTGGAAGCATTCTACATTAGTGTGCATGACTTAGTGACACACATTGTTAGCATCCAAACTTCAACAGCATCACACGTGCCCTACCTACAAGTCATTGTGTAGTGGTGTGCCCTATGCACAAGTCATTGTGTTGTCACGTGCCTAGACACACGATTCTATGTATCTTCACATGTTACCTAGCAAGCATCACACAATCAGCAGTTACCATCTGGGAATTCAATTGCAAGTTGGCAGGTAACCATTTGTACATATAGATATTCAATCCTTTAGGAGGAAGGTTGAATATATTGATGAACACAAATGGACCACTGAGAGGGGGGGTGAATCAATGGTAATTAAAAACTTGAACTATCTAACTAATCAAATCTTTACATTAACATAAATCAAAAGACTATGAGAAGAGACATTAAACTCATTTGCACACACACACAAGGAAAACACATAATACTAGAGATAAGAGGAAAACCCACGGTGGGAAAAAACCTCGGTGAGAAATGTTGTTGGAGTCTACTGCTCCAATCCAGCCTCAAAAGTAAAAATTTGATTACACATTTATGGGCACCAACCCAAAGGAGCACCAACCCCTGAAGTTTATAGGCACCAACCCCTGATCTGAGCACCTACTCAGATGATTACAACAAATAAATAATAAGATATTGTCTATGCACCTGGTTACAATTGACGTATTGTACCACATTGATTATCTTCTGCTCATGAGATTGGCTTGACTCTTTTATGCTCTCTGATCTTAAGCTTCAATCTCAGCTCTCTGCTCTCTGATCTCTATCTTCTTTTGTTTCTACAAACAGCTCTCTCTTTTCTGATCTAATCACTCATCCTTCTCTCCTTCTCGCAATATATATGACCCACTATGTTATCTGCCTCAACTCTGCACTTTCTAGTCGCCAATCTCTGCACTCCACCTTTGTACTTTTCACGATCTCTGCAACTATCTTTTCTATCAATCGTGCAACACTACTGCTTACACTAATTCTTGCAAATCACCACCTCTTTCTTTCAGTTCAATGTCCTCCTCATAATCATTGTTAGCTCGTCTCAGCTACCTTATCCACCACTCTCAAATCACATCAAGACTACACTCTTTTGTTCATATCTGTACCTTATCACAGCTGTCCAAACTTATCAATTGCTTCTCATTCGGTCATCTTATTTTCCCTCCAAAAATCATTCTAGAAGATCATAGCTGCATATTGATCAAATCTAATTTCTCGGTCCATAGTTGCCAGCATTAAGTGCGTTCTTTGTCTTCCAATAATTCTCTGTATTGCTATTCTTAGCAATCTGTCTGCCTGTCATATTTGATATCCTTCCAAATGATCTTCTTGAGACGCACACCTGTCTGCATTCATCAACCTCCTGCTTTGATTGCATCCATAATTGCCTCGTTTGAATGCACAAACTATGTAGCCATGTGTCTTCATATTCATCGTCTAAATCACTTGGTTGACCCCGGTCATCTACTTCATGAATCATCTTCCTTATTGACATGCGTTGGAGGCATTAAAAACTTCTCACTCGACGTCTAAAAACACTTGGTCAATGTCGGTCAGCTGCCACGTGTGCCTTTGTGTCTATCGGCATGCAAACGTGGCATCAAAAATTTCATACATGTCTTTAGGTCAACCACAGTCAACCATTTGCATGGACAATTCATCTATCAGGCTGAATACGTGACATCAAAATCCCTTCATCTGGTCAAAGCCGACCTATGGTCAATCTGCCACGTGGTCCGATCAACCATCGGCAACCATTTTCTCTACATAAATGCATCTGCGGGATGGCGGGAAGCCACACTTCTCTCTACTCCTTATTGCCTCGCAATGTCATCTTCCTTATGTTTACTTTGGTGCAAGATAGTGGGAATTACCTCTTCCTTCACCCTGCAAGACCATCTTACTTGGTGCGGGACAGCGGGAGCCTTGTTCTTCTTCGTTTTATCTTACCCCGAAGTGCTTCTAGCCTTCGGTCTTTGACGTCGCGGGATAGTAGGCTCCATCTCTCCCTTCACCTTGTGTTACCCCACAACATCAGCATTCACCCATTTTACATGGTGCGAGATAGCGGGATACACTGTTCTCTTTGTTCTCACTTACCCTGTTTGACCATCGCATTTCGCAATGCCATGTTGCGGGATGGCAAGGAACATTGTTTCCCTTTTGACTTTTCTGTCCCACACTGGTTTCACTTTGGCCTTCTTACCCTTGCAGGATGGCGGGAGATGCTACATGCCTTGCTTCTGTGTTACCCCCCACATTGCTTTTCTTTCAATCTTCCCTTGCGCAGGATAGTGGGGGCAACCTCTTACTTCGTTCTTTGTTTCCCCGCACTTTGGCTTTCTACGGTGCGGGATGGCGGGGAGTCCAATCACTTCATTTTATGTTACCCCGCAAGGTCACATTTCTTCAACCATTCTAGCCGCGGGATGCCTTTATCTCAGCCTTTTGTGTTACCCTGCATGGTAACCACTCTTCCAACCTTTATGCTGAGGGGGAAAAAACTTGTCGTGTTATTGACATCCCATGTCACCTTTCATGGATAGCGATAACCTGTGTGTTATGTGCATCTCCAACATGCGTGTTATGCACTTCTCCTGTCTCCTGCCGCAGTGATCTTTGGTTAACGCGGAGAGTTGACCACGAGATAACGATAACAATAACACGGTGTGTTATGCGCATATCGATGCAGCAGAGTGCGACTAACACGACATGTTAGTCAAACTACAACCATATTTTTTCTAATTCAAATCAACTCGTCCAATGCATTCACCACACTATGAGTCATGTCACCCTTGTCCAATGTGAGTCCCAATGACGCACTTCATGCTTTCCTTTTGTCTGTAACTGTTTGACTAACACAATGTGTTATACATTTGTACAACTGCACATTTTCTAAGTCAGACATGTTTGCTCAATGCCTGTAGAACTTCATGACATGTTTCTTCTCTATCCAATTGCAGTTCCAAATAGCTGACCAAAATTGGCTTCTTTATCTTTTTTGTGACCATTGACTCCATGCATATTCAACTTGCGCAAATATACAATGAAATCTGCTCACTTCTGCCAACCTAATCTTCCTCTGGGGCACATATCATGCTGCACCATCTCCTGTCTCCTACATCATCTTATCTGCAACCTGTAACATAGCCCTGTTGATATCAATGGCAACACAGTGATCTCTTTTGCAACTTCATCAAATCAGCCTGCACACACACATGTTGACATCAATGACAACTTGAATGCCAACATATATGTACAGTTGAAGTCAAACCAATTTGATATGTTCACCCCTTTCCAGCCAAATTATTTTTTATTCCTAGCCTTTTTCTCTGTAACATCCAATTGTACCCTATTTATTTCTGCTTTGAATAGAAGTGGTAGATAAAAGGCCTTTGTTGTCTTTTCGATTATGTGTTAGATTACTTGTATTTCTTGTAATCAGCTGCATAATCTATAAATCCATCCTTACACTTACATTGGTTTGTCCTTTCACCCACCTGGGATCTGAATCACTCCTCCTTGAACTTGGATATGGCTGAGTTGGGACTTCCTAAGAGGGCTTAGTTTTGTTATATATAGCTGAGTATGGATTACCTAAAGAAATTATATTTTTGTTAAATATTCTGGTTTGTTTAGAACCTCTTTCTAGAAAGTAATATAGGTTTTTCTTTGATAGTTCCCAAAAAAAATTCATCAGTTTTATTCTTCTTTGCTTATAGGTATGCCATATAGAATTCAATATCTTGGATTCCAGGACTTTCAATTATAATAGCAGGTTAAAAACACAATATTTTGCAAATAAAACCAAGTAAGCTCCCCTGATTTATTGTGTGTTGTGTGCATTAATTTGCAAATTGAATGACAAGTAAAACATGCTTATATCTTATCTCCAGAGGAGGTATTCACAGTCTACTATGTTTGGCCTTCAAGTCGTCCTTCTTATTTACTGTCATTGTATGGTAAATACAGACAGCAAAAGTTATGCATATTACCATTATTTTTAATCAGAATTATGCATAGAAAGCAGATTGACTAAAAGCAATAGAAAACACTCTGAGCACTGCAAAACTTTAAATCAAGTTAAGAGATACATACTCTAAGTTCCGTCTCCGAATGGTAGATTCCTCCCCACCACCCAAGAGAAGCTCTCTCTGCAGTTATATTTCTATTGTAAGATGCCTAATTTTCTAAAAAATTTAAAAGAAAGAGAAAAAGAATAAAAGATTATGAAAGCAAATTTGTGTTCTGAACTAAACTACATAGAGAAATCATAGATGCACAACAAATGAAGCTTGAAGTAAATATGTATTATGAATTTCACTCAACAATTGCTAACTGCCAAGAAGTATTTGAAATGGGGTTAATCCACCTCAAAAGTAATTGAAAACAACGCTCGTAGTTATGATCTCAAACAAGTTGCTAGGAGACATGATAAGATTCCATAATATTGAATTTAACAACCATGTTAAAAAGTCCATGACTATGTGGACAATATGAAAAAGAATAAAAAACCAAGCGCAAATAATTGCAAATGGTTACTAGGAAAAAAAAATTAAAAAAGGCATTGCAAGGAAAACTGGTGATGTAAGGAAATAACATTACTTTGATAAAAACTTATTAAATGACAGTAAACATTATTATAATGGGTAGAAACTGTTGAAAATAATGTCATTAACCATCACAGACCTTAAAGATGGCATTGAAGACTCCTAGAAACTTTTGAAAACTGATTTACGGCATCAAATTTTTCTGAAAAATCCTGAAGAAAGACAGGAAACTAGACACTCCCTGACTACTTCTAAAATTTGATGAGACAAATATTTTTGAACCCCAGAAACCACCCTATTTGAAATCTACTTTGAGACTAAAATTAGATGCCCATCAAACAGGGCTTCTAAGATAACACAATATTCTAAGTTTGATAGTACCCCTCTTAGGCTTAGAAAGAAAATGAACAAGGGCGTTTTCCAACAAGCAATTAAAATAAAACAACACTCCTACCATATTGGAATGATGATTGCATGGAGTTATGAGAGAATTGGATAGCACACAATTCAATGTGTGTATGCTTGTATTTATTATTGAATGGGGAAGTTACAGTGGTGTTTATTAATAACAATTAAGTTGCTTTTTAGACATAATTGGTGAGAGATTATTGCATCATTAACATACACAATATATCACAAAGTGTGCATACCATGTCTGTGTAGTGTGTACATACTACAAATTGTAGTCCAACATTCTGTTATACCTAATGTACGACAACTGCATACCAGAATCATAAAATAATTGGAAAAGACTCTACAAACATTGCATACATTAAAAAATAGGGCAAAAAAACGAAATAGAAAGGATCTGGATCAAGGTTTCCAAGCCAGTATGGTAATAAGATAATGTCAAGGAAGCTATCCTGGGAAACATAGATTAAGCAATTTTCTACTGTAAATGTTCCCCTTTTAACCATGGAAGGTGCAATACCAAGGAGTATTATTTTGTCAAAAGCAAACAGAACTTGTTGCCTGGTATTGACAGTTAAGGTATGTGGCCACCTTTGGTGTATGCAATCTGTTACTCAATTGACACAATTTTTATGGATTTGAAATTGTAACTGCCATAAAAGCCTTATCAATTCACCACCTCCGCACAACATTTTCAACATTAGTAGGTCTCAAATAGTCACTTATTTCCTACCTCTTCCTGAGCAGCTTTCTGAATATTTGCCTTGGCCTTTAAATTTGCATTCCTTAATTTCAACTGTAGGCTGCAAATTATTAATAAATATCCAAATCAAAAACACAAGAAGCAAATACCCTAACAAAAGAAATAAAAATGATTTTGTGCGCTTGTAAAAAGACTAACCCAAGTTTAAATCCCCACACCACAATAAGATGGCCCATAACTTTAAGGACATGTTCCAGAGCTTGTGAATTGTAAAATTATGGGTTGGTATATAGTGAATTATTTAAATTTGGCTAAATCGGGCTACACTCCTAACTGTGCAGCTTAGTTTTAAACCCTACACAAAAGTATGGCTGCCCACAAACACAGCCCGGTATAAATGATCTTATTCAAACCACAGAAAATAAAGATATTGCTCAAATAAATATAAACAAGATAAATTCATAGTCATTTGGAATAGGATAAAGAGGTAAATCAATGAGAATTTTACATCCAAGCTACAAGTTCAAGTCTCCAAAAGACAAGTCAATATGTTATAGCTAGTAATATACATCATACCTCAATTGATAATAGGGGGAAATTTGATACCTATCTGATATGGCATCTAAACCTGGACATCTGTCCTGATGCAGTTAGAAGGGGCAATTTGCAAAGAATAATATATCTTACAATAAGTCTGGTGTGTTTCTTTCATTCCTTTTGAATGGTGAAACCCAAGGTTCGAACACACACCACCCAGTTTTCAGCGCATCTAAATTCCTAAGCTGGCTACTCATGAATTTGAAGCAGAAGATAGTAGTCTATCCCAGGGAATAGATAGCACTCAATTATCATTAATCCCACCCCAAAAAATTACCGAACGAATAAGAACTAAATTTAAAAATTAGAATGGCCTACCTCTGATACTCATCCTTCCACGCTTGCAAAGTATTTTGGCAGGAATCGATCTGGTGATCGGTGGGCTGCTGTTGAGCAAGAAGATCCAACTGCAATTGTGCTGATCGCAGTGCGGATAAACAATCCTGCGCAGCTGCATTGAGTCTGGGCAGATTGTTGGCTTCCACGGTGCCTCCTGAAGTGCCACAGGTGTCGATCAGTTGCACATGGCGAACAACTTCTGTGAAATTGTGTGTCGATTCTTTCAAAACTTGTTCTACTGCAGCTACCACATCCTCCTCTTCCTCCATTCTTATTATAGTGGAGCAGCAAAATGCAAAAATATTGAGCTAAGAATATGTGGCGAGAAACTAAAACTAACCCAGAGTATTTTCCCTTTTTAGGCCCGATCTTTCAATCCCTCCGGGTAAGAACCCCTTTTCTTTTTTGTTGTTTATTTTTTATTATTTATTACGAGACGCCATTAAGTAATATTATTGTAATAATATTGCTTAATTAGTTCTTGAAGCTAGAATTGTTTTGCTTTTCAAAGAAAAAAAAAAATTAATATTATTAATTTTTAAATTGGTAATGTTTCATTATGGAAAATTGATGGTCATTGAGATGTGATTGTGGTATCAATAAGGATCATGAATTTAATTTAGAATGCATCAATAGTTTTTTGTCAAAATTGTTGCTTATTTTGTTTTAACCTATAATTATAACATATTATTTCTCATGAAAAAAATTTTGAGGAGAGTGTTGGTAAATGGATGCAATGTTCAAAAAGTCATGTGGGAGTGTTGAGTGTCATATACATAGATGTTACCAAATTACTAGTAGTAGTACTCACACATTTCCTTTGCATGTCCTTCAAAGTCACAGTTAAAGCACAAAACATCTTTAATTATTGATTTGCAAGACATTTGTTGGTATCCCTTTCTTTCATTGGGCTTCTAAAATACTTAGCCTTTGTTTCAATTGCAATCTTGGTACTTCTTCAATTGTTTTGGGTTAGAAAATTCAAAATTTCATAGATATCAATGCATGAGAATATTATGGTGTCCTGGTAGCAACAAGAGAACATACAAATGTTTAAGGCCTCCTCAAGTTGGGTTCTCTTTGCAAAGCCTCATTTGTCATGTGTTATTTTCTCTGTCTTACAATTGAAACAATATCATTTCTAAAAATGTCGAAAGGTTCTAGTTTTGGTATTGTTACTAGGTCTAGGAACCTTGTCACCTTTGCACATTTAGCCAACTTTGATGAAGCATTGTCAAATTTCTCATGTTGATTAGGGAGCGTATTTGAAGCTCATGAAGATTTCAAATTGATTATTAATCTTGCAAGCTCATTTTAACTCTGGGAGCTTCAAAAGGTTTTGGAATCTTGTCTTGTGTTTCTCGTCATTGCAACAATGAGTTTTCTTGCCTTTTTTAGATTATAGAAATCTCTCAAGTTGCATAACTTGGGATTTTTATACTATGCAAAAGGTATAGAATTTGAGTTTATTGTTGTGCCTCTAATGTATTCTTGGAGAGTTGAGGCAAAAACTTCAATAGTATGAATTTTCTCTTAAGAATTCTAGTTTGAGCATCTATTTATTTTTATCTTTGAAGAGACTCATTATTATGTTCCTAGGGCATTATGAAATAAATGAGATGTTGCACCAACTACATATCAATGGGCATCCCTAGCTTATAACTAGATTATTGTATTGATTGTTTAATTAAAAACAATCAAGTAGACAATTTGATTATGTTAAGTATTATTGAAATAATCATGTTGACAACTAACTATGAATTGTGACAAAAATCATTGACATTAGAGTATGGTTGAGGAAAAGGTTTTAGCCGATGGAGGTAACTTGTTATGATGGAAATAACACACACACACATGGATTCGTGTAGTTAGATTGAAAGTGTGTGAAAAAGATTAGGTATTTGGATTTCAATATTCACATAATCAAGAGAGATCATACCAACATTGGGCCATGAGTCAAACTTTGCACAAGAAGGTGCTACTTGGTTGACATGAAGCAGTTTTCCTGCATTATATCAATAGACACAAACTAAATGGGAATTGGCATGAGAATGCAAATAATATTTTTTTATTTTGATCAATATTACAAAAAAATGTTAAATAAATAACATTAAATTTTACTATTAATATTAAAAGTAAATTAAAAAATTAATATTGTTATCTTTTAATTATTGTATTGTTGATGTTATTACTTTCTTGAAGAAAAATGAAAAGTCTAAAATTGTTGTCATGGTGTAACAATTTTTTTGTTAAACACTTATAGATGTTGAGAGGGGGAGTTGAATCAACATATATTAAAACTTAACCAATTTATTCATTCATTTACCATTTACTCCAATTACCACATGTCTAGAAGAAAAGAACTAACAAAAAAAGAGTAATCACACATGAATACCAAGATTTTATGTGGAAAACCCAATGAGGGAAAAACCACAGTGAGAACTCTCCCACTATATGAAAACAGGTTACAAAGTCTTAGGCTCAAGGCCAAGGAAGCTCATTGCTCCTGATTTTGACTTGCAAGATTAAGACGCACAACCTTAGGGCAAGATACAATGGACTTGCAAACATTGAATATCACTTCTTTGAGACAAGATACAATAGATCTAAATACAATGAATCAATATTGTTGAACCGCAGAGAAACACGTCCTCTAAAATGTTGATTATAGTTCATTGTTGTTACGCATCTGAAATTGATTTCATCACTACTCTACTACACTTGCAAACCTTCACGCTTATAAGATACACCATGTAGTGTCATAAATTGCATCTAGTGCAATTTTGCACTATGTGAGCACTTTCGCTTTATGCCAATTGGAGAACTTTTGAATCTTTTCGTATGCTTGTTTGCAAGACTTTCCTAGTCAGCCTTTTCCTTGACCTTTTCCCAACTCCATTGATTGTTTGACTCACTGACACCAGCACGTTGTGGAGACGTTTGCGCCTCCACGCTAGCATCCCACTAATCTACAGACTAAAGGTGGTCATTTGAGTAGTACACCTATGATTGGCTGAATTTGTAATGCCTTTGTTCACGCACATTGACGCCATTTACATGCCTAGGTTGTTTATCTTTCTTGAGAAGCTTCATTTTGACTCTCTAGAATCTACACCTTGACTCTGTGATTTTAAAAGAAGATTTGGCGATCCTCTTGGATCTCAAAAATGCATTTATGCTTCAAACTCTCATTGTCTTCATTCTTTGAGGAGGATTTGGTTCTTCTTCTTCTCCAGCCAACAATCTCCTCGCTTTGGGTGTGGAAGAGGAGTCTTCTTCCTCACGTATTTCTTATTTCATCTCCATAGCATATTTATCATTGTATTTATTTCAAAGCTTTCTTTTATCATTTGTTCATCTATTTATCTTGGTTGTCCATGGAGGTGAAAACACCAAAGTGGGGATATGACTATGGCAGACCTCTAAAACACGACCCAAACATTCCATCATTGTTCGCCTTATGTCAGGTTATCGAAGTGAGATTGGGAGCTAGTTGGAGGCTTCAATCTTGGACCAATTGTGAAACATCCTTCTTCTCTTTCTCTTCTTTTATATTCAACATTACACTTGTTTTCATTATTTGCCACTCTTTCATATAGCTTAGAAGTCTATTTGATATATGTGTATTGTTTTGTACTTTTTGTGTGTATCTTTGTATTCTGTTTATACAAAACATTAGTATGTCGCACTGTCATCTTCAACCCATGCATGCATCCTCAGACAAAGACAGTGCAGAGGTTACGAAAGAGTCTTCATGACCTATCCTTTCACATTCAACAAACCTTCTATCCAGTAAACTCCATTATAGGTTTGGGTAGTCAACTAGTTTGTATGTCCTGGCTCACCAAAGCGCCAGTTTAGTAAGGTGGAGTAGGCTTATTTTCTCCTTTGGGATTTCATCACCTTGAGGGTGCCAAATTCCTTTTCCATATTTTGGTGAACTCAATGTGAAATATTTGAGTGTTGTTCCATTGTGTGTGTGTATTCTATTTGCTTTAGAATTTATTTTTAGTAAAAAGAACTTAGTCTTTTGAAACTTTCCCTAAATCAAACAACATGATACTTTGTGTTAAAACCCCTTTATTGCACACTCGCAGTGTGGTAAAAGTGTTTTAAAGATTGTCTATTGAGCTTTACAACCCAGATTGCCACTAGGGTTGTTGTGAGGAGGACTTCCAGATAGAGTATCCCTCATAATCATTATGATCCCACTCAACCTAGTTCAATGTTTACAAAAATGCTAGATCTGAACAATCTCTTTGCTTCTCATCCCCCTAAGAGTGTTATGATTTGGGGCTCTTCTACAATAGGATCACAAAATACTACCCCTGTAAATAGTCCCTCGGGATCTCCTCTTGCTGACGACCATGATTTCACAGTCACTATCCAATATGACCAAATTCAATCATTAGAGGAGAACCTAGGAAACTTCAAAGGGTTCTTGAATCAAGGAAATGTTCTCTCCCTAGCCAAAAATATGGTAAATGCCTTAATGGATATGCTAATTTCAGGTAGCAGAGGCCTAGAGATGTTGAGGGCATTATCCTTAATTGTTAAGAGTCATGTGCCCCTTGTAGATGCTCCCTCTCAGAATAGTCAACTCTTTGATATTAATTATCTTATCAATGTTGACATGCCTGGAGTGATGATACACATGGTTGACACTGAACCTACAATTGATCCCTAAATTCATAGTTTCAATGCCTCTAGCATTACCTTGGGTTACATTGGTATGTCCAATAGCTCTACAATCTCTTCTGCCACAATTCACACTGCTTCCACTGGTGTTGGTGTTGGGGTTGGTACTACCCTTGGTGGTGGTGTTGGACCTCATGTTAGTGATTGTGGAGGTGGTGGTCACAACGCTCATACATCCATTTCTATGCATGTCACACCTCCACCCCCTATACCTGCTAATCCCATTTTAAACGCCATATCATAGTTAATCAGATAGTTACAACAATAACTCACAAATATTGCATATGCCTCTGGTCAATCTTCACTACCTTATTATTATTGCAAGATCCCACTTGACTTGAGTATGCTCAATACCATCCTTCCCTAGGGGGTTGAAGCATTGAAGTTTGATCAATTTAATGGAGAAGGGGATTCTAGTGTGCATATATATTCCTTTATGACCATGTGTAGTGACTATCATAGTTTGTATTTCATTTTTCTTAAACTATTCTCTCGTTCCCTTAAGGGAACCAC
Source organism: Cryptomeria japonica (assembly GCF_030272615.1). Taxonomy (NCBI): domain Eukaryota; kingdom Viridiplantae; phylum Streptophyta; class Pinopsida; order Cupressales; family Cupressaceae; genus Cryptomeria; species Cryptomeria japonica. The sequence continues at coordinate 10,039,648 of NC_081407.1, forward strand.
GTTAGAATGGTATAGCACCTTGTCAGATCATTCAATCCGAACATTTGATCAACTCGTGGATTTGTTCCTCAAACGGTTTCAAGCAAACATTGGTAGTAGGGTCACCATAGCTAACCTTGTTCATTGTAAGCAAAACCCGAATGAGAGGATCACTTATTTCGTTTCTCAAAACCAATATATATCTACCAGAATTCCCTTTGCCATGCCAAATAGCAACCTCCAAAGGATGTTCATCGATAATCTGCAACCGACATTTAGAGAAAAGTTGTCTCTTAACCAATATTAGTTTTTTGCTAATTTGTGTTCTTCACTCACTGACTACCAACATATGATGATTTAGTTTAAAGAATCCACTGTGAACTCTCGTGCTAGCACCTTTGGAGGTATGTATTCCATGGAAGAGTCTAGAAGGAACAAAGTTGTGGCTAATGTTGTTACTGTACCTCGAGCAACTAAGAGATCTACACACGAATCATAGTGAAATAAAGTCTTTACAAAGTAAAATGACTCTTATTTGAGCATAATGCAAAGATTGTTAAAACATAACTTGATAATCCTTCCTGTGGTCAGACCTTTGGCCAACAACAAACCATACCCTCAGTGGTATGATGGTTCAAAATTCTATTAGTTTTATCATGTGCCTGGACATGACACTGAGCATTGCATTCTTCTTAGACATCTTTGTCCAAGACAACATATATAGTGGAGCTATTCGGGTTTGTGAGAGGAAACATAAATCTAATAAGTCTATTAACAAGGCAAATAGTGAGTTGCAAATATATATGGATCCTTTTCCACCTCATTCATCTAACTTTGTTTCTGCATCATCTTTGGGTTTGGAATCAAGCACATGCCCCTGTGTTAATATGGTCACTATTACTCCAATCTCGTCTCCTAGCCAAAGGGCACAAACCATTGATATATCTTTCACCCCTCTGGATGCCCCTTATTGTGGAGAGCCTACTACTCTATATATCCTTGCGAAGTTAAATGATCATACTATTACAAGTGTGATGGTTGATCCCTCATATAGATTTGATGTTATTATGGAGGATGCCTTGTTATTATTCAGATCTCTTTTGGGTTAAACTAGGTATCCCTTGGTTGATTGCCATGGATGTGATCCCCTCAGTGATTCATAAGTTCTTAAAGTTTCCTCATGAGGACTTGGTACATGTTGTCTAGGATACTGGATATCAACCATTGGTAGCCCATGGGGATTTTTCGTTGGATCACTTTTTTCCTACTTCGGTTGGGCCTATGCTTCCCCATGGTGATTTAATGTATAGAGCTTACTATAAATATAAGATGGGGGAGTTGGCTCTAAGACAATTCAACCTAGGTATTTTTTGCCTCTTCCTGCATCAGTCTCTGCTATGCCTTCTCTATCTTCTCCTGTATTGTAGCAGGACATGTCTTTTGTCCCTTCTTCATCGAGGGTTGGGAATAGAACTACTCCTCGTGGTAGACCTCCTCACCCACTTAGGACTAGGTAGCCCATGGCAATGTCTTTTGTCCCCATGACTACTTCTAATGCATACAAGGGAAAAACACTTGTGTTATCAAAGTTCGTAGCTCCCGCCCATGCTTTGAGCTCTCAATCCTAGCTGACATACCTCACCTTGCTTGATATGTTAAAGGCAAGTGTTCACCTCATGCTCACTCATCACCATTGGCTCCTACATCACAGATTCTGACATCAATTAGGTTCCTTGGTATAAAGTGAGGCACCTTGGTGAGTTTATCAATCACCACCATATGGAATTATGTCTATATGGTATTATATGTAACCCTTGTAAAAATTCCATGATAATGATTTGCCACTTGTGATGTGTTATGTCACAAGGGTATAATAGCCTCATTGAATGATTTTGTTCCACCTTTACCCTTTAATATTCCAAACATCTAGCTACAAACCACACTATATAATTCTTCACCCCTCTCAAAAAATATATATTTTTAAGGCCTACAAATAGTTTGCTTACCCTAAGATGTTTTGAATAAGAGGTATTATGAGCTTTATATAACACCAACTTCCTCAATTCACCAAATTCAGGGATTTAGATTCTTTTATTGTAGCTAAGAATTTTATTTTCAATAGGAGTATACCACTTCATCTTGGAATTAGTTGGTGATGGGGAGAGGTCCTCACAAGAGAGTTACACCTTATCAATAGGTATTTAAAGGATGTTTTAGTGGGCTTCCAACAATTTTCACTTGTCCATCTAACAATTCAAATAATCAAACTCCCTTGGAGTGCTCCCTATCAAGTTGTTTTCTAGAGTTGCTCTTGAGCATGGCTAGGATTCACTAGAGTAAATCCAACCATTAGATCAACCAACCTCCAACCTATACTTGCAGGGTTTTTAGGGGGTGTCTTATAGTTGTTTCGACTCCATTCAAGTGGTTCTTCAATTGTATTCTCACCATTTTCGCTTTGCTCCCTCTTCTTCCTATTTTCTAGGCCTAGTAGCCCTACCTTGCTGGTTTTTGGGAAATTACTCAGAAAAAATTCAAAGAACCTCCCAACACATTTGGTGATCCGAGTACCCTTTTGGAATTTTTTTTGGATCCACTAGGGTAGGTTGTCTGGTCTATCCGTACTAGTACGGATCCCAAAAATGGCATTTTTGAGGGTTTAGGAGTTAGAAGTCTTCTCCAATGGGGTTTGTTGCTCTCTCCACCCTATCACACCTTCACCTTTCCACTGATACTTTTCTACACATCACACTTCCATGTCAAAAACTTGGCACATTCACATCTACTCATCCCTGCAAGTAAAGACAAAATTGACAGTCATATTCCTAGTCGGGCTATGGTAGAGCTTGCCTAGGAAATGATTGCAAGTTGCTTCCCAACAACTTCCAGGCCATTCCAAAAAGTATATACACTATACAATGGTTCCATAAATTGAATCCAAAGTTTCATTGAGCAATCTCAAGGTATTTCAAGTTGGAACCATGATTGGGCTTCTTGAACCCTTGCTCAGACCGAGAGCAGTACAATAAGAGACAATTTGTAAACACACTTCAAATCTGCACTAAGAGAAGATACAAAAACTTCTTGAGCAACACAATATAATCCACTAAACTACCATGAAATAACAGTAACAAGATCAATCCATTTGATATGGATTGTTGCTACAAAAATAACAAAATATAAGGCAAAATCTAGAAATTATCTTCAAATTTGATTCAAACTTGCTCTTGGATTTTTCCAACCTGTGTACTATCATTCAAAGAGAATTTTATATGCCATTTTTGTCATAACCAACTCTCCATCAGTTTTCTAACCATTGATTTGCTCAAAAATGCAAAGTTGCTCAAAAAGTTGCAAAAAGTTGTCAAGCAACAATGACAACTTTTGCTCAAATTTGCATTTTTGTCTTTTCTGCATTTCTACTCATACTAAACCTCCTAGTATGATTCCCTAACATCAAAATGACATTATAAAATGCCTAATGAGGCTTTACAAGACATTTTACATCATAATGCAAAATAATGCCATTTTAGGCTTACAATGGCTCATTGGCCAAATCTGAGAAAACCAACAAACCTTGGTGCCAATCACCCTTGAAATGACTACCAAACACACATGTGAACATCTAAACATTCCATTATTCAAACATTGATCCAAAATAAGTACAATCACTCCAAAATTTGAAAATGCATCAACAAACTAGTTAAAAGTTAGGTGCTCTTGCACCATACTCCCCCAATGAGAAAGAATTCAAGTGACTCCTTTAGGAAACAAAGAAATGGGAATTCCAAGCTTAGATAAGTCTTCTTCAAGTACCCAAGTAGCCTTAGATGCTAGAAGTTTCTGCCATTTGACCAAATATTCCATATAGGTGGTGTGCCTTGTCTACTTGAGGATTCTTGAATCGAAGACCTTCTTGGCTTGTGGAATGTTTGCAGGTGGTAAGGGAAAGTCTGAAAGTGTTTGAGAGACCTCTAACACTCGGCTACATTCCTCTAGAAGTGTTCCCTTATACTGCACCAAGTCTGCAATATTAAATATAGGAGATAAAGCCATGTCTCCGGGTAGGTCAAGTTTGTAGGCATTATTTTCATACTTAGCCAAGCCCTTACAAGGTCCAATCCTCCTCATCTGAAGTTTACTAGGGACACCTTTCTGAAGCCTTGCTTTGTTCAAATGAACCATGACCAAGTCTCCAACAACAAATTGTATATCCTTTCTCTTTTTATCTACTTTATCTTTGATCCTTTGAGAGGTGTCTAGTAAGGGTTTCCTAACCTGCTCATGAATCTCTTGCATGGATTGAGCCATGTCCATAGCATGTCCACTTTGTTGTCCCATCTTCCCAATATCTCTGAACTCCAACACACCTCTGGGATGAAGGCCATAAACTACCTCAAAAGGGCTCTTACCGGTTGATCTATTCACATTGTCATTGTAAGCAAACTCAGTTTGATGGATGATCTAATCCCAAGCTTGTCCATACTCCTTTGTCGAACACCTAAGAAGGTTTCCAAGTGTTTTATTAACCACCTCTATTTGGCCATCCATTTGGGGATGGTAGGCTGAATTGAAAGACAAGTTAGTACCCAATCTTTGCCATAAAGTCTTCCAAAAATGACCAATAAATTTTGCATCTCTATCTGATACTATACTGATAGGTAAGCCATGAATCCTAATGACTTCTTTGAAAAACAAGTGAGCAATATGACTAGCATCATGAGTCACCTTACATGGAATAAAATGGACTATTTTGCTAAATATATCTACCACAACATAGATGCTATCAAATCCTAATTTGGTCTTGGGCAAACCAACAACAAAATCCATACTTACACACTCCCATGACTAGTTAGGGATAGGTAAAGGCTGATAAAGACCAACATTAGAAGAAGTACCCTTGGATCTTTTACAAACCACACATTGCTCCACATATTTTTTGATATCCCTTTGCATCTTTGGCCAATAGTAGAATCTATGGACAAGTTCCAAAGTCTTATTAAATCCAAAATATCCACTTAAGCAACCATTGTGCTTCTCTTGCATCAAATTTTCTCTCATGGACCCTCTAGGTACACAAAGTTGTCCTCCTTTGAACAAAAGACCATCTTGTAAGGTAAAATCTACATATTCACCATGAAAATGATTTCTAAACTCTTGACAAACCTTGTAGATGGCAGCAAAGTCTTCATCATCTTGGTATAGCCCCTTGAAACTATCCACTCCAATGTTCTTAAGCTGTACTTCTTGAACTGTTAGCAACCTTCTACTTAATGCATCAACAACTCTATTACATTGACCTTTCTTATGTTTAATGGTAAAAGTATATGACTGCAAATACTCTACCCATTTGATATGCCTATGATTCAACTTTTCTTGTGAATTGAGAAAACTAAGAGCTTGGTTATCAGTATAAATCACAAATTCTTTAGGTAGCAAATAATGCCTTCATTTCCTAAGTGATTGAACAAGTGCATATAACTCCAAATCATAAGAATAATACCTTTTATTGGCATCATTGAGCTTCTCACTGAAAAATGCAGTTGGTCTATTGTCTTGACTTAAGACCGCTCCAATTGTTATGTTGCTTGCATCACATTCAATGGTGAAAAGCTTGTCAAAGCTTGGAATAACTAGTACCGATTGAGTAGCCACCTTTGTCTTTAGGAGATCAAATCCTCTTTGTGCTTCTTTTGTCCATTGAAACTTAGTCTTCACACCTCCTTTGTGAAGAGTACTCAAATATACTGAGAGGGGGGGTCAGTATATTATAACTTAATAATTTATTTTTACAAAATGTTTAGAGGTACACCTCTTTTTGTGTGCAAACTCCCACAAAGAGCTCCAACTCCTCTCACTGTTTTTTGTAGGCTTCAACCTACAAGAGGCTCCAACCCCTTCACTAATTTAGTGAGCTACCACTCACAAGGATAAAGCTCACCCTTTACCCTATTCACTCACCAAAATAAACTGATTAAATCTTAATCATAATTTCCTCAACAAACTGCAATATATAAGTTACGTAAACTTTTCCTTTCACAAAGACTCTTCTTACACATTCAAAAATTCTCAATAGTAGTTTTTCACAAATGAGACACTCAGTCTACTATTTTATTCTTAACAAACATATTCTCTGTATTTCTTTTGCTTCCAAAATTACATAGAATCTATCTAAAGATCACTCTAATATTCTTCTCAACATAAATATGCTTTCTGTATATTTAGTTCCAGTCGTATTTCTTCTTATGATCTTCAATCAGAGTTATACACACTAGATTCTTCTGATCGTATTCTTTTAATGTCTATGTATCAACATCTACTAATAATTTCCTCTGGATAGTTGTCGAAACTGCATTCATTCCTCTCTATGACTGGCCAAGGAATTCTCACAAACTTTAAATCTGCATAATCTGCTGAAACTCCTCTATTCAAATCTTTTCAATATTTACACCCAACACTATACACTCTCATTTACACATAATTCTAATTTCTGATTTCTACTTATATATCTTTCCAAGAGATGTTTCAAGGATTTGTATCCTTTTTAATATTAAATTACATCTTAATATTAATTTCCATTAGCCGCATCCTTTCATAATGCTTCCTAATCAGAGCTTTGTTTTAATCGGACTTCTTGACTAATTCTTTTCTTACACACCACTTTTGTTTTGATTATTTCGCTGCCTTTTGTCACTAAATAAGACAAAGAACTTTACCTTTTTTAAATAAGACAAAATAATTTTGTCATTTAGTGAGACAATTTATTCTCTTAAATAAATCGGACCATTTTGGAATTATTAAGGAGATCGCACCTTTTTCTTATCAAAGGATTCATTACTAGTATGTTTTGTTTATGAAATAAAACTTATAACTAGAAAGACTTAGTAATATGATATCATATAATACGTAATCTTTTGAGAACATGGGCAGGCTAACTACTCCATCAAGCACAATCTGCCTTCAACAGTGAAATATGTAACAACAGAATGAATACAATCTCTAGATTAATACGATACATGACCATTTTGTACACAATCTCCAGTCAGAAGTTTTGTTGATTTTATATTAGCATTAGGCATCATCACTCTTGGTTTGTACAATCTATATTCTGGGCTGTGATCTATATATCCTGTTTTATGAATTAATTCTGCACCAGCATAATATACTCTCTGTGTATCTGTGTACATGTATGCACCTGTATGATGTAGATGAATTTTAGATAGTCATCTATATGTTGTATGTGTATTTACTTTAGTAATATATCTATATGTCATAGTTATATATCTATATGTTGTTGTATATAAACATATATGTATTCTATAGCCATCTTTTGCTATAGTCATGTCTTGTTGTGTATGCACAATATTATATATCAATTTGTTGCTTAGTGGTTCATTGTCATTGTATTATATAAACAGATCGTTGCATTGATCACTGTATACCCTCATCTTGTATATGGAGTTCACCTTCAATATTGATCATTAATCTAATCATGGAGATGCCTTCAATTATGATCATTAATGGTTTCATGTAGATGTCTTCTTCATCTAAATCATAGCTATCCAATCCATATAAATCACAGCTATCCAATCCATATAAATTACATCTATCCAATTCCTTATTCATCACCTTTGACAAGACTAATTGTCTTCTTACATCTTTGACATCAAAGACATCTAATTCTTTTGACATCAATGACAACATTTCCATCACTTTGATTGTGTCAAGCATAGGTGCACATATCTCACTGAACCCTCTGATGAACTTCCTATAAAATTGTGCCAATCCATGAAAACTCCTCACTTCACTTGTTGTCTTAGGTGTAGGCCAACTGATTATGGCTTCCACCTTAGAGGTATCCATCTTCAAATCACCACTTGATATTACAAACCCAAGATATATTAACTCATGTTTCATGAACTCGCATTTCTCCAAATTGACAGTTAGTTGCTCATCACATAATTTCTTCAATACAATCTCTATATGCTTAAGATGTTCATCTGTAAACTTTCTAAAAATCAAGATCTCATCTAAATAAACAACAACAAATTTACCAATATAATCCTTGAGTACTTCATTCATGAGTCTCATGAATGTGCTAGGGGCATTTGTGAGTCCAAATGGCATAACAAGCCATTCATAAAGTCCTTTTGTGGTCTTGAATGTTGTCTTCCATTCATCTCCCTCATTGATTCTAATTTGGTAATAGCCACTCTTGAGGTCTATCTTGGTGAAGTATTATGCACCTCCTAAACAATCCATCAAATCTTCAATTCTTGGAATGGGAAACCTATACCTGATTATAATCTGGTTGATGGCTCTAGAATCAGTGCAAAGTCTCCAAGTACCTCCCTTCTTTGGGGCCAAAACGGTGGGAACTGCACATGGGTTGTTGCTCTTCCTTATCAAACCATTATCCTAGAGTTCTTGTATTTGTTTAGCTACCTCTTTATTATGCTCCGATGTCATTTTATAAGCCGCCTTATTAGGCAATGAGGCTTCAGGTATGAAGTCAATTTGGTGACTTATGGAACATTGAGGAGGAAAGGTTGTAGGTGCTCCATCACTGATAATCTCCTTAAACTAATTTAGAATCCATTGCACTTCATTAGGAATGCATACTTTCTTATCCATGCTTTCTTCTTTTGGTTTTACTACAAGTGCAAACCCCACTCCTTCTCCTTCCTTGAGAGTGTTAAAGAACTCCTTCTCACCAACTAACAACACATTGGAACCTTTTGATCTACCCTCTTCTTGGTCTCCTATAGGTGATCCCATCTTTTTGAAAAGTATAGGCATTCGTTTCCCCATGGTGTATTACTTTTCTGTCAAATTGACAAGGCCTACCTAGGAGTAGGTGGCAAGCATCCATTGGTAAGATGTCACACAAGATTTTGTCCTTGTAGCCTCCTATAGTGAACTCCACCCAAGTTTGTTCATTCACTAGAACATGTTGTCCCTTGTTGATCCAAGTAAGCCTATAAGGATCACTATGTGGGATTCTTTATAGTTTGAGCTTACTTACTACTTCTTCTGACACTATGTTATCTATGGAACTTGAATCCACCACCACTCTACACACTTTACCCATAATTTTGTACTTTATCCTAAACAAGGATCTTCTTTTGTTGGGTTCCTCCTCAACCAGTTCTTTGATCAAGACTCTTCTCATCTTGAGATTCTCTCCAACCTTAGAATCTAAACTCACTTTTGATGCCTTCACATTTTCTGCATCTTCTTGAATATAACTTAATCTCCTCTCACCTCCTTGGGATGAAGAATACTTCTTAGGACATCTATAGGCTAGGTGTCCAAGTTGATGGCAATTGTAGCACTTCATTGTGGCGAAATGTGACCCTCTTCCTAATCCACTAGACCTCCCTCTACCAGAGTTGTTAGATCCCCTTCCTCTATAACTGCTCTTGCTATTGGAATCCCCACTCTTCTCTACCAACTTGGATTCCCCTTGGGATCTTTGGTCTACACTTCTTCCACCATAGCTACCTCTATGACCTCTGCCATCTCTTCCCCTACCTCTACCTCTATTATTTTGCTCTTGTTTCTTTTTACTCTTCTCTTCCACCTTGAGTGCCAATTAATAGCACTCATGAATAGTACCAGGACACAACAAACTCAACTCTTCTTGTATATTCCATCTCAATACATTCAAGCACCTGGCTACCTTGATGCTTTCATCTTCCACCACCTTAGATCTCAGACACAACTTCTAAAATTCCTCAGTGTAGCTGCTCACATCTAGTTCTCTTTGTCTTAAGTTTTGTCTCCTCTTGTGTATTTGAATTTCATAGTCTTCAGGGATATATGCTTCTTTCACCTTGGCTAGCATTCCTTTCCAAGTGGCAATTGGTTTCTTACCCTCCTTTTGTCTCTCCTCTTGGATGAACTTCCACCAAGCTCCTCTCAATCTAGATTTGGCCACCTTCACCTTTTGTGCTTCACTAATCCCATCACATTCAAAGTGATTCTCCAATCCTTCAATCCATTCCATGACCACTTTTGGTTCCATTTTTCCACAAAAAAGTGGCACTCCTTCTAGGGACTTCCCTCCTAAGGCTTTGATGGCTCTAAGGAAAGGTTCTTCAGGTATTATAAGATTTGGCTCAGGTGTGCCATCCTCTTCTACTACTTCTTTACCCTTCCCTTTATTGATTTTGATTGTTACCTCCTTAGTCTTTCTTCAACTACGTCTAGTTTGCTCTCCAACTGTTGTAGTCTTACCCTAAGGAGTCTATTCTCTTCCTCTTGATCTTCTACCTTCTTGGCTAACTCTGCATTGGTCACCATCCTAAGGCTATTTTCTTCTACTGACTCAGTCTCTGACATGAACTGGCTTCTTCCCAAATCTTAGTTTGCTCTGAAACCACTTTGATGGGGAGAGGTCCTCATAAGAGAGTTACACCTTATCAATAGGTATGTAAAGGTTGTTTTAGTGGGCTTCCAACACTTTTCACTTGTCCATATAACAAGTCAAACAATCAAACTCTCTTGGAGTGCTCCCTATCAAGTTATTTTCTATAGTTGCTCTTAAGCATGGCTAAGATTCACTAGAGTAAATCCAACCATTAGATCAACCAACCTCCAACCTATACTTGCAGGGATTTTAGGGGGTGTCTTATAGGTGTTTTAAATCCATTCAAGTGGTTCTTCAATTGGATTCTCAACATTTTCTCATCGCTCCCTCTTCTTCCTATTTTCTAGGCCTAGTATCCCTAGAGCCTCAATTAGCCCTACCTTGCTTGTTTTTGGGCAATTACTCAGAAAACATTCAAAGAACCTCCCAACACCTTTGGTGATCCGAGTACCCTTTTGGACAAAATTTTGGATCCACTAGGGTAGGTTGTCTGGTCTATCCGTATTGGTATGGATCCCAAAAATGACACTTTTGAGGGTTTAGGAGTTAGCAGTCTTCTCCAATGGGGTTTTTTTCTCTCTCCACCCTATCACACCTCCACCCTTCTACTAAGACTCTACTATGAATCACACTTCCATTCCAAACACTTGGCACATTCACATCTACTCATCCCTGCAAGTAAAGACAAAATTGACAGTCATATTCCTAGTAGGGCTATGGTAGAGCTCACCTAGGAAATGATTGCACGTTGCTTCCCAACAACTTCCAGGACATTACAAAAAGTATATACACTATACAAGGGTTCCATAACTTGAATCCCAAGGGTCATTGAGAAAACTCAAAGGATTTCAAGTTGGACCCATGACTGGGCCTCTTGAACCCTTGTTCAGACCAAGAGCAGTACAATAAGAGACAATTTGTAAACACACTTCAAATCTGCACTAAGAGAAGATACATATACTTCCTAAGAAACACAATATCATCCACTAAACTACCATGAAATAACAGTAACAAGATCAACCCATTTGATACAGACTGTTGCTACAAAAATAACAAAATATAATAAGGCAAAATCTGGAAATTATCTTCAAATTTGATTCAAACTTGCTCTTGGATTTTTCCAACCCATGTACAATCATTCAAAGAGAATTTTATATACCATTTTGGTCATAACCAACTCTCCATTGATTTCCTAACCACCGATTTTGCTAAAAAATGCAAAATTGCTCAAAAAGTTGCAAAAAGTTGTCAAGCAACAATGACAACTTTTGCTCAAATTTGCATTTTTGTCTTTTATGATTTATACTAATACTAAATCTCCTAGGATGATTACCTAGCATCAAAATGACATGATAAAATGCCTAATGAGGCTTTACAAGACATTTAACATCATAATGCAAAATAATGCCATTTTAGGCTTACAAGAGCTCATTGCCAAATCTGAGAAAACCAACAAACCTTGGTGCCAATCACCCTTGAAATGACTACCAAACACACGTGTGGACCTCTAAACAGTCCATTATTCAAACATTGATCCAAAATAAGGACAATCACTACAAAATTTGAAAATGCATCAATAAACTAGTTAAAAGCTAGATGCTCCTACACCAGTTGGATCTTCTAATATTGTGGTGACTTGTATGCACCATGGATTGTTTTTTTTTTTTCCTAGCACTTTTTATTTCAAGGTAGTTTTTAAGTTGTTATGGCCAAGATGTGTCTTATTTTTCTTAAGGCATCTATCACCCTATTTTACCTTCCCTTGATATATTCCATTTTAAAATCATACCTGCATATGAATTCCAACAATATCTTTTGTCTAGCATTCAACTGAGGTCGAGTAAAGATATATTTAAACCCTTGGTGGTCTGTCTTTAATTCAAATAGCTTCCTTGATAAGAAGTGGCTCCACTTTTGTAGGACATGAATAATGGCCACTAGCTTCAAATCACGGGGATGCATAATTCAATTTGTAAGTATTTAAATTTATGGATTCATAAGCTACCACACCTTCATTTTGAACTACACCCCTCATATTTCATCAATAGAAGCATTTTTTATAACTACAAACTTTCGATTAGGATCAATAACCCTTAGGATGAGTTTTGTAGTCAACTTTTCTTTTAAAATTAAAAACTCCTTTTAACATTGATTAATCCACAAGAATATATTTACCTTCCTTTGTAAGGAGTTAATAGGATAAGCAAATTTGAAAACCCCCCTACAAATCTCCTAGAGTACCCTACTAGCCCCATAAAGCTTCTTAATTCTTATTTTTTTTAGGAATCGGTCATTCTAATATTGCCTAAGATAATCAATTTTCTTCTCAAAGAAGACACATTTTGATAGTATTCCTATATAATTTATGTTCCCTCAACCTTTGCAGCACTAGTTGAAGATGTTTCAAATATTTCTCTTCATCTAAAAATATTAAGACAAAATTGTCCAAGTAATCTTGAAACACACTATTCATGAGATTTATAAAGGTAGTAGGACTATTATTCAAACCAAAGGATACCATTGTACATTCATAGTGCCCATACCTTGTTCTAAAAGCTATTTTTGGAATATCTTCTTCTTTTATTCTAAGTTGATGGTATCCCAATTGAAGGTCTATTTTGGGAAACATTGTTGTTTCCTTCATTTTATCATTTATATATATATTTGATATGTGGCAAGGGGTACTATTTATTGTAAGCTTATTCAACATTATATAGTCAATGCACAATCTTAGTGTTAGGCTTTCAAGCAGATCCGAAGCAAATATGAACTAACAATTATATGCATATTTAAATACAAAAGATAAAGAAATAAAACAGGACACAGAGAACACAGATATTTAACGTGGTTCACCCAGAAAGGGTTACGTCCACCATACACAGCCGTCCAATCTTTCTTATTATCCAGCAAAAAAAGTACATCAACCTTACAATGCCTTAAGCATCCCAACCGCTTATAACATGCATTTTTAGGGCAACAAACAAAGTCGGTTTTCATCAACAAAAAAAATGGCAAAATTTTTTTTTCTCGGGGGCTGCCGCCCTCGAACCCTCGCTTTCTCGGGGGCTGCCGCCCTCGAACCCCTGCCCGGGGCCCGGCCCGGCCCCAGACCCCAGCGAGGATACGTGTTGAGTGTACAGTACTTTGCTGATCAGTCGCCACATTTCAACACTTAGTGTCCCATTCTTTAAAAAAAACAAAAATTGGTACCTCCCAAGGGGATACATTTGGTCATATTAATCCTTTAATTAGAACTTCTAACTATTTCTTTAGTTCTAACAATTTAGTTTTATTCACTTAATAAGATTTCCTTGACATGGGTCAACTCCAAGCTCTATATTAATAGAAAAAACAAATTTCCTTTTATGAGGTAACCCTAGTAGTTCTTCAGGAAACACTGTATCCTTATAATCTTCAATGAAGGGGAATTTTTGAAAGTAGGAGTATTTTAATCTTCTTTCTCATTTAATGTCATCGTATATATTTGGTCCCCTCTTCTCCTTTCTTTTTGTAATTGCATAGTTAATACTTGGTTTCCACATTTATGTATTTAAGGTTCCCTTGGAGTTTTACTCTTCTTTTATCATTCGAACATACTACTAAAATGTTTTAGTAATCTCCATTTTCTTAATGGTATTCTATCCAAATCATCACAATGATCACATCATATGACCCTAGAGGTGCCACATAAAGGTCTACCCTTGTTTCAAATTCACAAAATTATATTATTGCATTTGGCAGGCACTTCGTCACTCTATCCCCATTTGTACCAACCATGATGATTTAATATTATTAACCTTTAAGGACATTTTTCTTACCAATTTTAATGAAATGAATCATTATGATGATCCTATTTCAATTAAAATTGAAACTGATTGATCAAAAAGTGTACGTGTAGCTTCTATGGGCACATTCTAGAATCTAGCTTCTCAATTCCTTATTCTTGCACATGTATCCTTTGTGGAGGTTCCCTTTGAGGTTTATTTTCCCTATTTTGTCTTGCATCCTTAGGCATTTCCTAGTAAAGCATGACTCTCCCACGCAAAAAGCAACCACCTGTTGGTTCTCATTGCACCTAATTTCTAGGGTAGTAATTCCATACTTTGTGGGACCTTAGTGGGTTCATTGGTATATTGAAAACTTTTAGATTATTGTCATTGAAGTTTCCCCTATTATCATTTCCACTATTATTTTAATTTTTATTGGGTGGTGGCCTATTATCTAAAAAATTATTCCTTCGATTCTCATTGAATATGGGGTTCCTTCTAAATTTTGGCTTTCTTTTAAATGACCAAGTTTTGTTGTTGCTAAAGTTTTGCATGTGCTAAGGCTTGCAACTTCCTTTCTTATTTCTATTAATTTTCTAGTATCTCATATATAATTTCCAGCCCATACATGTCCATCTTTGATCCTACATTGGTATTTAACTAGAAAATAATTTTTTTGGTCTAACTCTTCTCATCCCTTTTACGTCGATACAATTTTAGTAACTTAGCAAACCTATACTAATATTGTTGTACAATCATAGATCCTTGTTAAAATTTTTGAAACAAACATTTTTCATCTAAAAACAATTGAGGGAGCCACCTTTTTCAAATCTCGACTGACAAATTATGCCCATGTTAGGTTCTCCTTGGTTTACCAACACTATTCCTTGGTGTTGATCTACCAACTTGCCGCTTCTCCAATAAGTTGATAGGATATCCAAATAATTTAGTTGATTCAATATAGTTCCTAACTCAAAATAATTTTCTATTTTATGTAACCAACTTTTTCCCCCTTCCCTATCCATTTCCATCGAATTTCAAATATGTGATCCTCTTTAGGTCCTAAGACAATTCCAAGAGTGATTATTCTTTCCTAGGAGTCACGATATGCATCACATTTACTTATGGGACATCTTTTATATGAACATCCTTTAATTCCATCTCCACCATATTCTCAATGTTATCACCCCTTTCCCTAAGGTTGACATCAATTGTTATAAGGAATTAATCTTAATAACTCTATTATTGCTTCAATCCCTACATTGACTCCCTTGTGAGCTTGTCATTCATTAAAATTATCTTCCCTTTGCTCTCTAGGGACAATAGCATATTTTTCCCTTTTTTTTTCCATTTAATATCCTTGAAATTCATAATTTCTCATTTCGTGTTAGTAAAGTTTTATCCCAAGAAAAATTTAATTAAATATTTTACAATAGTTTAAATTTTGTGTAAGTTGTAGTAGGCTCAAGGCCAAATTTATAAACCTTGCTATGATACCACATGTAATAACCATTACAATCTACCCCACAATATTGCCATTTTTTTGTTACTATTATCGTAACATAATTAATTTTTAATTTTTTATACAAGTAGGTACTTCTATCCATATGGATATACATCTTTCCAGTTGGTACATGCATCCAACCATATAGGCTAGGTATCTATTCGTATGGGATAAGGGTTCATCTATCCATGTGAAATAGACATCTACCCAAATTGGGTAGGCATCTATCCATAAAGGATAAAAAATTTCTTTGGCAAGAGATATAGACTCATTCAGACCATCTATAAACTAAGTCACTCTTTATACCAACATTCTAGGAGATTGCTATATAATTCTTCCTAGAAGAATGTGATGGGTGCAATAGATTGGAAAACTTTAAGTTTTTCTCTTGACACCATGAGAAAATATGTAGACTTTGATTCTATGATTGAATAAGGTTCCTTCTCCATTAATCAATAATGATATCTATTTTGATTTGAAGTTAGACAATGAGCACATCTCAGGATTCGAGAAGAGATAGAGGCAGCTTGGGCATGAAGAATTGATTGTTGTACTTAGAGTGGTGTCATGTCAATGTGATGGTTTGTTCCTAAGATTGACTTGGAACCCTAGAATCAAGACAATCTATGAAGACTATAGTAAAATTTCTCTTATAGTGTTAAATCTCGAGGCCTTCAGAAGGCAGCCTTCTAAGAAGTTTGTGAAGCATTGGAATGTTCTTCATCCTGACAGATTTTAAGAGATTAATTTTACTCCACAAGATTATGTTTTGAATATATGGTGTTACAAACCTTGGGACTCAAGAGTTTACATGGTGGACATAATAAATGAATTTCTTCATAGAATAATGGAGTTTGATGAGTTCATGGGCATCTGCATGAAGCAAGGAATTTGTATTGGAGTGCTCTATAAACTTAATTGGGATCTATGAATCATCATAATGATCTAATAATGCTTGTGGGCAAGCATTTTTCAGGGAGGGGAGACTATGATGTCCCCATCCTATACATGAAACCAATCTAGCATCAAATACACGTGTTGTCCAATTTGCATTATAAAGGATGTAAAGATGAAAAGCTAAAGCAATAATCCTATCGAGGAAAATCATCTTATTTATAATACTTCACGATTTTCCATCTGATATCTTCATAAGGCATCAATTGAAGGATAGACAAAAAAGAAAAATCTATTTGATATCGAGATTGTTTACCCTTGTTGATAGTGTAGGGAAGTTAAGTAGCAGAACAACTTCCTACACTAACCTTGAGAGAATGGTAATGCAAAAACTTTTACAGATCGTCACAACAGTTACAAAAAACAAAAATAGATATAATAACATTCAAACCATAACACAATTATTTACGTGGAGAAAACCCTTTCGGGAGAAAAACCCCACACTCCAAAAGGCGCCCAATATATTATTTCGCAATCAAAACAAATTACAATATACTTGCAGAGAAATCTCTTCATAGGAGTACCACTAATCAGAGATTCAGAGGTATCTCAATAGCTATAAGACTCTTACACACAACCTCTATCTCATGCACCTCATATATAGGAGATACAATACAAGAAACTGTCAAACGGTATTACAAAACCATGGGCTAAAACCACCCAATAAGGTGTACCCGACCTTATCTCCCTTCTATATTCCCTATGACGTGTCCCTCCCTTTTTGCAGCTCATTTATGTATCTGATGTATTTTATATTTCCTATTTCAAGAGTATAACCTTCCGGAGGCCATAACTTGAGAATCGTGTGTCCGATTGACGAGTCGTTTGAAGCGTCAAAAAGCTAGCGAAGTGCTCTATTTCTTTGTAAACTGCTACGTAGTTTATGTCCACTTTTAGGGCATTTTAGGGCCTCTAAATTCCTCAAAATCAAATTTAAACCTTTCATTGGACCCCTCCAAAACATAAAATTTGATATCTTCAAAACTAGCTGTGATCTTGCGACGTAACTTTACCAGAATGCTTATCTAGCCAACCAGAAGCTTTGGGGAGAATTTCGCACCATTTCATGCCCAAATGTAAACTTACTATAAATAGTAACCTTATGTAAATGCAAGGTTGAGACACCATTTTCCCAAGAAATCTCACACTTGTCGAACACCTTGCAAGAGAAAAGGGAGTATCAACATAATAAATCAATTTCTAGGGGCCACGAGGCCCATAGACTTCGAACACCATCTGAACTTCTTTGTGCTCACACCTTAGTTAAAGAATCTACAACATTCATCAAAGTTTCTACCTTAACCAGCTTCACCGTGCCATCTTTGACCATATCTTTGAAAAAATGATATTGAACATCAATGTGCTTGGTCCGAGCATGAAATGTCGAGTTCTTAGCTAGGCAGATTGCACTCTAATTGTCACAATAAACTGTCACGACTCCTTTTTTTATTTGAATGTCTAAACACAGTCTCCTAAGCCAAATGACCTCTTTACAAGAATGAGTAGCTACCATATACTCTGCTTCAATAGTGGACAAAGCAACCATAGCCTGTTGCTTACTCATCCAACTAATTGAACCACCAAATAAAGTAAACACATAAGCACTAGTGGATCTTCTTCTATCAATATCACTCGCCCAGTCTGAATCCACATAACAATAAATATAAAGGGAAATCATGTCTCCAATTGAATTACCATGATAACAGAAAGAATACTTTGAGGTACCCTTCAAATATCTGAAGACTCTTTTGACTGCATCCCAATCAACTGTACCAGGATTAGACATATATCTGGACAAAACTCCCACTGCTTGGGCAATGTATGGTCTAGTACAAACCATAGCATACATCAAACTTCCAACTGCACTTTGGTAAGGAACTCTTCTCATGTCTTCCATCTCCGATGGGGATGTAGGACAATCTGCAATAGATAATTCCGTTCCAACTATAAAAGGAACACACAATGGTCTACAGTCCTGCATGTTGAACCTATGTAACACCGAATTCACATACTTACTTTGGCCTAGCCATAGCTTTCTGTTCACTCTATCTCTTCTAATTTCCATCCCAAGAATGTGTTTCACTGTACCAAGATATTTCATTTCAAATTTAGCAGCTAGCCGAGACTTTAGTTCTGAAATCACACCTTTCCCTTTACCAATGAATAACTCTAAAGTGAAAAAATGAACCCTAGTGATTCCCCACCTAGGAGAGAGAAAGGAAATCACTAGGATGATTTTCACTTGGGAGATACTTTACATTCAAAAGTGGGTTTGAATCCACTAGATCCAAATCCAAGGGAAACAAGGATGTGAATTCTAAGTGGATTGCAAGTGTTGGAATGTAATCTGCCCTCTTTTGTAAGTAGAAGAGTTGACTTGTTGACTATGCAGAAAAGAGAGATAAAATGGGTGAAATGAGGAGCTATTGGTTCGGGATCATATTGTAACTTCAGATCTGAGATATTTAGACTAATATGGATTTGCTCTGCAAATTTGGAGAAAAGTCGTCAGGACTGTGTTGAAAGTGCACACGGTCCTCCAAAAAATCTGCGAAATGAAAAGGGTTTCTTTGTCTCTACAAATGAAGCCCAAACCTGCAATTACAACTATGCACCTGCAACTTACACACAAAAAAGAAGGGAAGAAGGGTTGTGGATAGGGGTTTGCCTCAATCAAACCCCAGTTGAGGAATCAACCTTGAAAGAAAGTAATGGCAAATGCTTAAATGTAAATAATGGAAATTTTTACCTTGTAGATCTGCATTTTGTTGATGATGGTTGTTTTGCTTCTTGAATGTAATCACAAATGTTGTATAAAATGGCATGTAACATGACAAAACCCTAACACACACATATGCTTGCAAACAAATATTATAAATGTTGCTCCAATGGATGAATGAAGAAGACAGATGAAGAAGAAGACTTGATAGATGCTTGAAGAAGACCTTTCACTTGAATTTCACCTATCATATATTTCATGTATCTTTCCTCTATTTTCAAATGAGAAGACTACCTTTTATACATGCCTCAGAGAATTAATTCATCTCACCAAAGGCCAACATCGAAGAATTTTGGAGTGTTGAAATGCAGATAGGATCCGAGGGACCTATCTTGGGGCCACCATAAGAGGGGGGGACAGGGGCGCCACGCCCCTATCCTACCTTATCTTGGGGTCTGAACAGGGTCCTGAGCCCATCTCAGGGCTTAAACAAGGAGATTTTCAAGGTGAAAATGAAGAGAGAAGTCTTAGTTGGGAAGGAAGATGTTGTTGCCAAGGTGAGTACCTCAAATGTGGTTAAAATTGCTAGGGTCACAATTTTATGACACTACATTTAGCCCCCACTTTAGCGGGAGTACGACTTATGCCAATACTGCCGGTAAAGTAGAATAAATAGAGATGAAGATGAGAGATACAAAGCAATAACACAAGGAGTATATGACATCACTAGTCTTGAGGAACAAAGCCCCAAATCTTAGGATCTTAACTCACTCAAACATATGCAAGAGCACACAAAACAAAAAGGATGAGACAAACAACACAAAACAAAGCATGAACGACATAGTACAAAAATAAAACACAAGACCACACATCAACTAGCTGTAGAGACCTCAATACAAATGTCTTAAACAACTAATTGAAACACAAAGACAAATGCCATCACACAAACACCAATAATCACATAGAAGAGCAAAGTTGACATCATCCATGAACCATCAATAGTAAAACTATGGGTTCATGAGAGGAAGGAGAGAGAGGAGATGAATACACACTTTGGTGATCCATGAGAAGAAAGGCGAACATGAGAGAAACCATGAACATCTCGCCCCTAAAACTAGGTGATCCATGTAAGGGAGGAGAGTGATAACACCGTTAGTTCCACCCAACCTCATGCGCGTGTGTGCAAGTGAGGTTTGAAGCGCCTCATAGGAGTCTATGCTCGAGTACACTACAACCTGTATAAGATGTATAGTACAAATGTTAAGAAAGGCATGACATCTTTCTCTAAGAGTCTATGCTTTGGTTCCGAGAATGACCCATTGTAAAAGGAAAAAGTGATGACATCTTTCTCTAAGAGTCTGTGCTCTGGTTTCAAGAATGACCTACTGTACTAGGAAAAAGTAGCATCATCTCACTCTAAGAGTCTGTGCTCTGGTTCCAATAATGACCTATTGTACAAGAGAAAAGTGAAGACATCTTGCTCTAAGAGGCTGCCCTTTGGTTCAAAGAATGTCTCACTGTACAATGCACGAGAGAAGTATGGGTGCCCCCCCCCCCCCACTCCTTAAGATGTCAACATAGGTTGATGTTTATATCTTAAGGAAAATAGAACAAGGATACCTACCTTCATCACAAAGAAGATATCCGTTATGCAACAATGTCATAAATCCAAGCAAGAGAGGGAATACTCTTCAAGCAAGGATAAGATAGTTGAAAAGAGATGTCCTATTGTATGTGTAAAGGAGATCCTTGGAGGAGAAGAGATCTTTGTTCAAAAGACATCTCCCTTCAAGAGGAATTGTCTTAGACAAATATAACATCTTCTAGAACAAAGCGCATAAGAGAACAAGAATTCAATCCTTCCTCCTATTGCTAAGAGAAAGGGATTCTTGATGAAGGATGACTCACTTTTAACCCAATGGGGATGGGTGAATTAATTATGGATGTACATTACCAAGTGTGAGAGATATTTTAGTCAAGGACTTACACCTCTTGTATAAGAGAGAACCCTTGAGTGAACAACAACAATTCCACACAAGGAATGACATCAAGTAATAAAACTCACACCATCCACAACATATAAAAGAGTGGATCCCTAGAGAAAGAGAGAGGGAGAGAGATCATTTCCCCCCAAGTGTAGGACAATGACAAGAATTACACAAATTCTAGAGAGATATTACTCATAAGAGACGTACCATTTCAAGCAAGGGATACATCCTAACCAAGGAACAAACATGGGCTCGCATGAAGGATAACTCCATTCAAGGAAGGACATCAAGTTATGAATAATACAATAGAAGAGGTAATTTTCAAAGAGAGAAAGAATAAGATTCACAAAAGTTCTCCGAGGAGAGATTGTTCATAATAGACGTACAATTTCAATCAAGGAGAAGATCCCACTCACGGAATAGACATGCACTTGCATGAAGGAAAACTCCATGCAATAAAGGACATCAAGTTAATGAATAATGTACTCCATAAAGAAAATAGTGAAACGTTAGAAAGAGGAAACATAATATTATTGCCCCCCAAGCATAGAGGAAAGAATAAATAGACTATTATGTTGCTCGCTAAGTATGATTCTACCTAAAATTATACCACCATGAATGACAAGGAGCCCCCAATAAGTAGACTAACCATGTCACATAGTGAGGGGCAACATAATAGGAATTTGAATGTTATTTGAAATGATCATGATGAATATGCCATTCATTCTCATATGTTATTTTTAAAATGTTTGAATCAATGTAATGTTGTATTTGTGTTTTCAAAGCTTGACACTCATTAGTAGAATGGCCATGGGTTTGATGATATTTACGAAAAGAAGAATTTTGAGAATGCTGTTTATGTTTTCTTCTTCGGTTAGGACAAAAGAGGAGATATTAATTTAGAATTTAGAAGATTGGTCAACACATTTTCTTGTTGTAACTCAAAATCAAAATGAGAAGATGTGAATTTACAAGACAATGGAAAAGACGATGTGGACAAAGGAAAGTGTGATTTCTCATGACTTTGTCACTCACATTCAAGCATTTGTCCATTGCATCCATGTGTATGTTCAAAAGAGGGTCCACTCTTAGGGGGAATTGGATTTAAGTTTAAAGAGGCCCAATCAATTTCAAGATTTGTGTTGAGAGGAAAACTTGGAATATGAAATTTAGGTATCTTAGACTTTCTAGGAAAGGTAGGAGTGAAATCTAAAGACCCCCAATCATCCTCTAAGAATTCTTCCTGAGGAACTTCTTTGGTAGGAGATGGTGTATTTGAGTGAATTTAAGAGAGGATTGTAGGAACTAAGAAAGCATATGATGCTTCACTTATGTTCTCATCAACTACCTCATTAGTATATGTGTAAGGCACAACATGATAATCAGGAAGAATTTCTGGTTTCTTAGGAACATGAATGGAATTGATTTTGTTAGGCTCTCTATTTTTGGGAGAGAGAGCATTATGATGAGAAATAATATCATCCTCTTGTTCTAAGGTATCTTTATGTTGAAGACACTCATTAGAAAAAGGACTATCATATGTAATTAATGCTTCATCTTTAGAGGGAAGATCGTGAAAAGAAGGTATGGTATCCCTAGGATAAGTAGCCATTATATCATCCTCTTTCACCAAATAATCCTTATGAGGGAGGTACTTTTTAGGAGAAGGAACACAATTATCCAAAGATTCATCTTTACGAGGGATATCTTTGAAAGAAGTGTTCATATTCCCTTTGTGCACCAATGTGCCCTCATTAACGAGATCAATTTTGGGAGAGGGTAAATCATAGGTATGAATGAATAGGAGAACTAAATTATCATCATATGCATGAAAGGGAACATCATGAACATCTTTAATGTAACTTGAAGTTGAATTAGCAAAATAAGATAAGAACTCCATATGCACTTATGATCAAACAAGAAACTCATATGCCATTTAACCATAATAATGTTCACCCCATACATGCGTAGAAAATTGAATAAAGGGGGGAAGATGTAATTTAAATTACAAATTTGAAATTTGAATTTGAAACTTGCAAAATAATTGAATAATTCAAAATTCTTGGAAAAATGATTATTCAATTAAATGAACAAGTTGATTGAAAGAATAATAATGCAACCTCTTAGGAAATCGTAATTTAAAATTAGGATCGTGTAAAAAAAAAAACCTCTTAAATTAAAAATCTAAAATTATCCAAAAGAGATTAAAATTAGGGCCTATTGAAAAACCTCTTAATTTTAAAAATTGAAAGTTGTTGAATTGAAATTTTCAAATTTAAAATTAGGGTTGTTCTTAATTAACCACTTAATTTTAAACTATATCTTGAAAATTGAAATGTTGAAAGTGGAGATTGTTTTTGATTTTAGAGGGATCAAAATTTGACAAAATCAACCAATTTTTTAGATTTAAGCAATTAAATACAGTCATAATAGTGTCCCAAAATTTTGGGAAAAAAGCCGGGGACCGTGTTGAAAGTGCACACGGTCCTTTCAACTTTTTCGAAAATTTTCAAGGCTTAAAATTCGACAAAATTGGCCAATTTTTTGGATTTAAGCAAATGAATACAATCTCTCAAAATTTCGGGAAAAAAGCCAGGGACCGTGTTGAAAGTGCAGACGGTCCTCCCAACTTTTTCAAAAATTTTCAGGGATGAAAACTACAATGAATTGAGAGCTAACCCCCCAAAATTGATTGATTTTACGATCTCTAGATATGTGAAATTAAGGTTTGAATGTTGAAAATAGGACCCTATTAGGGTTTTGAAAAAGATAAGTAATTGAATTGTAATTTTGAAAAAGGTCAAACCTAATGAATAAGGCCACCTTAAATAATATTTAGAAGACTGAAATTGGTTGAGATTGATTGAAATTCGCACAAAATCCAATTAAATTTGAAAATTAGGGTTTTAGGACCTAACCACTGAATTTTAAAATTTTGAATTTTGGGAAAAGGAGGGAAATTGAAAATTTGAATTTTAGGCAAGAAGACAAGTCTGAAAATAATGATAAATCTAAAAATTAAAGTAAGATCCAAGTTTTGCACAAATTCAACTTCAAATCTAGATTGTTTGTAAATTGCAAGAAAATCAAACATTCATTTTTGAATTTATTTTCGACCTTAGGAGGTTTAAAAATTGATAAAATCAGCTAATTTTCGGGATTTAAGTAGAAAAATACAGTCAATTCTGACTCCCAAAATTTTGGAAAAAAAGTTAGGGACCATGTGCAAAGTGTACACGGTTCGACCAACTTTTTTTGAAAATTTCAAGGATGATATAAATTATGATTTTATTGCAGAATCCAAAAAAACAACTAATTTGGAGATGTCTAGATAGGTCAAATAAGCAACCAAAGGTCGAAATATGAGATTTTTGAAAATTAGGGTTTTACTATTTAACCACTTAATTTTTAGAATGAAAAGACAAATTTGAATTGCAATTTTGAAATAGAAGTCAAATCTGAAACAAGCAACCAAAATGATATACTTCACAAGATTAATTTCCACAAAATGAAAAATTAGGGTTTTTATGCGATTAACCTCTAAATTTTGCAAAAAGATCAAACTGGAAATGAAATTTTAAAATTCAAATTACAATTATTCAAATCTAACAAATAAGAAATCAAAATTAAGATATAGGACGTCAGGTTCACCAAAATGTAAAGTGGAAAATTGAACCCTAGTGATTCCTCACCTAGGAGAGAGAAGGAAATCACTAGGATGATTTTCACTTGGGAGATACTTTACATTCAAAAGAGGGGTTGAATCCACTAGATCCAAATCCAAGGGAAACAAGGATGTGTATTCTAAGTGGATTGCAAGTGTTGGAATGTAATTTGCCCTCTTTTGTAAGTAGAAGAGTTGACTATGCAAAATAGAGAGATACAATGAGTAAAATAAGGAGCTACCGGTTTGGGATCGCGTTGTAACTTCGGATGTGATATATTTAGATTGATATGGATCTTCCTTGCAAATTTGGAGAAAAGTTGTCACGACCTTGTTGAAAGTGCACATGGTCCTTTGAAAAATCGGCGAAACGAAAAGGGTTTCTCCATCTTTGCAAATGAAGCCCAAACTTGCAATTACAGTTGCGCACCTGCAACCCACACACATAAAATAAGGGAAGAAGGGTTGTGGATAGGGATTTGCCTCAATCAAACCCCGATTGAGGAATCAACCTTGAAAGAAAGTAATTGCAAATGCTTAAATGTAAATAATGGAAATATTTACCTTGTAGATCTGCAATTTGTTGATGATGGTTGCTTTGCTTCTTGAATGTAATCACAAATGTTGTATGAAATGGCATGTAACATGACAAAACCCTAACACACACATATGCTTGCAAATGAATGTTATAAATGTTGCTCCAATGGATGAATGAAGAAGACACGGGAAAGAAGAAGACTTGATAGATGCTTGAAGAAGACCTTTCGCTTGAATTTTTCCTATCGTATATTTCTTGTATCTTTCCTCTATCTACAAATGAGAAGACTAACTCACTTTTATACATGTCTCAGAGAATTAATTCATCTCACCAAAGGTCGACATCGGGGAAGTTTGGAATCCTGAAATGCAGATAGGACAATCCCGAAATGCAGATAGGACCCAAGGGACCCATCTTGGGGCCACCCTAAGAGGGGGGGGGGGGACAGGGGCACCACACCCCTGTCTTGCGCTATTTTGGGGTCCGACAGGGTCTTGAGGCCATCTTGGGGCTTAAATAAGGAGAGGTTCAAGGTGAAAATGTAGAGAGAAGTCTCAGTTGGGAAGGAAGATGTTGTCACCAAGGTGAGGACCTCAAATGTGGTTAAAATTGCTAGGGTCACAATTTTATGACACTACAATAACATATCATCAACATAAAATGCAATGTATAGGAAATAATCACCATCAATTTTATAATAAACATAGTGATCTGATTTAGAACACTCAAATCCCAAACTCAACACATGTATATTAAATTTCTGGTACCACATCCTAGGACTCTGCTTGAGGCCATACATGGATTTCTTTAATTTACAGACCAAATTACTTTTACCTTTCACCAAATAGTGCTATGGCCGTGTCATATAATTATCCTCCTCCAAATCACCATGAAGAAAAGAAGTTTTCACATGCATTTGCTCAACCTCTAAATCACAAGCAACAGGAATAGAAAGCAAAAATCTAATGGATGTCATTTTGGCAATAGGAGAAAATATCTCATCATAATTAACACCCTCAACCTGAGAGTAGCCTTTTGCAACCAACCTTTCTTTATACTTCTCAATGCTTCCATCTAAACCAATATTTTTCTTGAACACCCATTTGCAACCAACTGACTTTCGTCCTTCAGGAAATGGTACAAGATCCCATGTACCATTCTTTTTCAAAGCTGTCATTTCTTCTTCCATAGCAATCTTCCAGGATTCTACATCATTCATACCTAATGCCTCTTCTACAAATTTTGGTTCATCCACATTAGTATTCAAAGCAAAAATACATCTCCAATCATCAGGTGAATACCTTTCAGGTGGTTGTCTATGTCTTGTATACCTTCAAACAAGATGAGTTGGAGGTTCTTCATCCTCTTCTAAAGATTAAGAGCTAGATGAGCTCTCCTCAAATTCTTGCCTATCTAGGGGTCTCGATTCAAGTCTTTCAAGTGTAGAAGGAAATTGAATCACATCTTCCATTTTAGTCTATTTTGGCTGCAATGTAACAAAAGCACACTTAATTCCTCTAAAAATAACACTTCTACTATGAATTACCTTTTGTGCAACAAGGTCCCAAAGCTTGTATCCTTTCACACCACAACTATACCCGATGAAGATACATTTTACAACCTTGTTCTCCAAATTTGTCTACTTCTCCTTCAACACATGTGCATATGTCTCACAACCAAAAACTTTAAGATGTCTCAATGAAGGATTGTGACCTGACCATGCTTCCATAGGTGTGTTATCAACAAAGACTGATGTAGGAGACTTGTTAATCAAGTAGCAAGAAATGGCAACAAATTTAGCCCATATTTTTTGTTCCAGACCAACACCACTCAACATACTCCTAGCCTTCTCCATCAGTGTCCCGTTCATTCTTTCTACAACTCCATTATGTTGTGGGGAATAAAGAGTTGTCTTCTGTCTGTTAATTCCACAACCTTTACAAAATCTATCAAAATCATTAGAGCAAAATTCACCACCATTATCAGTCCTCAATTTTTTAATTTTCTTTCCAGTTTGCAACTCAACCATTGCTTTAAATTCTTTAAATTGACTGAAAGCTTCAGATTTACTCTTTAGAAAATATACCCATGTCCTTCTACTAAAATCATCAATAAATGAAACATAATATGTGGATTTTCCAATTGAAGGAACATCTACAGGACCAAACACATCAAAATGAATAAGATCCAAAACACCACAAGTTTTATGAACTTGAGTAAAACTGAACGCAGTTTTGTTTTCCATAAATGCAATGCGCACAGAAATCAAAGTCAAGATTACACATTTAAAGCTTCAACAAGGTTTTTATTTTTCAAGGTCCTTAGGACATTTTCTCCAATGTGGCCAAGCCTCTGGTGCCACAACATAGTCTTCTCTGCAGGTAACTTTGCTTCAGAAGAAATAGCACCCTTAAGTACCCAAAAGACATTTCCATCTACTGAAGGTGAAACCATCAAATCTTCCACAGATTTACTTTTTACATAAGTGCTATTACACTCAATAATGTATGCGTCTAGCTTATACAAAGTGTCAAACCTGACAACTCTAGCAATTACCATAGCAACCTTAATCATCTTATATCCTACTTCATAAAAGGCTACCTTCACACCCGCATCTATCAGTTTGCTCACAGATAACATATTTCATTTTAAACCAGGGATATGCAGCACACCATTAATCCTTTTTATTCTACCATCAAAAAACCCGATTCTAACTTTACCTCAACGAACTACGTCTAAATGTGAATCATTACCCAAGTACACCTTACCTCCATTAAATTCTTTATATTCAGAAAACCAATCTCTATTGGTAGTCATATAAAAAGATGCACTTGAGTCAATTAACCAGGCATCATTACCTGCATGAGTCGCCAAAGCTGCAATAAATGTATCACCATATTCCTTCTCAGACTCAGAATCAAAATCAATCTCCTTCTTTTCCTTCTTCTTTTCTTCTTTGCAGTCCTTACGGATGTGACCTAGTTTACCGCAATTCTAGGAAATGACTTTGGACTTTCCAGGAGATTTCGATCCCCCTCTTGATTTGGATTTATCGCGCTTCTCATTCTTCTTGCCTTTCTCCTTAGGTCTTCCACGAATAGTTAGAGCTTCCTTCGAACTGTGGGATACCTTCCTTCGCATCTCTTCACCAAGTAGGGCACCCACTACATCTTCAGACTTCAAAACAATAGAAGTACTACCGATAGCCATAACAAGAGAATCCCATGAATCAGGCAAAGAACAAGGCAAGATCCAACATTTCTCCTCTTCGTTCATCTTAACACCGATAGATACTAATTGAGCCACCAACATATTGATTGCTTCCAGGTGGTATGCAATTTGTCCACCCTCTTCCATCTTCAAGGAATACAATTTCTTCCTCAATAAAATCTGATTTAATAAAGATTTCGCTTGATATATTTCACCAATCTTAGTCCATAGCTTCTTTGCAGTGTTTTCTTCATGGACATTGATTAGAACAGATTTTGCCAGGCACAGTCTGATTAGACCCTTGGATTTTTGGTCCATAATATCATACTAAGCTACCACAGTAGGATCTGAGGGCCTTTGGACATTCGCATCAACAACATCCCATAGATCTCGATCTATTAGTAGATCTTCCATCTTTAGCTTCCACGTCTAATAATTTATTTCATTAAATTTCTCCACCTCTATTTTCCCGGATGAACTTGCCACCTGAAAATTCCTGCAACAAGATCAAAAAGTGCCTTTTGCAAAAGCTCCCATTCAAATGTAGATTAGTTCAAAAAACCCAACAACCCATAACTGAAACCAAAGGTGATCAAGCTCTGATACCACTTGTAAGGAAGTTAAGTAGCGAAACAACTTCCTACACCAACCTTGAGAGGAGGGTAATGCAAAAACTTTTACATATCGTCACAACAGTTACAAAAATAAAAATAGATATAATAACATTCAAATGATAACACAGTAATTTACGTGGGAAAAACCCTTTCGGGAGAAAAACCCCACACTCCAAAAGCTACCCAATATATTTTTCCGTAATCAAAACATATTACAATATACTTGCAGAGAAAGCTCTTCACATGAGTACCACTAATTAGAGATTCAAAGGTAACTCAATAGCTATAAGACTCTTACACACAACCTCTATCTCACGCACCTCATTTATAGGAGATACAATACAAGAAATTGTCAAACGGTATTACAAAACCATGGGCTAAAACCACCCAATAAGGTGTAGCTGACCTTATCTCCCTTCTAGATGCCCTGTGAAGTGTCCCTCCCTTTTTACAACTCATTTATGTGTCCGATATATTTTATATTTTCTATTTCAGGAGTACAAACTTCCAAAGGCCATAACTTGAGAACCATATGTTTGATTGATGAACCATTTGAAGCGCCAGAAAGCTTGCGAAGTGCTCTATTTCCTCGTAAACCGCTATGCCATTTATGCCCAATTTTTAGGGAATTTTAGGGCCTGAAAAGTCCTTAAAATCAAATTTAAACCTTTCATTGGACCCCTCCGAAACGAAAAATTTAATATCTTCAAAACTAGTTGTGGTCTTGTGATGTAACTTTACCAGAATGCTTATCTAGCCAACCAGAAGCTTCAGGGAGAATTTTTGCACCATTTCGTGCCCAAATGAAAACTTACTATAAATAGTAACCTTATGTAAAAGCAAGGTTGAGACACCTTTTTCCCAACAGATAGGAGGGATGGAGTAAGCATAATGCCAATGACAACTCCAGTTTGAGATATGAGAAAATAAAAGAGATCAACTATATTTTACAATAGCTTTCCATAATCACTTATCAAGAGGGCTCAAGGATGACATTAATAAATTCCATATATATCAATTAATTATATCAAAAGGCAGATAAATCAATACACAAGTGTGAGACAAAGACAAATAAAAAAAAGTCTAATAACATAGAATGACGGCTCCCATAATAGAAATGATCAATTCTCCACTGCAATGCACAAAAATAATTGAATGAGACAACAATTATGTTTACCAAAGACATCGACCATCTTTAATAATAGTAATCAACATACAAAGACACCAAAACATTTATAGTTATGAGAACTAGCCAAGAAGAGAGTATGGTCGATACAAACCATCAATATTAAATAACAAGTCAGAAATCGGCGAGCTTGATTACAAGGAATAAACATTACAAGTTATTTACGTACAATTTGTTAAGGAAAGAGAATATATTTAATTTGTCAATAGGTGTGATGTAGGGAACAACTTAAACCATACACACTAAGCTTACACTTCTAGACTTGAAAGTGTTAAACACTCAGAGTTGACTGATATTTTTTGGACTTAATATGTTGCTCAATGTGTGTGGTCACACTAAGAATACACTTCTAGACTTAAGAGTGTTAAACATTTAGAGTTGACTAATATTATCTAAACTTACTATGTTACTTAATGTATGTGATTTAAGACTGGCCGCAATGTAGATTATTCAAAAAGTTATGATTTGTTTATGATTAGTTATCCAAAAGGGTGTGATCACTAAAAGGTGGGATCTGGGAAAGGCATTGAAGGGATGCCACCTTTCTCTTCACAACATATGAAAGGAATATCAAAAAATCATTTCCAAATCATCATTGAACATTTTCTCATTTCTATTTGATATCCATTTGTGGATCGCTCAAGTTGAGCAATAATCGTATTAGGCTTTGACGCATAAATGTAAGTGTTATAGATAAAAAATGATGCCATATAAAATTAATATTTTAATTAGAATATTAGGCAAGCAATCATACCAGATCAGAAGGTCTTATCCAACTGAAAGCACGTTCATCTTTGCATATTTATAAAGTATTATTAGACACGACAATCATTATTGCCATTTCATAAGAGGTATATTAGATAAGTAATCGGGCTGATCGAAGGGGTCATTTGCATAATTATATAGTGTTAACAAGAAAAACAATAGCTTATATTATAACTTCATAAATCAGACAAGGATCATAATATCTCACTCATAAAAGAATATTATTTGCATATACATCGAGTGTATATTTGACTGATATATCGATGTTGATATAAGCCTTCAATTCATCTAGGAATGATCAATCATAATCTTGTACTTCAATTTATATTGCAATACATGTGCACAAAACATTGCAATTGCATTCTATATACATATCAGTTTCACAAGTACAAGCATTCTATATAAATATCATTTCCACAAGTAAGACTTATACAATTGGTTGAGTATAGGAATCATTATCATTATACAAGTTTGATAATCAATCTAATTCTTGCATAGCATTAAATAAATTAATTTGCATTGTGAATGCTTTTATAGAATGAAGTCTCTTGCAATTGAAATTATAAATAAATAGTCCCAAAATCCTAAGGGGACATTACATCTAACCTATCTTAACTACAAAAAATGTGCTTGCTTATAAACACTAAAGCTCACACAAATACAATCAGGTGGTAAAGTAAAACCATGTGAAGACAATACTATTGATCCCTCATTTAATATTGGGCACTAAGTTTTCACTTTATTAATATTTCTCCAATATTAAATTAAATATATTTTCCCAATGTGACACCCCACACTAAATACATTTCCCAATGTTACATACAACACATAAAGTGGCTTGTAGCATATGTAAGTCTTGCATTGGGAACTCCTGCGATGGCCAATGACTCTCCTGCCCAAAAGATTTTGAACGTCGCTGCTTTGTTTACAAATCCCCTTGGAGCCTTGGCTGTCATGTTGGGGGGTTCATTCCCCCCTCCTCGCTCGAGTACTTCTCCCGCTCACTCAATTTTGAACATTGCTCCCACTTCTCAAGCCTCATTTTTCATTCCTCCTGCATCCACACCATTTGCGCTAGGTGGATGTCCCCCTCGTGTAGGTGCCATTATGGTTGTTGTTGGTGCTTCTGCCCCTACTATGGTTGTCTTGTTCCCTCCCTCTTGTGGATGCCCTTCCTAGGGTTGTTGCTATTGTGGATGCTCAGGCTAACGATGTTACTCCTTTGTTTCATGATGCTTCTTTTGATGGTGAGGTACTAATGTCTTGCCCAGACCTTCATCTTTCATTGGTAAGCGCAACTTTGCTCATGTGGCTAGATTTGTTGCCCAGCCCCCCAAGGGGGTTTGTCCTCTCCCCTGTGCTAAGTTCTCCCCTGTGGTGGTTTGTGGACAATATTGGGTTCTATAAATGTTGTGCATTCGTGTGCAGATTCTTTGGTCATTGGCCTTGATTACCTATTATCCTCAATTAGGAAAAATTGGGGCAATCTTACCAATTTTTAACCCATTTGTTGCTTATATGATTTATGCATGCTTTTCAAGGTAATTTGTCTCACTTCCCTTGCGTGATTTTAGGCCTTAGAACTTTCATTTGAATTTTCTTGGTGTTTTGTGAGTCTTTTAAAATTCTAAGTGTCCAAGTGCAATTCGGGTTTACAAACCTAAATTACACCATTTTAGTCTTCCTAGTGCAAATCGGGTTTGTGAAAACTTGAATTGCACCTCTTCCTTGCACTTGCCTTACACCTTTTTGGTGTTGTTCGGGTTGGTAGACCCAAACTACACCATGTTATTGGTGTTGTTCGAACCTACAAATTTGAACAACACCACATCTCTCTTGCCATCCTTTTGTGTGGATGGTGCATGGCGGGGCCGTAGACCCGCCTTACACTGAAAACCTTACTTGGTGCATAGCAGTTCTGCAACCCCACCTTGCACCTTACTAGCCTTACATGCCATATCCTAAGTTTATGGCGGGTTTGTGAACCTGCCTTACACCATCTTTTGTTGCCATTGTGTATGGCGGGTTTACAAACCCGCCCTACACCGTGATTTAAGTTCTTCCCTTTTTCAAGTGCATGGTAGGTTTATAAATCCGCCATACACTTTGATCCTTCCACTTAGGCATAGATCGGACTTGTAGGTCCGACTTACACCTGGTTTTGATATGCACTTTTTAGGTCTAGTTCGGACCTATATGTCTGATTTACATGAATTTCCCAAATGCAGTTCAAGTCCATAGTCTGAACTACACCTAGCTTTTATTCCAAGTGTAGTTCGGGTCTACGAACCTGAATTGCACCTTTGAACTACACTTTGCCTTAAGTGTAAATTGGGCCTATGAACCCAAATTACACCAAATACACACACCTAAATAGGGTTTATAGGCACAATTTACACTTGTTCTACCATGATACAATGAGGGTTTTAGAAACCCTAATGAGATCAAATTCAACACATGCATGATCATCTTCAGTATAAATGATCTAGATGGTTGGTGATTGTTCTTCACATATGATGATGTTTTACCCAATGCTACAATGTTATTCAAATGATAGAATCATCTCTAGGGAAAAGACAATGAATTTCACTAAGCAATACTTCTATCTGTTCTTCCTCTCATCCTCAGTGGTGTCAAACATTGCTAAACACCAAATGAATCTAAAAACTATGTGAGGCCCTACCCCGACTTAGTCTAGCATTTTAGTGATTTTTATGTTGAGACTATTATGGATGCTTTATTTTTATGCATTATGGATTTAGAATTTATATGATTCCATGATTTGGATAACATTGCTATATGTTGATGCTTCATTTATATGCTTTATGATATAGAACTCTACATGATTCTAGAATAGGATAAATTTGAGATGATATAGGTCATTATTGGATTTGCAGGACTTTACTATGATGATAGAAATAGGATGCATATTTTATGTGTGGATCAAAATTATGAGAATTATGATAATTGCTTATGTGGAGTTGTTTGGATGTAAGATGCAATGATTTGTTTAAATGTATATTGTATCCAGAGTGTTTGATGTGTATTCTTATTCATGTGTTTTATATTATATAAGGTTATTTGGAATTAATAATGTATAATTGAGATGCATAGGAAAATTATCCATGTGACCATGGAAATATTATGGAGAACCAAACCTAGACCTATGTACGTTCGTAAAACCAGGGTTTGTCTATTTGGAGAGACAACACCCCGTTTGTATAGTATTTTATTTGTAAAAGTGGATGTTGCATGTGTGTTGGATTGAATTTATTTATTTGTGTAAATCCAACAAGAGACAAGATTTCATGTATAATTTTGTAAAAGTATTTTCATTGTGTCACTTGACACATGTGTTGATTTATGTTTTTTTTTTTTTTTAAATTATCTCTTGGAGGGAGTTGTTTAACCATAGCTTTTTCAATTAATTTAATGTGATTCCATAATTGCCTTGGGAAGATAATCTTTGGGGTGGTCAACTTAGGTTTGACCCGAAAATTAACTTCAGATGGGTTTAAAAAGGGTTAAATGAACTCCTAGGGGTAGTTTAAAGGTGTTTTCTAAAGCCCATAAGGTATACCTAAGGGTTAGGAGTAATTTTAGGCATGTGACAACTTCCATGTGGCTGTTTAGTCATCCTAAAAAGTGGATTTCTTAAGTTGAGCGAAAATTAAAAATTAGAAGGCATCACCTAAGTTGTTAACTTTTCTTTTTGATGAGAGATCCCTTTTGGATCTTTTTCTGACTTTTCCTTTTTCAATTTTAGAAACCTGTGAGAATTCTCACTGAGGTCTTCTTAGGCAAGAATGAGAGATTTTGCAGGTAATCACCCACTCTCCATTTTTGGAGACAATGCAATTTTGAAAAGGATAGATTTGGTATAGGATTTTGGCTAAGGGTAGAGAAGCAAGGAATTGTGGAATTGGGCTGCTCATCCTCAACTAATCTAGCATACCTTTGGGCAGTTGAAGGTTGGTTAAATTTCTCTTGTATTGTTTTTATATTACATGTTATGTTGAAAGGAATTGCTTGTATGGAAAAGGCTTGTTCTTGTATTTTCCCCTATGAAAACTTATTTTGTGTTCTACATTTTACTCTTGTATATTTTTTGTGTTTTGGGAGTAACCAAGACCTCCTACTCTTGGGAGAGAGGATGGTCTTGTGGGTGGTAGAAGTTTGACAGCCCTCGAGTGAGAGGCTCTCGTTAAGAGAGTGATCTCAAGGGATTCCTATGTAACCCTTGCTGCATGGCTTGTTTATGCATTTGGAGGTCATAAGGAGGGAAATAAGGCATGAATGCCTTGGGGGGCATAAAGTCATGGGGGTTGTTATACGTATGATGTATCATTGTTTTGCCATGAGGTGGCCTTGAGTTTTACCATACTTGTAGTCTCTTCAGGGTATTTGGTCCACTACCACCCGTGTAAAGACATCACATTGTGTGGTGCAGTGTAGCTTGGGTTGGGAATATGTTTGTGATTGTTTTCTCTTGTTTGTTGTGTTTGCATGTGTGTTACCTGTCTAGGGCTTGGTTCTCCAAGCTCGGGGGTGGCTACTAGTTAGCCTAGGCTGAGAGGTGAGCACTCCATGGTCATAGCTTTGATTAATTGCAAGTTGTTGGAAGAAATTGATAGGACAAATAGAAGTTGCTGAAGATATTTGCTTGCAGAAAAATATTTGGAAATGTATCTATTATTTTTAAAAAGTCCTCATTTATTTGAAATGAGAGACCCTATTGTAAAATGACGATAGAGTCTTTTGGATGTATTTTAAAGAAATGTAATATTTTAATATGCTATACTGCAGAAATGAAATGAATATTTCTAGATTAGTTCCTAAAGTTTTGAAAAATAATATCTGATGTGTATATGATAATTCGAAAAGCAAGAAATTTACTTTATTCTTTATGCATTTAAAATGAAATAAAATAGGAAAGAAATGAAATAGCTTCGCATGCATATAGTAGGCTGGAAATAAAATCTAAAATTTAGATCTGTTTATGGAAGTGCATATTTATTTTTATTTAAATCTATCATTTGCTTATTTGCAGAAAATAAAAATCTAGAAGTTAAATAGACTATTTATTTTAAATAATTTCATAATCTATAGTTGCTACTTAAATTTATTTGGATTTCAGTCTATCATTTCTTACATAAATTATGCATACCTCTATGATTAAATTTAAATATCAACTCATTTACCTAGTTGCTGTTAAATTTATTAAATTTTGTCATTTATATAGTTGCTGTTAGAATTATTAAATTCTATCATTTGTTTATGTGCAAAAAATAAAATCTATAGTTGAGCAGATTAATTGAAATAAATAATTTCTAGAGTTGTTGTTCTAAGTATATTTAATTTTGTCATTTATTTTATTTTTGCAGAAAATAAATCTATATTTAAATATTCTATCTATTTTTTTTAGCAACTAGGTTTTTGATAAAATGAAATAAATACAATGATTTAAATCTGAAGAATTTATCCAATCTGTTAAATATGTTTCAGAATATATATTTACATAGAAAGCCTATGCCCTAGATACAACATATATATATATAAACCAAAATCTATATATATTTTAAAACTTTTATTTTTTTTAGAAAAAAAAAAGGTGGGGTAAGGTTCGGGCCGAACCACTGTGAATAGCACAGTGGACGACGCAGCCGAGAGGGAGCCGCCATTGTGGGCACCCACAGTGGTCGGCGCCACTGTGGGTAGCCATAGTGGTCGGCGCCATTGTGGAAACCCACAGTGAGCAGTGCCCCCAGGGACGCCCGCCGCTGCCGCCCTTGGCACTTCCCCTTCCCCAAACCCCTGCCATATTGCCATGGCCATCGCTCCACCATGGTTTCATTCGGCCCCCCCTGTATAACACAAAGAAACAAGAAAAGAATAAAACCCTAGCCCGGGTAGGGTTAGGGAAAATAAAAGAAAATGAGAGTTTTTATTTATTTTTAAAATAGGGTATTTTTAAAGATATATTCTTAATTAGGGTTTGCATGGGTATATTATAAATATGAGGAAGTTATTATAATATTTCAATATATATAAATATATATAGAGGTTGAAAATATGAATAGATAGGGAAAACT
The DNA here is from genome assembly GCF_030272615.1 of Cryptomeria japonica. Taxonomy (NCBI): domain Eukaryota; kingdom Viridiplantae; phylum Streptophyta; class Pinopsida; order Cupressales; family Cupressaceae; genus Cryptomeria; species Cryptomeria japonica. The sequence goes on from NC_081407.1 coordinate 10,077,000, forward strand.
TTAGATTAAATATTTATTTAAGTGTTTATAATTATATATATTTAAAAAAAACATATGGCAGATATTGGGTTGATAAACATAAGGATATTTAAAAAAACATATATGTTTAAATTTAAAATACTTTTGAAATCTAATCTTTTAGAAACTTTATAATAAATTGGGTAAGATTATTTTGGCTAGGGAGATATTTAAACTTATAGGAAAATATTCATTTATGAAATTAATTGGCCCTTTAGTCGATTTAATTTAAGCACATTTTAATTATTGATTGGAATGAACTTTAGACATTATATACTTATTAGAGATTAATTTTATCTACGTCAATTAATTGACTAAATTAATTTATTGATTAAAATCAACGAGATGATAAATATTTCGTTTAAGTGTTCCGCATTTGGTCTAAATTAAATTCACTTACTTGAGTTAGTTATTTACGTAACTCAAACGTAGTTAAGTCGAAAACTTACTAGAGCATTTCATATTAGCATTTTAATGTTATTTAGTTGTGATTTTAAATTTTTTTAATCCCATTCTTGCCCTAAAGTTTGGACATGACAAACTACCTGACAACAATATGAATATTTTATGAAGAAGGATGATCATAATTGTTACCCTGGTTTTTGAACTTGGAAATTTAAAAAAAAATTCACTTCCCCAAGTCATAGCTTTGTTATTTTAAAAAAAATCTGTAATTTTGAACCTTTTGATTGAACTTCGCGGTTCAAGGTTCAAAGTGCAACAGAATGTAAAGACAAGTGATTAATGAAGCATATTGTGGGAAAAGTCTGTAATTTTGAACCTTCTGATTGAACCCCGTGGTTCAAGGTTCAAGGTTCAAAGGTTCAATCTGACAGTCCAATTCTACACATATATCCGTCAACCAAAAATTACAGCCAAAACAAAGTTGCAAATTTTCAAAATCTAAAGACAACCCACCTAATATTTTTGTCTTAAATTCTCTCAAATTTAATTTTGTGACCATGTGATTTCATATGGTGTATTATTTTAATATTTTCTCAGTGTAGCAATATGGTTGGCAGGGTCAGTTTCCAAAGGAAGTACCTTGATTTGGCGAGCTGTTAAAAAATGGTTAAAACCCCATTTGTAATTTTAAATATCATAACTAATTGCAAATTTTTACGGATCCTGGATGTCCGGTTAATCCGGGGTGAATTTAGTAAAAAAATGGCTGCAAGAAAAATTAAACTTTCTTACTTATTTATGTATAATATTTTAGAAGATTTTAAGATGTTTTAAAATATGTTTGAGAGTAGAAATTTCACAGGAATGAGAATTTTATTCCTTTTATCAAGAATCAGTTATTGATAACTTAAAGTCTCTTAAAAAAAGGAGGCTATATAAATGTAATTAAAAGAAAGCGTTGAGATGCTTCTTCTTTTTTTTTCTGCTGTAAAAAAAAAGGGTAGCAAGGGGATTTTTTTTTTTGATTTTATCATTGTAAAGGGAAGAATATATTTGGATTGTCTGATCATTGTACAGGGGAATAATGGTCTGTGCAACATTTCTTTTACATTAGAAATAAAGAGGAGATGCATTTTAAATCTCTGTGTTTATATATGTATCCCTTGATTGCAGAATTGTCTGTGATCTATTGTAGTTATTTTCTAATGTTTCCTCATGTTATCTTTGATTATGCATGCAATTATTACAGAGACTATGAGCTCTGAATTGTTTGAAATTTTAAATCTTCTACTTAAATCATCTATTGGAAGTATTTAGGGAATGAACTTTGTGTCATTTTCTATTTTCCTCTATTTATAAATCCGCTATTCGCATTTGTGTCATGGCTATGAGCAGATGTTAGTTGCCTTTATTGCTTTCCGGTTAAAAGCATATTGAAAAAATATACATTTTTATCCAACGAATAGAGTTGTACCTTCATATCAAAATTCAAAGAGCACTTGCACTCACCATTGCAAGTGACTCAACTGCTGGTTCTTTTCTTGTCTTTCAATTTGGGCATTTGGGAGTCATTTTTGAAAGGTATTTAAGAGGGACAAATCTATTAACCAACAATAATAAAGACGTGTCTATGTATACTTAGTCACTTTTATGCATCTAGTGCATTGGCATTTCGTAATTTCAATTGACACTTCAAGTGTCTTTTTGTAATAAGCTTTCGACACCTAAGGTTTTATTTTATGTATGCACTAGTAAACATGTAAGACTGCACGTGCCCTAAGTCAAATAGGACTCTACCTTTGACTTGGTCACAAATTAGTTATTACTTTCCTAGTTTCATATTGCACCCCTCTTTTATATATATTAGGGTTATTATTGTAATAATGATCATTTTTCCATCATTGTTTATACAATGAAACTTTTCCAAAGTGAAGAAAAAATTGAGGCTTTGTGTTCATTTTGTAAATTTGCAATTTAATCAGGAAGGAGATAAGCTTGATATTCAAACTTTGTTTTGAGTACAATCTTATATGTGGTATGAATGTCCTTATGTCATTGGTATCATATATTCTTGAATGATTAAAGTTGGATATAGTTTTTGGTGCTAGATATTGAAGATTTTTTGAGTCTTTGCAAGTAATCTTTGAGTTACTTTGAAAATTCAAGAATTGGGAATTGGTTGAGAGAAGCTTTCATTAAGTCTTTGAGCTTTTACAAGTTATCTCTAGAATTTGTATTTAAGAGATAAAAAGTAGAGTTTTTGCACTATACAGATTATCTGGTTAGACTTGAAGATCTTTTAATATCTTTGCAAGTTTTTGAGCTGACAATATATTTAGGTTACAGTGGTTGATAGGAATTCAGTATACAAAAGAATCTTTGAGTTCTTAGGTGTGCATAGTTTTCGTCCCTAAGTCATTTTCAGAAAAAGAGAAGTAACGAAAGACTTTGTTCTTTCACGGATACTTTATATCCTAGGTCAATTTGGTTTTAATATTACTGCAAGTTTTGAGTTGTTTAAGTTAAAGGAAATCTGCTCTTAAAAGAGAATTAGATAAAATTGGTTCTAAAAAAATAGAACTAAGTTATTGTTCTACCTTAGATTAGTGTAAAGTTAGCAGGTAGATAAAATAGAAATTAATTGCAGTAGAAAGGGGGAGTCTTCCCTTATAATTAGGAGGGATCATATCTTGCCTTTTGAGAGATATCACCCCAAGTGTTGTTGTGAAACACAAATTTTGTGAACCTTCATCAGTTTACAAATTTTTCACCCAACATTACCAGACCTTCATCGCTGGGTGATTGATTCATGGAAGTCTCTGGTTGCTCATATTATTGAGCCTTTCCCTTGTGCTTAAGGCTTTTTCATTGCCTCCTTTGCTCCTTCGTCTGATTGTGACTTGATTTTGGGCAATTTGTGGGATTGGGGAGTTCACTTCCTCTCTATTAAGCCTTGAAAAACTTCTTTTAACTCTTTTACTGAACCACTTAATGTGCATCCGATTTGGGTTCACCTTTCGAACCTTCCTCTTCTAGGAGCATTCTTACTACAAGGCCATCGGTAACTCTATTGGTCAATTCTTAAAGGTTGATTATGCCACGTCTTCCATGGGACACTTCGCCTTTGCCTGCATCTTAATCGATATTGAAATCTCCTCACCTCTCTCTAGGGATGTGGATTTTATGGTTGGGGATAGGCCTTGGACTCAACTATTGGATTTTGAGGGCCTCCCTTTTTGCTATTGAAAATGCTTCTCTACAGGTCATTTAGCTTTCGCTTGCTCATTTCTGCATCACAAATGTGCTACTACTTGGTGGAAGGATGCTACAACTGATCACTTGACGATCAATGCTTCTGACTCTGTTGACTCCTCTCAAGAGGATGAGACCTTCTCTCAGGATGATGTTGTACCTCTTACTATCGTTGATACTATTGTTGTCGTTGTTCTATATTCAACTCCTGTTGCTCCTATTTTGCAACTCTGTTATACTCCTACCAATCTTTCTCTTGATGTTGTTCCTTTGTAGCAGCTTGCTGCTATTCTATATCAACACTTTGCTGGTGTCTTTGATTGTGCTCTTGCGGGGTCCTCCCCGCTTGATCTTTCCTTTGATGGTACCAATGATAGCATTTCTTGGACTTTGGCTTGTCACAAGTGGAAGGGGGGTCTTCTCCCCTCCCCCAAACCCCTCCTTGTCAAGTTTTGAGAGTCTCTCCCCTTCCTTGAGTGGGGTTCTTGGTTGTTGCTAGGTTGATAGGATTTTTTCTTTTGGCTTGTTCGACCATGTTTTTTGGGGATTGCTCCCCTTTTTTGTCTTTCTTATTGCATTCTGGTTGTTGTATTAAGGGTCAACACCCTTGTTCTTGCTCCTTTCTTAATAAAAATCACATAAAGTGGCTCCAAGAATGCTAACTCCTAGTCATGCACGTACTTCTAGATCCCCCTAGGTGCACTACACACATAATAATAAAATAAATACTATAAACATTATGTGAGTTGTACAACACCTTATCCCAACATTTTCCATTTCTTTACTCAAAACCTCATTAGAGAATACTTTTGTCTTATGTTCCATTGGTTCAATTATGATTTTATTAAGTGCATCTACAACAAATTCTTCCTCAACATCATCTAGTTTGAAACTTTGTCATATCACTTTCTCAAATAGAATTAATCCTTCAAACTTTAAATCAATTGCTTTTTCTTCTAATCTAGTTGTTTCGTCAATGTCCTCCTTTATAATTTTATCTTCCCATTTTAACAATCCTATCCATTTTCTAATTTTGGGAATATTGGTTTGGTGACTCATAACATTTTCCTTAATTAATCTATGATCATCCAAACTCTCAATAGTCAATAATCTAGGGAGTTTAATTTCATTTTTTTTTCCTATCTAGCTTTGAGATCCTCAGCATGCTTATGTATCCTCTCTTCCCATTTGGTGAATTCAACATGAATGGAAAATACAAGAACTCTAAACAAGCACTCTCATTTTTTGTTTCTACATTTTTTTCTTGCCTTCCTCTCTTGTCACCCCATTTGTTCTGAGCTACCATGATGCCCCCTTTATTTTAGGACTTACTACTCCTTGGGGACATATTCCCTCAAATGAAGTTATCTCTCCATTTCATTTGTACATGCTTATCAAACCCAAGTAATTATTAAAAGTGTGTATGATTATGAGGACATCAACATGGATGGTAGACAACTAGGTTATGATAAAAATGCTTTTAGGGACTATGTCTTATAGCTTTCAACAAACTTGCTTGGTATTTTTATCAAGGGTTTGACATAGAACCAACCTTAGGTCAATCATGACTTTTTCATGTCATGTACTAATTAGAAATCAGAAGGCAAGAGCCTACCGATGATGAAACAACTTTGTAGGTTGACAATGAGGTTGGATGCCTTAATAAAGACTTGAAAGAAGAGCGAACTGCTAGGAATGGACCTTGATATACTTTTTCAAAAATGACCAAGAATCCACAAAAAAGGTGAGATTCAAAACCAACACTCAAGCAATCATCACCAATTTTCAAAATTCGAACACATTACCTAATTGCCCTATTTTCTTGAGTAACCAACAATCTAGCATACCCTTCCAAACACAACAAACTCTATCAATGCAAATTATGTTTGGAGTAGCTACATAAGTTGAGTTATAGGTCACCCATGAAACTTACCCTAATAAAACAAATAATGCACCTTATCAAGGAGTGACCCTATTTTTTTTGGTTGGTACACAATTCTTTGAATTTGGACAATTCATTTTCCAAATTTTCCTTTGATTAACAATCATCTTGAGTCTTAATCACATAATTCACTCCCGCCTATTGATCATCTTCATACACTTAGTAGATAAGTTGGTCAACCTATTCACTTGCATACCTATTGAGCGTACGTAGTGAGACACCATGTAAGTCCCTTTGATCCATGTTTGGTATACTAGTTGACAAATAGAGGACTAGGCTTCATCATGTGATAAAGTATGTAACCAACTCTTTCACTTCTTGTTTCATAGTCAAGAAAATTCAAATTCCTAATTTTTACAAGCTTGTTTAAATTGAATGCAATAACTGTTGGTAATTGACACTCATTTGATTGGTTTCATATGTTGTCATTGATGGTAACATGTTCCGACTTTCATTTCATGGTTTGGTTGTTCATTGACAGACACTTCACCAACACTGGCACCGACAGGTATCTTCACCGATAGGAAGGATTCTTTGGGTACCGACATTGCAGGCCGACATGATTTACAACAAGATACCGATATAGGAGTCCGACATCATTTGGGAGATCCGACAATCGGAAATTGATTTTGATATTTATGTATATATGTAATGAGCCGACATGTATATTCATTTTGTAATTATCTATGTAAGTCAAGATGAGTCATAAGGATTGTAAGGGTATATAGGTCAGTTGATTAGATCATTTTTTATATAATAGAATATGATGATGTTTTGTAATGCAAAGATTATGTAAGAGGTTATTCCGGTAAGAGTTTACAGTTTCAGAACCGGAATAGTCAGAGATTGAACCGAAACTATATCAGGCATAACAGATGCATTAAAATGAGTTCAGTTTTATGTTTTCTTATTTAAAGTGACTATAGTCAGTGAGACTCCTTTGTGATGAGCAGTGTGCTCTAGGCTGTAAGCTTTCCTGCAAGTGCAGGCCCCCATATTATGTAATATCTTTTCATATGGCTAGTGGATTGATATTGTGGGTCACAAATCCCACCTTGGTTTTTCCTCTTTGAGGTTTTCCACGTATAATTCTCTGTGTTATGGTATTCATTTATGTGATTGGCTTATTGATTGCTTTACTTCTTTCAATTATATATGTACCAGTTTACTGGTTGGTGAATGCATGGTTTAATAAGGTTAAAATTGAACATTTTGGTAGAACACTGATTCACCCCCCTCCCTCTCTTAGTGTTCTTGGATTCCAACAATTAGTATTAGATCCTTTTGCCTTGGAGGAAGTTTAACAACTTGAGAGAGATCCTAAATCTGGAATCATGGATATGAGTATGGAGAGACAACTTGAGGTAGCACTTGAAGATTATGATGCTGAAAGGATGAAGAACTTGAAGTTACAAGATGAATTGAATTATGCCAAGGAATTCATTCTTATCCTACATGAGAGGCTGTCATTTGTTCAAGCTAGGAGGAAGGAACTTCTACAAAATCAAGATAATGAAGAGAAAGATGCCCTTAATGAAAGATGTCAGAAGTTGAGTCAGGAGAATATGGTCACGAGGAATGAAATGCAAGCTCTAACTATGAGGATGTCAAAGGGGATTGAAGACCGAAAGATGAATGAAGAAAACATTGGGAGATCTTTGAAAGGCAAATCTAAAGAATGCATCCAGTTGGTTCATGAAAATGATATGTTGAGAATTGATTTAGTGCAATCCCAAAGCAATGAACAAGAACTTGAAAGACAAATGATAATTCTGAGAGATGATCTGACTATTGCAAGTGAGTACAAGGAAAAATTCAAGGTTAGTTCAACACAACTTGATGAATTATTGAAAAGTCAAAGACAGAATGGAGATTCCAGTGGACTTGGATTTGAACAAGGTCAATGCTTTGGTATTGCAAATGAAGATCAAAACTAGAAGACACTGGTAAGGCAACTTATTGCTTACAAATTTAATGGTAGATGCTTTGTTTGTAATAAATTTGGTCACGTGGCTAGGCAATGTAGAAATAGAGCAAATAAGAACTATAACTCTACTCCCGGTCAATGTTCTAAATGCAATAAGTATGGTCATAAGACATAAGATTGTAGAATAAATGTTAAATATTATGCATGTGGAAAATTTGGACATATGGCTAATCAGTGCATGTCAAGCAATTATACTAGTTATAGCAAAGCAATTCAAAAGAACAATGTTACATGTAATGCATGCAACAAGATTAGACACATAACTAAGTTCTGTAGAAGCAAAAATCCATCGGTTAACAATGATGGATCAAATGATAAAGGGAAATAGAAGGTCAATGAAATCTGACAAGATCATATCATGAAATGGGTCAGGAAGTCAGACGATCAATCAACAGATGGGAATGCTCCTGTTACTCAACTGACAGAGGAGGTTGCTCCTGCATTGGCATGAAGCTCATCCAGTAACTGAGGTAAATGCCTTAGGGGTAGGCAAAATTCATGATAATACTGCTTAAGCCCTAGGAAGAGGTTCTAGATATTGGAAATGCTTATCTGGAATGGACATGTTCGACCGAGATCCGGTATCTTCCACCGGAAGTCATTCATATCAATGACGGATTAGGGTTTCTTGAAGGTTAAAAGGTTTAATCCACTTCATTTTTGATCACCTTGCATTCAGAGCGATTAAGAGAGATTAAGAGCGAGTCTAAGGCGATTCAATGCAATTGGATATCTTCTTTAGCGAATCCACTAGCGATCAGAAGAGTTCTTTAAGGTTTCATCGACAACTATTTCTCAGGTATTTATCTTTCATCGTGAAAGCGGGATCATCCTTTGCACCTACTTTTATTGCAAATCCTATTGTTGTCGAGGTTAAGGACCATCCTAGGCCGATTTTCAAGAAATTCTTGCATATTGCCACCTTGGATGATTCAGTTGGCACATTTTCCTGTGTTTCGGAAGGAGTTGTATATGTGGAAGACATCAGAGCTTATATTAACTGCCACATTGAGGTTTTGGGTACTAGTGATATCAAGAGCATGTATATGAGCAAGTTGATGGGAAACTCTTGAAAGATCGAGCCTGAGTATAAGCATATTGATGATCTAGGGTTTATTGGCATTTTGGATATCCCAGAATTTGAAGATGAGATCATCATATATGTATTGAACAAAGTGCATGGAGAATTCACATGGTTGGATAGACCTTATAAGATCTTGAAGGAGGCCATTAGGGACATAACAAGTTTATCGTAGATTGGTCAGTGTTCGGAGAAAAACATTTCAAATGATTAGGTTAACAAACTCACCGGTGCAACTTCAGAATGACGATCGATGAGGATCAACATCATTACTGATAGAGACATCAGATTTGGTAGCATGATCATTGGATACAAGGTAACTCAATCTAATTGTCTCAACTCTATTTCTAGCTACTGTATTTATACCACACATAAGATCATGAGGGAAAATGAGAAGTTAGATCTCTGTGGATGGATGTTAGATGAGTTGTTAATTAACCTTGGGAAGATCAAAGGAGAGAAGAAGGGGACATTCCGGTATGGGAATATTATTGTTTGTTTGATGCTATTTTTTATTAATGAAACTCTCGGTTTTGGGAAGAGACAATGGGCATTTGATATCCTAGTAGGAAGACAACTGAAACAATCTATTGCTACATTGGGTAGCTAGCGAGATGATAAGGTTTGGGGTTACTTCAAGGCATTCCAGAAGGCAATGGAATCTAGAGAGAGGGTTCCAAAACAAATTGTTGAGAAATACTCAACCGAGATCTGCTTTATGGTTAAAAAGGATGAAACCTTGATGGAAGCAGTCAAACCCCTGAAGATATGGATAGAAGAGATGGGTTATGAGGTTGATGCTCAAATTTTGGATGCATATGCAAAGATGTTAATTGATGCTCCTATTGATGAAGCTGAGAAATCCTTTGGTACTGCAAAGCAAAAGAAGCAAGAGGTTCAAACTGAATTTAACTGGAAGAAGAAGGAGAAATAGCAAGGCAAGGCTAGAAAATTTGTTGACCAAGTATCTCAGGACATCAAGGCATTATTGGATGTTGTTCCGGAAAAAGGAAGGAAGAGGAAAGAGCTTGAAGTTTTCATTGAGCCTATTCCATCAAACTCTGGAACTAAAGATGACACACCTTTAGCAATCAAGAGGGTATTAAGGAAGAAAGGTGAGGAGACTAAGGAGGAAGTAAGGAAGCAACCGGTAAGGAAGGTTACAATCAAGGTACCGACAAAGAAAAGAGCTCCAAAGGAAGCACCTTCTACTCCATCCGGTACTGGAAGAAGAAAGAAGATGGATGACACAAACTTGGCAATTGTATACGGTAATATAACTATTATTCCACCTAAGACTTGTGCAGAATTGGTAGATGAAATAACCAAGAATGGTATGCTGAAAATGTACAATTCTGTTATGAGCATTTAGATAATGATGAATAGAGAGAAGTTGAGGAAGCAGTTTTATTATATTTGGATATATATAGAAATATTTGTTGCAAATTGAGAACCAAATACCGACACAACTATATGACAACCTAGATGCTAGGAGATTATGAGCTATGGAGGAGGATAAGAATATAAAGATTCAAGAGTTATTGACTACTTGTGGATCCATTACTCCAAATGAGTTGGATATGACACTTGAGGTTGCAGACAAAAAAATATTTCACAACAAGCACATGATAGTTAGTCTTATGTTAGGAAGGGTTAATGAGATAATCACTGAGACCCACAAGGCATGGGTTCAATTCTTTGCTGAAAATCCTGGTTTCTACACTTCACTGAAAGCTAATACAAACACTATTTACATCCTGGTTGAAGGGAAAGGCAAAGGTATAATGGGTACCTCATCTACAATTTTGAAAGAGAATAAGGCATTGGATGTAGAGCCCCCAGTAGAATCTAATGTACAAGACACAAAGGTGATACTGACAAATGTAGAGACACCGACAGATACACAGAGTGTACAAGTTACAAATGTTGAGGACAATAGTCCTTCAGATCAGAATGTACAGGTTGAGGACACAGTTCATATGGAACCGACAATAACTGATACTGTACCAAGTGGTGAAGCCACTGGTGCAAAAGAGGAAGTTATTAAAGTTAATAAACCATCAGAGGAGAAGAAAGAGGAATCCGACAGGGAACCATTAGCGAGCACATCATTGTTGTCAATTGACACCTCACAAGTAGAACAAAAAAGCATAATTGAGATGAGTTCTATTGAGCTCATGATGATGGCTGCTCAGAAGATGATGAAGGAACGATATGTGGACAAAGGAATTATTGATCAGTCTATCCCAATTTTGCATAGACTTGTCCTGGAGTGTCATTTTGACAAAGGAGCAAGCCCATTCGGAAAGCTCAAAATAATCATAGAGCATATTTCTAAGGACTTTCAATCTTTACAAAAGATATCTAACCGACATGCATTGAAGAGGTTCACACAAGCTAAGAGAGCTACTTTTGATCAGATGATTGAATCATATTAGAAAGAGATTACTGATAAAATGAAGTTGACTGATAATGCTTTAAGGAAATGTACTAATATTTACAGAGTATGCTGCAACACAAGATTACTTAAAGAAGATATAGATAAAGGGATTAAGGATTCACCGGAGAAAATTGTAGGTATAGTCAATTCTTTTGATGGTTTAAATTCTTTGACTACATCTATTGATGGTCAGATTTTGGTATTGAAAGCTCAAGTTTCAGCTCTTGAAAGGGAAAAAGATAAAATTATTAGGAGAGATAAAGGTCTTAGAGGATTGGCGAGTCCCCGGTTGGACTCTTTGAGTGTACATAAGAAGGAATGCATTGATTTGGTTGGTAGGTCCACATCGACAGAGCTTAAGGATAAAGAGTCATATGCTCACATTCTTAATGGACTTGTATCTATTTTCGGAACACTCAAATCCGGTTGGGATACTTATCTAGAGCTTTTGGAGAAAGCCTATCCAAAAAATTTCAAGTATATTTAGCTTCGGTAAGGTATTTTGGGACACATTCTTTGTACAAAACTTCATTCTTCGTCCTGATTTTTGGTATTGTTTTGGCATTGATATCAAAGGGGGAGGTATAGGTGAAAAATATATTCTTGAAATCAGGAGATATGAAGGTATGGAGTATTTTGTACAGATCATGATCATAGATGGATATTCAGCTTAGGGGGAGCAGTCTCAGGGTGAAATCGACAGATAGAAACCATTATCATTTTTCACATGAGTGTTGCCATCAATGCCAAAGGGGGAGATTGTTGGAAATTGACACTCATTTGATTGGTTTCATATGTTGTCATTGATGGCAACATGTTCCGACTTTCATTTCTTGGTTTGGTTGTTCACCGACACCGACACCGACATCGACACTGACAGGTATCTTCACCAGTAGGAAGGATTCTTTGGGTACCAACATTGCAGGCCGACATGACTTACAACAGGATACCGATATAGGAGGCCGATGTCATTTGGGAGATCTGACAATCAACAATTGATTTTGATATTATATATATATGTAATGAGCCAACATGTATATTCATTTTGTAATTATCTATGTAAGCCGACATGAGTCATAAGGATTGTAAGGGTATATAGGCCAGTTGATTAGATCATTTTTGATATAATAAAATGTGATGATTTTTTATAATGCGAAGATTATCTAAGAGGTTATTCCAGTAAAGGTTTATGGTTTCAAAACCAAAACAGTCAGAGCTTGAACCAAAACTCTATTAGGCATAACAGATGCATTAAATGAGTTCATTTTTATGTTTTCTTATTCAAAGTGATTGTAGTAAGTGAGACTCCTTTGTGACGAGCAGTGTGCTCTAGGCTGTAAGCCTTCTTGCAAGTGTAGGCCCCCATATTATGTAATATATTTTCATATGGCTAGTGGATTGATATTGTGGGTCACAAATCCCACCATGGTTTTTCCTCTTTGAGGTTTTCCACGTATAATTTTCTATTTTATGGTATTCATTTATGTGATTAGCTTATTGATTGCTTTACTTCTTTCAATTATATATGTACCAATTTATCGATTGGTGAATGGATGGTTTAGAAAATTGATTCACCCCCCCCTCTCAGTGTTCTTGGATTCCAACAATAAAAAACTCACCAATGAGTTATTAGGAGTGGATTGATGCCTATAGGAGTTGATAATACCAATCTAATTAAATACCCTTCAAGGTTTTTGAAAAATATATTGCTACTACACCAAGGAAGGAATATCTAACGCCAATGGTATAAGCCTTGATATGTGAGTTGTGATATGTTGTCCCTTTACACTTGGTAAGTTCAAGGAGATGTCATGGCAACATGACATTGTGAATCATATGGTCTATTGGATCCTTCCAATATTCTAGATGAATTCGTTGATAGGGTAGTTCATCCAAATATAACTCTATGGGTAGAGGCTTTTTAAACTTTACATTTGCAAGTATATACAAGGTTGTTGGTACTCAAAACAAAATTGGGTACATAACATTGCATTTATATTTAAAAACTAAGTGAGATTGTTATACTTTGAATTTGTATGACAAGTATCCCACCTAGTTGGTTTGACCTTGCCACATTAATTGACAAAGGTAGAGTAGGCACAATAACCTTGATATTGAAGCTCTTAATTGTATTCAATTTTTCGTATAGAAAAAAAGGGTTGGTCTTAGGGTAACACATCAAAGATTTTGGTTTTTCAATTGTTTAGGCCAACTTATGCATATAGCACTTAGCATCCCCTACTTTAAGAGGCTTCGTCTATTGGACCATGATGGATATAAGAGTTTAAGTATCACTTCTCCATGTTTTTCATATCTCTACCATGAAACTTGGATTTTGTCACTGTGAAGAGGTCAAGTAGCCCTATTCATTGTTGTCTGAACTTGATATTTGAGTCTCCTCCTTTTGGTGGAGACTTGGTCATTTTGGAAAAGCACATTGAGGGTTGATTGAGCCACTCAAGCTTCTACCGAGTCTCTTTGGAGGCAACCAACCTCATCAATTTGCAATTCATGTCCTGTAAGTGAGTTGTTTCCTTCTAATCTCTAATTAGACTATGACATGAGCTCTCAATTGGTCCCCCAAGTTTGGTTGTATTATGAACGCTTGATAATCACCATAAGCTAGGTTATTGAAAGTTGTAAGGTCATGGCCCCTATAGACATTGATATCGTGACATAGTCATCCACAATTTGAGTCAATTTCATAGGATTGAGAAAGATGGATTGAGGGCTCTAGCTTCATCTAAGGGACTTTACCCCTAACAAGTTGTCAATGTTGACTACTCAAGGGTATCATGGGTACTTTTGGGATAAAATATTGTACACATATCATGTTTATGATGTTTGTTTTGTTATTATTATTTGTGGTGCATTTAAAGGACCTAGGGATACATGCATCACTAGGAGTTCTTGGGGCCATTTTATGTGTTGTATGTAACATTGGGAAATATTTAACATGGGGCTTAACATGGGAAAATACATTTAATAAAGTGTAAACTTGGTACCAATATTAAACCTAGGGTTAATGGTTTTATAATCTCATGGTTTTATGTAATACCACTTGGTGGTTTTGTGTGAGCTTGTTTCTATATAAGAAAATACAAGGGTAGCTGTCTAAGGTTGGCTAGTTGGGATTTTGGCTAAGTTCTCACTATATCGAGTCTTCTTTTCAAGAGTGCATATGTGAAGCATGGCATGGGATGTGTGAATTCATGTTTGGACACATGGAGAATGCATTGGAGAGGCTTAATATTTTTAGAAGTATTCATGGAGGATCTATAAGTGTATAGTAATTTTTTATTGTTAAATAATACATTGAGCATGGATGTTTTTGGAGGCTAGGTTTTTCCCTCTTGAGGGTTTTTCCAGGGTATATATATTTATCTTGTGGCATGTCTATTTGATTTTTGCATAATGATTATTCTATAATTTTGTATGCATGATTTTCTCTCATGGGCTAAGAAGCAAATAGATTAAATGAACTATGTATTGATGCATATTTTCCTAATAAATTGTATCAAAGCTTTATGGTTGTGTGAGGTGTGACCTCCTAATATCTTGATTTATAACCCTCGCTTGAGTGGATCAGATGCAAAGTTGAAGTAATGGTTATGTAGAAAATATATGAGGCATTAAAATGTACGAAACACATTTGCAAGTCATTATATTGCATATATGAGGGGTTTAGGCTTGTGGTTATAATGGGTTGGTTGAAGATGATCCTGTATGCGGGAAAAGCGGTTTGATGAAATGAAAATTACAAAATCATGACTAGTCCACACACCAGTGGGACTCTTGGTGCAAGTTATGGAGTTGTATGGAATAGATCAACTTACCAAGGGATGTTCCATTGTTATCTATCTCACAAGACCCCTTAAGCCAATGCCTTTGCTCTCAGATCACTAAGCAAAGAGACTTAGGGATGACAATCATGAGAATGAGGGATGTTTTGATCAATCTAACACGAATGCAATCCTAAATATGCATGATATTAACAAATATTTATTAAACTAGTATGTATATGATGATAAGATGAAAAGATTAGTAAAAGAACTATCCTAACATGATATACTAGCTTAATATGATTATTATGACAAAGAGAAATACTTCTAAAATTCCTATTAGATTATTTCTATTCAAAGAGGGATTGAAATGTTTGATAAAATGAGTATAGGTGTTATGCTAAAGAATTGATTATTAGAATGAGAGAATGAGGGCTCTATTTATAGGAAAAATAGGGCAATGGATGGTCAAGATTGGATGATCTTATCAAGGGCTAGGATTGAAAGTTATCAATCCATGCACTCAATTATCACCAATGAAATGGTGACAATTGTCAACAAGAGACTGCTTGAGAGGAGATGCAAGAAGCATTAAATGATTGAGAAGACCTCATGGTTACCTTAGAAGGTAAAGGTTAAGGTTAGGTTAAGAAAACCCATTGGATAAATCTTTTACCCAAAGGATAAACTCTTGTGCAAGGGTTAAAGGAATAACCATGGTCAAAGCAATAAATTCTTGATGAGACCCTAGCGTTAGATGAGGGTTGAGTTAGGAAAAATGTCTCCAACCATGTAAGAAGGTTGAGTTAACCATTAATGGTTATGGAAGACTTTCAAGGTTAACTTGTTGAGGACATAAAGCCTTTAATGGTTATTGAAGACTTTAAAGGTTTGAGAAGTGACTTCCCTTTGTTTAGGGATGTGACAATGTTTAGGAGATGGATTAGGCTAAATTAGAAGTGATTAGAAGAATCTAGAAGGGGGTTTAGGGAGGCAAGTGGGAGATGTAGGAGAATGCAAGTGGGTGGAGGGTAATTTCATTTAAAATAAATTTCTTTATTTGAACAAAATAGATGCAAGTGGAGGATTTAAATAAATTAGATTTATTTATTTGAAGTGAACCCTTTAATTAAATGTAAATTTAATTAAATAGAGTAGAAAGGGGATTTAATTAAATAAAGTTATTTATTCAATTAAATGATATGAAAGGTCTAGGTGAATTTAATTAAATAAATTGAATAACTTATTTAATTAAATAGATGAATGTGGATGATTTAATTAAAATGATTTTAATTAAATAGAGGAATGAAAATAAAATGAACATTAAATATTCATTTAAGAAAGTGGTCTTTTTTCTACGTCTACATTTTGCCCCTCTTTGAAGTGACGCGTGTGCATATGTTGATTCAAAGAAAATTGATGTGTCGCCAAAATTTGATTGATGTGATGTTGTGTGTTGAGATGTTGATGTCGTGCCCCAGATTTGATAAATGGTGTTGATAATGCCCCCTCGAGAGATGAATCAAGGATTTTGAAAATTTTGTTGATTTGATAATAGTTTATAGATTTGATTGCATTTAAAAATTTTCATTTGTGTTTAATGCGTGCCAATTGATTCATCTCTCGAAAAGTGAGGTTTGCTAGGGTTAGAAGTGAGAGCATGAGAAAAATACATGCCCCACCTACTAACCCTAATTTACTTTTACCCTATAAAAAGGTGAAAAGTGATTTTATTTGGATCATTTGTGCCTTTTGACTTTTGGTGAGAGTGACATTTGGAGAGTGTCAAAATGCTGGTTCCCTATGCTTCACACTGATTCGAGTGCGTTCGTCGATACCGAAGGCCCGCCATGTATGGTCCACCTGTAAGCCATCTAAATTTTGCCCCTTTTGCTTTTTTTTTTTTGTCGATTTTTATCATATTTTTGATTTTTTGGGTCGAATTCTCATGATTTAGCACATCAGGTCTCTCGAGTAGCGCATACGATAAAACCGTTAGTGCGTAGGGTTTAAAAACTAGGGTAGCGTCTAGGTGATGTCGGATAGCACGTCACAGGTGTAGGGTAGGTTAGCGCATAGGGTCAGCAGGGTAGCGCATGCAGGGAATAGGGTAGCGCATCAGGTAACCTAGCGCATAGGGCTAACAGGGTAGTGCATGCAGGGAACAGGGTAGCACATAGCGTAACCTAGCGCATAGGGTAAAGGCTTTAGTGTGTAGCTGAGTTTGGCTAGCACATAGGTGGCAGCTTAGCGTGTGGGGGAAATTTCTTAGCGCGTGGCCAGAAAACATAGCTAGAAAAGAAAGGAAAGGTGATGCTGCAGGGGAAAAATAGATGAAGGAAGATGGGTTGGGGTGGGTAGGTTTCTACCAAGTGTTCCTGGATGGGTTGTTTAGCCAATTTTATGTCTGCTGTGCTGATGCATGATTTTTTGATAGATGTTTGAATTTGCTTTTGTTGTTGAAGTTCCAAACTGACTGATTTGAATGACGATCCTAATTTTCTGTTGATTTGGATCTTTGATTTATGTGAGTTCTGATCTATGATTTTTGATATGGTTCCTGAAATGAGTCGTGTGATATGGATTTTTGATTTAATTTCTCGATATGGATGTTGATATTCAATATGAAACTTGTTTTGATTATCGTTGTTTCAAGTTTGATTGAATTTCGATTTCGATATGGATTTGATTTTCGTTGTTTCAAGTTGATATGGGATGTTGATGTCGATATGGATTTGATTTTTGATATGAAATTTTGCTTTTGATATGGATTTGTTTTTCAATATGAAACTTGATTTGATATGGTTTGTATCAAGTTGATATGGAATTTTGCTTTCGATATGGATTTGATTTTTGATATAAAATTTTGTTTTCGATATGGATTTGTTTTTCGATATGAAACTTGATATGGATTTTTGCTTTCGATATGGATTTGATTTTCATTTTTGCAAGTTGAGATGGAAATTTTCTTTCGATATGGATTTGATTTTCGTTGTTTCAAGTTGTTATGGATTTGATGTTTGAAATAAAACTTGATTTGATATGGATTTGTTTCAAGTTGATATGAAATTGTGATTGGATATATCGGATAGATGTGGGAACTGATATTTGGATCTGTTTTGTTTGTTACAAGAACGACTTGGTGTCCTTCAGTTGCGAGAGCGATTTTCGAGGCCATGGTCTCTGATTCCGCGATTGACACAGGCGGATAGAGATATCATTGAGAGATGTGGGTTGTCCTCTTTGTTGGACATGCCTCTGTATATCATTAATCGGGGTTTACTAACAACATTGGCAGAGAGGTGGTACAGTGACACCAACACCTTTCACTTGGCTACAGGCAAGATCACAGTCACTCCAGAGGACTGTTATCAGATTCTACGGATTCCTGTGGTAGGGGCATTATTGCCTTATGAGCAGAACGAGGAGGATGGGACAGAGGCGCTTCGCCAAATTTTCCATGATGAGCATATTTGCGGATATGAGATCCCTTGGCAGGAGTTCATAGACTTTAATTATGCCCCACTACCATCAATATTGGCAGGTTTTGTAGGTGGATTTCTGTGTCCCGACCGTAGGTCGAAGGGACTAGCAGTGGGATGGGGGTTGGTTCTGGAGGATATGGTGACATAGGGTCGCCAATTTGCTTGGGGGTCGTGTATGTTGGCCCATCTGTATAGAGATTTGCATCAGGTGGTATACTTAGGATACAATAGTTTATCGACCAGGGTCACATTGTTACAGGTGTGGGCTTGGGAGCACATTCTCGCAACGAGGCCACTTGCAAACAGGGATAGGCCAGTTGGTTGGGCTTATGTATATGGTTACACATGGATAGTTGTCCAACATAAGATGGGCAAGCTAGAGCATTGGAGGAGGGTGCTGGATGACATTGATATGGTTATCTAGAGACCATATATGGAGTGTGAGGTGTGGGCGAAGGATGGGCTAGAGATACCTTATATATACTTGTCACAATTTTTGATAGGGCAAACGCCTTTTATCATTGAGAGGTTCTTGCCCAACCGAGTTCAACGGCAGTATGGTCGACAATAGGGCATACCGTAGGGAGCATGCGTATATGCTCGTCAGAGGCATGATGTGTCAAAGTGGGGTCTGATTATTGATAGTGCAACGAAAGTGGATGAGTATATGCATTTGGCTAGATAGATATGGGACTATGGGTATGGGGTGGTAGATGCAAGGATGACAAAGGAGTTTGCAACACTCTTTATGGCTCATGCTGCAGCACAGATATCTGATCCAGTAGAGATGATTCCTGCTTTTGATGATGATGAGGATGAGCAGCCCGAGAGGCTAGGGAGACGGAGAGAGGAGGGAGAGGAGCTTGAGGAGGGATTTGGGGATGGTGGAGGGGATGATGGGGGAGATGGTAGGGGAGGTGGTAGAGGGAGACGAGGAGATAGAGGAAGAGATGGAGGAGATAGAGGAGATAGAGGGAGGAGAGGAGGTGGAGATGGAGGGAGGGTTGGAGTAGTCAGATGAGCAGTTGGCGAGGGAGGGAGGGGAGCTCTGGTGGTTGGAGTTGGTGGAGCTTGCCGAGCAGGAAAGGTTATAGTAGCTGTGGGTGGGATGGATGAGTTTAGGCATCCGACCCAGAGGAGGAGATCAGATGTTCTATCTCCATCGGTGCCTAGGACAGGGATAGGGATACGGGGTACCACAACACAGGTACCTATTCAGATGTGGGTACCCACCCATCGAGAGGATGCATAGATTAGATCCTTACAGTTGTCAGTGCAACAACTTCAGGCACAGGTACTAGTGCAGCAACGTCAGATTACGCAGGTTACCGCAGAGCGGGATACAGTGATGGAGCGCTCAGGTCGAGCAAAGGCTCGAGCAAATAGCTTGGAGAGAGTGGTGGCTCTGTGAGAGACACATTGAGAGAGATGTAGTATGTAGCTAAGGAGGCTGAGTACTACAAGCGTCTATATGAGGAGGTGGTTCCTAGAGATCACAGAGCTCCGAGCTATACTGTGGCGAGATCCAGTCAATCCAGGTAGACTCATTTGGGGATGGAGAGAAGAGGTGTGACCGGGTCATCTCGACATGATCCACTTGAAGATCTAGATGCTGGGACATCTGCCGCGAGACCATCAACCTTAGGAGATAGTCATACTTGAGAGACTTTGTCTCCATTGTATTTTTGATCATTGTGTTATATTTGGACATACATGACATCTTTTGTATATTTGATCACTTTTGAGATATATAGATGACACTAATTTTTTGATCCACATGTGATGTGTTTTTTTTATGGATGATGATTTATGCATTGATGTGATGGTTTTATGATGATGATGCAATGCTTTGTTAAATGCGTTTGATTTGATTTTGATATATATGATTGTATGATTCATGGTGCAATGCGATGTGATTTGTGAGATGTATGATAATGATATGTTGTGAGATGTATATTGAAAATGAGATGTATGATAATGATATGCTATGACTAAATGCAATTTTTTCATGATATGCAACTAATTGTTAAAATGATATGCAACTAATTGATCATCCTCATTCTGTTGTTTATCATTCTCGAATAGTCACGTGTTTTTGCTTTCTTTGTGTTGATCATCATTGAGATGTTGATATGTTGAAAATTTATACAAGCATAATGGTATAATTGAACCATAATGACCTGAGAAAAATTTACATGATTTTTGATATTGCAAGATGACACAAGCATCGAGGTATAATTGAACCAAGACGTCCCGAGTGTTGCTTGCATATAAACAAACAAGATTTAACCATTTGTATGCGCAAAGTGGAACAATGTCTTCAGTGATATGTTTTGAATTACGTCTCGAGACAAGTCTTTGCACAATATAAATGATCGCCTCACAGACAGAAAACTAAAAACAATATTGGAGTCCCCAACCACTTTCTCTAGCTTGATGCATTGTTGAGAAAATTTAGGGGATCCAATAATTCAAAAAGTTCAAGTGCAAAAAAAGTCAAAACTTCATGCCAGATGTAAACAAATTATACTTAAAAAAATCACCCATCATGTGTTTTGAAGTTGTTAATTAGACCAGTGGTTGTTTTCTTGGCTGCTGGAGTTTTTACTTGACAGGATTTTCTTGGCATGCTGCGATTGTTGCTTGCTTGTTTGGTGAAATTTCCTTGAAGTTAGAAGAATGTTGCCCCTAGTTATAGATACCGATTGATGTGGATATGTATAGTGATTACCAAGCCATGGTGGGATATGATGAACTGATATTCAGATAAGCAATGACAATGACTACGCTAAGTATGTCCTGGATAATGCTATTTTGATAAGGTGTTGGGTGATGGCCAGGGTTTTTTGACTTATGATAAAAATATATGAGCAAAGATAGATAGGGGAGTTGTTCCCTCACAAGTAGCACCTATTGCTAGGTTTTCACCATTTGTTTTTATTGCACCTTTTTCTTGTTTTGATTTTTTTTTTTTTTTTTTTCACTTTTTTCGTGCATTAGACCACTCAAGTATGGATGTTGTTGGTTGGTTCATCAAGAACATCTCCTTCTGAAGTGGTTAGCTGATAGGCACCTAATCCATAGGCTAAGATGATGACATAGGGACCCAACCAGTTAGGTTCAAACTTCCCCTTCTTTTCTCGATCCTGTTGATTTCTGGGATTTTCTTTGAGCATGAGATCACCGACTTTAAAATTTTGTGGGATGACTCTGCGGTTGTAGCTTATGCACATGTGTTGTTGGTATGCTTTGAGGTGATTATAGGCATGTTGTCATTTTTCATTCGTAAGCTCTAGTTCTTGCAATCTGTTTACGCGATACTCCTCATCTGGAATGAGACCTTTCAAAGATACTCTGAGTGATGGAATTTCTACCTCAAGAGGTAAAATTGCTTCTGATCCATACACCAATGAATATGGCATAGCTCCTGTAGGTGTCCGGATGCTAGTTATGTATGCCCAAAGTGCTGGATTGAGTTGCACATGCCAATCCTTTCCTGCATCATTTACTGTTTTCTTGAGGATTTTCAATATTGTTTTATTTGATGCCTCAGCTTGACCATTCCCCTGTGAATAGTAAGGTGTAGAGAAATGATGTTGGATTTTGAATTGTTCACATAGTTCTCGTACATATTGGTTTTTGAATGGACGTCCGTTATCTATGATGATAGAACTGGGAATGCCGTATCTGCAGATCAGATAATTGAGAATAAAAGAGGCAATTTGTTTTCTAGTTACTGTGGTCATTGGGACTGCTTCAATCCATTTTGTAAAATACTCTATTGCAGTGATAATGAACTTGTATCCATTTGAAGATGAAGGGTGTATTTTTCCCACTAAGTCAAGTCCCCATTGACAGAAGGGCCAAGATGTTGTAAATGGCTATAATTCCTATGCTGGTGCATGTATAATATTGCCATGGATTTGGCACTTAGGACATTTCTTTGCAAATTGATAAGTCTTTTTCCATCATCAACTAGTAATATCCCATTCTTAGAAGTTTTTTAGAAAGAGTAGGACCACTTGAATGTGTGCCACAGATACCTTCGTGAAGCTCATGTAAAGCAGAGTCAGATTCATTACGATCAAGGCACCGAAGAAGAGTACCATCTAAACCTCGACGGTAAAAAGTATCAATAGTTAGGGTATAACAGGTGGCTTGCTGGATAAAGTTGCATTTTTGGTTTTGAGATAGGTCAATGGGTAGGTTGTTGGTTTTAAGATACTCATATATTATTTTGTATAAAGGAGAGTCTGAACCAGTTAAGGCATAAATAACATGGGATGTGGAATTGTCATAGGCTGGGGAAAATAGTTTCTCTACTAGAAACTCATAACAACTCTATTGCTCTGGAATTTATAGCAGTGAAGTGATGGTGGCCATTGCATTAGTTGCTCCATTGTCCAACCTTGGTATTTTCTCGAAGGTGATGTGTACAAAGTATTGTTTGAAGTCATCCACCATTCATTTATATGGCAACAACTTGTCATCTTTTGTCTGGTAGTAATTGTTGATCTGATTTATGACTAGTTGGGAATCTCCATAGACTTTCAGTTCCGTGATTCTCCATTCCACGACCATTTTGATTCCTATGACTAGTGCCTCATACTTAGCAATGTTATTTGTGCATGAAACATGAGTCTATATGATCTTGGTATGGTGTGTCCTTCGGGAGCGACGAACAGAATACCGACACCTGAACCATGTTGAGTGTAGGAACCATCAAAGTACAGTGCCCATTGTTTGGTGGTAATAGTAAGGACATCCCTATCTATAAATTCAACCTCCATTGGTTGTTTATCTGGTAGTGGTGCTTCAACTAATTGATCTGCACTTACCTGTCCTTTGATAGCCTGACGCTCTGTGTAGTGGATATCAAATTCGCTGAGAAGCATGACCCATTTAGCCAATCTGCCTATGAGAGCTTCTTTGTTGAGTAAATACTTTAGAGGATCAATTTTTTCTACTAGCTTGATCATGTGAGCTAGCATGTAGTGTCAGAACTTTTGAGAAGCGAATACCACTGCTAAACAAGCCTTCTCAATGAATGTATAATTCAGCTCATATCCATTTAAAGTTATACTGATGTAATAGATAGCTCGTTCCTTGCCTTCTTGGTCTTCTTGTGCTAATAGTGCCCCCAATGATATGTCCGTTATTGATATGTAGAGAATAAGTGGCTTTCTTTCTATTGGGGGTACCAAAACTGGCGGGTTCATTAGATATTGCTTGATTTGATAGAATGATTCTACACATTTGGCTTCCCATCTGAATGGTACATTGTTATGTAGCAAATTATTGAATGGTGGACTTTTATCTACTAGTTGGGTGATGAATCGCCTGATTTACTAGAGCCGTCCTTGTAGAGATCTGAGTTGGCTAATGTTCTTAGGAGGTGGCATCTCCATGATAGCCTGTACCTTTGCTGGATCTACTTCAATGCCTTTTGCTGACATGATGTAGCCTAATAACTTGCCTGATGTTACCCTGAAGACACACTTCTTAGGGTTGAGCCTAACTTGGAATTTCTCCAATCTTTCAAATATTTTCTCTAATATGCCCAAATGTTTTGCCTAGGTAAATGACTTAGCTAGTAAATCATCCACATAGTCCTCCATGAAGGTATGCATCATATCATGAAATATTGTCATCATTGCTCTTTGATAAGTTTCCCCAACATTATGTAAGCTAAAAGGCATGACATTCCAACAATACGTTCCCCAAGGACAGGTGAACGCTATTTTATCTTGATCCTCTGGAGCTTTCTTGATTTGATTTTAGCAAGAAAAATCATCCATTAATGATAGCATTGCATGGCCTGCTATGAGGTCTACAATTATGTCGATGTTGGGCAAAGGAAAGTCATCCTTTGGACAGGCTTTGTTGACATCCCTAAAATCGGTGCATATCCCGATGCTGCCATCTGGTTTTAAAACTGGCACGATGTTTAAAATCCATTCAGCATAGTCTATAGGTTGAATAAATCTGATGTCTAATAGTTTCTTTAGTTCAGCTTTGACCATGAGTGCTACATGCGGATTCATCTTTCTCAATTTTTGCTTAACTAGCTTAGCTCCTGGAGCAATAGATAAGTGATGCATGATTAAGTGTGGATCAATCCTGGGCATATCTGCATAGGACCAAGCAAAATTTATTTGCTTTTCTTTGAAGAATTTGATAAACTTTGGTTTTTCTTCCTCTGTCAGAGATTCTGTTAGGTGTATGTTTTTGGTTGCTTCTATTGTACCAATGTTGATTGATTGAGTGGGCTCAATCAATATGGGTGATCGCTCCTAATAGTGTTCAGGAAGAGTGTCAAGTCTCCCATCTTTAGGTGCCTTAAAAAGGTTTTCACTCGTCGATGCGTCCTTTATTTTTACTTTTTTGTGATCTAGTGCTGCCATTGACTGGTTTTCAGCAGTAGATCCTTTATTTCTTTCATTTTTGTGACTGAGAGACTTGACACTCTCCTGATTGCAGATGTCATTACTTTGTTTGCTGGTAGAGTCTGTTTCCGGGTTGACAGTACATAGGTAATGGATAATAGAATCATCATTTGGGAAAATAGGCATGTCATGGTTTTTAGGTTCATCCCAGTCTATGAGATCAGGAAAGACAAGTGGCAAATAGTCATTGGGTGGGTCGAGTTCAGCTGCGGTAAGTGTCATGATGGAGGTATCATCAAGGTTGGCTGGGATATTGAATAATTTAATGATTTTGTCGAGGTCTTCTATGGTATCATCTTCCGTGTAGACTTGCTCATAATGTCGCTGCTCATTTTCTTTGGTGTCATAGATATTTTGTGGACCAAATTCAAGTAGTCTAGACTTTGTGCCTTGTCCTTCTTGAGAAAGTGGTATATAACTAGTATTTTCAGGAATATCTTTAGTAACATTTGAAAAGTTTCCCCATTCATAGTCATTTGAATTAGTCTCAGAAGTGTTGTCCCAGATTCTTTCAGTGATGTGGACAGGTATGTTGTAGGGTGAAAATAGGTCCCCGATGATTGATACTAGTATGATAGTTTTCTTTGATTCCGTATCAGATCCCACTTTTACTCTTTGCATCTTCTCATATACTGTCTCTCTTTGGGGAGTAGTGATTTCCTTAGGGGGTGATTCGGCTTTGTTTGGAATAGGTTCTTGAACATGATGTACTTCTGCATATGATGCTTCTTCTCTTTGAATGGCCAATTCCTCTTGTTGTTTCTCTTTTTCTTGGTGTTCTCGTGCTTTCCTTATTGTTTCTGCTGATTCATGTATTGCCTCCTTCCATGAGTCCTCCTTGTATTTCTTTTTTGCTTTCCACTGAGGTTTTTGATATTTATTTGGTTTCTGCTTTGGGGGTAGAGTGTGTCCATATCCCAATCCTATTTTGTCTCTAGAAAACTATGAAAGAGGATCTAATGGCTCTGTGATGCCTTCTTGACGCTTGCCGATAGGTCCTTTGCCATTATACCCCATCTGTTGCATGATTAGGTATCCCTTCCCATACTGTTGTGTTGGTATAGCTACTTCCATAGTAGCATCTCTGACTTATTCTTCATCCTTGTATAACCAACTGAGGATGTCCTTTTCTTCTAATTCATGTGCTAGTGTGCTCAATTGGATAAATTTTCCATCAAACTTGGTGATGGGCTGTGTTGCTTGATGTTTTGATGCAAAAGGTTGTCCATGAGATTTTGGCGATGATGGTAAGTTGGTTAGACACATGGGTTAAAAAGATTATTCTCCCATGCCTTGCTCTTTTATTTTCATCTTCTGTTTAAAATCCATGGATAAAGATTTGAGCTTTTCTTGATGATGATCCATTGCTGAAGAATTTTGTTTTTCCCTGTTATGTGGAACCAAGCTATCTTGGGCTGCCCCCATAGCATTGCAATGTTGAAAGGGATTATTATCTGCTGATATAGAAATCTCCTGCCCATTATAAGGGAGTTTAACACACTGGTGGTAGGTTGAGCGTACCGCTTGCATTTCATGTATCCAAGGACGACGTAGTAAAATATTATATGTGAGGTCTATGTCTAAGACTTGGCACATAGTGTCCCTTTGTATCGGTCCTACCTGAATAGGTAAGATTACTGTTCCCTTGGATGATATTTCTTCATCATCATATGCTTTGATGGTGATCTTTTTGTGTGGATCAATAGACTGCTCAGAGAAGCCTAATGCACAGATAAGTTTTAAGGTACAGATATTGAGCCCAACTCCTCCATCTATTAATACTCTTTTTAACTCGATGTTTGTAGACCAAGACTTCGATGTGAAGGGGAGTATCATGTGGATGGCTCAATGAGATATTATCCTGCTCAGAAAAGGTGAGATGATGAGGCCCTATCATGTGAGCCACCATGGCTTGAAATTTGTCAATATCCAGATCTTGAGGTACATTTTTTTCCAATAGTGCTTGTTCCAAGATGTCTTTATGTTTTGGTGAAAGTTTTAATAACTAAAGTATGGATATTTGAGTAGGAGTTCTGTGTAGTTAACTTACCAAATCATATTGAGTCTCGGGTATAGTGGTTGTTGTTGATGTATGCCCTTTCAAGGCATATTTTTGAGCTTTGGTGGTTACATTGATCGATTCATGTTCACGTTTGTCCCTGATTTTAATGACATTTACTTGATTGTCATCTGTTGATATATGATTGATGGTGTTATTGTATATGTGATTGTTGTGAGCTCCTCATGTATCGTTTGATGTAGAAGCTCCATCCTTGTTGTATTTTGGAAGAGGATTCTTAAAGGTGCCATGATCACCATTTGTCTTGAGACCATCGACCATTAAATCACCTCTATCAATCATGTCTTGAACAATATTTTTAAGCCTCATGCAATCATTTGTTTGATGCCCTTTGTTTTGATGGAAATCACAGA
Source organism: Cryptomeria japonica (assembly GCF_030272615.1). Taxonomy (NCBI): domain Eukaryota; kingdom Viridiplantae; phylum Streptophyta; class Pinopsida; order Cupressales; family Cupressaceae; genus Cryptomeria; species Cryptomeria japonica. Next base: position 10,104,271 of record NC_081407.1, read on the forward strand.
AGTGTGAGTCATTCCACCAAGGTGGTTTGACCTGGGGTTTGAAGTTGTTTATAGCCGGTAATGTGATAATCTTGTTTACCAGGAGTTCTCTGAATGCTGATTCTAATGATTGCCCCAATGGTGTGTAAATGCATTTATTTGGAAAGTTGTTGGTGGTACCCCTTGAATTAGGAATAGGTCCTCGATTTGTGTTGTTGTTTTTGTTGGCATTTTGGATATGTTGATATGGTTTTGTCATTGATATCAACATCTGTCATCACTTATCAACACTTGGAGATCTATGGTTATGTTCATCGGCAAGTCAAAGACTTATGCATAGTCACTGGTATTTGGTTCACCGATAGATTATATTATTCACTGACACTTGGAATAACTTGGAGACTACTTGGTTATGTCGAAGACATTATTCGATCACTTGGTTTTGGCGATTTGGTTAAATGTTTATTTGGGTTTGCATATTTGCTGTTACTGACAAATAGGTCTAGGATATGCACTGGCAGGTATATCTATTCGAGATCAACACAACACATTATGGAGATGATTTATTATTATTGTAAATGCATTGAGCCGACATCATGCATCGGATATTGATTTACTTGTAATTGATTTTATTGTAATATCTTTTAGTGAGCCGACCTATTCAATTGGTCTTAGGTTATGGTATAAATGTAAGATCTCATTTGTGAGATTGAAGTGTGAATGCAAAAAGGATTGCAATAAGGTATATGCGAAAATAAGCAGAGCTATACACACAGACATCATTTGAAGGTTGAAGGAAGGATTTTGTGAAGGCAATCAGAACTAAACCGGTACTAAATCCAACATATGAAGATGTTATTTTATGCAGTACATTATCATTGGATTTAACCATCCAATTATAGTCAGTGTGACTCTCATTTTGTGATTGAGCAGTGAGCTCTAGGCAGCTGGACTTTCTGCATGTGTAGAATCCATATTGTACACACATACTATTTGCAGTAGTATCATTTGATTGTGGGTAAGGCTTCCCATCGTGGTTTTCCCCTTACAGGGTTTCCACGTACAAATATTTGTGTTACGTGTTGTGGATGTTATTGTCTTTCTGTTTCATGCATTAATATTTACTGATATTTCAATTAACTGTTAAGACTATCTACCGACATAAAGTTTGGTTTACCAGTATTAAGCATTAAGTTTTGGTTAAGTTAATTTTGGTTGAATTTATTGGACAACTGATTCACCCCCCCTCTCAATTGTCTCCAGGACCTAACAGTTTTGGGTATTGTTGGTATTGTTCGCATTTGAAGGTTCTGGGTCGGTATTGGGTGCATAAGTGTTAGTGCCTTGGTTAGAAACCTTTTGATTCTTGGTAGCTTGAGGATTACCTGATAAAGCCAATACTGGTTGTTTGGATTTTATATCACTATTATCATTTCCAGTGTTTTTGTTTCTGGTCCAGAACCTAGCTTTGTCTAAGTTGTTGTTGTTGTTCTGGTTATTGAAATGAGAGTTGGATGAATTAGTTCCCTCTTTAAAGAACTTAAATGTTCCTTTCTTGATACATGCCTCCTCTACTTGGATTCCATTTTCAATTAATTTGGCAAAAGATGGTATGCATTGGAGTTTGAGTATGTAACTCACTATTTAGATTATCGATAAAAATTTCCATCTTTTCCTTTTCAGGCACATCTCGAGGATATCTTCAAACCATCCGTCTCCAACATTGAAGAAACACCATGAATGTTTCATTGTTTTGGTATGGCAAACATCTAGCATGGTGATTGCATGTTGAATATTGTAGGAGTATTGAGTGATAAATTTGTCGACTAACTCATCAAAGGATCTAACAGGAGGTGTGAGTTTGGATAGCCACTCCATTGTTTGTCCTCCCAAGCTTCTTGGGAATAGCCTCATTAAATAGGTGTCATCATGGGCAAATTCAAGGCTCATGGTACAAAACTCCTGAACATGATCACGAGGATCGCTCTTACCATCATATTTGTCAAATTTGGGAATATCTGAATTCGGGGGAAAAGGTATCATTTTTAACCTTCTGTCAAAAGGGTAAGGACAAATTTCATTTAAGGAATACCACACTGTTGTCCCCTATTGCATGTCATGCATTTATCTTTGCAGCATTTGTATTTGTTGTGTGAGAGCAACCAAGGGTGCAATTGCTTGCCGAGGGAAGAGTTCTTTCCCTCTCGTTATCCCTAGTTTGGGTATGTGTGTGCTCTGGTATGTTTTGTTTAGGTATGTTTTGTTCAGGGTCACGTGCTTCCTCTTCTCTTTGTTGTTCTTGATAAGTATAATTTCGAGACCTTGTTCTAAAGACGTCAGTATCGAAGTCTTCAGGGATCCTATCTCCTTTGCTTGTTAGCATGAGCAAGTATTTTTTTTGTCGGCCTCTATGAGTTTTTCCACAAGTTTTTGAAATGAAGCGCTTTCTTGACATTCTTGGAGGAGCTCCTCAGAAATTTATGTGTCTTCTAGATTTGGATACTTGAAAGGATTTGATAATCTTTGACCCATACTGGACTTTGGTTGTGGTTTGCTTTGCTTGTTTCGTTGAGAGCGAGTGACAACGAGCATCTAGTAGAAACTTTCTGTGACAAAGGGGATGAATTCCTCTTCTGTGTGTTGTTTGGGGGTTGGTGGTTCAACTCGAGGTATCTTGTAAGTGATGCAAACTTCTAGGAAGAAAGTTGGATTGATCTTTCCTCCACGATTTAGGCGTTGGTTGAATGCTGATTTTTGGCAAAAGGCTCTACTTCTAAATGGCTCTTCATCAAATTCGTTTGACTTGTGAAGATATAAGCACATATGATGGAGAAATGTGCGGTGAGATTTGAAGAGTTGGCGATTGATGTAGATAAATCTATTCCTTTTAGAAAGTTTCTGGGAACTAGGTTGCCGTTTCTTCAACTTAGTGTTGGGATGAAGACTTTTTCTTCTCAAAATATGAGGAATGGTCATACACAAGCGATCAATGGTTTCCTTTGACTTGTTTGGATTATGATACTTTGTTTGAAATCTTAAGTCTACTTTTATCAAATGAAGGTTTAAATGCCCTCTCACGACAAAGTGCATCAAATGATATGGAATAAGAGCTTTCTCGATATGGAAACTCGATTTGACAACTTAGGTTTAAACTAGGTATGTTTTGATGATAGCATCCGTTTAATTGGAGGACCTTTTGATTAGTGTAATGATGTTACCTGATTTTGATAGGAGAGAGTGTTATCCTTAACTAGTTTCAGAGTTTTGACAACTTTTGCTCTAAGAATGTCTTGTTTGATTTTTTTGGAATAGTTCTGATGTTCTGATTCGAGTTTTGCATGATGAAGTCGATTGAGGATCCAAAAGGGTTTTTCAAACTGTTGTTTAAAATTTTCAAAAAAAGTTTATTTTGTTCTTTGTTTTCATAGTTTTCTTTATGCACTAAGACAAAAACTAGATGCGCTAAAGTTCGACTCAGACACATTGTTTAAAACAACCAATGCGCTAAGTTGCCCTTGTTACGCACTAAGACAATGTTTTGATCTCTGCTATTTCAGTAATAGTTATGTGCTAATCTGGTCCGAGTATGCGTTAATGTTTAGACCTAAAGCGCTACTGTTTGCCCCCAATGCACTAGGCTGTTGTTTCAATGCGCTGATATGTCTTCAAGAAGCGCCAATGTTTAGTTGTCAAATGTTCAGATTGTTATGCACTATTTTTGAGAATGAATGCGCTAAAGTTTGATTCAGATGCACTAGGCTGTTGTTTCTATGTGCTAAACTACCCTGTTTTGTTTGATTTGTGTGTTTTTCTAGGAATTTTAATACTGTCTTAACTTTGATAGATGATTTTATGAAGCATAACATGCAAACACAACACGAAAAAGACAACCATTTTTGCCTATTCTAAACAAAGAGTGTATGTTCTATGAAGATGTGTTCAAATCCCCAATGTTTTCACAGGTTTGGATACAAATAATACAATTCAGATAGACTCTTTATTCAAAGGTCGTCAACAATACCATAGTTCACTAGTCTCGATACTCCGTCAGCTCAAACAATCATGTCACCCCCTAGGGGGTGCCCATTTTTTTCCCTTTTGCCATAAATTAACCCAAAGTGAATTGCTTCACAATTGAGTAGCTATCTTGGGAGATATATGGTGAGTAATCATGGGGGATTATTCTTCCCCACCCTTCACTAATACATTTGAACTAGATTATCGACTGAGGTTTCCGACGAAGAAGGTATATTGTGGCCAAATTTGATTTTTTTTTTGAAAAAATGCCTGCATTCATCGTAATTCCAACGGAAATTACCCATTTGGTTTTGACGAAGAAGGCATTAGCAATGAGAATTTTCTTTTTTTCAAAAAAGTGCTCGAGTTCATCGTAATTCTGACGACAACGGTCATTACAAAATAAAAAAAGAGGTGAGGAATTCATTTGTGAATTGCAATCCTGCGTAGGCATCCGTGGCGACTTCAACCCCCAAGAACATCAAACCCGCATCGAAGGCAATCCCACGCAAGAGGTAGATTCAAATTGCCCTAGTTTTTAATTTCATGTTGCAAAAAATATACATGTGGTGGTTAATTGTCCTAGTTTAATCTCGTAAAACCATAGAACTATGATTGAGGAGTGAGCGTTCAATTTTGTATCAACAATCCCTTCCTCCCATATACGTGCGTGTTGATTTTTCACATGAGATCACATCTCTTTACGACATCATATCAAACAATTCACGAGCCTTATCCATGTTTCCACATTTTGCATTCATGTCAAGTAGGGCATTTGCAATACAACACCTAACAAAATTTCTCTATCCGTTACGCTTTGATGGATGTCCATACCCTGTTTCAAAGCTCCCATTTTTGCACAGGCAGGGAGGATGCTGGAAAAGGTTGTGGAATTTGGCTTTATGCCTTCCAATTTCATTTGCTTGAAAGTGTCTAAAGCCTTTTTGACAAATCCATTTTGTGCATATCCAACAATCGTTGCAGTCCACGAGACAACATTTCTTTCAAGCATTCTATCAAATAGTTCACATGCCTTGTCTATGCTTCCATATTTCGCATACATGTCTACCAAGGTAGTTACAACTACAACATCTGACAAAATTTCTCTATCCTTTATGCTTCAATGAATGTCCATACCTTGTTCCAAATCTCCCATTTTGGCACAGGCAGGGAGGATAGTAGCAATGGTCGTGGAATTTGGCTTTACACCTACCGATTGCATTTGGTTGAAAGTTTCTAAAGCCTTCTCAACAAATCCATTTTGTGTAGTTGCAACTACATCTGACAAAATTTCTCTATCTTTTATGCTTTGATGGATGTCCATACCCTATTCCAAAGCTCCCATTTTGGCATAGGCTGGGAGTAGGTTGGCAAACGTAACTAAAGAAATGCAATGATCAGCTCCAAAGACATCAAACCACTACTAACAAAACCGAGAGTGTAAAATATGATAGGGAATAGTGTGAGCTATCCTGAAATAAAATATTTTATTTTCAATTTCAACTAAAACATAATTACTCAACCATTTAATGTTATTAATGTGTTTAATTTATGAAAGAGATAAATGGTTGGCCACAAGTACATGAGTTACTAAATGCACACAAATAAGTGAATTTGATATTCAAAACTATCTACAATGAATTCAATTCTTGTCCATTAGTCATTTATGTTTGCAATAAGCATCTTTCTTTATTTTTCTTAATCTTTATTCATAGTTATGTGCATATTTCACATTCTATAATTAGGATATCAATTGCTATGGCTGAACACTAGCATGATGTTTGTGTTGTGGTATAGATGCGTGGAAACATAATTATGGGATTGTTATATTATAGAGATCATAAATCTAGATATCACATATTAGTTATAGCTCTTCTTGGATTGAGTCTAAAGTTGACATACAGTCATAAAGCCATTATTAGCAGATCTATCCATTTCTAGTAAAGACAATTGAGAAAGTCATTTTGATATTGAGAGTTTCTTATCTGTTTACCTATTGATCATTATTAAGCCATAATATTTAGGTCTATTTATCTCTCTTGCAAAACCTCTGTAAGTGTCCTAGATTTTTCCTACTACTCACTCTTCAATTTGGAAAAATGGAGTTCTAAAGATTTGTTGCACAAGATGGTGTTGAACGTATCAACAAGGCTAGCATGGAAGGCATGTTCAAGCTTCCAATTGTACAACTTACAACAAATGATTTGTTGATAGAAGAAATTCTTGAAATAGGGATACAATCGAAAGACAAGTAAGTACATGCAAACCTCCTCAGTTGAAAGTAAAATCTGTGTATAAAAAGAGTACATTGAATCCTAATCCATAAACACAATAGAGATACCGATGGAGACTTAATTGGATGTAGCATGTCGCACCAAAGTTGTTAGAGTATGCTAAGATAGTACATAATGTTTCGTTAAGCCACATTAGTATTTTACCCAGATCATTATCTACCAAAACTAACTATAGTAATCCTTTTGAGGATTAATTTCATGGTGCTATATCTTCATTTAGTTCCACTTCTTGTTGGAGAAAAGAACAGTTATTTCTTGAGGTAGATGAATATCCCATCAACAAAGGACAAGACCCTTTCTAGAATATAACAAATTCTACTCCAACAAAAGATCATGGGGGTTTCACTAGAGATATTGAATAAGAGATAGACTTCTACTGCTGCATTAAAAGCATTGGCATGTTCTTCATTTATTGATGTAAACTCTCCGTGATGCCACCACAACCAACAAAAGTGTAAAAATTTGTTTGCAATGCATGGATTTTGAGGATTGTCCTTTGAGAAAATAGAATTAAAGTATGGAAGCAGGATCTGCCAGCTCTTGAGGGAAAGACCATGTCAGACAATAATTTTTATTTTCTTGCCTATGAAGAAAGACCATGTTAGATAATATCAACAAACAACAAAATAAGGAGACAATTGCTATATTGTGGTCTAACTTGAAAAGAAAAGGTGATGGAAAATGTTATTGTCCGTGCAAAATTTGTAAGGGGTTAAAGACTGGAAGACTTCTAATCAAAACAATGAAGAAACATTGTAGGCTGCATGGTAACATTGAAGGTGGACATGATTATCATCCATTGGTAAGTTTTTCATTATATCGTTTTGACAATTTATATACATAATAAATCACATGATGATGAGATCATGATCATGGTTTATTTATGTATATCAATTTTATATAGGTCGAGCACCCCGGAGCACATGGTATGGATCAACACAACCCTAAGAATATGGTTTTCGAAGTGGATGAACATGGAGGTTTGAATATTGAAGCTGAAGATAATGATCCCATGGAAGATGACGATCATGAGCCAGAAAACACAATTGAAGATGATGGTACAAATACATTGATCCATGACTCATTTAGTACTCGTGCAGCTGATCATGATGATGAAGATGACCTTGATGTTGTTCATGATGTCCCTCTACTTGAGAAGGCATCTGAGGCCCTTTATGAAGGCTCGTAGGCAACTCTTCTCTCAACTGTATTGTTGTTGGTGAACTTGAAGGTTATGAATGGTTTATCCAACATAACAATGTCACGTATGTTAAGGCATGTCATATATGTCATAATAAACTGTGAATCATGCTGTACGATTAATATTCTTTATTATAACAATTATATTTTGTTGTTGTAGATTGATAGGTGAGTTTTTGTTACCACCATCAAATATTCTACCTCGCTCATACTGAGAATTATCTGCCGTTATGAAAGATATTGGAATGGAGTATCAAGCAATAGATGCTTGTCCCAATGATCATATTATATATCACAAACAACATGAATTTCGAACTGAATGCCCTGAATGTCATATCAGTAGATATCAAATAGATCAAATAACAAAAAGGGTTCCTCGCAAGGTTCTTCGCTATATTCCCATTATTCCACGTATGCAATGATTATTCAAGTGCACTAGCTTGGCACAATTTATGGATTACCATGCACACAATAGAAGTCAAGATGACATTATTCGAATGCCTGTGGATGGTTCAACATTTATGGACATAGAGGAAAAGTGGCCACACTTTAAAGAAGAACCTCGCAATCTCAGGCTTTCATTGGTAGCAAATGATGTCAATCCATTTGGAGAGATGAGATCTGTTTACTCAGTGTGGCCTATTTTTGTTATAAACAATAACATTCCTCCATGGATGTCAATAAAGAGGTAGCACATAATGTTGGCAATGATTGTTCCAGGTATTTTATCATTTAAATATAGTCATCTAAATTTAATTATAAATATTGCAGTAAAATGGTCATAAAAATTATGTAATGTTTTTGTTCATTCGATTAGGTAAGTACCAAGTTAAAGATATGCATGTATATATCGAGCCTCTTATCGACGAGTTGCTGGAGTTATGGAATGGTGTCACTATGTATGACGTCTCTAGACCAATAGGACAAAGACAATTTCAATTCCATGCGATGCTTCTATGGACAATACACGATGCCCCGGGGCTAACACATTTTTGTGGTGTGTTATAGTGTTTAAGTTGTGCATGAACATTATAATTCAAAAAATTATCATATTTAATCCAATTATACATTATCTTGTAGGTCTTCAAACAAAGGGAAAATTTGCATGTCCTGTTTGTGGTCCAAAGATGAAATCTCGTCATTCAAAAAGTTTAGGAAAGCAAGTGTTTGATGAGTATAGGCACTTTCTCCACAAAAATCATAAGTATCGAAATACTGAAAAACATCTTTTCAATGGGAAAGAAGAGAATACATAAAAGTCATGAAGAATGACACCTCACATGTGGAAGTTGGAATATAATAGAATTAATCTTCAAGGTAATGCCATTCGATCTATTGGTTTGTCATAAAACATCTTTTCTATTTTGTTTTGTTTACTGATGATGTGATTGATGATCATGAAGGTCGTGAAGGCATAAATGACCACCTTCCTAAGGGAATAAAAAGTTATCCCCGACAATTTACTAGGTTTCCCTACTATGAGCAGTTACAAATTGTTCATTTGTTTGATAGGATGCATATTGGAAAGAATATAACAGAGACATTATGGAAAATATTGGATGGAAGGCGTGACAAAGAAAAAATTGTCAAAATATGTAGTGACATTCAGGATTCCAATCTTGCAATGATAAATGTCATTCAATCAAATAGCCATGTAGACCAGATTAATATAAGTGAGCTTCCTTGGTTATTAACGGACCAACAAAGAAATGCTATAAAAGAAGTCATACGAAAAATTTGATTTCCCACAGGATTTGCTGCGAACATAAACAATCTCATATCAAAGAAAAGTGAATTTGGGCTAGGGATGAAAACGCCTAATTGGCATACCTTCATTAAGGTAATTCATGTTCTTGTGTTTTTAGTATGTATTTAATTACTGAGCGTACGTGTAATTTTCATTATGTTACAAAAAAATGGAAAGATAATTTTATAATTGTTGCAGTATGTTCTACCTCTATCTCTCCCAGACGACTTCGACAATAATGTCAAGCAAGTCATATATGATCTTGGAAAATACATGAGGTAAGTAGTGATATTTGTTTAGTTCGTTGTATAGATATTATATTTGCGATTTGTTTTACTTCTTATGTAATATATTTTTTTGCATCTTGAATACCTTGTAGGTGGTTGTCATGTAAAGAAATCCATAAAGACGATATAAAATATTGGAAGAGAAAAATTCCTCATTTAATGTGTGAAATGCAAAAGTGTGTACCTCCAGCTTTTTTCAATACACAAGAACACTACCTCATACACCAAGTTGAGGAGATTGAATTGTGTGGACCTGTACACACTAGGTCAATGTGGATGGTTGAGAGGCATTTGAAATTTTTGAGGGCTTTGGTTCAACAAAGAGCACATCCCGAGGGTTCTATGGTGGAGGGATATATGGTATACTAGACTATGGTGTACATTTCTAAATATCTTCCTAAGTTTGCAGCAAAGATCCACGTGGATCGCATTTGGGATCCCAACACCATTAACAAATTCAAAGGGGAGTACTTGACGGGGAAAGGTAGATTGAGGAAAGTGAGAGGTAATTATAAGATGTTACTATAGTTAATTAATTCTTAATCTTCAAAATAAATCGATTGTAAGACGTCTATTTATTTTTTGTACAGTTGGTTGAGAGTGGGATGCACTACATTTGTATATTGCAAACAATCTTGATTGGATGACGGTATGGATTGAATGTTGTCAACATTCTGGATGCACGTTAACATGGGAAGGTGTGGCTTCATTGGTTAAAGAAGCACATCGTAATGGAGATTCCAATGTTACATAAAGGGAGATTGATTTAGCATATGGTTTAAGAGATAAACAGGCACATATAAATTTATTAATCACCCATATGTTTATCAACTCACAATGCAATAAGTTTTACATGTTTGACATATCGCAGGTCAAACACCACAATGCTATGTGCTACAATGGTCATAAATTTCGCATAAAAAAGTTGGATGACATGAAGAAAACTTGTGATTCTGGCATCACTACAGTCTTTGAGGTGACAAATATTTCATCTAGAAATGACATTCATCCTCAACAGTCTCAAAATCAATACTATGGCATTTGGGATGATATACTTGAGTGTGACTTTAATTCCTTCAAATTAGTTTTGTTCGTCGTCAAATGGTACAGGCTACGATTGAATAAAAATGATCCCGATAGAACTGTTATTGAACATGATAATGGTTTTATAATGCTAAATACAAGGTCATTTGAACTAGTTGGGGATGAGTCCTATGTTCTTCCAAGCCAATGTGAGCAAGTATTTTACTCAGAGGTTCCACATAAACCGGGTTGGTCATTTGTTGTTAGACATGATCCAAGAGGAAGGACGATAAAGTATAATGTGATGGAAGAAGAAAGATGCCAAAGAAGAAGATACAGAAGAAGTAGAAGATGAAGTGGATGATGATCACAATCGATAGTTTCACAATGACAATGAAGAAGAACAAGAAGAAGAAGAAGAAGAAGAAGAAGAAGATAATGATGATGATGATGATGATGATGATGATGATGATGATGATGACAGTGATGGTGATGATGGTGATGATGATGATGAAGACGTTGATGATGATGATGATGACAACAACGATGATGACGATGACGACGACGATGATGATGACGAAGACGACGACGACGACGACGACGATGATGATGATGATGATGATGATGATGATGGTGATGGCGATGGTGACCTTGATGTTCATGATGATGAGGAATGAAATGTATGAGGAATGCGATTAGTATATTATCTATTGAATATTGACTTATTGATAGAATTTTTTTTACATAATTAATTCATTCTGTTTTGAATTCTAATGCCATTACATAATTAATTCATGACGCACCTTTTAATATGGAGATGGAGATAGGGGGTATGACTATTTATGTGACAATTTTTAAACTATGTTTATTTATGGAAATTGGATTGTTTATTAGCTATGTGACTATTTATGTGACCATTTAGTTGAGGATCCTGCATAGTCTACATAAAGTAAAGGTAAGGAATTACAAAATTTACAATGATTTTGATGACAATATCTTTTTATTATTTAATACTTTTTTTGTCTACAAAGTTCATGTTGTTCATGTTGTGTATGATGTAATTGCGCTAACGTTTTTTATATTTTTTCTTTGTCACAGGCTGACATGGATCCATCACATATTGCAGACAGAGATGTACCTTGCGACACTTCTACCGAGCAGGTAAACCTCATTGTAATTGTACAAATTAGGTAGAAGCAAACTGTTACATTATCATGTTCTTTTTTTTACTGACTTATACTAATTTTGTAATTGTTAATGATATTCTTGACACAGACGGATGTTCGGGGAAAGGGAAAGGGAGTTGCAGTACCTGAGCACCTTTCTATGGATGTGGAATCATTAGGGTTAAGCAATGATGACCCTGAAGATCCCATAGACCTTGTGAAATTCTTTAAAACGCCTCTTATAAAAATTAGAAAAGAGATTGTTGCTTTGGCAGCTGTGCATCCTACCACTGATGAGATACGACAGAGGGTGGAATTATTGTACAAGACAACAGAAAACTTGCAAATAAGCAGTAGTGAAAGCTTTAATTATAACAAAAGTTCAATAATGATTTATATTTTATTCTCTTTTTATGTCATTAACTAAAATATGTACGTATTGTTTTTACAACAATTTATTCGCCCTCATGAAAGTCGTTCCTACGATCAGGGTGTTGCAGGATCAGGTGATGACGATTTTTTTGTATTATCACTTGCTTGGCTTATCACTCTGAGTACCCAAAACACATCATACTTGATACTGTCAATTTTCAAAATAAAGGTTCATCCTTGTTTACAATTCTTGCACTTTTCATATATTTAATGTATTATTCTTTAGGTGTTGTCAATGTTACTGTGCAAATGCCGACGCCGCCTCATCAGAGGTCACCCTCACCTGTATTGCTGACTACAATGTTGGCAACACGTAGCATGCAGACATCCTCTAGTGCATGTCATATTGGCCCGTCCACTATTGGTAGATCCCCTCTTTTGCTCTATCTTCTGTCATGTGTTTATTTCCCTTCAAGCATTCTTTCTTGAATTCTAATGCCATTTCATAGTGGATTCATTTTTTGTAGGAGGAGATGCACATGAGGATGTGCCACAGGTGACTACTACTGATAACATAGCATCATTTCCTGGATCTTCTCGTATTGCTAGTACGGGAACATTGCAGGCCACATTCATGGTGAGCGACGAAGAAATGCTTCCCTTAAAGAAACAAAAGGTTCTAGGTACTTTAAAATTATTATTATATATACTCTAATTGTAATTTACTTTATGATCACTCATTTTGGACTAATATTGATGCCATGAATTTTTTGCAGGCAATGATATTTTCTATAAACATCTTAGTGACATTGCATTACTGATATTTGGGCCCACCATACGTAAAAGGTGGTACATCATATGTGAACTAACCCTTATCCACTTTTGATTTCACTTTTCCTTTGATCCATTTCTTGAAGTTTAATAAAAGTAGCTTCAGTTCATTTCTGAATCTAACAGGTTTGTTTTTGCTTTAAAAGGTGGAATGACCAAGTAAAAAAGGTTAAAAGATAAATTGACAAACCAAATGGTTGAGTGGTTTGGAAATGACACCTTTGACAAAACCAAGCTCCTTGAAAAAGCTGGCACATATCTAAAGTATGTGAGGGATCAATACAGGACCCATTTGGAGAGGAACCTAAAGTATGAGCGTCCCCCCATGATTCCAGAGAGGGAGTGGAAGGACCTGATTTTGGATGCCAAGGAGAGAATTGAAAGGAAAAAAGGAAATACACCAGTAGATGCCAGAAGAAGGTACAAGATACTATTAAGAATGTAATTATGTACTAATTAATTACTCTTTATATTTATATAATCTAACATATTTCAAACTTTTTATAGACTGAGTTACACGTCAAAGGCAACCAAGGCAAGGCAAGAAAAGCACGAGCAACACAAACTCGGCTCTGGTGGTTACATGAAACTTGCTGCATGAATTGTAAGTATCTCATGTAAACTCCCATATTGTCTCAAAATATTAATAAATTGCAAACGTTTTTTTTTATCAAACAATGCAAGCAAAATTCATGGTACCAAGCAAAAATGCAGGGCTCTGAATTAAATAGAGTGCCCATAGAAGATGACAAGAGAATTGCCTACCAGCAAGGCTATTCAGCCGTGGCTGATCAGCTACGAGAATTGAGTGGGAATACACAACATTCGAGTGCATCCGTCACATAGGTAAATATGTTAAATGGAAGTTGTTTCAAATTGAATACTTTACCAATAATCTAATTGATGTTGAGTTCCAACATAAAGTGACTATATTTGTTTTAAATAAGCAAGCAATGATAACAATGTGCATGTCATTGGAATGCAGCTTGCTAATTGTGAAACACCACCTGCACATGAAGGTCCGGATATGCATCCCAGTAGTGGAGGTATTCATATGCTATTCAAATTTATTTATTTAGCTATTAATACAATTAAACATCTTAATTTGTAATTAGAGTAGTAATTAATGTAACCTTTCTTGTTAATATTTTAGAGCATGTAGTCAGTGGTGAGCAAGTGGAGCATGATCTGGGTACACAACCTCAAGAACGTGATGTTCCCCACTCAAGTAAAGAGGACCGTGGTGTTCAACATGTTTAGGTTGAGGCTACACAAAATGATGTGTCCCCATCAGGTAAAGAGCACAACAATTATGTTCTCTAAATTAATGAAATACTTGTAACAATAATAATTTTTTTTTTTTGAATTTAACCCATTTCTTTGTTATTGCAGAGGACCCCCCTTCGCTTCAGTGTCCTCGTCCTTAGTATAGGACTAGGCATACATTGAGATCACGAGCAGTTGGCAGAACATTAGCTTCAAAGAAAAAACAAAGAAAGAAATGATGGTAATCTAACTTATTTGATAATGACTGATTTTTATGTGTTAGTGAATGTAATTATGTGCTAATTAATGGTTATGGATGATATGTGTTAAATAATATTGATGAATGTTGCGTGTTAATTGATGTTAATCAATGTTATGTGTTAATGAACGTTATGTGGTATTAGTGAATGAATGCTATATTTTATTAATGGTAGAAAGAATTAATGAATGAATGTTATAAGATGTTAACAGGGAATTTAGAGTGATGTTAGGGGGGGGAGGGGCCAAATGAGCTTCCACCTTCATGTGGTTGGCCCTGTTAAGTAGAGAATATTAAACTATTCTCAAAACCAAGCGAAGCTCAACAAGGTAACACACTTTTCAATATTTCATTATGTTGCACAGTTAATCTTATTGAATAATGTATATTGAATCTTAATTGCAGGGTCCAACAGAGCCAACACGAACAACAACACCATGAGTTGGTGGGTATAATGAACTCCCATATTGTCTTGTCTGTACACGAACAATATGAATTGCTTCTAGTGTTGATATCCAAGGTGGGACTATAAAAGTTATGAATATGCCTCATCCTTGTAAGTTTTTTTATTACAACTCCTAATTCTTGAGACTAAACTTTTTGTTCTTGATGTTTTTCACTAGTTGTCATAACCTCTGACTTTGATGCTTCTACCTTAATAGAACTAGATGTTTCTTGTATGCATACTTGGTCAAGGACTGCATTATGATGCTATAGGGCTACAAACTAAAATTATTTATTGTATTGAGTTGCACATTTGACATGAGTTGCCCTATGACTGCTATGCACATTTATGTATATACACTATTTCTAGTCTGTATATTGATATTAATTTTGAGAAAATATTACAAAACTCAGAGTATTCTCCATAAGACTAGAAAAAAGCTCAGATAAATTTCTGCAGCGTTTTCTTACAATTACTTGCGATCATTTTTTTAGTCTCGGTATCCATTTATAATAGTATGGATGCATACAAGCTTTGGACCCTTCAAAAGAAAGTTTGTTACAAACAACCGGTCATTTTCAAGAAGCGATTATAAGTCCTTTTCAGCATTTGCAGCTTCCTCTGCTTGTTGTTCTGTTGCAACCTCCTGTAACTACTCCCGAGCATCTTCTTTCTGTCCCATATACTTATCTTTCCACTCCTGATACACATCATCACTAGGCCAAGTAAAACTAGCAATCTTTTGTTTCATATCTTCTAGCCACTTCCAAGTGACTCGTACATGCCCAATCTCTGTTTCTATGAAACCATAATGAGATTTCACTTTTTCAATTTCCTCAATTGTTTGGACAAATAAGGATGCGTCATCAGTACTAATAATTTGATTGATCTCTAGGGACAAATTATGGTCCACCTCCTTTAACCAAGTCTTCTCTTCCTTTAGTTGGTCAGGACCAATGGAACCTCCTAGAAACATTTCAAATTTATGATTTGAATATTCTTTCCTATAAAGTTGGGCTTTTCTTTTTATACCCGATCCTTCCACTGAAAGAATATTCATCTCTTTTATAAACTCACATGTGGACCTTAGATTGTCATTCTCTTCTGCATCTACATGGGAAGAACACATGAGCTCTAACTCTTTACCTCTAGGCACCCACTTATTCAGGATTGGTTCCAAAGTGGTTTTTCTTCTCTCAATTTGATCAAAATCTCAAGAATCCTCTTCATATTTATGTATACATTGGAGGTTTTGACTGAGTCAACAAACTTCAAGATGGTGGCTTTCACCTTCTCCTCATATTTATTTGCATACAATGTTTGAGTTTGTTTTAATTTTTCCAATTCATGTTGGACATTTTCAGGTAATTGGGAACTAGAAGGCATAGGAGAAGGGGGATATTCAATGATGGGACTAGTAGGAGGGGGTCTTGCTAGAGAGGAGGCTATCATGAGTATAGAAGATTCACCGAGATAATATTGACCTGCCAGTTGACTCTAGAGTCTAGCAATTATGTTGTCTCTATTGGCTATTCCTTCTTTAGCATCATTGTAAGCTTTTAAAATAGTCTCCAACTTCAATTGGAGATTAGCCTTTTCTTTTGCCTCTTTCTCTGCCACCACAACATTGAATTTTGCAGTCTCTAGGATTGTGCTTGTAGCTTCCACTACCCCTATGTCTTGGACTCTTTTAACTATCATGCCTCCTATGAGGCTAGAATCTGATGCATCTTCCCTTCTTTTGTTTTCATCCTTCTTTAAAGACCACATGACAAGAGCAACATTATCTTTGCTGAATGTCACTCCTTCCATAGGATTTGTTTCTTTCCTCACTGCATCAAGCACTAAGGCATCAACTATATCCCATTTAGGGAGAATCAACACACCAGCCTTTGCTACCATTTCTCTTCCTTTATCTGGGGTGATTGCTTTGAACTCCTCCATCATTTCTTGCTTAACCTCTTCTTCTACCTAAGTTGTATTTTTAAGAGGCTGTTCACTTTTCCTCTGTTCACATCTAGTCTTGAATTGATCATTATTTTGCTTCCATAGAAACTGTATAAAAGCTCATGATGTGACAAAATTACTGTTAGCTAGGAATTCTTCACTAGCTTGCTTAATAGTAAGGTCCATTTCTTGGCCCTTTAACTGACCATAAGTCAAATCCATTTCAGCATTAGGTGGCTCTTCGGGCATCCCCTCTTGGGTCTCCTCATAGGTGTAGGCAATCTCACTGAGACTCCCTAACTGCAATAATTGTTCAGCCACAACTTGTTCATCTCCAATGTGGATAGGAGACTGAGATGGAGAATATTGAGGCTCATGAGTTTCAATTTCCTTTCCCACTCTCTACTTCTTAGGGGAATCCTGGATGTTAATGACATCTTCAATTTTCCTCTTCCCTTTTGAAGTGGAAGGCTCACCTGTCATTGGCATTATCACAGTGTACTTTGACCTTTTGTGCATTACATAGTCACCACATGGGATATCTTTAGAAAAGGCAGGCTTAGCCAATACCATCTTAGCCTTATCAGGCTCATTTTGCATTATGGCCTCCCTCTTTTCTTTTAAGGTCTGCATGAGATCTTCAAAATAAAGAATCAGGAATTTTATTTTCTCCTCAAATGGATTGAAGCTAGAAAGGGGGTCATAGCCAACGTCAAATTGATGGATAAAATCAAGGGCTTTCTTATATGCCACCCACTTTTCCTTCCTCAGTTCTTTCTCATCTAAACTGAATTCATTTCTAATCAGATCTCCTGGGAACTGAAATTGATGTGGCCTACCTCTGCACACTGCTCTTTTTCTGAACATGCCATTGAAAAAATCCTCGGGGTCTGCACATCTTGACACTGCAGTAGACAGCCTATATGGCTTAAAGAATTCTTCAAAAAATCTCCATCCACCCTTAGTGATCACAAAATGGTGAGCCATGGTAATAGTTGGGAAAATAGTCCCTTTACCTCTATTGGTTAGCTCTTCTTCTTGTACTCCCCCAATTTATCTCAGGACTTCTGCAATCCCTATCTTCAATGGGACCTGATAGGGTACTAAAAAGGGGGTGCCTCTAAATCCAAACACTCTAAAAATAGTAGACACAGGGTACAAATATATGTCTCCCCAATTGTGAACAATCTTGATATCCTCTGCAAACTCCTTTGGTCTGAGAAACTCCAAAAGAGCCTTAGGAATTCTAGGGTTTTCTCTGCATAGAAGAATCCTAATTTTAGATGCAAAGCATCTATCAAAATTTAAATAACTTGCATCTTCTCTATCCCAAGATAGAACAGTACTCCACAATTGCACTGGCATCTCCTCTTTATCCTTGACCTTAATCAGGTCCATCTCCTTTCCAAAATAATTAGCCCCTTTGAACAGAAACATATGCATTAACATGGACTACCATCCAAATGGCCTATCCACCTTACCATTTTTTATTCCTACTAGCCCTTTATGAATTGCATCAACAAGGTATGAGGCATAATCAAATGTTATTGCTAGGGAGGGGTTTAGAATTTGTGCAATCATTAACATATAATGGGTTGGCATATTCTTTTCAGCATTCTCTCCAAAAATCTAGCATAATTCCCAATACATACCCTTAGCTCTCAGAGTGAATAGGTTGAGAGAGAATGGTTCCATTGTGCTGGGGCCTACAACTGTTAACCCCCTATCTTTACAAAGAATTCTTTCAATGGGCCACTTCTAAGATGATCCCTTTGTGTGTTGTAAACCTAGGCTAACGACTCAAAGTCAATAGGTTCTAACAAATTGGAGGACTCACTGAGTTTAAACACTTTCCTGAATTCATCTTCATTTATCTCAATCAAGACTGATCCCTTTATGTTCTTGATGCATCTTGCCACAGAGTCATAATTCTGTGCAATTAGGGCTAACGGATCTACATCCATAAAAACACCTGGGACCACAAGCTTTCCTACATCCTGCTCCCATATGCCATTCAAAGGAGTTGGGGAATTCCTCTGCCCAAAACCGACTTTGAAGAGTCCTATCTTGACAATCCTATTTCAGGGTCCCTCAACCAATTACCCTTATCATAAAGGCCATCTCCAATTTTTAGACGAGGGTTATTAGGTACTAGCTCTTTGGCCTTAGCCCCAGCATTGGTGGACATGGTTAATTTCTCTAAAAAATCATCACAGATATTTCGGTCCCAGTAATTCACTTTCCCTATAAATTCTCTTCTGGGTGCCATTCTGGTCAAACAATTATACCACTAGAAGCTAGCACAGACCTCTAATGAAGTAATTCACACAACAATATTTGAGAACAAACCAAGAGTTATCAAGAAAATCACAAGAAACCTGATTATTCGCCTGAAGAAAATCACTCTGCAATAATTCGCTCTACAACAAACTTTGATGAAACAATACTTAGCAATCAAGTTGATGCGGACTGAAAAGGGCAAGTTGGCATTTAATTTTTTAGAAATTAACTCCGCATGCTTCGGCTTTCTTTTCAGAATTAAATTTGCCAAATCAAATTCAAAACTGGCTCCAATGGGTCATAATTTCTCTAAGTCTTTCCTCTGTTTCGCTCTTTCGCTACTTCGCAGAACATAAAACCCGTGCTCTTCTCTTTCATGAAACAATACTGACCGTTGGATCTTGAGAACTTACATCGTCTTTATCTCCGTTTAATCTCTTTGTCTTAGTGTCGGGCCCTACCTCCTTTTCGCCACTTCGTGGAGTTTAACAGTCGTGCACTTTTCCTTCGCGAGGCCGCGCCAAGCGTTAGATCAAACTCAAATCACCCGGCCTTTAACTCCAATCGGGATCATCAATCCTTTTAACTAACCGCGCCTCATCTTGACGGCTAATGGTTTTTGCCATTTCGCTGAGGTTAAGCTGTGGGCATCTTCGGGTCATGAAACAACGAGAAGCGTTGGATCAATCTTGAGATGAAGGCCTTTTAAGTGGGCCCTTTATCCAGGAATTACTTACTCCACTTTTTCTTTGGTTAATAAATGCCACATGGTAGTTGACCATTAGCCCTGGAAACTCCTTTTGGTTCCACCCTTAATCCGCCACGTGTTCCGTTTTACTATTCCCACATAACTGCCGGTTACACCTAGGCGGGCCCTCAACCACTTTTTTAAACCACATGTCACTCGACACATTACTATCAAGCCCTACAAAAAGCAACAGCTATTATGCCATGTCACTCCTCCGTGTGATTTCCACCTGTCTTTCGCGACTTCGCGAACATTATTCTTCATTTGGCTTGCAGCCATGAAACCACGAGAACTGTTAGATCAAAACAGACCTGATATGCTTTTAACTTCATGCCATGCATGTCCCTTGGGCCCATCGGCCTTTTTGCTACTTCGCAATGACTAACTTGCTAGTATCTTATCTTCGCGAATTCACGCGAGCCGTTAGATCTCAAGAACTTGCTCGTTGTTTACTCTTTTTATGACAACCTTGCCCGGACCCACTGCATACCACCAACTAAGTGCCTTGTCACCGCCATGTCATCGCCAACTGGGGTTACCACATTTACTACCACTCTTAGCGGGACCCTCCACCTTTTCGCTATTTCGCTGAAGGTATAGCTCGTGCATCTCCCGGCCATGAAACAACGAGAAGCCATTGATCTTTTTCCAACCTGATCATTCTTTAACCAAAGAAGACCGCTTATCTCTGGGACCCGCCAAACCCTTTCACCACTTCACGAAGGTTAAAACACGTTTAGCTTGATCTCACGAAACCACGCTGTCCGTCCGATCAGATGAAACTTGATCGGTGTTTAGCTTTGGTCCAAACCTATATGCCGGGTCCACCTTCGCCTTTCGCTACTTCGCGGAAACTAAGTTTTGAGCACTTTTTGGTCGTGAATCAATGCGGGCGGTCAGATCAACAAAAAATCGCATGATACTTATAAGGCCCGATGGACATTAGAAAAGGCAGATTAAAAGCGAACAAGAATAAAATATTTAAAGGGACCGCCTAGGTAAATGACAAGGGGAGAACACTTTTATGATAAATGGACCCATCGCTTAAGTGAATAAAGTAACGCCAAATTAGAAACCAAAAGGGCTTTTCTCAGGTATTGAAGCGACTTAAAACCTAAACCCTGAACCCCTTAGGATTTAAAACAAATTGAAAGAACTTCCTTCCTTTGATGGCTCTTTTATATTTATTTTTTTTATAAAAATGATCATCGTCGGAATTACGACGAATACCAAGCTTTCGACCGACGACTTCTTTGACTGTCGGTAGAGTCCATGGGATTGTCAAATTTCCGATGGGCATGGCATCATCGACCAATCCGACGTCGAGTTTTTGACGGTGGATTTTGTCGACACTCCAATGAAAATTTGTAGAAAATCCGATAAACGACTGTCGAAAATCAGCTCTGAATGTACTAGTGCTTGCACTATGATATTGCTAATGTTTGGATACTGACTTAGCTCAAGATTTCTATTTTCAAGGTTTGTAATCAAACTTCCTGTTCAATCGTCAGTGACAAACTCCCTCAGAAGGCTTCCCAACCTTTAGAACAAAGGCTTTACGTATCGTAAAGATACTGGGGGAAGGCTAATCGCTACACGAAACCGTTGAAAGGGACTTTCGTCACCCTCCACTTTTGATTATAGCGGGTTGAAACACTTGGCGATAAAGTCATTTCCCACTTAGGTCATTCCCCTCACACCGACCGTAATGGCTTTAAGAGTTTTTAGCTCCTCAGGAGGCAGGCCTACTAAAGGATGTAAATACTTGAAATAAAGAAAGCATAAGAGTGGTTTGGCTTTTTGGTCACCCAATTAAGGGGAGAGCATATACCTTCCACTTTCGAGAGAAGGCACAAAAATGTTCTTTTTATCCTTCAAAGAAATGGTTTGTTAATTTCTATTTGGAGATGTTGCTCCAAAAAATCATGGTGTTCTTTTTAACTCCCAAATCAATGATTTTTTTAAGCTAAGTAATGAAATCCTGGTCAACATAGCAAAGTTTTCAGGATGGTCAACAAAATGAAATCGATTAGGGGAAAGATTTCCCTCTTTTTGCCTTCTCTAGAATTTTGACGATGAGGTTCTTTGACTTATGCAAGAAATAAGATGGATCCTTTTAAACACCAAATGATGGTGAGGTTTGTTTTAAGCTTTGCAGAAATCAAAGTTTGTCTTGTTTTTTAAAACCCAAAAACTGAAGTGTTTTGCCTAACTTGTAAGAAGGAAAATTTGCTTTGCTGTTCTTTTTAGGTACTCCAAAATGAAAATGAGTTCATTTTACTAATAAGGAAATGAATTTTTTTTTATATAACTAACTTAACAAAGCTAGAAATACAAATTTTGTAACTCAAAGCCTAAAAATTTAGTAAAAGAAAAAAAATCTCCCAAACCTGCAAACAAATGTTAGTTACCTGCAGTAAAACCAGTTAGCAATAATTTTTTTTTCCCTTTTGTGGACTTCTACAAGTCTAATTTTAAGTCTGTTATAATTTTGCTTTCTGCCTGTGTCTGTTATGCATTACATAATGGAACCTATGCGCTACAAAAAGGGACTGATGCGCTAGCCGAATGCCCAGATGCGCTAGACTGATGTATTAAAGCGTTGATACATACATAAAATAGCATAAATTCTATGCGCTAAAGTTAAGTCTTGATGCACTAAAAGATGGTTTAAACGTGCTAAACAGTCTGCCAGATATGCTAAAGTATCGACCGGATGCGCTAGAGGATGCTTGCCACACATTGTAACAAGTTTTCCGCATACCTGCAAAGTTAGTCGTGCATCAAAAATGATTTGATAAATGGGGTTATGGTCCACGGTGGACGCCAGAAATGTATGCGGGAAAAGTGGTTCAATGAAACGAAAATTACGAAATCATGACTAGTTCACACACCAATGGGACTCTTGGTGCAAGTTATGGAGCTCTATGAAATAGCTCAACTTCCCAAGGGATGTTCCATTGTTCTCTATCTCACAAGACTCCTTAAGCCAATGCCTTTGCTCTCAGATCACCGAGCAAAGTGACTTATGGATGACAATCATGAGAATGCGAGATGTTTTGATCAATCTAACATTAATGCAATCCTAAATATGCATGATATTAACAAATATGAATTAAACTAGTATGTATATGATGATAAGATGAAAATATTAGTAAAAGAACTATCCTAACATGATAGACTAGCTTAATATGATTATTATGATAAAGAGAAATACTTCTAAAATGCTTATTAGATTATTTCTATTGAAAGAAGAATTGAAATGCTTGATAAAAATGAGTATAAGTGTGATGCTAAATACTTGATTGTTAGAATGAGAGAATGAGGGCTCTATTTATAGGAAAAATAGGGCAATGGATGATCAAGATTGGATGATCTTATCAAGGACTAGGATTGAAAGTTATCAATCCATGCACTCAATTATCACCAATGAAATGGTGACAATTGTCAACAAGAGACTACTTGAGAGGAGATGCAAGAAGCATTAAATGCTTGAGAAGACCTCATGGTTACCTTAGAGGGTAAAGGTTAAGGTTAGGCTAAGAAAACCCATTGGATAAAGCTTTTACCCAAAGGATAAACTCTTGTGCAAGGGTTAAAGGAATAACCATGGTCAAAGCAATAAATGCTTGATGAGACCCTAGGGTTAGATGAGGGTTGAGTTAGGCAAAAAGTCTCCAACCATGTGAGAAGGTTGAGTTAACCATTAATGGTTATGGAAGACTTTCAAGGTTAACTTGTTGAGGACATAAAACCTTTAATGGTTATTGAAGAATTTAAAGGTTTGAGAAGTGACTTCCCTTTGTTTAGGGATGTGACAATGTTTAGGAGATGGATTAGGCTAAATTAGAAGTGATTAGAAGAATCTAGAAGGGGGTTTAGGGAGGCAAGTGGGAGATGTAGGAGAATGCAAGTGGGTGGAGGGTAATTTCATTTAAAATAAATTGCTTTATTTGAACAAAATAGATGCAAGTGGAGGATTTAAATAAATTAGATTTATTTATTTGAAGTGAACCATTTAATTAAATGTAAATTTAAATAAAAAGAGTAGAAAGGGGATTTAATTAAATAAAGTGATTTATTCATTAAATGATATGAAAGGTCTAGGTGAATTTAATTAAATAAATTGAATAACTTATTTAATTAAATAGATGAATGTGGACGATTTAATTAAACTGATTTTAATTAAATAGAGGAATGAGAATAAAATGAACATTAAATATTCATTTAGGAAAGTGGTCATTTTTATACGTCTACAGATCCCTTGGGATAAAATGGACCTCACCATTGGATCCAAGGTGGCCAAGAAACGAAAAAATAATATAAAATTCGACCTATTTCTAAAAATTTGAAAAAATTACAAAAAGATTGCACTAGGTCAAGTTATATGACCATATGATCTAAGGCGTCATAAAAAATATTATTATTATTTAATTTGTATAAAAAGTTTAAAATAAAATAAAAAAATGAAGCAATCCCTTTGAAATTTTTTATAGCTTGTGGATGAAAGTTAAAATTAAAAAATTAATGTGGGGTAGGGAGTTTGTGGACTTCATCCTTGCATACACTCATACTTGCAAACATAAGCATTATTGGCAATATCTACTATCAACAAGTACAAAGCCCTACCCCATTGGCTGAAAATAACTTTTAATAAATTGCTAAATATTTTTTAAAACTTTTAAATATTAAAAATTAAACAGTTATTAATATGTTCATCAAGTTCTCAACCCTTCCCCCTCGCCATCATGGCGTATGAGCGTGCTTCCAGTGGAGCATCACTTAAGTGTCTCTGGCAAGCCATCGGGGGGCACTAGCATGCTTTTCATATAATGAAAAAATAGCTTTTTTTTCAAATGGACATAACTTTTAGTGGGAGAATCAGTTTTTCTTTTTCTTATAGTCAATAGAAGGCTCTCTTTAAGCACTATACAATGGTACAAATTTTGTTCCTTGATAAATTATTGTTTTGATCAGTTGTTGCAACTTGAAAGTTAGATGTTCTCTATTTCATAGTTTTGAGCATAAATTTTGCATAAGAAATTGAATTTTTTATTTTGAATTTGCGCTAAAGAGAAAGAGCATGTTGGGAAATTACTATAAATTGTTGGAAATCTCTAATTTAATACAAATATTGATGAGATTTAATGCTTAGACTATACCCAATGAAAATCTGTGACTGTATGCAAATCTAAAAATTAAGTTGTCTTAATACAAAAAACCATTGTGATATTCATCTTCTTTGTTATGTCAAAAACCACCACTTTAACATGCTTAATAAACCTATCTTAGATGAACATAAAACATCACATAAATGAACATTATTTCACCATAAGATAGTAGCATTAACATCATATAAATCAATAACACAAGAAGAACATTTTACGACACAAGATTTAAGTGGAGAAACCCTTTGAAGAAAAAACTCCACCAAGAAGAGAGGCCAATGCTTGTATTATCTTCATGAAATATAGATTGCATACAACCATTCCTTCCTTCTCCTCTTCTACCTTCAATCCAGCAACACCTATGTACACAAATGAACTCCCTTTATGTCTCCATCTCAAGCTCTCATTATATAGGCTTATGGAGGCTCAAAATACCATTATAGAACATTACCATGGGCCAAAACAAGCTTGCAAAAAGCAAGGGTAAAAATCCATCCGACCCACCACTGAGATTCCCTCTTTCAAGTTCAAAAATAGCACAATAATTGCACTTACAACTTTATGATAATTATCATAACATGCTCTTACATGTTGTCATAAACTGCCATAATATTAGCATATTCTCTTACAATTGTAAGACACCAAGAATAATAACCATTACTAGGCATCCTATATTTATTTGTAGTCAACCTCATGGTAAATGTGAATAGTAACCACTACTCGTAAAGAATTTACTTACCCTTGCTAGTAAATAAATAACTATTGGTACAATAAAATATTTTTGCTCTCATTGGTGAAACTCCCACCCTTTATGAATAATTTACAAACAATATTAGGAGTAATTAATTACATAGGATTTAAAAGGTTGATGGCACCTTAATCCTAATAGAGCGACGTGCTACATAGTGGTGCTATTCAGTTTTCAATTTGTGGTGGAGAGAGAGCTGGGTACCTGGTTGATCACTTGTAGATGCCTAATATTTGGGGTGTGATTATGTGAGCATTCATACAAGTCAAGAGGCAAAAACTTGAGGGAGCACTTGTGTTTATGTGATGTTCATAATGCTGTAATTTTTTTCTTTAGATTTGATGCTTCCTGGCATAGGTTTAGAAGTTCTTTTTTAGAGTTGGACTTTGATGTTGATAGGTACCGAGTTTGTCTTCTAGTTTGAGAACATAATTGGATATGATTTGAGACTTGGAGTCTCGTATGGGTGATAGTTGAGTGCAAATACAACATAATCAGGTTTGTGGTGGTTTGGTGGTGATTTGGTTTGATGTTAGGAGGTTGTTCATATCTCCTAGATGCTTGATTGGTTCCTTGACTTTGGTTACTCGTTGTGGATATGCGTCTAAAAATTATAATTGTGATTGGTTTGATTTAGAGTCTTGGTGTCTATAGAGTTATTCTTTTTGATATCTCAATTTGCAAGTTACTAATGTGATGATGAGTTTGTATGTTTCATTATTTGGATCTAGAAGTTAAGTAGCTTGTAGGTGTCTACAAATCATGATAGTTTGGTTACACTTTTCAATGAGAGCTTTCAATAGTGATGGATTGGTGGTGTGGGATTGTTTCCTGATGGTTTGTTGGCAATTGTATCTTCTTGTCTTGGAGATCTTGGTTCCAATTGATGCTAATAAAATTTCAGCTATGTCTGTGTGGACCTGAATGATGCTCATTTAGGAGATGATTTTATCATGATGCCATGTGTAGCTTGATATCATGGTTTAGTGGAAATTGTTGTCAGTGATGTGGATTCATCACCTAGTGATAAATAATCTTCTTTAGTGTTTGCAGATGTTTGGAGGTGCTCTTAGATCATGTTGTTACAAGGGTTCTTTCACATTTGTAAGATCTATATTTGGAGATAGTTATCTTCATGTTTATCTTGGAGTCATGCAGGACTCATAAAGTCTTTGGTAGATGTGTTTATGTTTTGTTGTTTGACATATTATCTTTGTTTGACATGATGTTCGCTATTATGTCATGATATACTCTTGTTTGTGAAAATTAGAGTTTTGGCATGATGTAGGTTCTCTTAGGAGTTTGATATGTTCATTAGAGCATATGATCTTCTTGTTAGTAGATGTGAAATCATGATTTCATAATGTGTTCCTGATTCTCATGATTGGAGCTTTGACTTTGATCTTGTTTGGTTCTCTTTGTATTGAGTACATGATCATTTGCTTGATTACTTCATGACGATGTTATCTTGCATTTTATAGTTTGGCATGTAATGATCGGTTATAGGTGCTCATGGATACTTGGAGACATAGATGCACTTGGAGTTCTCTTGTGATTAGAGACATGTGTTGAGATTTTTACTCTTGATGAGATTTCAACAGGAAGTCATAGGACCCATGAGAAGATTGTTCTTCGACGAGTCATGATGACTTGGATATCTTGGACGAGCATTCTCATTCCGAATTACAATCTACTCAATGTATTATCATTTGAGAGGTATTGCCCATTGTTTCTTTCAGGTGCATTATGTTTTATACTTTATCTTTCATAGATATGGATCTAGAGCTATGGATAGATGGTAAATTCTGGAGGATTCATTTTGAGGGAGGGATATCATGGTTATCTACTTGTATATATGAGTTGATATTATGATACGATTATGTTGAGTTTAAGAGATGGTAATAGGCTAATTTCCTATTTCGGGAATGGTTACTTTGAGTGTGATCTTCTTGGTTAGAGAGGCTTACATCCATGTTGGAATTATTACATAGTATATACCCTGTGTTTGATCTAAGAGATTAAACAAGTGGACGTTGTTATGGTTTCATTTGGGGTTTTATGGAGGAGATCCTACTTAACACAACTAGCATTTAGAGGTGTATGCAAAAGGACATATTGCAGGTTCTCTCTTTGTTCGTGGTTATCTTCCTAGATGTTTGGATTCACATAACATTGGTTTTGAGATCTTGCTATTGTCATCACTAGGTTTGTGGTCATGTGTTGTCACTTGGTTTTTGGGTGATGATATAGAGGTTCTTTTATCTCTTTCCATTATTGAGTATGAGGAACTTGGGAGAGCTATAGAGACTTATGATGACAATTGTACTTGCAGGCTATTGGTTTACAAGTTTAGCATATCATTGTGGATGTTCTTTGGTACTCATGATTATTGTGCTTTCTATATGAAGCTATTAGTGGATCTTTGCATGCCTTGTTCATTTTCAGATTTGACATTACCTATGTAGTGGGAGTTCTTAGGTGTATATGTTCTACAATGACAAGTTTGGCACTTGGAGCTTGTGATTGCATTTTATGGGTTGTATATTTTGATGACATGAGGTTCACTTGTTATTATTAGTATACCTTTGAGGTATGTAAAGTTGGAAATGTTAGCACTTGTTGTGGGTGTTATCTCAGCTACTACTAATGCATATCGATTCCTTTGGATTGAGTGTTTGTGTTGGGATATCAATTAAGTTATAACTTATGCTTCTTTGTGACAATTAGTGTGACTTCTCTTTAGATGACTTCTTATCTTTGTGCAATAGCATGGAGGATGAGAAAATTCATGTTTCAAATGGTGGTCATCTTGTTTCTTGTTATAGGTATCTTGATGAAGCACATAGAGCACTTGTATTCCGTGATGGTATAGGTGGTTAAAGGGATTATTCCCTTGTTCATGTTTGACGTTACTTGTTACCCCTTATGTAGTGTATACAACAAGTGGGTGAATGGTGGGATTCTGTGTTGCACACTTTGTATAATATTTATAATGCTTAATTTATTATTATTTGTGGTGAACCTAGGGATATGTGCTTCACTAAGTGTTAACATTCCTAGGGCCACTTTATGTGTTGTACCAGTGGAAAATGTCTAATGTGAGGCTTCACATGGGAAAAGTATTTAATTTAATATTGAAGAAATACATTCAATAAAGTGAAAACTTAGTACTCAATATTAAATAAGGGATTAATGGTTTTGTAATCTCATGGTATTACTCACATTTTTTTTTATGTAATACCACTTGGTGGTTTTGTGTGAGCTTGTTTCTTAAAGCAAACACAAGGTTAGTTGTCTAAGGCTGGCTAGTTGAGGTTTTGGCTAAGCTAACATTCGATTGAGTTTTCCAAAGAGAGCATATGTGAAACATGGCATGGGATGCATGAATTCGTGTTTAGACAAATGGAGGATGCATTAGAAAGGCTTAATGTTTCAAAGGTGTTCATGGAAGCTCTGTAAGTATATTGTAATGTTTTATTGTTGAATAATACATTAAGCATGGATGCTTTTGGAGGCTGGGTTTTTCCTTCTTGAGGGTTTTCCCAAGGTATATACTGTGTTATCTTTTGGCTTGTACATTTGATTATTGCATAATGGTTATTATGTAAGTTTGTATACATGATTTTCACTTATGGGTTATGTAAGAAATGGATTAAATGAATTGGGTATTGATATATCATTTACCAACATGTGCCTCCAAATACATGGGGGAGACACAAGAATGTAGAAAGAAAATGAAGGATGATAAAAAATGAGATAACTTGTCAAAAAGGATTTTCCCTTCACACCAAGTTCATTAAATATGTAATTCCAAGTTGATTAATCACAAAAGTCAATGAGGTGGACTTAGACTGGCACATGTAATGCACCCTTGATGATGTGGATTGGACTACTATCCTTATAAAAGCTAGTTAAATGAGGAAGAAATCAATGAAATGCTCTCTTCCAAGACAACTCAACAAAAGAGCAAACATGAGAACAAGCAAAAATATTAAGGCACATTTAGGAAGCCAACATGAGGCAAGCAAGAGAAGTATTGCTCACGAAAGAGCTCGCTCTCTTGGAGGGATGGATTAAACTAGAGAAGTGAGACTCAATACCTTCAACCTCCTTGCAACAAAATTAGTAGGATTAGAACTAATGTGATCCATCTAGCCAACAATGACAACACCCCTACAGAGGTTTCCAAGAAAATACCCAACTCCAACCATTACACCCCAACTCCACGAATCAACATGATAGTCCATCAAATACTCCTTCAAAACACAAATAAACCATTTAGTGCAACCATGTTAGAACATAATGTTATTAGGGATCACATCCTTATAACATTTATATATAATGTTCTATTATAAGGTTATAAAACTTTATATATTATATGCTTTATAAGCATATCCCATTTGAAATAATTATAATCTAATAACTATTAGATTATTAATTATTTATGAGTGGGGGTTATTGAAAAGGTGTGACTAGTGAAATCACCCTTCCTCCTATATTTAAGGAGGTTCTCTCTCATTTGAGAGGTGTGTGAATTTGGAGCTTTATGGTGAGTTGTATCACTATGCATATGGGGTATTATTGGCCATGTGGAAGTATTGGAGGAGTGTCCCCAGGTTCATGTCTATTTTATTATAGGCTATATTTGTAAGTGTTTTAATTAAATGATGCTTTATGGAGTTTTTTTACCCGAAAGGGTTTTCCCCATGTATCTTGTGTAATGTGTACATTTTGCATGTATGATTCTCATTTCATTTATTTTATATCTTGTTTATAATGATTACTATCCTAAGATCCCAATTTCTCACATGGTATCAGAGCAGGTTAGGCTATACTAATCATTTTTACAGGTTATACTAGAATATATAAAGGACTTTGTGAGAAACCTCCTTATGCTCAATCAACACATATGCAAGGCCATTTTTTGCAATGTATCTAATATTCTTTTTCTTGAATTTTAAAATCATTTCATGAAAGTCAAGTTAGGAGATTCTATCAATTTTTTTTACAAAAGTTATATCTTGGAAAAATTCATATTTTCTCTTAAATACTCATGTAGTATAAGGTTATGCTTACCAACCATCTAACTATTAAGTGACATAACAAAAATTAATAGCTAAAATCTACAAAAGATAACACACCTATTATTAATAACCATATTATTTAACCAAAACCTACTTTTAGAAGAGCCATGCATTATATAGACACGTGATATTTTGTTTTTTTAAATAAATTTTTGTATATGTCTAAAATTACAAAAATGATTATAGATTTTAATTTTTTTATTAATAATTTATATCCATATATCATTTTAAGTGCCTCATATTGCTTCACTAAAGATGACATGTAAACATGTTTGTGTTTATCCTCACCATATATCAATCACCAATCACCTCTTTTTCGACTAAGTGTTATTTTAAAATGGTCGTGACCTTCCACATCTTTGACCAAACACTGTTTTAAATGATCATGTTCTACTCTTAAAGGACGTATCGTTTAGTAGCGACTTCCTTATAAATTTATGGAATGGTAAAAAGGTCCACGTATGAGGTTTCACCCTTGGAATTTTTCCCTGTATCTTGAAAATATGAAATAATTCTCAATTCTTTATGCTTCAAAGTTGTCCATAAACTCCCATGTGGCTGTGATGACAAAGGTCATGACATTTGGCTTTACGCCTACAAATTGGATTTCCTTGAAAGTTTTTTAAATTAAACAAATCTATTCTGTGAGTGGCATCTCTGAAACATAACATGCCCAAGCATTGAACCTTCATATTGCTAAGTATGGCAGTGCAGATGAATGGAGTAAACAAGTCAAACGGATTTTACAAGCATCTTACTTAGGGAGTCATATCTTCATTAAATCTCTCTTTCCCTAGAGGTAACCTAACAATTATTGATCTTTGCTTGAGGAAGATCATTAAATTCTCACGCTGAATATCATTTGTCAACGTCATGACCCCCTTTTTCAAATAAGTTTTTTCCTTGTTGCCAGCCTGCACACTTTGTCTTGACTAGTGCATAGATTGTCCACAGTGAGCCCAATTTCTTACAATTAAGCCTGGCTAAAGAGGAGCTATTAAAATTAATATATATTTCCATGAATACAAGATCTTGGCGTCTTCACCGTAATACTGCTTTAAATTTACTTTTCACTTTGGACTCCCACACTTAATTATAAGGAAATTGTATTATTCTACATATCTTCATAATTTTTTATTGATTTGATTAGGGTTGAAGGTTGGCCAG
Source organism: Cryptomeria japonica (assembly GCF_030272615.1). Classification (NCBI taxonomy): domain Eukaryota; kingdom Viridiplantae; phylum Streptophyta; class Pinopsida; order Cupressales; family Cupressaceae; genus Cryptomeria; species Cryptomeria japonica. The sequence continues at coordinate 10,136,299 of NC_081407.1, forward strand.
TATGTGAGCTCTGAATTCATAGAACAAGTCTATTTGTATAAATCCTTTCTTGATGGAAGATATTGGAATTCTAAATTCTTTTGTCCCAAATAATTTATGATATTGATATAATCACGTCTCTTTCAAAAAATATTGAAGATTGAAGTATTTGTATTCTTATAATCAAATGATTTTAATTCCTTTCAAATCCTTGACTTTAATGTCAATAAAATCTCATACATCTTTAGAAAATATTCATTTTTTTTTGCTCATATATCATACATATTAAGTTTCCTTTAGTATGAAACATCTTGGACCCTAAAATGAAAAATATGATATTAGAGTTGTTTCCTAATTGATTCATGAAAAAGGTTCCAAGTTTAGGCAATTACCTTGCATTTGAATAATTTAATAGGAACTTCAGATAAGTATTCATGGCTAGGGATTGACAAAAACTTGATATTAGATATTTTTTATGTCATAGAAAAGAGAAGTCTATTCATGGTCAATACTAAAAGCTAGAAAGAATTCTCATTATTTTGCATATTGAAATGGATAAATTTGTTGCCTAAAGAATGACAAGGTAAATCAAAAGGTAAGTTTTTTTTTTAAGCTCTTACATATCCATACATAAAATGGAATTGCTTACAGTCTTAAATCCTATCTTCAAGTTGCCCTTCCAAACTACTTATATTGTTATGATCTATATTAGTGCATTGATTTGCAATACAAAAAGTCATATGTGAACTAGTAGGAATAAAGGGAAGGAACATCATGATTTATCTCAAATTTAATTTTTATAGGTATTTGATGGAGGATGTACATTAGGTATATTCTTGATTATAGTATGTTTGATAAGCAAATTCCTCCATATCAAACTATCACAATGATAAACAAGAAATCATCTATCTATCTATAAATGTAGGGTAAAATATTTTTTTATGAAATGTACAAGCTGGTATAAATGCATAAATAAATTTAAAAATTTCTCATTAGCATCCTCTTTTTGGAGATCCAAGTGATTTGTTATTCTATTCTATATTTGATACATTTTTTTTTCAATCATACTATTTATAATGGGTGACTATTGCCCTTATAAACTGTTTGGGGAGCAAACCTAGAAAGGATAACTCGCCCGTTGCCTATTTTTTTAAACAAGAAAACTAATTATTCATGCTTATTCTCATGAAAATATATGTTGATCTCCTTGCATTAGATTATATTCTAAATTTATGAGGAATATTATATGATCTTTGGCAAATGACAAAAAAATAATATTATGTTCTTTCTTTGCACAAAAAATGAAGTTGATTACTATGTTACTAACTATATTGTTTCTTCTATGGCGAGGTTATGCCTTCAAAACATATGGTGCAAGTTCTATCACATGGATGGTGCAATACTTTAATAAGAAGACTATCTTCTATGCGTCTTTGAATCAAATGGACAAAATATGAATGTAGCTCTTGAAGAATCAATATAGCCTTGAAGATTTATGGAAGAGTTCCATTTGGATACATACAATGGATATATATGAAAGTACCATATTACTTGAAGTTTTTTACTCTTTCTAGAGAATATCATTTCTAAAGATCAAAATGAACATTGAAGATCATGGGCACCTCATTCAAGTGAAAGCATTCTATAATAAAGGCACCTTGAAGATCATGGGCACCTCCCTCAAGTAAAATCATTCTATAATAAAGATACTTTGAAGATCATGGGCACATACTATATATTGTAACTTTAGCCATCACTTTGAAATCCTCTATGCAATGATTGGCTTTGAGGTGATGCCATTAAGGGGGAGTGTACATGACACCACCTAGTGGCTAAATCCTATATTTAAGACCTAATAGGCATAAGACCTTTAGGCATTATATGCTCCAAATTCAAATAATGCTTGGCCTTAGGTGATGCCATTGAGGGGGAGTGTGCATGTCAATGACACCACCTAGTGGCTAAATCCTTCATTTTAAAGTCCTACGGGCACATTATTGTAAGACCTACGGGCAGATGTTTTTAAGTCCTACAGGCATATTGTAAATTTTTCTCCTTGTAAATCTTCCACTTGTAAAAGCATTGTATTAAGACCTATGGGCACTACGTAATGAACCTGGGGAGAGGTTAATTTGAGGGGACTGCGGCTCCAATATAATTTTTTAAGACCTCACAACATCATTTTTAAAACACTGGGATTATAAATTATGACAAGATGACTTTCATGTAGCCAGAATGCATGATCTTCATGTTGGCATATATTTGTGTCTATGTTTATCACTGTCCAAGAAGACCAATGTTACTGGGGTGCTTTATTTTTTCCTTTATGGAAATTGACATGTGATCCCCTATTAACATTAAGGGGGAGTGTTAGAACATAATGTTATTAGGGATCACATCCTTATAACATTTATATATGATGTTCTATTATAAGGTTATAAAACCTTATATATTATATGCTTTATAAGCATATCCCATTTGAAATAATTATAATCTAATAACTATTAGATTATTAATTATTTATGAGTGGGGGTTATTGAAAAGGTGTGATTGGTGAAATCACCCTTTCTCCTATATTTAAGGAGGTTCTCTCTCATTTGAGAGGTGTGTGAATTTGAAGCTTTATGGTGAGTTGTATCAGCAAAGTACTATACACTCAGCACGTATCCTCGCCGGGGTCCGGGGCCGGGCTGGGCCCCGGGCAGGGGTTCGGGGGCGGCAGCCCCCGAGAAATTTTTTTTTGCCGTTTTTCGTTGATGAAAACCGACATTGTAATAAAACCCTAAAAAGGCTGACTTTGCTTGTTGCCCTAAAAACGCATGTTATAAGTGGCTGGGATGCTTAAGGCATTGCAAGGTTGATGTACTATCTTTGCTGGATAATAAGAAAGATTGGACGGCTGTGTATGGTGGACGTAACCCATTCTGGGTGAACCACGTTAAATCTCTGTGTTATCTGTGTCCTGTTTTATTTATTTATCTTTCGTATTTAAATCTGCATATAATTGTTAGTTTATATTTGCTTCGGATATGCTTGAAACCCTAACAATCACCCTTCCTCCTATATTTAAGGAGGTTCTCTCTCATTTGAGAGGTGTGTGAATTTGAAGCTTTATGGTGAGTTGTATCACTATGCATATGAGGTATTATTGGCCATGTAGAAGTATTGGAAGAGTGTCCCCAAGTTCATGTCTATTTTATTATAGACTATATTTGTAAGTGTTTTAATTAAATGATGCTTTATGGAGTTTTTTTACCCGAAAAAGTTTTCCCTATGTATATCTTGTGTAATGTGTACATTTTGCATGTATGATTCTCATTTCATTTATTTTATATCTTGTTTATAATGATTAGTATCCTAAGATCCTAATTTCTAACAAACCACCATCTAAACAACAATACCACTATTATTTGCACAACTTTCCTTTCTTACAATGAGAGGTCCATCAAAAATCCCCCACACTTGATTAGCTTTTGCCATGAAAGGAGTAAGATAACTCTTCCAATCTTTGAAGTCCAAACCAATTTTTGTGGCTTCTTCGATAGAAATAATAATCTTGTCATCACATCATTCTTCGAACGCTTGTATTTTTAGGTAAACCATGGGGTATTGTGCTCGTAAATTATGCAAAATAGACTACCAACGAGTAAAAATCCATCTTTTTACTACATTGACACCTAACTAGCTGATTTTCTAGTTTCTTCTCAACCACGGGAATTTGTTCACAATAAGTTTGATAGATTTCTCATTTGCTCACTGTTTTGTTCTTTATTCTTCGATTTCTCTCATATATGTTTTTTAATCTTCGATTCCTTTTATTTCTAGGTTGGCTGTTGATAACATCAATTTATAATTTAAATCAATAAAATATTGTGAAATGGACCGAATCTGTGCGCTATCCCAATCTGAACACAAATGTATTGAATTTAGTTTATAAAGATCAGAATAGTTTTAACAAAGATTTCCTTCACTTCAAAGTCTCATTGCCACAAGAATTGGCTGACCAAAATAATATACAAATACGATGGCATCTATACATATCGATCGAGTTTACAAGTTATCCCCCCTCTCTCCATTTCAAAAGCAGAAATATAGCTCCGAAAGTTACATGTATGTTGGATCATTTTGTATTTGATTCCTAAACTCGCATCAGAACAGTTATGTTGCAGCATAGTTTAAATTCCAAAGATAACGAGTACACATAAATATGCCTCATGATAGCCACGCATGATGGTGTTCCTTGCTACTAATCTGCTCAATTCAATTCTCCAATTTTAAGAAATCATAGCAAAAATTGGGTGTATCAAGTATCACGTGTTGTATAAATTTGAACTGTCTGCTTCTAAAAAAGGTGTTATATCACTTTGGAATAATTTAGGTTAATATATCAGCCATTCAATAGGCATAGGCTTAGTCTGGAATATAAACAAAATCATCCAGATGGTACCCAAGAGAAAACCCAAACCAACACTGGTAATAGTTACAAAGTCCAAGGCACTAATTTGGCAAGCCACTTTGAATGTATGCATTATCTAGCACATACCAGTACAAGGAGTATCTGCATACAACATTGTCTCCCAAATAGTTCCTCTGCCACAGTCTAATTAGAGATAGATAGAAAAAGAGATATTTAAATTGGTTCGTAAACTGTAACTGAATGTTAAAGAATGTGGACAATGCTAATGCAGAACTGACAATTAAATGTAATATAAGGGTTTATGAATTAAAAGTTCATCTACAAAAAAGTTGAGTACAAATTCATGGCGACATGCAATCTGCACATGGAAGCCTGGAAAACAAAAAAAATAAATTTGCATTTATATTAGCCAACAAATATTCTAGTTAGACAATGTCTCCTCTGCTAATAGTAATTCCTTATTAATCACCAAACTATAACACAACTCCCTTGCAAGTAAAGATCAGGAGAAAAACAAAATTATCTATATATGAGCTAAAGCACATCTTTTGTGCAATATTCTTAATGATCTGTTCAACAGATGTATTGGTTGGCAGATTATCTAAACTAATACAAAGAATGAACACTCAATTAGTCTGTATCAGGATCACCATCAACAATATCAGGGATTGCATCAGAATCTGATTCAGCAGTGGAAGAAATGTAGTGAGATTTTAAATGCAGTGGGAGTTGTAAATTTCTTGCAGGTTGGTCTTCTGTTTCTATTCTAGTTTCAGTTTGCTGCTGAGATTCAAGAATAATTGCATCTGTTTCTATTGCTTCCACAATATTAGTTTCTGTATGAATAGCCATTGCAGACTCAGGAAGAACAGTGTCCCTGCTAGTGGCTGCTGTTCCTACATTTGCTTGCTCATGAAGGAGATTCTCTGCTGATGCTACCACTGGCACTGATAATGTTGATACTACACTATCAATTGTTTTACTTCTAGAAACTGCCAAGAAAGCATCCTGAGCTGCATCTACTTTGCTCCGATGAGCTTCAGATGTACCCATCAGCTCATTTCTACCGGTTTCCACTGAATCCCTAGGAAAAGTTCCAATGTCAGGTTCATTATGGGGATCACTGATACCTCCAACAGCTATAGAACGTACACTGCCATCAATGGAAGGCTGCACTGAACCCAAGTTCTCCATTTCATGAATTGGAGAGCAGTATAACTCTCTATTCTCTGTCAATGACTGGACAAGACTCTCAATTGGCATTTCACTGCTGTCATATAGGTTATTCTGCTCGGCAACTGAATCATCACCATTTCCAAGCCATCCCAAATATATTTCATCATCTCGATAGAAATCATCTTCTCTGATCTGCATACTATGCTGACCAATCTTTATTGAAGACCCAAAAGCCATAGCACAAGAAGATCCAAGAATTGATGGACCACTATCTGAATTTGGAATGAACATGCTAGACTTTTGTACACCTAAATCTATATTTCCTTGAATTCCTCTTCCTGATGCCATGCCAGTAGCCATGACTGTAGGTGGGGCACCATATGGAAGGCTGCGTGGATGAATAAGTGGCTCAAGAGCTAAAAGTGCATGAGCACAAAACTCTGCAAGTTCTGTTCCAGATTCTTGTCTCCCTGCATGGTTTAGTATACAGAATATACTAGCATGATCAGATAATTTTATTTCTTTATAAGTGTGTAACATGAAACTCATAAGGGCTGAGAATGTGAACTAGCATAATTGAGCTGGGATACAACTTGAATGCATCATATGCACATGCCCAAGTTTGTATGTGTGTGTGTGTGTGTGTGAGAGAGAGAGAGAGAGAGAGAGACCTCTACGAAACAGTGCAAGTCCTTGAGACAGATAAGGGGGTCGATGAGAAGAAGGTGACAGTAGTGATGCTAAAAGAGCTCTGTATGCAGCAAGCTGAAAATCTGCTATAGTATGAGATGTTGATTCTTCAAAGAAAGAAATATCTTCCTCATTGCAAAATTGTAGCCGTGATGAATTTGATGGTGCATTCATTGCCACAGTAACCAGAATCAAATCAACCTCTGCTCTCCAGCGATCAGAGCGCAAAGCTCCACCCTGCAAGAAAGATCAAAACATAAATAGTTAATATATTTTTAAAACAGATATTACAGAGACCAAATATATTTCAAAAGTATTATTGCAATAAAATGTATCTGCAATCAAAGATGATAATATCAAATGGAAACGTGTAAAGAATCTTCTGGTTCAAATGTGCTTTTCCATAAATAATAAATTCAACATATATATTTTTAGAGACTTTTATGCTTTATTAAAAATATCTGACCTTAAATATGACCAATGGTGTCAATATTCATGGCAGATATCAGTCCTTGGCCGGTTTGCTAACTAAAACAGCCAGGTTCATCTCAGAAAACCCCAAAGGAACCCAGATCCTTTATACCATTTTATAAAAGGAAAACAAAAATTAACTCAAAAATGTAAAAACAAACTAATAATCATGGAAAAATATTTCCATATAGCACTAGTAAGTCCTATATTTTGTGAAAGAGGTTATGTTACAAATAATCATTCTTATAGACAGGTAAAACATACAGCCGTTTTAATTCACGAAATTTGGGTATACATTCTTCTCCTGAAAGAAATGTTTCTATCAAAATGTTGAAAGTAACATTTCAATCACTCAGTTGAAGTTTCCATACCAGAACCATATTATAACAATTCATCAATGCCATGTGCATGCAAAATGAAAGAAATATACATAAATTTTAAAGGTGGATAGGAGAAACAAAAAAACACTAAAGGTAAAGGTTTCACGAGTAAAACTGTAGAAGGTAGCTTTCTTCTTATTCTTGTGTTTACTTGTATTTTTTTTGTTCTTGTTTTCTAATTTCCAAAAAGTTCTCCCATATGCTCATCTATCCCTGAATTGTTGTCATTTATAGCTCATTTCCATTTCTAACTACATACATGAGAAGTAGGAGGTACTAAATTATTTGTCATTTATACAACTCAAATATGCAGATGCAGAGAAGCAGAACCAAGTGGGATAAATTGAAGATTCCAAACAAATCAACATACCACAGTAAGCAAAGCTTCAAGTGCTTGAAGAGCACTAATTTGCACCGAAATAGATGTCCAGGCATCATTTGCATCCAATTCTCTCTCCAACTCAGAGGGTACTGAAGATTCAGCTGATAAACCTTGGATTTTCCTCCTCTTCCGTGGGTTGGTTTCTGAATCACCTCCACTTATGCAAGCAGAATTTCCTTGCACATTTGGAGAACTTAAAATACCCCCACAATTTGAAGCCTTTAAATCAGCTATTGCATTGTAAATTATAGCTGGCGCAAGATATGAAGCCATTCCTGTTCACAAGGTGCAGAGTGAGCAAAATTAGAAAATATGGAGAACATTAAGCTCAGTTGACCATCGCCATTCACTGGATCTACATAAGCTACATTAGACTAATCTTACAGCTTGAGGATTTTCATATAGATACTACACATTCACAACAAAGTCACTGGATCTACATGAGCTACATTAGATTAATTTTACAGCTTGAGGATTTTCATATATATACTACACATTCACAACAAAATTTGGATTAGCAAGAAGCTAATTAGTAATTAGTAATTACCTAGACGTGCACATACATAATTTATTTCTTGTAAGATATTAATTATGGTTTGATTGTTTTCTTTATGGACCCAAAGAAACAGATTGTCAGATGGTACAATCTTAAAGATGGTAGGAAATAGAGGAAAGGAACCAAACTAATTATATAAGCAAGTGCCCCACTTGAAATGGAAACCATTTAATTGCGTGGGCCTGAGACAAAAAGCCAATACAACATTAGCAAGAAGGGTCACGACTCATAAAGGTTGAATCATAAAAGAAATTGTCCACAATTACTGAATACTTTATAGGGATTATTAAAACAATTGAAAGAAAAGATTTCTGAATACTTTCCCACCTCATCATCACACCAATAACGGGTTCATGAACATTTATAGTGTACTGTTGCAGGAATTGGCATGAAGCGCATTTAGGAACTTACCGTCAAACTTTTGACTTGTCTGCTTTCAATCTATACTTCAAGAATAGACTTGATTTGCCATCAAACTATTGGTTTATCTTCTTTTAATCCATACTTCTATGACAGACTTGATTTGCCAACATACTATTGGTTTATCTGCTTTCAATCTATACTTTTATAACAGACTTGAATTATTTTGGCAGTGTTCTCTCAACTCAGTTCAGTATTCATTTATTCCAGCCATGATTTGTATCTCTGGCATGAAATTCCTTTCTTCACAACATAACCTACACTTATTGCTGATCCAAACAATTGAATGGTGTAGTAAGCATATCTAATGTAGGGTCTGCATAAAAGTTCTGTTCATCAAATTTTCAAACTTTGTGAATGGATGATTTCAAGCATCCATGAACAAAAAATTGGCCTGGAGAGACAGCAATTCAGGTAAAGAGGCATTCCTTTCTGTTTTTGGCCACAAATTCAGTCTATAATAGCAGGAAACTGTGCATTAACAGAGTAGTAACAACCAGCAACTAATTTTGATGAAGTTTAAAATATTGGGTAGTTTCTTCTCAATATTTTTCTAACAGTCTGGCATTACTGTTTGTGGCGAGGTCAATAGTAGGGTGCAATGAATTCTGCCCAAGGGATATATACCAAGTTGGCTAAGTATCATGACCATTACTGTTTATGGCAAGATCACGATTAGCTGACACCTAACAGATGTAAGACATGCTAGGTACTACTGCCAACAACTTTTCCCATGACAACTTTGGAACTTGGCTCATTTTTGTAGTTTAAATCTATGTAAACAAGATGCATATTGGATATGGTAGTATTTCTGAAACCCAGAATAGCATGAGACATGAGTCGATCAATATAAATTTATGTATCCTCTAAACGTTGAAGTCCCTTGTTTATCTTCCAAATGTTGAATTCCTATGTTTGTCTCTCAGCATACTCTTTCAGTCTTACATTTCAAGCAATTGATCATTTATCTTAATAGCATGTGTCTAAAAGAAGTATGACTGGTCATCATTTACATGTTAAAGCTTCTATGTTTTGTAAATTTGCATTCTTTTATACAGTATCTGTTGGAATTGATTGTCATTGATGTCAAAGAAAATGATTTTTGAGGGGAATTGTTATAGGAAAACATTATCCACATTATTTGGTTTTATATTGGTAAACTTAAAAGCAATATTAAATAATGTTATTATTTATAAGGGTTGATTCATTAGCTTTCCTTAAAAGCCGACTAACTTGCATAGTCACATCATTGGAGGTTATTGCAGATGCTTATTATGCAATCAATGAAGAGTTAATAAACAATAAGTATAATACTGATTACATCATCCATGGAGATGATCGATATGATTACTTCCAGATGGCAGTAATGCTATGTTCTTGCTAAGGAAAATGGATGATGTAAAACAGATAAAGCAAACGGCAGAAAAAGTCTAACTGAGTAGCTTGATGAGTACAAAAGAAAATGTAAAGAAGATGGTGGAAGTTTGCAGCCTAGCCACCAAGTAATTACTATTTGTTGGTAAAAGTTTTTGTTTGAAAAATCAAGATATTGAGGCAGACTATAAGCACTGAGGTTATTAAATTAATGAACAATATTCATAAATGGAGCAGCGATGTAAATAAGCAAAGGAGAAAAGCTGATTTTCTATCAGACACTCATCAGCGTGGATTATTCTTGTATAACTATTGAAAATACCTATGTAAAACTAAGATCTTCTCTATCTACTCTATTAGAATAATATCTTCTCTCTGTGTTATTAATGGTCATTTAAGTTGTTTCTAATTTTGCCTCTAGTTAATGATTGTTTCTTTTAGAAACATCATCTTTGTAACTCTATTTAAAGGAGCTTTGTCTCCTTGATTAATTGAACAACATCGATTCTTTGAAATCCATATGCTTTTGCATTTGTATTATGGTATCAGAGTAGAAAGAAAAATTTTGATTTTTCTAAAAATTTTCGAATGAAATTTTTCATCATTGAAAAACAGATCTAGGGCCTGTGATTTTTTTAGAATTCGAAATTCAATTTTTTTTTTTCTGAAGGGTTTTCTTTCAGATGGTTTTTTCTACTGTTTTTCGTGTTTTCTGTGGCGGATTTCTTTTTAACCAGACCTTCGTCTTGCGACGCCATTAATCCTCTTATGCGTGGCGTGATTTTTCCCACCTGCAATTTTTTTTTCTGCCATTTTTGGACGGAAATCTGCATTTTCGATTAGGGTTTTTACTATTCAGATCAAGTCGAATTTTTTTTCAGATTGCAGATTCTTGGTGATTTTTTCGAGAGCTCAACTGGGTTGTTTTTGGAATTTTGTGGGTGCATCGTTTTCCATGCCTCGAATTTCCATTCTGATTTCAGATTCTTTCTAGGTTTTTTGCAAGGATTTCTGGGTTGTCTTGAGATTTTTTTTGGGTCAGCCGTAAATTTTTTTCGAAATCTGTGCCAACCGTACTTCATTTGTTTTTTGAAGTCTATACTTGTATGTTAGAATATTTAATCTTTACTTAGCTTAGGTTTATTTTTTATTTAGTTTAGGATATTCCTTTGGAATTCCTACATGTAATTTGTCCTCTAGTACATGTGTGAGGACAAGTCATTTCTTTTATTTTCCTTTATTAAGGAATATTAGATTTCCTCCATAAGAGGACGTGGACACATGCCACACACATTTTATGAATGGTGGCATTCATAGATTTGGGAGTTACTTTGTAACTCCTCTCCTCATCTCTATTTAAGAGATGCCTCCTCTCTCATTTCTTCTTAATGACAATATTGTAAAGAGCTTCTTGCTCTCTCTCTCTCTCTTTCATTTTTAGGCATTGCCTCATTCATAATATCACAAGGGGTTTTTCTTTGCTTTTCCCTTTTCAAAAGTTCTTGTGCCTCCTTCTTCACATTTGGGTGATGCTCCAAGTTTATTGCTTTTCTCTTGGTAACAATTACTTTATCATAAACTTTCTTGGATTAATTTTCGTTTCCTTGCTCTTTTATTTCCTTTCATGGTATCAGAGCAGGTTTCTAATCCTTGTTTTAAGTTGACATTGATGAAGGTTACCATTCTGTGGAGTTCACCTTGTTGGAGGCATTCTTGAGAGGAGAAGAAGTTCTTTTTCTAATATTTTCTATTGTGCAGGTTTTGGTTTCAGATTTTAACTTTTTTTTCAAACTTGTTAACAAGTTTGCCTGCAGGTTTAATCTTTTATTCTAGTTTTTTTATTAAAAAAAAGAAAAACTTTGGAAGGCTTGCCGCCAAAGTTTCTTCTTTTTGATTTAAAGTTGTGGCTTTGGAAGGCTTGCCGCCAAAGTTTCTAGTTTTTTATTGTAAATAGTTTGGAAGGTTTACCGCCAAACTAAGTCTTCTTAATCTGTTTGGTCGGCTTGCCGCCAAATCTGATTTATTATTTCATTGCTTCTCTATTTGTTTGCAGGTTCTAACATTTCATTTACTTGCAAGTTTTTTTTGATAAAAATAAATTTCATATTGTTTCTTCATTAAATCTCTGTGTATTTTCAAAACTTTTAGAGGCTAACATTTTCTGCAGGTTCTAAAATTTTACTTCACTTGTAGCTATTCTGGTTCATTTTATTTTGAGCATCTACCATTCAGCCTATCATTTGTATTTGCAGGAGTTATTTCTCTTACGACATATCTAATTTATTCATATTCTCTCTACTCAACCTGAAGTTTCGTAGCATTGCTATTTTATTTTCACTTTCTCTATCTGCATTAAACTTCTCTATTGCTTTGTTTCATCTATCTGCAGCTCTTGAAGCGTCTCTGCAATCCTTCCTTGTAACAAAACTTATGCCTCTATTTTTGTATCATTTCTGATTCGTTTGCTATTATTCGGAAACGTGAAGACTGAGGCTGATTGATTATCTCTCTGAGCATAACGCCTCTGTGCGTTCTCCCTCTTCTGTTATTTCATTCCTGCTAGTGCTACTTGTCTACCTTTTTCTACCCTCGCCGTTTTTTAATGTCTCTAAAAATAAAATATATATTCCTCATAACGCTTACTATATCTTCCTCATAACGCTATATATAACTTTATTTGTTTCTGCAATCTTTAATTTCACGAAAGTTTTAAAGTAAAGTTTTTCAAAAGTTAAGTTTCTCTCATACTTTAACAGTATATCTTCCTCATTGCAGTTTACTTTAATGTTTCTTTTAAATATGGTAAAGTTTCTTTAACAGTAAAGTTAAGTTTAGTTTTTTAAAGATCAGTATTGTCTTCTTAAAAAGGTTTAGTTTATTGCTTTACATAAATAAAGTTTTGTTTTTTTATATTATTTTTTAAAAAAAGTTTATAAATAATTTTTTTTTAATAAAATTCCTTGTTATATATATATATTTTTTGGTGGCAAAATCCAAAAGTTTTATTATTAAAGTTGTAAAGTCTTTTAATAAAGTTTTTCTTAAATTTATTTTTTATCTTTTATTATTTTAACAAAAGTGGTATTTAATTATAATTCAATTTTATTCTAATAAAAGGTTTTTTTAATTAAAATTTGAGTTTTTTTTTAATTTTCATTTTGTTATTTTAAAATAACATTTATTTTGATAAATATTTTTTTGTAACAAATTATTATTTTTTTAAAAGTTATTATATTTGATTCAATTTTATTCAAAGGATTTTCGTTTTTTAATCGAAGGGGTAATTTTTTTTACTAACTATTCTTTTGCTATCATGTCTACATTAATTCCGGAAATTAAATTAAATAGTTCCAATTATCATTCATGGAAAACACATATCTCGTTTATTTTTCGTTTCAAACACCTTTTGGATGTTGCGACTGATAAAACCTTTGAACCCGCTACAACTGCTCCTCAAGCCGACCTAGATAGATGGAAGGCTCAAAATGAGGAAGCACTTGGTTTAATTGGTATTTCCATGGTTCCTGATTTGTATGTTTTAATTGGAAATTGTACAAAAGCGCATGAAGCTTGGGAAATTTTAAAAACAATTTATGATAGCTCAAATGAATCCCGAAAAATTCAACTTCAAGATCAACTTGAAGATCTAAGGTATACGGATTTTAAAACTATGGATGAATTCTTATTAAAGTTTGATTCTGTTAATAGTCAATTAACTGGTTTAGGAGTTACTCTAGCTGATTTACGTTTAATTCATCTTATTCTTAAAAAATGTCTTCCTCGTCAATTTCAACAATTTATTACGAATATTCATGCTCAACTTGCTATTCCTAGCTTAGCTACTCAATTAACATATGATATTTTTCGTAATTTATTGCGTCAAGAGGAAGCTAAATTAATTCAATTTGGTACTCTTAAAAGTAGTGAACATGCTTTTATGTCTAAAAATCAAAATCATAATAATAATTTTAGATCTAATAATAATAAACATAATCATAATCATAATCATAATAATAATCATAATAATAATCACAAATCTTCTAATTATCAATCTCATTCTAAATCCTATCATAATAATTCTCATAATAATAATCATAATAATAATCACAATAATCAAAGGAATAATTCTCAAACAAGACCCCATTGCACATATTGTGGGAAAGATGGACATATTACTAATAATTGTTTTAAGAAACAAAATGGTAAAAAGCCCATGAATCAAAATAATCAAAATAATCAACATAAACCTCATTATAAGAAGGCTAATAATAATGGTAATTCATCTCGTCATGCATTTACATGTACTTATAATGTTTCTCAACCACTTGAGTGGATTATTGATTCTGGTGCATCTCAACATGTTACTTCTCATAAAGAATGTTTTGAATCTTTGCATCCCGATACTTCTAATATTCCTATTCAATTAGCTAATAATCATAGTTGTAAAGTTGAAGCTATTGGTGATGTGAATGTTCCTAATGGGAAATTACGTGATGTTCTTTATGTTCCTGAATTAAAATCAAATTTGATTTCAGTTCCTAAACTTTGTCAAGATTATAAGATTAACTTTTATAGGGGCATATGTTATATCATTGATCCAAACACTAATCATGTTATTGCTACTGCTAAAATGGATAGTGATAACTTATTCAAGTTCTATGAATTTGCTCCTCCAAAGTATTCTTTGCTTACTACTGTTGATTTTACTATATGGCATGAAAAACTTGGCCATCTCAATTCTGATTATATTTCACTAATGCAAAAAGCAAATATGGTTGATGGATTGCCTACTATTGTTCCTTCTCAAATTGTTTGCAATGGTTGCATGAGTGGTAAGATGCATAGGGAACCCTTTCCTCATGGTCAATCTTGGAGGGCATACACTAAATTGCACATCGTTCACAGTGATCTTTTGGGTCCCATGGAGAATCCCTCCATCCAAGGTTCAAGGTATGCACTAACCTTTGTTGATGATTTTTCAAGGAGAACATGGATATATTTCCTTCATAGTAAGGATCAAGTGCTTGATGTTTTTACTGAATTTCATATGTTTGTAGAAAGGCAATCTGGTTCTAAAATTAAGATTCTTCGTACTGACAATGGAAGAGAATATGTCAATAATGCATTTAATGCTTATTTAAAATCTTTTGGAATTAAACATGAGCTTACCGTTCCTTATACACCACAACAAAATGGTGTGGCAGAACGGAAGCATAGGACAATTGTTGAAATGGCTAGATGCTTATTGCATGCTAAAAATATGGATTACACGTTTTGGGCTGAAGCTATGGCTTGTGCAACATATTTAATTAATAGAACACCTACCAAAGCCTTAAAGGATAAAACTCCTGAAGAAGCTTGGTCTGGTAGAAAGCCTAATTTGCAGAATTTAAGAATTTTTGGTTCCATAGCTTATGTTCACAAACCTAAGGAGAAAAGAAAAAAATTAGATGCTAAATCTTCTCCTTTTATTTTTGTTGGTTATGATGAAAATACTAAAGGTTATAGAGTTTACAATCCTATTACTAACAAGGTAAAAGTTGCAAGAGATGTTTGTATTGCAGAAAAAGGCATTCATGATTGTTCTAAAGTGAAGGATGATGAACTTGGTCAAACCAAAGTTGTGCTTGTGGAGGACCAACCTCCTTCTCTTAACCCTACTCCTAATGCATCTCTTTCTATTCCTTCTAGTGATAGTGATGATGATAATAATAACTCTACTCCTCATGACTCCTCTTCTAGTGATGAATCCATTACTTCTAAAAGAAGACCTAAATGGTTTAAATCTTTAATTCAAGATAGTGATGAATACTTAGCTAGAATGGATAAACTTCAAGCTAGGAGAGTTAATTATTGTAATTATGCTTTAATGACTACTATTATGAATTCTAATGATCCTAAAACATTTGATCAAGCTAAAAATCAACCACATTGGCAAAAAGCAATGAAGGAAGAATGTGATACCCTAATTTCTAACCAAACTTGGGATTTAGTTCCCTTGCCTCATGGTAAAAATCTTGTTTCTTGCAAGTGGCTTTATAAAACTAAATTGAATGCTAATAATCAAGTTAGTAAATTTAAAGCTAGATTAGTTGCTAGAGGTTTTTCTCAAATTGAAGGCTTAGATTATAATGAAACTTTTGCTCCTGTTGCTAAAATGCCTACAATTAAACTTGTGCTTGCTTTAGCTTCTAGAATGAATTGGCCTATTCACCAAATGGATGTTAAAAGTGCTTTTCTTAATGGTGATTTACATGAAGAAATTTATATGTCTCAACCTCCTGGTTTTATTAAAGAAGGTAATGCACACTTAGTTTGTAAATTAAAGAAATCAATTTATGGATTAAAGCAATCTCCTAGGGAGTGGTATTCAAAGATTAATGAATTCTTTCTTTCTCAAGGCTTTATTAGAAGTAAAAATGATCCTAACTTGTATATTAAACATAGTCAAGATGATATTATAATTATTATCTTGTATGTAGATGATTTGATTCTTACTTCAAGTTCCAATACTTTGATTTCTGATATTAAGTTTCAACTTAATCAAAAATTTCAAATGACTGATTTAGGTCTTTTACATTATTTCTTAGGAATGCAAATTTGGCAAACCTCTAAAGGAATTTTCTTATCACAAAGTAAATATGCTCAAGATCTCATAGATAAGTTTAAAATGAATGATGCTCATCATGTTTCAATTCCTATTGAATTAGGCACTAAGTTAATGCTTGATATGCAAACTCCTCTTGTTGATGCTACTTTGTATAGACAATTAGTTGGAAGTTTAAATTATTTAACTCTTACTAGGCCAGATATTGCTTATAGTGTTGGTTTGGTTTCAAGATTCATGTCTAAACCTCAACAAACACACTTTAAAGTTGCTAAAAGAATTTTAAGATATATTAAAGGAACAATTAATGTAGGTTTGTTTTATGATGCAAATTCTGATTTTACTTTAAAAGGTTTTACTGATTCCGATCTAGGTGGAGATCCCAATGATGGGAAATCTACTTGTGGTTATTGTTTCTTTGTTGGTTCAGGAGCAATTTCTTGGAATAGTAAAAAGCAACAATCTACCTCTCTTGGATCCACTGAAGCTGAGTACAAAGGATGCACTAATGCTTCCAAAGAAGTCTTGTGGCTTAGAAGATTACTTGAAGATTTGGGTCTACCTCAACATGAACCAACTCCATTGTATTGTGACAACCAAAGTGCCATTGCCTTGGCTAAAAATCCAGTTTTCCATGCAAGGACAAAACACATTGCTCTCCAACACCACTTTATTAGAGAACAAATTGAAGACAAGCAAGTTTCACTCCTCTATTGCAAGGGGGAAGACCAAGTTGCAGATATTTTGACCAAGCCACTTTGTAAAGAAAAATTCCAATTTCATTGTAAAAATCTTGGATTACAACCCATTGAAGGGTTTGATGTAAGCTCCCCAAGTAAAGCTTAAGGGGGGGTGTTAGAATATTTAATCTTTACTTAGCTTAGGTTTATTTTTTATTTAGTTTAGGATATTCCTTTGGAATTCCTACATGTAATTTGTCCTCTAGTACATGTGTGAGGACAAGCCATTTCTTTTATTTTCCTTTATTAAGGAATATTAGATTTCCTCCATAAGAGGATGTGAACACATGCCACACACATTTTATGAATGGTGGCATTCATAGATTTGGGAGTTACTTTGTAACTCCTCTCCTCATCTCTATTTAAGAGATGCCTCCTCTCTCATTTCTTCTTAATGACAATATTGTAAAGAGCTTCTTGCTCTCTCTCTCTCTCTCTTTCATTTTTAGGCATTGCCTCATTCATAATATCACAAGGGGTTTTTCTTTGCTTTTCCCCTTTCAAAAGTTCTTGTGCCTCCTTCTTCACATTTGGGTGATGCTCCAAGTTTATTGCTTTTCTCTTGGTAACAATTACTTCATCATAAACTTTCTTGGATTAATTTTCCTTTCCTTGCTCTTTTATTTCCTTTCATTGTATCTGCCTCTATTTTTTGCATTGGAATTTGTGCCTGGACTTGTCTCAGTGCATTGAACCTCGTACCTCAGGTTTTGTGCACTTAGCATCTTCTCAGTACCTCATTTTTCGTGCCTCGAAAAGCATGAAGATGACTTATGGGCATTGATGTTTGTTTCGGTAAAAAAAAATCATGGGAGGGTTTATGATTTTTTCCTCAAAAATTGTACTTTGCTGCAGTCTATTTTTAGTCACACTTGGAGTTGTGCGAACATCTGCACTAGTCTCTTGTTTGTAGTGTATTTTCGGGCATCTTGCTCATCTACAATAGTTTGGAAGGTTTGCCGATTTTTTCCTCAAAATCGTGACAACTGTTCTTGGTGTGTCTCTAGTTACAGGGAGGAACAGTTCTCCAACATCAGGTTGGACGGTTGGTGTTGTTTTGGGTATCTCCAGAAGTTCTGCAGTTTCTGGGAGGGTTGGTGGCAGACTCATCTCAAGTGGCAGAGTTAGTGGTAGGCTCTTGTCTTCTATTGCATTGTGTTCTGAGAAGAAGGGGGCAACCTTCTCTGTTATTTCTCTTGGTAGTTAGAACGATGACCATTAAAGGAGGGTATTAGAATAATATCTTTCTCTTTGTGATATTAATGGTCATTTAAGTTGTTTCTAATTTTGCCTTTAGTTAATGATTGTTTCTTTTAGAAACATCATCTTTGTAACTCTATTTAAAGGAGCTTTGTCTCCTTGATTAATTGAACAACATCAATTCTTTGAAATCCATATGCTTTTGCATCTGTATTATACTCAGATGATACAAAATGTAGATTCCTCTCTCTATGCAGAAGACGTAATTGGAGTTGAAGATCATTGAAAAGAAGAAACGATTCTTAATGTGGAGAAGAAAATATGACAAACTGTTTATAATATCTAACTCTAAATGTTCAAAATCTTTTGACATGAAATCGGTTAGATATTGTGACAAATATAAAGAGCAAGTCGATAGTCATTAAGGAAAGTTTGTGGAAATCATTAATGCCATAATCAATAGTATTTTGGAAGCTGCTATATGTTATGGTTCGAGAATCCAGCCTGTGGCTGCCTGCAGCTGTTTGATTCCTCTTTCCACATATCTAAATGTTCAAAATCTTTTGACATGAAATTGGTTAGATATTGTGACAAATAAAAGAGCAAGTCGATAGTCATTAAGGAAAGTTTGTGGAAATCATTAATGCCATAATCAATAGCATTTTGGAAGCTGCTATATGTTATGGTTCAAGAATCCAGCCTGCGGCTGCCTGCAGCTGTTTGATTCCTCTTTCCACATATACTGTGGTCAGGCTTGCCTACGTGTATTCCTTCTTGTCGTATGAGATTCAAGTTATGAGGTTGTTCTTTGTTCAATAAACAAAAAGAAATGCATAAAATTTTTAGAAGCAGTGATAATAATAAGAGCAATGTTTATTAGTATTAAGACAAACTAATATCAAGCAGCGCCTTGATTTGGAGTCGATAAGCAATAAAGAATCAACAGTGATCTAACTCAAGCCCAAGGAACAGTAGTCAGATCATCAGATATGCTAAGCGAATAAAGAAAAGAGGTAAAATAGAAGTGTATAAAAGATGTGATCACTTAAGTAATCTGCTAGCCGACTAGGAGCAATTACGTAATTCATACGCTGGCGGATTCATTAAAAAGATATATGCGATTTGGAAATTTTCATTTAATAAACGTATTAATAAAGGAAAGGATATGATTTGCAAGAGGGTTACGTGTTTGTCATAAACAATGATGATTATGTGGCATATGGAAAGGTGCGATCATGTTTTAACAGATGAAACATGTACTTTATTTCAAACGGTATGATTAAGGTTTATTTAAGAAAAGTCACAACCGATGAATGATTGGGTGTATATTGAAAAGATACAACCTTTTTATGAAAGGTTATGTAAGAAGAAATATATAAGGGATTAAAATCATTTTTGAATAAAGATGTGTGGAGTATAGGAATAAGAAATGAGTGGTGTTATAAAAAGAAAAAAAGCTCATATGCACCAGCAGTCTCATGTGTAGAGAAAAGATTATTTGAAGGAAGAATATAAAGTGAATAATGAAATATCCCCTTTTGAGGCAGATTTATTGAAGAAGATATAAGTGGTGTGTGTAATGAAGATAATGAAGATTGTCAAGGAGAATACACATATATGAGGGTATAGTTTTCAGAATTAAGGAGGACATTTTGTGAAGCTTTGTTGCAGATTTAAGAAGGGATAGTGATCAGTTTTGACAGATTTATGGAAGACTTCATAGCAGATTTGAGGAAGATATTTTAGTAGATTTGTGAAAAGAGTTATAGTAATATAGTGGGTCCATCATCCGTTGAAGAAGCAACATATTAAAGGTGGAATCATGATTTGGAAGTTGGTGCTTCCTAAAGGAGAGATTGGTGTCTCTTGCTAAGTTGGTGCTTAGCAGTGGGAGTTGATGTTTCCAGTTGGTTGGTGCTCACAAATTCAGAAGTGGGAGTTGGTGCTTCTAGTGGTTGGTGCTCACAAATTTAGAAGTGGGAGTTCGTGCTTCCAGCGGGTTGGTGCCTCTAGTAGGTTGGTGCTTACAAACATTCTAAAAGAAGAATTATATTAAAGCAATACTTTGCCATGGTTTTCTCCCATTTGGGTTTCCATGTAAAAACATTGTGTTATTGTGTTATTACTATGTGCATGATTGTAGAAGGATAGTGAATGATGCTATGATGATTAATAAGGTTTAAATTGGTAAAATTTATTGTTATACTGATTCACCCCCCCACCCCCTCTCAATATAACCGTGCGCTCTTCACTATCAGCATTGTCCATTGCTTTATATCTCATTTTGCAATAGTTGGTTTTGACGCACCACAAATATCTAAAACTGCAGTGGCTTCAAATGCATTTTAATTTGATGTTCTAGTACTTTGAATGGAACGAATAATGTTTCCAACATATTTTCACGGAGTTTCCTAACGGGGGGATGAGTTTTAGGGATGGGTGGACAAGGGGCCTAAGTTTGGAAATGGTGAGGGGTGGTTAGGGGAGTGGTGCAAATACATTTAGTATTTGAAAATTAGTTATAAAAAAGATGTATAAGGAATAAAAAACACATTGCAATGACATTAAGTTATTAACATTTAACTAGTTCTTAATTTTAGTTTTAAGTTTTAATATTGAACATTAAATATGAATAGTGAAAATCAAAATATCGACATTGGAATGGGAATATTCAAAATTTCATAATGATGATTCATGATTACAATCAACAATGTTCAAACTTAAAAAACAAAATAGTAAATACTAATGACTCGTGAGTCATTAGCTAAGGGTTTGATACCTCTAATCATCCCCAAGCTCTTCGCCAAACTCCTCATCACTAGAACTGTTGGACTCATCTACACCAATACCAACCAGTCTTGTCTGTATAGCATCATCATCAACCTGTGTTGGCTCTTTTGGCTCTACAAATCATCTGGTTGTTGGACTATCCTTGTATGCAAGTGTCTTGCAGTCAATGAGACACGAGTCACTACGTATAGCACTGCCCTCCTAGATGTAAGCATGTTCCTCTTAATGGAGTGGATGAAGCTATAAGTACACCAGTTCCTTTCAGCATCAAAAGAACTAGAAACCTGGGACAACAAATGAATGGCTAGAGTAGTAGTCAAAGATCTAGGCCAATGCATGGTCCACCACAACTTGGGGTCCTCCTGTGCCAAAGTCTCCAAATCTATTTTGGCTGCCTCTGAATATCCCTAAAGAGTGGCAAATTTTGTCCACTCAATACAAATCATGCTAGCCTCTATATAATCATACATTTTATCAATGGCCTTCATGAACCCTTCCTTTAGCTCAACATCCTATATAAGTGTAATTATATCGGGCCTTTGCACGTACCACTTTGGATTAAATATATAGGCAGCCACATGTAAGGGAGTGTTGAGCTTCTCCCATCCATGATGAATGATAGGCTGAACATGCTTGGTGTAGAATTACACTGTTGGGTCCTACTCTCATATTATCAAGCATTCATTTGACCAAGCATAGAATCAATGCACTCATAGATCTCTCCAAGGGAAGGCACACTAGAATCCCCAAATCTAATAATTATGATGACTAGAGTAATGACGGAGACAATATATTTGGCATCAATCCAAAAGACATCACTCTTCACCACCTCCTTCACTCTCTTCCCCTGTTGTGTCTTCGACTCAGGCCACCAATTCCACTTTGTTGTCATAACCATTAGTTGCAACGCCTCTTACAACTTATCCATCCTCTCCAAGAGAATAAAGTATGATGCATACCAAGTCTCTAAAAGTTCCAAGAATTCCTTCTTGGAGAAGGTCCTAAAGATTGCATGTTAAGTGTGGTGGTTGTAGATAATCATTTGCACATTTCTAGCATCATTAACAATTTTCTTGATCCAACTGATTTTACCCATGTCCATGAGTGCATTATTGATGGAATGCACACAAGGAGCTCACAAAATATGTCTATAGGCTTCCTCAATTAACTTCCCTGCAGCTTTACACAAATGGGTCACATTTGTCTCTATTTGCATCACATTTTGTGGCCCAACCTGCTCTATAGCATCTTTGAGGATCTAGAAGTGAAAATGAGCACCTTGCGATGCCCTAAACAATCAACAACCCTAAGGAAATAAGGGCCCTCTTGAAAATTAGGATTTTCCAAGAAAACACTATTGAGATGCCTTGTAAGAAAGTCTTGCATGCTCTCATGCCATGTAGAAATTACCAAGTATACACCCTTAGGAATGATAATTCTAAGAGTTAACAAGATGAACAATGAAAAAAGAGATGAAAACATATGATGGTTCTTGTAAAGCAATAATATATATTATAGAGTCGTAAATTATAAAATCAAAGAAACAGGAATTGCCATGAATCACCTAAACTCGGCGAGTCTGAGTCCGAGCCATGCTTGACGAGTCTTTGGGACTCAGACTCGGACTTGTACGAGTCTGGCGAGCAAACTCGGCGAGCGCCAGACTTGCCGAGTTGGTGAGTTTGGCCCAAACTCGCCAAACTCGGCGAGTCCTGAGCCCCAAACTTGGCTATTGCATCGATAGAAGTAGGGAAAATTTAACCTCCGAGTCTGACACTGATTGGATCGACTGGGTAGATATAGAGGCTGAGACTGTAGCCATGGCAGAGGAGGAGCGGAGAGCACGAGCACAGACAGGAGATTCAGAGGCAGATAGTGACACGGATGTTCCTGATGTTGGTGAGCATGGCATGGTGTCACAAGGAGCGGCTATGGCTGTCGAATCATCCAGGACCTAGCTAAGACGCCTTTGTAGGGGGCCGGGGCCGGAGGGTGCTGCCGTGCAGGCTCCTCTGAGCCATAGGCTTGTAGTTGTATTTACCTTTGGTATTTGTATGAAACATTTGATGATGATCATATGATGACATGGATTTTTTATTCCATGAGTTTTGTAATATTGTATACATTTGACAATATTTATATATCTATGTTTGTTATTTCCTTCAGCTACAATTTGCGTTTATGCTTATGTGATTGATGTATACTTGTGTATGTAATCAAATGAGCCGAGTTTGATGATATTATTGTGTCTTTAAGGTGTATTCAATAAAGCGTGCCTGAAACAAGTTTTAAATCTTTAAAAATCTCTAAATTTCTTGAGTTTTTCACTTTCTCGAGTCTGAAGTCGAGTTTGACTCCGAGTCCCGAGTCCGAGCCAAGTCCGAGTCCCGTTTCTTTGATTATAACCCATTACAATTTCACACCCCTTCCTAGGCCCTTGTTTTAGTGTGCCTCCTTATAGGTCTTTTGATCCTATTTTGGCCTTATCTCATCAAATTGTCGTCATATGCTCATGAGGTGACCTGATCCAATCTCTTGGGCCTATGCACTTTCCAAGCACCTTTAGTTTGCCCCTTTTTTGGGTGGACTATGGCACCTATCACCATAGTCCTAGCAAACTATACCGCTTAGTGCCATAGTACCTCCAAAAGGGAGCCAAATTCAAACGTGTCAGTCTTGATTCTTGCCATTTGTGATCCGATCCCAATATTTAGATATGATCATGGGAAGTTCGCCTAAATGTGAAAATACCTTGAGAACTTTATATAAAGGCATCACCTATAATTCATTTGATCATCTTTTCACAATCTAGCAATTCCATTCCAAGTCCTAATTCCTTCATTCAAAAGCATATTTCAGTACAAGGAGCATCAAGCTACAACAAGCTATCTTCAAGTTTGATTTCATGAGTGATTATGTTATGTTTTATTCATGTTATTGCATCAACACTTGGAGGACTTATCTATAAAGCAGTGCATCACCAATCCAAAGGTGTTATCATTTCAATTCAAAACTTCAATTCAGCATTTCATTTCAAATTTAGCCTCTACCCTACTAGGGGTAAGCTCTCTCTCTCTCTCTCTCATTCATCATTGTTGTAGTGGAGGTTAATTCCTACCCAAGGTTTGACTTCTACAAACTCCTATATAGCACAAACATTTTCCCTCCTTTTTGTGTGTCAATTCCAAATTTGACAACCAAAAGTTGCAGATTTGCAGAGAGCAGACTGAGACAAACCACTCCAAACTTTGAATAGGCAAAAACACTTGGTCTATATTGATTTGTACACATGACCGACACTTTTTGGCTGAATTTGTACACGTGACCGAGATTCTAAATAAAAATACAGTGGTAGATGGAGTTTGGTGTGTGCTGGGTTTAAATATTGAAAAGATAAAATCAGTAACGCGGAGGAGAGTTTTGAGTGTGTGCAGAATAGAATGATAAAAGTATAGTTCAGAAAAGAGAAATATCTTTAGATGTATATATGCTGAAAAATCATTATATTCATCTGAAGTAAAAAAGAGTGCTGAAGGATTAATTCTATAAGTGCCAAGTGCAAGTATTAAAAAGATAATTTCAGGCACATGAAAATTACATAGTACATGAGGTGTGAAAAAAAGGGGTATAATGCTGTGAATATAAGTCAGAGAAGAGTACATGGGTGTGAATTATGAGAATATAAAAAGGGAGTGAGCTGTGGGAGTATATGTGCAGATATAAAGAAGATCTTTGAGAGAAATATGTAGATTAAAAATAATATATATATATATTTAAGAGAGTAGGAGTAGTATGTGGGATGTGTAACATATAAGGCATGTGTACAATGCTGAAGAAATAATTCTGGAGTAAAATGTAAACTGCTGCATGTATATGTGAGAATATTGAGATAAGAAAAATTAGAAGAAATTAAAGGATATACATATAAGACAAATAATTGTGGAGAGTGTTTCAGATCTGTATATATATATATATATACAGTCCATATATGAGAAATTAGTACAGCACGTGTAAAAAATTATACAGACTTGACAAATAACATATGCAGATTTGTAGAAGAGATTATGGCAGATTTTTAGAATAGATTACAGTACAGTAATAGTATCCATCATCAGTTGTAGCCGCAACATCAAAAGGTAGAAAATCAGATTTATGTGAAGTGGGTTGGTGCTCATTAATTCTGGATTAGGGAGTTGGTTCTCACAAAATCAGGTTGGGGAGTTGGTGCTTCCAGTGGGTTAGTTCTCACAAACAGAGTTAAGGGTTCATGCCTCTAGTAGGTTGGTGCCTGCTATACATTGTAAAAGAAGAAATTTATAAAAGCAATATGTGGTTTTCTCCCATAGGGGTTTCCACGTATATATCTTGCGTTCTACTTGTGTTCATATTAATTGGATATATTTTGTATACTTGTGATTAAAGTGAAAAAGTTTAAATTGGTTAAATTGGATTACATATGAATGTTGATATGCAACATCTGTTTGATTATGGTTTTCTCAGACCCTAATCGAAGTGGAGTATTGGCAACATCATGTGAGGCATGCCATTCCTCTACCACGAGGAGTGGGTCCGACACCACTACTTGATAAAATGCATTCCACCAACATTCCACCTTGAATAACAGTCACGATTATGGCAGAAAAATATGTCCTTTATTGCATTCCCGAAAGTTTAGTACATGATCATTACTCCCGCTGGGGTTCCCTTACATGGCAACTTATACTACTTGGCAGTTGGCCAAGGTACTGTTGTGACCATTTCACACATCGCCCCATTAAAATGGGGACCCCCTCCTTTTGCTTTTGTTTTGCCTGTTCTTCTCTCTGCTTTTTAGGGTTTTGGGTAAGTGAGTGAGTCGTCTGGACTAGGGTTAAGCCTTAGGAGTTTCCTTTTGATATTTTCAAGCCAAAGTCTAGTCAAATTTTGAAAGATTGTTAAGCCTCCTCCCGAAGGTTGCAATTTTGAAATAAGATGAGCCTGCCAAGAAGTCAAGTGTGTCTCAGGATGGGTCCAGTCTAGATTTCGAGGACAAATTCAAGTTAGGTCTAAGTGATAGCATTTTAATGATTAAATTATGCATTTTGTCTAGGTAAATTTGACCAAATTTTGGAAGCAAGGCAACTGATTCCTGGACTTGAAGACGACCTAGCCCCGCATGATGAAGTGACCTGAAGACCTAAATTTTTGATATTTTGGCTTATAAGGGCAAAATCGCTCCTGTCCCTCTCTCAGGGACCAGGGCGAAAGTGATATTTTGTGCATCTTGGTTATTGACTTGTCTTAATTATTTTGTGCAGGGTCGCCAAGGGATGCAATTGGACGTGAATTGAAGGTTTTGAAGATTTTGAAGACTCAAAAATGACAAGTTTTTAAGGTTTAAGGCCAAATCGCTCCTGTCCTTCACTGAAGGACCAGGGCGAAATGGCTTATTTAGATCATTTTTGCCCTTAGTTGATCAA
The DNA here is from genome assembly GCF_030272615.1 of Cryptomeria japonica. NCBI lineage: Eukaryota > Viridiplantae > Streptophyta > Pinopsida > Cupressales > Cupressaceae > Cryptomeria > Cryptomeria japonica. The sequence continues at coordinate 10,162,940 of NC_081407.1, forward strand.
ACTGAAGCATCAAGGACGCAATGAAGGATGAAATGAGCATGAAGGAGTATCCAGACTTGGTCGTTGGCAATAAAGGGTTGAAATTTTGGCCTAGCAAGACAAGTTCGCTCCTGTCCCTCTCCCAGGGACCAGAGCGATTTTCCTCAAACACACCTTCTTGGACATTTTTTGGATTTGGGCTCTTGTTCATAGCTTGCAAAATGATGATATCTTTCCCAACAAAGGAGAATTGAGATGAAAATTGTAAAGATTTGACCTTTAAGACAAAAATCGCTCCTGTCCCTCACTGAAGGACCGAAGCTTGAATTCCAAATTTGCATTGTCCTCACAAGATTTAAATGATTTCGCGATTTGAGGAAGACAAGGGAAGTATGTTTTGCCCGTTGAATATAACTTGAATGGACCACGAAGGAGAAAATCGACCCAAGTTACAAATTCGCTCTTGTCCCTCTCCAAGGGACCAAAGCGATCCTCCTTCAAGGCAAATATCTGGCAAGGGATATGCAAGTTTCGTGCTTGAGATGAAGGAAGGAGGGCGTAATCAACCCATTGAGGATAGTTTCGAAAGTTAGCAATGCATAAATGAGCTCATGATGACCAAGGCGCTCCTGTCCCTCTCCAAGGGACCAGAGCGATTTTCTCAAGAGACAAGTTTTTGGCAAAGGAAAAGCGAGTTTTAAGTTTGAGATAAAGGAAGGAAGGCTTGATCACCCCGTTTAAGATAATTTTGAAAGTTGGCGAAACACAAGTGAAGCCTATATTGGCCAAGGCGCTCCTGTCCCTCACCCAGGGACCAGGGCGAAAAATGCATTATCAAGTCTCCCCTTCCAAATTTGGACGAGTCCAAGTCTAGACACAAGGTCAAAATGATATTTGGAATGCCTCTAAGAAGAACGAGGTTGCAAAAACCACAAAAACTTGATGTAAATGGTTAAGGCGCTCCTATCCCTCACCAAGGGACCAGAGCGAAATCTTCAAATTTGCCTTATTGCCTAATATTTTGGAGTGCTACTTCCGTTCGCAAGACTCAAGATGGAATAAGGAACAACGTTTTACGCCTCGAAGATAATTTGATATTGATATGATTGAGGATTTGTGCCATGGATTAAAAATCGCCCCTGTCCTTCACTGGAGGACCAGGGCGATTTCTATAAAATCAAGCATCTCCCTCCAGAATCACGCCAAGGCAAGGTTTTACGAAATGAGAAACGCCTTTTGGAAAACGATGGACAAGGAAACATCCACAAGAATTGACAATTTTTGGCTCAAGTATAAAATTCGCTCTTGTCCTTCACTGGAGGACCAGGGCGATAATCATTGGAGGAGCTCATTTAGTCTCGAGAAAGCGAATTGGACATGCATGAAGCAAACAATAAAGATCATTGCCTACCTCGCAACTCGATTTGGCAATTAAAGAGACAAAGACCAAAGGCAAAAGGTAAGGATCGCTCCTGTCCCTCACCAAGGGACCAGGGCGAAAATCCCTAGAATATCGAGTTTGCCTTGCAAAGGACAAGTTAAGCATGTATGGAATGGATGGATGAAATCATCACTTGCCCTGTAACATGAATTGGCGATTAAAGAGACAAGGATCAAGGATAAGAGACAAGTTCGCTCCTGTCCCTCACCAAGGGACCAGGGCGAAAGTACTTTAAGGCACACTCCTTCCACAAAAGGAATGAATTAAGCTCAAGGTTCCCAATTAAAATGCTATTTTGGACGTCCAAGATGGGACTTTGAACGTGAAAAACAAGAAATACAAGGTTAAAATGCATGGGTGCTACTGTCCCTCTCCAAGGGACCAAAGCGATAAGGTTGATATTCATTATTCTTCCCATGCTTGGACGCCAATATCCTTCAAATTGCATTAAATTGCCAAATTCGCTAAAAAAAAAAAACTTGAAATATTTTGATTAAATTGGCATTTAATAAGTGCGCTTAGCATTTAATAATTAATTTAAGCCTTTTAAAAATCAAAATTATTAATTACAAAGGCATTTAAATTTAATTATTATTAAATTAAGTTTAAAATTGGGGCGCTTGGGGATACTATTTTAATGTTTTTACAAAAGTCGGCCTCTCCTTTTTATTTAAATTTTGTTTATTATTGGCCTTATTTCCAAAAGTTGGCCTGTGGGAGAGTATAATGGTGAGCGCCTATATAAAAGAGGTATTTTGAAGCATTTTAAACCATCATTTAATCATTCATTCATATGCGATTTGGAGGGGCAATAAAGGAGTGCGAAATCTAGTCCAAGGAAGAGTGCGAACTTTGTTGGAGGCTAGAGTTGGAGCGAATTTTCCTCAAGGCATTAAAACTAAGAGGTGGTGAAGTTATTAAAGAAGGCGCATTTTGCTAGAAGACTTCGATCTTCATTTTGCCTAGCGAATTTCCCAATTTTGCATCTTTTTTAGAGTTAGTTCTCAAGAGAGGTATGGCAAGATCTCCCTTGTCCAAATTTTGAATTTTGAATTCCAAATTGCATAGCTATATTTAGGAAATGATAATTCAAAGATTTATCATGAAGTTTCCTAAAATTTAAACTTTAATCTAGTCTATTTTTCTACATTGCAAAATCTATTACTCATTATGAAATGTTGTGTAGGTGTCATGATGGCGACCCCAAAGGCAGGAGCATCCACCAGTCGTCTAGCCCTCATGAAGGAAGATCAAAAGAACGAAGAATTGGAGACCAAGATCGTGTCGAAGTGGAGCAACATTGGAGATACCAACTTGGGAAACTTCAGTGTGAAGAAGTTTCGAGAGGTCCCTTACATTGGCAAGCCATCACCTGTCGCAAGGAGAATAATTGAAAGTGGCATTATTAAGGCGGCCGGCTTCCCTCCAGCAGTCCAGTGCCATGAGTTGATGATCGAGTGTGCTCGCCATTATGACCCACAGTCCAGATCGATCGTGTCCAAAGAGGGAAACACTTTGGCTTACCTTTTAGAGGAGGCTATAAGTGAGGCTCTCCATCTTCCGAAGCACAAAGATATGATTTATAAAAGCTTAGAAGGAGCCAGGTCCATGTACGAAGATGATCCAGACACTTGCTTGGGCATCATCAACAAGAATTGGTTACTCAAGAGTCGTCCTCGCCTGAGCAAGATTCCAAACACACCACATAGGATCGACTTCCAGGAGGAGTACAGAGATTTGATAACATTACTCAACCGAGTCACAGGAGCTCCTCAGGCCTTCTATTTTGAGAAGTGGATGTTCTACTTCATCCAAGTGATAGTTCAAGGAAAAGGAACAATTCATTGGGCTAGAATGATTAGCCATTGCTTGGACGTGCAGTTAAGAAGACTGAAGGCTACTAAGTCTTTCCACATGAGTTCATACATCATATATGCCTTGATCAGGAGTTTTGAATATGCAGGACTACCTCATAGAGGAGTGATCGGAAGAGGGCCCGGGGAAGTCAGAGTTTGTGATTCCTATGTTCATTTGCATCATCCACCAGGAAGTGACTACAAGTTAGTCAATGATACCTTCACGATGAACATCACCAGGACATTGCAAGGCGGGATTCACAATCGACTATCTCAAGATGCACAAGAGCTTGTAAAGAGGTATGGTGCTTGGTTCATCCAATTTCAGAAATTTACATATATTGGAGTTCATGGATGTCCTTCACCTCCCTACATGTTGCCGAGATATCCGACAGACAGGATAGTGCTACTTGAGGTAACTAGGCAGTTGGCAGCTTATGCGAAGACATTTAGACACCGGCATGGAAATGGAGTTCCTGTGCCTATCATACTAGGAAATTCAGTTGAGGTATGTCCTAATGCTCTAGCCATGGATGATGCAGAAAGAGAGTTGGCCTTATATTCATTTTCATTCTTTGCCTTGAGAGAGAGTTTTGATCCTTATGGGTATATAGAGGAGACAGTCGGTAGAAAGTACAAGCATGAGTTTCAGGTAGAGGACTTTTGGATGAATCTTTCAGATGATTTTGAAGTAAAAAGAAAGATGCATTCTAGATTGCCTTTAGACTTCATCAGGAAATGCAAAATTTACAGAGTGGCCGACCAAGCTCAGGACAGTGGCAGACATCTCCAATCATCCTATGACCGAGAAAGCAAAGCAGTGAGGATAGATTGGAATGAACCTGAGATTTTGGATCTAGATGCTTTGATGGCTCCAATTTTGTCTTGCACTCGCAGATGGGTTGATGTGCAACATCAAAAGTTGAGAGAGCAGAACATATCTATGACTTTTACTTTGGAGGAAAGACCAGGAGAAGGAAGAGCAAGTGTAAGTGAAGGTAATCCTCATCCCAGAAGCACGAGCGAAGGCAACCTTCGAAGCGCAAGTGAAGACAATCCTCATCCTAGGGGCTCGAAGAGGAAAGAGAGACCTGAAAAAAAGGAATCCTCCAAGAAGAAGCAAGAGGCCAATCGAGATCGTTCATCCGGCACATCTTCTCGACAAGAGAAGACGACACTTGAAATGGAGGAATCTATGGAATCGATGGTACAGAACGATAAACATGAAGAAGGACAGGCACCTCAACGTTCATCAAGTCGATCTCTCCAAGTCAATGAGCTACATGAAGACAATAATGGTGATGAAGTGACATCTCCTCTCAGAGAAGAAGAAACATTGCCTAAAGAGATACAAGTTAGAGAGACGAGGTCTGCCATTCCAGATTGGTTGAAGGAGAGATTAACAAGGGTGATTGTGATCGAGGACGAAGATAATGTGATTGATTTAGAAAGCCTTGTTGGAAATTCTCAGGAAGTGACAGAAAAGAGGAAGGCCACTAAGATGTCCAAGATGATCAGAGATGAGACAGGATCCAGGAAGTTGCAGATAGCTACACCAGCAGTGGACAAATATGAAGGTGAAATCCTCGCAGAGGAATATGATGTAGAAACATTTGAGCTTGGTCCACTCACAGCCGAACAGACACTGGATGAGGCAACCGATTCGTTTGAGGCACTAAAAGACAAGCTTAGGTAAGAAATGGAGAAAAATAGAAAGCTTGAGAGAGAGGTTGGTGCATGGAGAGGCTACTTTAGCCATCTCAATCAGCCTTTGGGACGTCAGGATCCAGCAGTATCTCCTGTGCAGGCACTTCCCATTGAATCAGTTGGTGAGGCAGAGAGAGTTAAGAGCTTGGTTCAGCTTATGAGCTCTTGGATTGACAAATCCCATACCGTTGCCATTGAGTTCGCAACAAGAATGATGTAGACCACCCATCGAGCTATCCAGGTCCTTGAGATCATTCATAACCTAATGATAACAATAGCCACCTTTGCTCACACTAGAGATGTTATCATTCCTGTCCTGCAAGTAATAAGGCAAACATCAAGGAAGATCCTAGCACAAGAAAAGATAATGGATGGAGGATCTCATAGTTTACTCCAATGGTCAACTTTACTCCAGATGAAGGAAGTTCTTTTTGAGGACATCAGTAACAAATGCAATCAAGTTGAAGAGATTATCCATCCGATCCAGGACAAGGTGTTTGAAGTATTATGTACTATTCTTGGCAGGAGGATCGAAGTTGAAACAGATGTGGATTTGCAAGAATTAGAAGAAAGAGTCAAGGTAATCTTTTGCAAAGATAAGAATGTTATTACGGATGAGCAACGGGATCAAATGTTTGCTACCATGCTCCTGATTGAGAAAATTAAAGAACTTGAACCTGGATGGGACACTGCTCTTCTCAAGGCTTTCGATCAGGTCATCCACTTGGAGGAACGAATGAGGAATCTTCCTGAGATTCCAATTGCTGAGATTGAAGGAATCGTGTCTAGATTCATTGCATATGCTAAAAAAGAGCATTGGAAAGGAAATAAGATTCTAGAAGAAAGGTTGTTATAGATGATGTGGCACCTTAATTGTCATTGGTCTATGTCTCCTAGATTTTTGTGCCAAATTAAATATTTGGCTATGCATTTAATATTGTTCAATAAAAAGGGGGCTATTTGTAATAAACCCTAATTAGGGTTTAGGTGTCATAATCTTGGCCATTGATCTTCTTTTTGATCTGAGCCATTCATTGTAATTGAGGATGCTATATATACCCTCACTCCTTTTTATTTTGTAATTAGAAACAGTTAGCAATAAGAAATAGTTAGAAGTTTAGAGCTTTTAGAGAGAAGAAAGTTATTTTGTAGCAAGATTGAGCTTTGAAGAAAGAATTTCAAGCAATTGTTGTTCATTTTGGCTTTGAGATCAATAAAATATTGAAGTTATGGTGGTTTTGTTGCAATTCTCGTGGCTATCTTCATGGTTGTTTACTTTCTTGAATCATTCTCAGTCAAAGTAATATTTAAGTTTGAGGACTAAGTGTTGGGCTTGATCTTTGGTGAGATTCACGTTCCAAACCACTAGCTTCTTACTGATTGTGGGAAAGCCTTGTGTGGTCAACTGGAGAGACTTGAATTACTTAAACCTTCAATAGTCATTGAACTTTGGATATGTGCCTTTGTGGTAGTGTCCATGATCTTTGATGAATTGAAAGATCATTTGTTACCTTAGAAGATCGCATCAATTTCAGTTGAGTTGTTACTTCATGGCAATGTTGAAATTGGTCGAATCCTGCCAAGTCTAAGCCTACATCGAGTCATTCTTAGGATTAGATTAGAATTTACCCCTTGCAAACTCTACCTTTTGATCTTTTTGAGAACTTGTTAGTTTAGGGAAATCTTGTTCCTGCAATTCGGATACGTAAGGCCCCTTGATGAAACAACAATCACAACGACCACTGGTGCTTATCCACACGTAGAGACCCTACATAAAAGAACATTGGAGTCACCCTGATTGATCCTTTTTTGCGACATCTTTAGCAATCAGAGGCTTTATTCAAGAGAGGATAAGGTACCCTTGGGTATTTTATTCTGTGTATGATTGTGTACAAAATACACGTCAACAGGTACCAACCGTCATAACTCACACTGACATGCGAACCCACAAGCTGACCCATTACAAAAGTATTATTAAAACATAACTAATAGTATTATTCCTATTTGCCACCTAACATCAGCCCCCCCAAAAAGTAGTCTTCCAGACGACTAAACAAAATGGAAGCTGATCAAAACGAAAAAAAAACTGGAACTAATGCTGGGAGGGATGAGAGGGTGTCCCTAGCAATACTGACGACTGGGAAGTGCCCGCCCGTTGTTGAAGATGATGGAGATGCTGCGAGGCTGCTAACTCCCGTTCTCTTGCTAGCTTAACCATGTGGGCTGCCTCCACCACCTTGTTGCGATCTTTGTGAAGCTCCTCCCCCTACCCATGCAACTCCTTCTCCTTCTCCGCCAGGCGAGCCTCCAATCCCACCACCTTGGCCGGCAACTTGGCCTTCTCCTTGCCGCTCACTTCCAGATCCTGGACATACTTGGCCGCTATCTCCTCCAAGGATGTGAAGAGCACACGGTTATACTGAAGGGGGAGGGGGTGAATCAGTATAACAACAATCTTTTACCAATTTAATCTTTTTCAACTTCAATCACAAGTATATAACTTATCTCATTATCATATTCATTGCATACCAACATTAATATGTAATCTATCTAATGTGAACACAAGATATATACGTGGATACCCTCGCGGGAGAAAACCACGGTAAGATAATGCTTTTATATAATTCTTCTATTACAATATTTGTAGGCACCAACCTACTAGAGGCACCAACCCCTAACTCTATTCGTGAGCACCAACCCACTGGAAGCACCAACTCCCCAATCCAGAATTAGTGAGCACCAACCCACTTCATAAAAATTTGAATTTCCATCTTGACAATGTTGCTATCTCAACTGATGATGGACAGTTTAATCTTTTGCATATATTCCTTCCTCACAAGCATATATTCTTCTTCATAAAACTGTTATATTATCTTTCACAAATCTTTTATGATCTTTTCATAAATCTGCCATAATTCTTCTTCAAAATCTGCATTAAAATCTTTCTTAAGAATCACTTTTGCCTGATTTATTTTTGTTATTTTGCAGCCATACCAATACACTGTATATCCTCTATCTTCTTTAATAAATCTGCTTCAAAGATTACTTTACAGTTTACTGTATAATGTTCTTCAATAAGTCTTCTTTCTTCACGTGATCTTCTTATATTTTCTGTCCCTTGAACCCTCTTTCAAATCTGCACATTCATGTTCATATATCTGCTAGTATATATGATATGTCTTTAACACACAACACACCTACAAATCTGGAATGATTTTCTTTGACAAAATCTGCAGTGATCTCTCTTCTATGCCTTCATTTTCAGATCCGTGTATGTCTGATTGATATTTTCTTTTTCTACACACTTTAAATGTATTTCATGTATCTCCACTCCATAATATACATTTTTTTTTATTCTTCACACTGCACGCATACCACACCTATTACTCTTTACATCCCATTCACGATATGATTTTATACCTTTCGGCTTCCTTTAAGAGTTGCTTTCCTTCACACAAGTAGTCACCGCCTTCTATATAGTCACGACTTTCTGACTTTAGATATGTCTCTTCTCTTATAATTATCGCATCCTTACATTCGCTACAATTTGTTAATATTTAATATTTGTTAGCCACTGTTTTATTTTAATCACTATTTGCTATGGGCACAACATATAGAACGATTATCTGTAATTAGTTGCTGTAATGAATCAATCATTACACTGTCTTCTTAATCGCTGTATTAATGATTACTTAATCGCTCAATCAAAGATGAAGTAGGCTGTTGATTGAGTCGGCCACATTAATCATTAAGATGAATTCGTCATCTTAAACAAGGGCAGTGGAGTTTCCACATAACTAACTTCGGCATCATCAGCTAGCTTGATTTTGATGCTGTCACTAACAATTGTCTTTAATAAATTTGCTGCTTCAATGATGATGATCGGCTATGAAGTCAGTCAATATATTAAGAATTATGAATGCTGGTCCCTGCCATTAATGAAGTCGACAATATTGTGAGAACATTGCCATGGTAAGTCGTCGTTCTCTTAATTCTCCAAAGAAGTTGACCACAGATATAGCATATGCAAATGTAGTCAGCCAACAAATGTTTGTCTTTCTCCTTAATCGCTGATCTGATTAGTCTTCCTAATTCATTGTGAAATCGCTGCTTCAATTAAATCACTGCCTGTATCGGACAATCCATCCAAACATGTCATACCTTATACCCAAGTCATAAACTTTCCGCCACTTAATACGCTGCATACAATACATGCTGAAAATTAGACAGATCGCTGTCATACATTATCCAGGCCGCTCCATATTAATTCACTTTTTAATGGAGTCACTTGTTAATTTGTTCAATGACTTTTATAATAGCGTTAGTATTCTTTGTTAAAGGCGAAACTCATAATTGTTTATTATCTGCATCTTTTTTAGTCACTTATTGAATCCCGATATCCTCCTGTAGTCTTCATGCCAGCCCTTGAATTTTGTTTCCTTGGTATTGAGTACACACATCCATGACGTATATTTATTTTTCTTTGACTTTATGAATCGTATCTCCTCGTAATTGGTTTGCCATCTTTATAATTTATTATGTTTTCATTAACCAAATCGCTATTCTTATGAATGTCTAAGTCCTTGAATTGCCATCCATATTACATCATCCATCCTGTGATATATTATTAACGCTAATAATATCACTCCTTCTTCAGTTGCCAATTCACACCTTTATATTGTCGTAATGATTCGCACCTTAATCATTAGCAATCTTGTTCAGTTGGCCACCATGCTGTTCATATTACATAATTCACACTAATTCACGTAATTCACACTTGTTCATTCTCAGTCATCGACTTTGACCATTCTTCAACATGAAATAAGAAGAATCGCTATCAAACTATCATGAAGACCACTATCATAGACTGTATAATCAGACTATAAAAGAGATCAGTCTGCTATATCTGATTGCTACATACTCCTGATCAACTACTGATCATACAGACATAAAGATTACTATTATAAGACTGAATATCTGATTGGACTTTGCTCTACCATTCACTGATAATAATTGGGAATTGTAATACATATGTATGATCAAACTGAAACTATAATAACTGTAAAGCATTAACCATGTAGAGCATATTAATCTAAAATGTTTATCAATCTCCATACTATGTTCATCAACTTCCATGATTCTCCAAATTCCCACTCTCTGCATTGGGAGACTGCCCCACATCCTACCGTCATCTCTTCCTCTGTGGCTCCCCACCAGCGGCCATGGTGTCCAAGTGGGTCCAATAAAAAATTGGTGGGTTACACGGTTCTACTTACGAAAGTGGCTGCAAGTCCCCCATCTTTTTTGTTAGAACGCCTATGCGGACAACTTCTAGGAACATCGCAATAGCATGGTGCGACATATAGAATACCTTGTGCTGCAACCTTAGACATTCTCTGATACACTCAGAGAGAAAAGATGCCAAATTAAACATCGTGCCATTCCTCAGCCCGTTCATCAGGTACAAAATCCACACAGCGATGTCCGACCCTCTACTAGCTCCTGTCAACCTGCTCTTAATAATATCCATTATGCATCACCATACTGCAATTGCCGAAAAAGTTCTCTTCACACCGCGGCTACTTCCAGATTTCCAAATGTTGTCCTGCTCTCCCTGTGTCAAGTCCATGCGGCAAACCAATTGGACCAGCTGTTGTTTCTGTTTGAGTGTCATCTTCCTCTTGACCACAACGCTTCCTTGGTTTGGAATCCCAAATATCCTGGAAAACTCGGCGGCAGATTAAGAGATGGTAAGATGGCACCCGCTATTCTTCACCATCGATCTGTGTGTATGCCTGACGTAACCCACCACCATTCCCTTCAGAATAGGTTCAAAGTCTTTGATGTTGAAGACGGGCATGGCCAAAATTTTATCGACCCCTACTGTTATCAATTTTTTCTTGATGACATAGGCATCATCTATCTCATCCCACCATGCTCTGCCATCGTTGCCATTCAAGCCTTCCCATGTCAGGGACTGTACAGTCACAAGCTCATCTCTTTGCACTCGTGCCCGAACCTTTTTTCCCTTGCTTCTTCCTGTTGTGGCCATGATTCCTGTGTGTATCACGTTGCTTCCGTCGCTGGGGTTTCCAAAACTCATCCGTGTCATACTTCGATCAATTTTTATAAGCCTTGGTTCTATATGGTCGTTCAACTCATCTCCCAGATGTACACTTTCCCTATTCAGAAAATTACCCCAACCATTTCCGCAATCAACTGAATTGTGCCACGTGTTGTCAAACACCGAAATTGTCCTTCCTTGGCCACATGGACTTGGCTGAGGGTGTGAACTGGTGCCGTACAAACTTTACTCCTGGATTATCTCTGTACGGATTTCTTGCAATGCCATACGGATGTGCTTAATTTTGCTGTAGAGGCCTTGACGACTGGTACAAAGTTCTTGGTTGTACGGATTTGCTCGTTCTATGCTGTACAAGGTCCCTTCTCTTTGACCGTACGGATGTCCTTCCTCCACACCGTACAATTGCCATATGGTTGTGAGCTGGTCGTGTAAGGATTTCCCCATTCGTACCAATTTTTTTTGCTTGTGATCCTTGTACAGATTTTTATAATTTCCGTACCAATTGAGTTTCCCCCTATCTGCAGATAATCCTGTACGGTCCCTTTGATACCCTCGTGCCAAGATTTACAACGTGTACGGGTCTGTACGACACCTTCCAGCCAAGATTGCTGGTGGGTATGGGTCCGTAAGAATCCCTCTTCCTATGCACAATTTCCGAAATGTCGTTTGAGAGTATGGGAATGTACGATTTTGCCTTTCGCACCTGTACTGTCTGTACGAACTCGTCCAACCCCCAGTTGCCGCCGTCCAACTTTCGTACGCACTCATACGACAATCCCTACTTTCTTTGTGCCTGACGAATCTACTTTTGCTCAATCTGTACACCCTCCTCTACTCCTTGTACGGGTCGGTACAATCGTGCTTCCCTTGTTCGTACGGATCTATACAAACCTCACTTCGCTCTTGCACTTTCCAAGACTTCTGGCCTATTCGATATGCTTGACTTGGCCATGTACAAGCATTTATAATATTCCTCCAGTTTTAGGGTTAGGGCATACTTCTTTAATTTTTTATTAAATACTTTTTTTCACCACATAATTTTTCCTTTACCAACCTTATAATATTTCCCCTTTGATTTCTATTTTTAATATTTTTCTTTTAAAATATTCTTTTAATATTTTCACTTGGCAAGAGCTTTTTAATTTTAGCTTTCGTACCTTCAATTTACCGTGGTACTTGCCAGCTTGCTTCCTCCAGGTATTTTTTCCGTCGATTTTTTGTGTGCCAAAGTGTACCACCTTGTCTTTCTGAGCCCTTACTGTCTTTTTTAGTTTATACGACTTGGCTTTTTGTGCCCATCATTTCACTCCTTTCGTCAGTTTTACCTTATTGCCAAATTCTCCTTCATCTTTATGCTTGGTCCTTGAGAATCAGTTTCATTCTCCAAATCCTCCATTTTTCTTATTTCCCCAGTGGGATCTCCCTGAGGTCTCACTCTTATCTCCGAGTCGTGAAGCCATGCACATACGTACGGTGGTCTCCTATAGCATTCCCCAAAGCAACACGTGCCCACATATTCCAGGTCCCAAATTTTATCAAGTAGTGGTGTCGTACCCACTCCTTTATAGCATCCATCTACATACCTTCCCTTGTACTGTTGGTACCATGTCACCTTCTCGCCATCCACCTAAGGTGGGCCCGCAGGGTTAGGGATTACCCAGTAGAGTAAATTGGGGCCTGCTTCCTACTTGCCAGGACGTGATGCTATCACAAACAAATCTTCAGCCTTTAGTACCCCATTTTCAAACATGGTCCTAGAGTTGCACTGTACTCCTCCAGGTCTATTTCTTCTTCCAAGTCAACTGGCTCTTCCGCCTTCTCGGTAAGCTCCTCCTTCCTTTTGGCTTCTGCTTCCTCGTCAATATCATATGTAATGTAACCTTCGCGAGGTCCTTCATATGGGACCCTTTTTCTCTATTGTCTGGTGAGCCGTATCCACACGGCTGGGTCACCAAAATAAAAATATGCATTCGTAAGGTGCTTATGAATTTGAGGCACTGCAATGTCTTCGACTTGCTTCGGCACCAACCTTTCCTCTATGAACGTGAGTGGTTTGGCCCAATCTTCATCATGTCTGTAAGGCTCTGCAGAGACCATAGGATCTTCTACTTCCTTACTTCTTCCAATGGTCCAGTCCCCCTTCGTTGCCTACCCAGCATGTTGATTGATACGACTGGTTTATCCCATTTCCAATACTGTTTCAACTTTGAGCCGTTTACAGGGTTGCGTATTGGGTTATCATCCAGGGTGGAAAGTTTTACTGCTCCATTCTTCCCCACTTCTCTGATTTTATAGGGCCCCAACCAACAAACTTTGAACTTACCAGGTTGAAGTTCGTTGCGGCCATTATACTTCAGAACCAACTGTCCAGGACGGAAGTTCGTCTGCCGAAGATGTTTGTCTTGCCAGTGCTTCCATCAATGTTGGGCCACTTCCGTCGCCCACTGCGCCATCATTCGTCATTCATATAACTTCATGAGGTTCATAAGACGGTCATTCAAATTTTCCTCATTCCTGAGCCGATTGTCTACTACAATTCTTAAGCTTGGTATGATGTACTCCACAGGCACCACGGCTTCCTGGTCGTACATAAGTTGGAACGTGGTGTGACCCGTCGTCACCTTGTATGTTGTACGATATGCCCAGAGTACCGCGGGAAGACGCTCTTCCCAATCTTCCTGTTCCACTCCACATGACATAAATGATGGAGACGAGTATCTTGTTTCTAGCTTCCGCTTGACCATTTGCTCGAGGATAGTACGGACTGGATAGATTGTGAAAGATTTTCAATTCTGTCGTCATCATTCGAATGACTTGGTTAACAAAGTGAACTCCTCGATCACTTATAATCTGAATTGGAATCCTGAACCTGGTCACAATTTGCTCGTACAGGAACCTTGCCGTACTCACGACAACGTTATCTGGGAGAGCTCTCGCTTCGGCCCACTTGGTGAGATATTTTGTGGCCACAACAATGTACCGACATCTATGCATATTGCTCACCTTGAGAGGCCCTACAAAATCCAATCCCCATCTTTCAAACAGTTCTTGCGGCTGAGAGGGAAATAAGGGCACGAAATCTCACTTCAGTGGTTTCCCCATACGCTAACATGTATCACATCCCACAACCCATTCTCGTGCATCATTATGCAGGGTTGGCCACTACAACCCTGCCAATACTACTTTCCGTGAGGTAGGCATCAGGTGCCATATGCCTCACCGCAAGTCCGTCATGAACTTCCTTTAGTACACTCGGGATTTCCTCCTCGATCACACATCTGAACAGGATCTGGTCAGCTCCCATCTTATACAGTAGGCCATTGATCAACTGGAAGGTTTTGCTCTTTAACGCCAACTTACGTCGCTCCCTTGAGGGCATGTCTCGTGGGAATGTCGCGGTGGATAGGTACTTGCCAATGCTCGCGTACCATGGAGGTAGTACGACTATTTGGAGCAAGTTCCGTGTGAGCGTCCAAAAAGTCCTCATTTACTCCTTGTGCGGGTTCTCCCGATTTGATCCTTGACAGTTGGTCAGCAATTACATGACTCTATTGGGGCCGTACTACAATGGTGAAGGTGAACTCCTGAAGTAATAACAACCATTAGCTTACCCATCCCATGATTATTGGCTTATTTACCAAATACATCAAGACCTGATGGTCTACATAAAAAGTGAATGGTGTCGCAAGGAGGTAGTGGCAGAACTTCTATACGAAGCACACCATCCCAAGTGCCTCCCTTTTTGTCATGCTACAATTTCATTCAGCCTTAGAAAGCACTTGACTGGCAAAGAAAATAACCCTGCACTCCTACTTGTGCCAGAGTGGCACCATTGGCATAGTTGGAGGCATCCACGTGAACGTGGAACTCCTTGTCCCAGGTAGGGTACGCTAGGATTGGTGCACTCGCCAGACCGGATTTTAACTCCTTGAAGGCTTTTTCTTGCTTCGTCCCCCACTTGAATAGTTCACCTTTCCTCATCAGCTTGTCCAATGGGTAGGATACTTGCCCAAAACTCTTGATAAACCTCCTATACTTGTCCCTCTTCAACCCTTCCTTGCACACAATGTGCCCCAGTAGCTTACCTTGTGGTACCATGAATCGACATTTCTTGGGATTCGGGGCCAGTCGGGCCCACCGACATCTCTCCATGCACTCCCCCAGGCATAGTTTAAAAAATCGTGGGCTTGCCACGGACTCACGAGTCCTTGGGAGCCACTAGTCGACTCGCCAAGCGAGTCCACGAGTCTTTCGCAAGGACTCGCGCAACCCAAATAACACGTCCGAAAACAGATAAAACTCACTTTTTAAAAAATTTTGCAACTCATTTGGCATTGTTTATTGGTTATAGCAGGTTTGTAGGGTTTGAAGGAGGAGAGGGAAGAAGATAAAATCAGCAAAAGAGATCTAGGTAAGGATTTTTTCTCTTTCTTTTTTTTTCATTTGAATCATTTCAATGTTTTGAAAACCAAAAAAATCTTGAAAAACAAGGGGATATGCTGCCAAATTTTTTTCTATTTCCTTTCCTAAGTTATTTCCTCATTTTTTTCTTGGTTTTGAATGCTATTTTTCCCAAATGATTCATTGCCATTTTTTTTGTTGATTTTCCAGAAAACCCTGCTGATTTTAGCAATGACAAGTTCAACTCCAAGGGCAACCCCAAGGTTAGGAAGACAAAGAGATAAAGCATGGAAATATGGGATTCCCGGAAGCAAAAAAGGGGAGGTCACTTGCACCGAATGTACAAAATGGATGACGGGTGGAATCAATAGATTAAAATACCACCTTGCACAAATACCTGGATATGGTGTGGAGGCATGCCCCAAATCAACTCCTGAGATTATTAGAGAGATGAAGGCCATTCTTGCTAAGAATGATATGCAAAAGGAAGAAAGGCAAAAAACAAAAGAAGGATTGGCGGCTACAATGAATCCCACATTGTCCACTTCGGGTCCCATTGGTCACACTCGTGGTCGTCAGTCACTTTCATCTTTTGGTGACAATGAGGGTGAGGCTAGTGGCACTCCTGTTAGATCAGACCCTAATTTTTTTGTACCACGCAATGTTCCAAATGCACAACCTTCACTTGAAGGTACAAGATGGAATAGAGAGAAGCATGAACAAGCATGGATAGCAGCTTCAAACTTTTGGTTTTACAATAATCTATCTTTCAATGCAGCAAACAATTTATATTGGGAAGGTTTTGTTAATGCATTAACAGTTGCGAGTAAGGGGTTTAAGGCCCCAACAGGTTATGACTTCAGTGGGCCATTGCTAGAGAAAGTTGTAAAAAATACACAAGGTGTGGTTGATGATCAAAAAAGGTATTGGAAGAGAAAAGGATGCAGCATTTTATCTAATGGATGGACAGATGGATGGAATAGGGCTCTTCTCAACTTCTTGGTGGCTTCAAATGGTGCAATGGTATTCATAAAGTCTATTGATGCCTCAAATGAAATAAAAAATGTAGAGACTTTGTGTAATCTGTTGGATGGGGTGGTTCAGGAAGTTGGAGTTGAGAATGTTGTCCAAATTATCACGAACAATGCAGCTGCATATGTATCTGTAGGTAGAATGCTTATGGAGAGGTATCCTACGATTACATGGAGTCCTTGTGCTGCACATTGCTTGGACTTGATGCTAGAGGACATTGGGAAGATTGGATGGGTGAAAAAGGTGGTTGAAGATGCAAGAAGTGTCACCAAATTCATCTACAACCATACTTGGGTGCTTGCTTTGATGAGAAAACACACAAATGGCAAGGACCTTGAGCGACCTGAAGTGACACGATTTGCTAGCCACTTCATCACTTTGCAGAGCATTCTTAGTGACATTCCTCATCTTAAGCAAATGTTTGTGTCAGATGCTTGGTTGGGGTCTACATACTCCAAAAGACCTGAAGTAGAGAAGATTGTGAGCATTGTTTTTGATGAAGGGTTCACCAAAAGTGGAGAGGAGTTGACTGCGGTAAGTAACAAACACAAAAGTAAACTTTATACAATCTTGTCTATTTGCTGATTTTATTTTTTAGGGGTTAATTTTGTACTAATTTAAAATTTGTTTTCATATTTTTAGGTGACAGGACCTTTGGTAAGGGTTCTTCATATGGTGGATGGAGAGGGCATGCCAATGGGTTTCATTTATGAGGCCATGGATAGGGCCAAAGAGGCCATTTCACATTACTATCATGGAAATACAAGAAAATGTGAAATCCTTTGGTGCATCATTGATCGTAGGTGGACAAACCAACTCCACCAATCGATACATGCCTTCGCCTACTTTTTGAACCCAAAATTCTACCTCTCTGATTCATTTAGGGCTGATAAGGAGGTCATGGCAGGTGTTATTACATGCATTGATAACATGGCACCTGATCCTGAGTTGAGAGACAAGGTTCTTGATGAGTTGGAGGTGAGATTTGACATTTGCAATTGCTCTATCTTTATTTATGAATTCGGAAATGTTCATTATTGAATTTGAGTTTGACACTTTGACTATCTATTTCTGAATTTGGAAATGATCATTGTTCAAGATCTACAAAAGTGCAGAGGGGAGACTCTTCTCATCACAACTAGCAATTGATAGGAGAGGAAAACAACAACCAGGTAAAAAATTTAGTAACTTAGTTCAATAGTGCAAGAAAAAACCTACAAACTTGATTGTTACATTTTTTTCTCAATTCTAATATTTCTAAATGTTTTTTGTAGATTTATGGTGGGAGAATTATGGTGCTGGCATGCCTAATCTTCAAAAGATAGCCGTCTGTGTTTTGTCTCAGCCAAGCAGTGCTTCTGGGTGTGAACAAAATTGGAGTGTATTTGAGAGCATTCACACAAAGAAGAGAAATAGATTGACACAAAAACGGCTCAATAATCTAGTCTTCGTTCGGTACAACCTTCGCCTTCGAGTTAGACAGGTGGAGGGTGTTTCACATGAGGCCATTGACTTGGATGAAATTGATCCATATGGTGATTGGACCGTGAATGAACAAAATGATGGTGACGATGTCCTGCTTATAGAAGAAGAAATTGCAGAAATAAAGAGAGGAGCAGCACATTTCCACCACGACTAGCTTTCGACCGATACTCATCTCCGTCAAGCTCAATTCTCGAGAGGACGAAGATGAGGACGAGGATGAGGACTTTGACTTTGAAGAAGAATCATCTCACCATTTAGATACCACAACACCACTGCTACTACTTCTAGCTCAAGGTCTGAAAAATTGAGCTATATTAGGAGAAATACAAAGAGGAAGATGTAGTCTTCTCTTTGGTTTGTTCATTGTTGTTTTTCACATTTGGAGTTGGACATATCATTATATGTAATTTTGTGAACATTTATAAACTTATGCTGCTATTATACATTTTAGAGTTGAAACTATGAGTATGAATGATGAAATTTCAAATATTGCGTGTTTGTAGATCATATGACATGTAATGTTTTAATTATGGCTCTTATGTTCTCTAAATGCATTAATTTCTTTATGTTTTTTTTGTAAAACTACGGTTTTTTTTTGCTGAGTCTTTCATGAATCTTTCACGAGTCCGAGTCCGAGTCCAAATTTTTGGTTTGCCGAGTCTGTTGCGAGTCCGAGTTTTTAAACTTTGCCCCTGGCCCCCCAGTGCATTCAAATGGATTTTCTGCTTACTATAGATAGACCAGTCATTGAGGAATGCCTTGAAACTTCCAACCGACATCCCGTCAAAAATGTGCAATATGATCTACTGGAAGGTGGTCGGAACATTACACAGGGCAAAGGGCATCCGATTGTACGCATACACTCCGTCCTCCACTATGAATGTTGTTTTCAGCTTGTCTTCCTCTGCAATGCTAATCCAATTATATCCAGAAAATCCGTCCAAAATTGCATATATCTCATGGCCTGCCACCTCCTCCAAGATGTTGTCCGTGAACAAGATTGGGAAGGGATCTTTAATGGTTACGGCATTTAGGCAACGAAAATCCACACATTCCTAATCTGATTTGCTTCCTTCTTCGGGGAGATAACGATTGGTGAGACCCAATTGTTGGTTTCAACCTTAAAGATGATGCCAAGCTCTAGAAACTTCTCAATTTCTTCATTCATCTTTGTCGCGTAATACTTATTCATTTTGTACGGCCTTCTCCGTACGGGTTGGGCACCAGGTACGAGGGGTATTCTAAGTACGCATAGTTCTGGAGGTATTCCCTTCAAGTCTCTGTACGTCCATGCGAACACATCCTTGTATTTCAGAAAAATTTTAAATGTTGTTGCTTTTTGTACAGGGTTCCAATCATCCCCGACCAAGATCACCTTTGGATTGTCATTGCTCCCCAAATTGACTTTCTTCACATTGGATTCTTCGTACTTGATGGCTCTATCCCGTTCAAACCGATGCGTAGGTGTAGCATCCCCCTGTGAGACACCCTCACGGTAACCCCCGTACTCCGGAGAACAGGTTGTATTCTCCGTACCATCACCCGACTCCTCAATCTCATATATCTGTAGCATGTGGCAATAAGGGTGAAACACTTCGTAGTCTTCCATCTACCAATGGAAGAGTCCAGCCAGGGAACTAGTTTCGTCCTCCGGACATCCCTCCAACTCTAATACCTGTTCATTGTTGGGTTCCATCTTTTTCTTGCCATCTTGTGATCCCCACTCCCAATTATGCGTGTCATCCGAATCAGAATCATATTACGCCAATTCCTCGCTTAACGCCTGTTTTCACAGGTCAATCACATACTTGCGGCCTTCGTTCTCGATGGAGAGTGTATTTCTCTTCCAGTTGTGATTTGTCTTGGCCATAATCAGCCAACCCCTTCCAAGGAGAGCATCGTACGCTTTCCTCTCCAATGGGATGACCATGAAGTCAAGAAAGAAATGTTGTGTGCCATGAGTGTTCCAAGGGGCATGATGCCGTGTTGGTCTGCACCAACAAAGTGGAATGTTGGTGGCCAGAGGGTTGGTTTGCCCAGAGCCCTCCATGTCTCCTTTGGCAATACGTTCACAACGGAGCCACCAATCACGATTGTGTTCGTCAACTTCTGTCCCATTATCTCCATTTCCATCACGACTAGCTTTCGACCGATACTCATAGTGAGCAGCATGGGGTTCGTGGTAGACATGCCAGGTGGTTCCATCATGGGGTCCGTGCCAGATGGTTTTGTTGCCATCTGAGGCTGTTCTTGGTCGACGGTGTTTTCACCAACCACTTTTGTAAGAGCCGTCCTCAATTGTGGCATTGTTTGCAAAAGATTAGATACCCATACAGGTACGGTGGCTTGCAACATCTGTTTGATTATGGTTTGCTCAGACCCTGGTCGAAGTGGAGTACTGGCAGCCTCATGTGACGCTCCCCATTCCTCCGCCATCGATCGTTCAACATCAGCCTTTGCCTCTCAGAGTCTATTTCTCTGTACAAGGATCAAGGTACACAGCCTTTTTGCTCTGCAATCTTGTAATTGCCAGTACCTCCTCGTCTAGCTCCTTGATGTCCAGCATATTCACCCCATTTTGTTTTGGGCAGTCAGTGTCCTCATGGTTCCTAGGGCCACACCACTTGCACAACAAAGTTCCATTATTGTTCCCGTTCTGACACTCCCGAGCAAAGTGCTCCCATTCATTACATTTGCGAGATTGAATCATAGGTCGCCCTTTTGTGTCATACTGGATTTTACTCCTTGGCGTGTTGGTATTGGACCAATTATTCCCTCGCTGATTGTTGCGATATCCCCCTGGCGAAGCATCATAGTTTGTTGGTTTGGGTGGTGTGGTTGGCGGAGTGGTTTGCTTCGGTTGGGTGAGTACTTGTGTGCTCTATGTTCTTAGATTGTACAGGCATTCCTTGATGAAATGTCCTAGCACTTGACAAATGTCGCAAAAGGATTTCCGTGTGCATGTTCCCTTAGTGCGACCTTTTGCCTTGCAGTCTATACACCAGAGTTCTTTACCCTCTTCGCCATTCTCCTTGTCGGCCTTCAATTCCTTCATCCGTATCATGTCCCTCCGGAGGGCTTGTACGGTTTTGGATTCTCTGTCGCTACTTCCATTTGTACTATCATCATCACTTGCCCTCCTCTTTCCCTTCGATGTTTTATTCTCACTCTCAATATCCATTGCTCTATTATAGGCTTCATCATAAGAGGATGGAGGGACCACCTTTATCTTTCTTTTGAGAGATGGTACAAGTCTGTTGTGACCATTTCACACATCGCCCCATTAGAATGGTGACCCCCTCTTTTTTTTGCTTGTTCTTCTCTCTGCTTTTAGGGTTTTGAGTGAGTGAGTTGTCTGTCTGGGCTAGGGCTAAACCTTAGGGGTTTCTTTTGATGTTATTCAAGCCGAGTCCAGTCAAATTTTGAAAGTTGTTAAGCGTCCTCCCGAGAATTGAGATTGTTGAAATAAGGTAAGCCTGTCAGGGGAGTCAAATAGGTCTCAGGTTAAGTCTAGATTCAGGGTTTTTAGGGTAAAATCCAATTTTGACTAAGTGTTAACATTTTCGAGGGTGGAATTGTGTGTTCTTGCCTGGGGAAGTTTTGAAATTTTTTTTTTTTGAAAACAAAATGATACCTGAAATAGAGAAGTTGCTCCTGACCCTCTCTGAAGGTCCAGGGCGAACTTCATCCTAAAACACAAATTCCTGTTTTGAGAAGGCTTGCTAACTGCTTCCTGGCCTTGAGAATGACCTAACTCTGCTTTGTCAAGTGATTGGAGACTTAAATTTTGAATAGTTTAGCCAGAAAGGGTGAAATCGCTCCTGACCCTCTCTGAAGGTCCAGGGCGAAAATGTTATTTAAGGCATATTTGTCACTAACTTTTCTAATTTGTTTTGTGCAGGGTCTCCAGGAGGGATGATTGGACGTGACTTGATGCTTTTGAAGATTTGAAGGCATGGAAAGTGATGAATTTTGAAGGCTAAGGGAAAATTCGCTCCTGTCCCTTACTGAGGGCCCAGGGCGAAATTTTGATTTCCCTCATCTTATAGTGAAAAAGGACCAAGTGTTGGGCATGAGTGGAAAATCAATGACTTTCTCCATCCACTTGAAGGAATTTTAACTTGAGATGATGAAGGATCTTGTTGGAATCATCAAAATCGCTCCTGACCCTCTCTGAAGGTCCAGGGCGAAAAAGCTTATTAGAGTCATTCCTGACCTTGTTTGGTCAAATTGAGATATCAAAGGCATGGTGGAGGACGAAATGAACATGATAAAGCATCCAGACTTGATTGAAGATAATGAAATGATGGAGTTTTGCCCAAGAAGAGTAATTTCGCTCCTGACCCTCTTTAAAGGTCTAGAGCGAAATTCTTTATATGCACATTCTTAGACCTTTCTTGGACATGAACTTTTGTTCATGGCGTGAAACAAGATGAAATATTCCCTAGCAAGGACATTTCATGGCGAAAAGTGAAGCATTTTGGTCTAGAAGGCAAAAATCGCTCCTGACCCTCTCTGAAGGTCCAGAGCGAAATTTTCAAAAGGCACATTTCTTGCTAGGTCAAAGTGATTTTTTATGATTGGAATAGATGAAAGCAAGTGTGTTTTACCCATTGAATATAATTTGGACGATCAACAAGGAGGCAATCAAGCCAGGTTTGAAAAGTCGCTCCTGACCCTCTCTGAAGGTCCAGGGCAAATTTCTAAGTTTCTCTCCTTTCTTTGAAGAATTAAGACAAAATCTTGCTTGAATGAGTAAAGAAGGGTGTGTTTTGACCATTGAAGATAATTTGGAGGGCTAGCAAAAGATGGATAAACTTGAATTTGCAAAATCGCTCCTGAACTTCACTGAAGGCCCAGGGCGAAAAACCTAATATCCAACCTTTTCCTCCAAAATTAAATGAAGCTAAGCCTAGATGCAAGTTTGAAACGATGTTTGAAATGCCTTGAGGTGGAATTGAGAAGCTAAGATTGCAAATGTTGAGGACAATAAGGAAAATCGCTCTTGACCCTCTCCAAGGGTCCAGGGCGAAATTTCCAAGAGCTCTCACTTCCCTTGTATTTCGAGATGGTATTTTTGTTTCCAAGACTCAAAAGGGAGTGGAGAACGATGTTCTACGCCTTAAGAGTAATTTGAAGTTGGAATGATCAAGAATTTGTGCAAAAGACTCAAATTCGCTTCTGACCCTCTTTGAAGGCCTAGGGCGAAATTTGCAAAACCAACAACTTCCCTTCAAGATCGTGCTAAGGCAAGGTTGTGCTAAGGTGGAAAGGTCCTCCAAAACGTGATGAACAAGGATTTACCTCCAAAGCTTGATGATCCTGGCCTAAATTGCAAAAGTCGCTCCTGACCTTCACTGGAGGCCCAGAGCGAAAATCTTTGATATCCTTATTTTGCATTGCAAAAGCAAATCAAGCATGCATGGAACGAGTGAAGGAGATCATTGCTTATCCCACAAGGTGAGTTGACAATTACAAGATGAAGGATTAAGAGCAAAAGTAAAAAATCGCTCCTGACCCTCTCTAAGGGTCCAGGGCGAAAAAATCCTAATAGCACTTTCCTCCTAGAGATCAAGTGAAATCAAACTCAAAACTCCAATTAAAAATGCCATTTAAATTCCTAGATGAAGTTTTGGACAAGAGAAATGAGGTATGCAAGACCTAAATTGAAATCGCTCTTGACCCTTGCCAAGGGTCCAAAGCGAAGTTAGTAGCATTCTTTATTTTACCATATTTGAGCATTGATATTCCCAAATTCCTCAAAATTTCGAAGCCTTTGAAAAAGAAATTAATTAAAATTAAATTGGCATTTAATAAAAGACGTATTGGCATTTAACAAATTAATTTCGAGTCTTAAAAAAATCGAACTCTTATTGTGAAGGCATTTAAAATTAATTTTTATGAAATTAAAATTAAATATGGAGCGCTTAAGGTCTTATTTCTATTTATTTTATCAAGTCGGCCCCTCCTTTTTACAATTTTATTTATTTTTTAACCTCTTTTTGCCAAGTCGGCCTAGAGGGAGCAAAGGGGTGGGCGCTCTATATATTGGAGGTATTTTTTTTTCACAATTCAAATCATTCACTCATTGCTTCAAGTGCGAATTTGGAGAGCAAGAAGGAGGTGCGAAATCTGGTCTATTTGGAACGAATTTATTTCAAGTGTTGGAGACTAGAAGGAAGTGGAGTTGATTCTTGTGAAGACTAAAGGAGGCGCATTTTTATTCAAGGGAGAACTTTGATCTACATTTTGCCTAGCGAAATTCATCTATTTTTGCATCATTTCTTAGAGTTTTAATACTCAAGAGGAGGTATGGCGAAATCATCTTGACACCCTTGTTGAAGATTTGAATTTTGAACTTTGATTTTGAAAATTCCAAGTATTGTATAGTTAATTAGGAAATGATAACTCAAGATTTATCATTAAGTTTCCTAATTAAAATCTTAAATCTTCCTTTCTACTTTATATTTCTACACTTCAAGATATATTACTCATTGTGAAATGTTATGTAGGTGTCAAGATGGCGACTCCAAAGGCAGGAGCATCTACTAGTCGCCCGGCTCTCATGAAGGAAGATCAGAAAAATGAGGAATTGGAGACCAAGATCGTGTCCAAATGGAGCAATATCGGAGATACCAACTTGGGAAACTTCAGTATGAAGAAGTTTTGAGAGGTCCCCTACATTGGCAAACCATCACCTGTCGCAAAGAGAATAATTGAAAGTGGCATCATCAAGGAGGCCGGTTCCCCCCCAGCAGTCCAGTGTCATGAGCTGATGATCGAGTGTGCCCACCATTATGACTCACAATCGAGATCGATCGTATCCAAGGAAGGAAACACTTTGGCTTACCTTGCAGAGGAGGCTATAAGTGAGGCTCTCCATCTTCCAGAGCATAAAGATATGATTTACAAAAGCCTAGAAGGATCCAGGTCAATGTATGAAGATGATCCCGACACTTGCTTGAATCTCATCAATAAGAATTGGTTGCTCAAAAGTCGTCCTCGCCTGAGCAAGATTCCCAACACACCACATAGGATCGACTTCCAGGAGGTGTACAGAGATTTAATAACTTTGCTCAATCGAGTTACAGGGGCTCCTCAGGCTTTCTACTTCGAAAAGTGGATGTTCTTCTTCATCCAAGTGATAGTCCAAGGAAAAGGAACGATTCATTGGGCCAGGATTATTAGCAATAAACTGGATGTGCAGTTGAGAAGACTAAGACCTACCAAGTCGTTCCACATGAGCTCATATGTCATATATGCCTTGATCAGGAGTTTCGAATATGCAGGGCTACCTCACAGAGGAGTGATCGGAAAAGGACCCGGAGAAGTGAGAGTTTGTCTCTTATGTTCATTTGCATCATCCTCCTAGAGGTGACTACAAGTTAGTCAATGACACCTTCATGATGAACATCACTAGGATATTGCAAGGTGGGATTCATAATCGACTATCTCTGGATGCACAAGAACTTGTGAAGAAGCATGGTGAATGGTTCATCCAGTTTCAAAAGTTTACATATATCAAAATTCATGGGTGTCCTTCACCTCCCTACATGTTGCCAAGGTATCCGACAGACAGGATAGTGCTACTTGAGGTGACCAGACAGTTAGCAGCTTATGCAAAGACATTCAGACACAAGCATGGAAATGGAGTTCCCGTGCCAATCATATTGGGGAATTCAGTTGAGGTATGTCCTAATACTCAAGCCTCGGAAGATGCAGAGAAGGAATTGGCTTTATATTCATTCACATTCTTTGCCTCGAGGGAGAATTTCGATCCTCATGGTTATATGGAGGAGACAGTTGGCAAGAAGTACAAGCACGAATTTCAGGTAGAAGACTTTTGGATGAATCTCTCAAGTGATTTAGAAGTGAAAAGAAAGATGCATTCCAGATTACCTTTAGATTTCATCAGGAAATGCAAAGTTTACAGAGTAGCCGATCAAGCTCAGGACAGGGGCAGACACCTCAGCATTCATCAAGTCAATCTCCCCAAGTTAATGAGCTACATGAAGAGAAGAATGATGATGAAGCAACATCCCCTCTCCGAGAAAATGAACCATTGCTTAAGGAAATACAAGTTAGAGAGACAAGATCCGCCATTCCGGATTGGTTAAAAGACAGACTGACGAAGGTGATTGTGATTGAGGATGAAGAGGATGTGATTGACTTAGAGAGTCTTATAGGAAATTCTCAAGAGGTAACGGAGAAGAAGAAGGCCACCAAGATGTCCAAGGTGATCACAGATGAGACAGGATCCAAGAAATTGCAGATAGCTACACCAGTAGTGGACAAGTATGAAGGTGAAATCCTTGCAGATGAGTATGATGTAGAAACATTTGAGCTTGGTTCCCTCTCTACTGAACAGGCACTGGATGAGGCAACCGATTCATTTGAAGCACTTAAAGACAAGCTTAAAGAAGAAATGGAAAAGAATAGAAAGCTTGAGAGAGAAGTCGGTGCTTGGAGAGGCTACTTTAGTCATCTCAATCAGCCCTTGGGATGTCAGGATCCGGCAGTATCTCCTGTGCAAGCAATTCCCCTCGAATCAGTTGGTGAGGCAGAAAGAGTCAAGAGCTTGGTTCAGCTTATGAGCTCTTGGATTGACAAATCCCACACAGTGGCTGTTGAATTTTCAACAAGAATGATGAAGACAATCCACTGAGCTATCCAGGTCCTTGAGATCGTCCACAACCTAATGATAACTGTAGCCACTTTCGCTCACACTAGAGATGTTATCATTCCTGTTCTACAAGTAATCAGGCAAACACCAAGGAAGATCCTAGAACAAGAAAAGATAATGGATGGAGGAGCTCATAATTTACTTCAATGGTCAACTCTACTCCAGATGAAAGAGGTTCTTTTCGAGGACATCAGCACCAAATGGAATCAAGTTGAAGGTGTCATCCATCCAATTCAAGATAGGGTGTTTGAAGTGTTATGTACCATTCTCGGCAGGAAGATCGAAGTTGAGACGGATGTAGACCTCCAAGAGTTGGAAGAGAGAGTCAAGGTCATCTTTTGCAAAGATGAGAATGTCATCACAGATGAGCAACGGGATCTAATGTTCACTACTATGCTCCTGATTGAGAAGATCAAAGAACTCAAACCTGGATGGGAAACGGCTCTTCTCAATGCCTTTGATCAGGTTATCCACTTGGAGGAGCGAATGAGGAATTTTCCCGAGATTCCTATTGCTGAGATTGAAGGAATTGTGTCCAGATTCGTTGCATATGCTAAGAAAAAGCATTGGAAAGGGAACAAGGTTCTAGAAGAACGGTTGTTATAGAATGATGTGGCATCTTAATTGTCATTGGTCTATGTTTCCTCGATTTTTGTGCCAATTAAATATTTGGCTATGCATTTAATAATGTTCCTCTAAAAGGGGAACTTTTTATAACAAACCCTAATTAGGGTTTAGGTGTCAGAATCTCAGCCGTTGATCTTCTTTTGATCTGGACCGTTCATTGTAATTGAGGATGCTATATATACCCTCACTCATTTTCATTTTGTCATTAGAGATTAGATATTAAGGAGATAGATAGTTAGAGCTTTGGAGAGAAGAAAGTTATTTTGTAGCAAGATTGAGTAGTGAAGAAAGAATTTCGAACAATTGTTGTCTATTTTGGCTTTGAGATCAATAAAATATTGAAGTTATGGTGTTTTATTGCAATTCTTGTGGCTATCTTCATGGTTGTTTACTTTCTTGAATCATTCTCAGTCGAAGTAGTATTTAAGTTTGAAGGACTAAGTGTTGTGCTTGATCTTTGGTGAGATTCACGTTCCAAACCACTAGCTTCTTACTGATTGTAAGGATGCCTTGCGTGGTCAATTGGAGATATTGAGATTGCTTGAAACTTCAATCGTTATTGAAATATTGATATGTATCTTTATGATAGTATCTATAATTCTTGATGATTTGAAAATCACTAATCACCTTAGAAGATCGCATCAATTCCAATAGAGTTGTAATTCCTTGGCAATATTGAAATTGGTAGAATCTTACCAAGTCTAGCCTACATTGAGTCATTCTTAGGATTAGATTAGAATTTAACTCTTGAAAACCCTATCTTTTGCCCTTTTTTTGAGAATTTGTTAGCATTAGGAAAAATCCTGTTCCTGCAGTCAAGTAAGAGCAACACGGATCAACTTTTAAAGTGCGTAAGACCCCTTGAAGAAACAGCATTCACAACGACCACTGGTGCTTATCCACACGTAGAGATCCTACAACGAAGAACCTTGAAGTCACCCTGATTGATCCTTTTTCGCAATATCTTCAGCATTCAGAGGTTTTACTCAAGAGAGGATAAGGTACCCTTGGGTATTTTATTCTGTGTTTGATAGTGTACAAAATACACGTCAACAAAGTCCTTCCATGAACCATCGTTTCTTCATCCGTCGACTCGTTGATTTTCCATTTTGTTTAATAATTCCTTCAGCCTACAATTGTAAGCCCGAACACTTTCACTTTTGCCTTGCTTGGTATTGTAGATCTCAGCCACAATCTCATTGTCATCCCGCAGGAGTTTGAATTCCTCCTAGAAAGCTTTCTTCCAATAATTCCATGTTTTGTGTTGGGCGTCGAGGTCGGTATACCAATCAATTGCAATCCCCCGAAGGGTGGTCGGAAATGCCTTCAACCAGTAATCCAAGTCATCTTGGCCATTGGCCTCCCAAATGGTTATGCATGTTTTGTAGTGCCATATGGGGTCCTCTGACCTGTCTCCCATGGATCTTGGAAGCTTCTGTCTCTCTGGAGTATTCTGGTTGTTTGCCATTGCTTTTGCCTAGAAGGTGTTGTGTGCTGCTTGGAAGGTACCGTACGCGTACAACCAGATTGGACCATTTTGATCCACGCACGAGCTTTCCACGTATCCACCTGTTGCGTCCTTCGAACCTTGTTCACCCTCGATTCTGTAGTCCCTCCTTCCTGGGGTCTTTGGCTCTGACCCTCCTATTTTTGACTGTTCCGCGAGAGACAAATTTCTAGTTCTATATGGAATATTTTCAAAGAGTTCGGTGACCTCACCCTGCAGGTCCTGCACGACCTCTTCGTCACAGTCGGATTGCTCTTAGACTGAGTTGCGGTTTCTCCACTCAACGTCGAGTGAGCAGCCTGGTTGGCGAGATCTTCCCCCGCTACGTTCAACAGTGGTAGGTTGCTCGCAACCTCTACCAACTAGTTCCACGTATACGATTTTTGTCTCTCCCGACTACAGCTCCGAATCACACTCTGACTCTTGTTCTGACTTTCCGGACTTTCCAGGCCTTCAGCAATCTCCCTCAGTCGTCGTCTCCATTCGTTTTCTTCTCTGATACGTAGGGATCTTCGTACCGACCCCTCGCCTACCTCTCCATTCATACCAGTAAGTTGTCGGTCTTTGTTGGGACATAGAGGCATTAATTACCAAGGGTGCGACGTTTTCTCATATCCCTCTCTTCCTCTTCCCTACGGCTCCATTCTTCGTACTGCAATAGGATTTGTTGCCAACGATGTTCACGACCGATTTCTTCCGTCTTCTCTTGCCGTTCAATGAGATCCTATGCCAAAAGTCTAGTCAAGCTCCCAAGAAGATCAAATACGGTAGAATTTACTATGAGTTCCTCATGTATCGTGCCCTCAGGGACCACTCTCTCCCAAGCTTCCCTCTGCACGTACTGAGCCACGGAGATGTCCCACTGTTCCACCAAATCCTCCGTTAGTTAATCCTCCTGTGCTTCCGCCTATGTGACCTCTTCGTGTGTATCACTTGCAATGACTATCAACTGTTGTTCGAATGGTTTGCCCATTAGTGGTTACCGCCTGCCGCCATATTGATCTCTGAAATTCAAATCGGCAAT
This sequence comes from Cryptomeria japonica, assembly GCF_030272615.1. Classification (NCBI taxonomy): domain Eukaryota; kingdom Viridiplantae; phylum Streptophyta; class Pinopsida; order Cupressales; family Cupressaceae; genus Cryptomeria; species Cryptomeria japonica. Next base: position 10,192,767 of record NC_081407.1, read on the forward strand.
AGTGCCAAAATGTTTGCTCCCAACGGTGAATATGTTCTAACTTTACGGAACAAACAAAGAGTTTCAGTGTATGCAAACATATAACTAGAGAATTCAATGTACATAGAGCATGAATCACAGTCATGATATTATGGCAGAAAAAGATGTCCTTTATTGCATTCCATAAAGTTTAGTACATGATCATTACTCCTGTCGGGGTTCCCTTACATGGCAACATATACTACTTGGCAGTTGGCCAAGGTACCAACCGTCATAACTAACACTAACATGGGAACCCACACGGCTGACTCATTACAAAAGTATTATTAAAACATAACTAATAGTATTATTCCTATTTGCCGCCTAACAACTGTCTTGGCAAAGTGTGACTTTGATGGGGGTGTGAATCTTAGGGATGTTGATATTTGTAATTGATTCAATTTTTCTCTTCAAGGAGGTGTTCCTTCTTCTGGGGGGCACTGTGCTTGGTAGATCATGAGAAATAGATGTCATCCTTTGCGGAGGAATAATAGGGAGGGCCACTGGTCCTCTCCTCCTCAAGAAGTTTGAAACTTAACATTGATGGTTCATCTCGAGGGAATCCTGGCCATGTTGGTATTGGTGGGCTAGGCCGTGATAGCTCTGGAGATATTCAATTTATTTTCTCAATTTATAAGGGTTTTCATACCAATAATCTAATTGAGGCTCTTGCCATTTTGTACGCAGTGGAGCGTAGTTGTGTTCTTGGCTCGAAACGGATTATTTGTGAATCAAATTCTCAGGTGGTGGTGACTTTACTGAATGAGCGACAGTTAGACAAGGTTAGCTGGGACTCGGCCGTGCTGATTAGGCAGATTCTTTGGTTGTGCAGCTCCTTGGAATTTGTTACTTTTAGTCACTTTCCTAGGAAGTGGAATGGAGTTGCAAACTGTTTGGCCAAATGGGCTTCTGATCATAGACATGGTTGGAATATAGTGGATAGGGGGCTCCAGAAATGTCTCATTTGTTGGATCACTTAGTGGAAACTGATAGAGTTGTGTAATTTTTTCTCTGCTAGGCATGTGGCCCTTCTTGTTTTGTATCTCTTTCTTTGATTGAATAAATTTTTACCCCTCTTTTAGTTTAAGTTTGATTATGCAGCCAAATTATTCAAATTAATTTTATTTCATGTATATACCATCAAAGTTATGAAATCGTTGAATTATATTATCCACTTGCTATTTCATGCAGTCATTTGCATCAATGGCCAATTGACTGTTATCGTTATTTCCTTCAGTTATACTGCCTTCACTGTAAATTCCTACATATATTGAAAAGAACATGACAGACTGAGTATATGTCATCAAAAATTTAGAATCTAAAATTTGCTTAGTTTATACCATTTATGTTTATTGTTATATAAAAAGTGGAGAGAAGTGGCTTGTCTTTTCTCAAAATGCTCCTTGTCTTCAAGGACAAGTAAACAATAAAATTTAAACTTGATACCAGCTTCAGACAACTGTCTTATAGCTTCAAGACCACCTTCCATATGGTGCATCTAGAAACAGGACATATAGATCAGCATTAAAGTTATCTGGGTTTTGATGCTTATGATGTCCTGTTTACTCTATGCTGCTAATTGGATGAAAAATCTTGTTATAATCACACAAATAAAAAAACAGAAACCATTACACTGCAACTTTACAGAAATGGCATGTAATCATAACAGCACTACCCTAAAAAATGTGATCAATCATCAATCACACTACAGTTCCTAATGGAAGATGAGAATTCAGAAAATGTTAAATGAGATAAGAAAAAAAAACTAGAAACAGTTTTGAGGGATTGAAAAAATGACTTACCAACTCCCATTGAAAAAAGTAGGTTTCGCGCATTACAATATAGCTTAACTCTTAGGGCTGGAGATATACAACACTTGAAGTATTCCGTTATGAGTCTCACAATAGTTGCTGCACGAGGCAACAATTGACTGCACATCAATAGCCATTTCTTATGAGCTTTTCAGAATCCACCAGCTTTCAAAAACCAAATGTGTTATGCAAAAATACTAAATCCAATTCAGAAAATAAAAAGAGCTAATCAAATACTATAATCAACAGTTACAAGGAATCAAAACCTAGAAAGTACACCAATCCAAACTGGATAAATAAGCAGTCAAAAATAAGAAATAATTGCACAACAGATCATTTTAAACAATATCACAGAAACGATACGATTTATGGAAAAGAATGAACAACAAACTTTATCATAAATTCCAAACAAAAAATTTAAGTGAATTTTAAGCATGTACTTCTCTCCACTATTTTTATTATTTGGAATTATTAAATACAGGCACATTACCGAGTCAGATAATATGCATCAAGCCATCTTTTAGCTAAAAAATACCAAAAGTATTCCAAATAATGGCAAGAAACAAACCATCACAAAAAATTACATTGTCAAAGAAAATATAATTCACTGGTCTAGACCTGTTAGTTACTAGAAACAATATATTTATCCAGCATAATTTGCATATTTTTTAAACAAGATCAGCAACGAGTTCAACCAAACCTTATTTAACATTTTCATTTTCTTTGAAATTATTTTATATCTAACTGATTCCCTAAGAAAGTATGTTGGGTCTCATTCTGTACTTTTAAAAAGTGGATACTGTTAGGACTTGCTACGAAATCCTTAGCTTTAGCTTTAGTTAGAATAAATAATGTAAAAGGAGAATGCATTTTTATTTAGAATAAAAGACAACCCCTTTGATAAATAAAATACATTTTAATTTGTTAGCTGGTTTTGCTTGTTGGTGGTACTCCCATATGCAAAATAGAGGGTAGTTGAAAGGTTTACCAAGATTGTAAAACCTTTATATATTTCATCTTTTCTTTTCAAGGGTTAACAACATTAAGTAACCTCTTGTATTTGGTTTTTGAAGATTAATAAAATGTTCCCACCGTCAATGAGCAAAGACTCAAACCTATTTGCTTTTGTATAATTCTCTGAACCATAGATGGTAGTCTTGCAAAAAATTCGTTGAGTAACTTGAAAAATGTGTACTCGCTGAACCATAGATGGTAGTCTTGCAAAAAATTCGTTGAGTAACTTGAAAAATGTGTACTCGCTAACTATCTAGTGAATACCTACCATTTTCTGGAGAGTACTCACCAAAAAGTTGACAAGTCCGTGCCAAAAACTCACGACCACCATTTGAAAAGCAAATCAGGTCAAAAATAGACCCAAAAATGTCAAAATGCACTCCAAAATAGGCGATTCTACTCTACAAAACCCCCAATGCACCTCACACTTCAAACACAACCATCACAATTCACAACGCTCTTGCATGTTGGAGTAAATAATATTTACTCATGCTTAAGTTTACTTATCCATCATTATTTAATATTTCCTCAATGCATTGGTATTTGCATCAGGGTAGTTGTACCTACTCTCACATCTAATTGAGACACATGTCCACATCTTGTGTTCTCTCACCTCTCACCTTTTGCTTTATAAGCAAGGCTCACGTACATAATTTTGCATCACAATACAATTCATCTCTTTGGTGAAATATCTATTTCTCTCTATGAAGTTTATATTGTAGATTTCAAATTCTAGTGATGGAGCTTTTCTCCACCATGGTATCAGAGCAGATATCTATCGTCTCCTTCCATATCTGAGAATCTTCATCAGTATTGGTTTGAGGTCAGATTCCAAGAAATTTCTATCCACAATTGAGTCATTCATTATTTGATGCCTTGAATTAATTGCAGATCCCATATTTTTTATCGGTGATTTTCCTATTATAACTTTGGCAAAAAGCACCATTAGCATTTGGTTCTTATCGCATTTTATTTGACACTCATATTAATGGCATGCACTGTCATTAGATCAATATTTTTTGACAGACTTCGAGTTTGAGGGTTCGGAGGCATTTTGGATTCTTGACAGTTCTTCATTCCTAGCGGCCTCATATATTCTCACCTAGGCACTTTAAAGCCTCTCATGAAGGATCCTTTTGCATTGCCAGGACCTGTATTGGCTCCCTATGCATCTCTTTATTCACCTTGTGCAGCTCTCTTTCCTTGGCAAGGTCCTCTTTCATTCAAAGGCTCTCATATTTGCCTCCATTTCTCACGGGTCTTTGGACAGGCTTATATCTATTGAGAGAGCTACCGCGCACAGGCCTTCATTCCTATATCCATGGCACTTTCATCCTCTCACACGCAGCCTCTATCCCAGTCTGTGAAAGGTTGTTTCTTCTCATTTGATTGGGCCTACTATCTTCATTGACCTGCGTTTCATTGATTTGCTAATATAATCTTTGAAGACTTTAGCACATCTAAAGTTTCTATCAAAAATTTATTTGCATTAAGGGTTTTACCCTTTGTGGACAGTGGAAATTGGTGGGCTGGTGGTCGGTTCTCTTTGGTGGACGATTGGAATTTTATGAAACTTTAGTCCACATCCACGCGGGTGAAGACATCTTTTGGCTTTAAAAGCCCCTCCCCACACTCCTTTGGTCATGAGCTTAGGCTCACGTTGGTCTCTCTCTTCCCTCAAGCGGGCCCGTGGTGGTTTGACTCGAGTTTGGAACCTGTGAACGTTGACTTTGGAGTGTGCTAGCTGGAGACGTGGCCTATGTTCGTGGTGTTGCCTTACTTATTTGTCACAGCTTGCCCTCTGATTTATCGATAATTCACCCTAGGGGGCCCTTTTTGTTGTTGAGGTGTCCTCATGATAGCATGGTGAGCCCTTGGTGCTGATTTTTTGCCTCAAAGTGCCTTTTATAGGCCCTTTACTTCATTTTTGCATAACTTTTGCAAACAGAGGCCCTTTTTGGTGAACCAGATACCTATCGAAAGCTCTTTTCATCAACTTCACAATGTGTAAGGTATTTTTCAAGTATTTTGTTGTTTGATGCTGAATTTTGTCTGTTGAAGTTTGAATCTTGGTTTTGCACAATATAATTTGTTGCTCTCTATATGATGTGAGAAGTGTATCATTGATGTCATCATGGGTTATGCAACATATCCTTCTGTTATTACTTTGACTAGGGACAATTATGAGTCACAGGCAAAAGGAATCGTCACACATTGTAGATGACTTAATCTCTTGCCTCGTCTTTATGGACTCATTCCAAAGCCAAAGATTTAATGGAAGCAATCAATTTGGGGTAATCAAAATGATCATATCATAGGGTTGATTGGTTGTACCATTAGTAAAAGCTTCTTCCATGCCGTCCACCCCAAGTTTAGCAATATTCAATGCCCATGCACAGTTTGGAACATTATTTGGGAGATTTTTGGAGATCCACATGTTCCTCCATTCCCAAATGATCTTGCTTAAGATTGTCTTTGTTTGCCCTCTCGGGTGAATAACTTAAAACATAAAGCACGTAATGCAGAATAATAACGCCATAGATATCAGACAAGTATAAGAGATGTTATTCCATTCATAATTGTGTGTTACAAGTTACATTCCGAAGTATATAAAGATATCGAGGGGGTGCGAGCGCCAACCGTAACACCGCAACGACCACCCCTCGGTTGCCAACTAACCAAAACAATTACACATAATTAACTAGTCTTATGTTTGTGTACAATAATGCCACTAACATCATCCCCCCCAAAAGAAAAGAAGTCGTCTCCGGACAACTTAATACAAAATAGAGATGACATTAAACAGAACTGCTGACGCCAGTCGAGCCCGGAACTTATACACCTGTTGCGTCCTCGCCTGAAAACCCTTTCCTGCTACCATCCGATGCTCAAGTGCGGATTTCATGTAATGTCCCCTTTTTAGCGCAACATGATATGGGGTGTCGTTAGCCTATTCTGACATGGTCCCGAAGGCTAACAAGGACATTGGTGGGATCCTGAGGTGTTTTGGCCTAGGTGTTTTCAGTTTCAGGCCAATCGGTGCTGCTCTGACAGGGTTTCTAGACACTTACTATTTATAGTAAGTTAGTCCCCAAGCAGTGACTTGAAATTTTTTAGTGTTTCCCTGGTTGGCATAATTATCGGTAAAAATGTTTGAAGGCGACAATGATTTAAAGAGATTATCAACAATGTTTTAATATTTAACGATAAAGTGTAAAGTTAAATTAAATATTTAACTTTATCGTTATATTATAAGGTTGGGAATATAAAGTAATGTTTAAAATATTAAAAGTTCCCTTTAATGTGTACATTGTGGGAAATAATATTTTATTCTAAAATGTATTATCCCACATTGAGGAAATGAAGTGTTTTGCATCCGAGAAGAAGATATAAATGGAGGTTGAGAGCTCTCTTTTGGGGTATGCTGGGATGAGATTAATGTTATGCTGTTGGATTTCGTAGAGATTTGATTATTGGGCTTGGAGGACGGAATCCCTCTTTGCTAGCATTCTCTTCGCTGTTGAAAGACACAATCAGGAGGATTAATGGTGTTTTCATTCAGGAAACACATTGGGCTTCATCTGGTGCTCTCGCATGAAGTTTTTACAGGGGTTTGAAAGTGCAGATTTGAAGATAGTGATTTTGCTACAGTACCGCGTGAATAGTGTTTTTGCTACAGTACCGCGTGAATAGTGTTTTTGCTACAGTGCCGCATGAATAGTGTTTTGCTACAGTGCCGCGTGAATAGTGTTTTGCTGCAGTACCGCATGAATAGTAAAAATGCTACAGTGCCGTGAATAGTGCATCTACAGTGTGTGAACAGTGTTTCAGTAGGTTCTATACTTGTGGAGTTCAGGTTTGAATTTGTTTATTATCATATGGTCTGTAATGTCCTTCAGATCTGATTTGTATGCTTGAAGTTGGAATTAAATAAATACCATCAGCATTAATCTTCTTGTTTTTGGTATTTGATATGTCTGGTTGTTTTTATATTGAATAAACTTTGAAAGCTTTACAATAATATATCAGTTTATCCAATTTATCCTATTGCAAAACAAGAACCAAAAAAATCCAATAGTCAGCTTGCAAGCCAACTGTTTGGCAAAATTACACTAAGTAAAAGGGACATAAATTTAGTGCCGAACAAGGGGTGCCCATTACAGTGGTATCAGAGCTATAAGTCCTGCCATCCTGTGGAGGTCTTACAGAGACTTTGGAATAGCCAAATAGAGCGAAAAGTGTTTGACAAAATATCAACACACTAAAATCAGAAATTAATGAATTAAAAAACATGCTTAGCATGCATGTTTAAGCATGCAACAGAGGCCTTATAACTTCCGCCATACCAAAGCAAGACAAAACAGAAATTTGAACTCACAGAGCGAGCAGTCTAGTTCATCCGTGCAGGTGGACATAAAATCTAGTCATACAGACATAGAGGAAATATTCTTTGATCAGGACAGCAGTATGGGTGACCGAGATGATAGGAATACCGTTCCAAATCAGGGGGAGGTAATGTTCAGACAGTTACTGGGTACGTTAGAGCAAGGGCAGTGTATGCAGCAGGAGCAGAATAGGCGAATGGACATGATGTTGCAGCTTATGGCTCGACAGATGGGCGTCAATATTAATCCAGGTGATGCCAACAATGGAAACAATAACGATGGAGGAAACGATAACAATAGGGGCAATGATAATAATGGAGGCCGAGGCAACAACAATGGCCCTGAGAATAACATTAATGGTAATAATGGACACGGCAACAATGGGAATGAGGCGGATAACTTTAGACACGTTGCACGCCCAGCTCGAACAACGAGCTCGAGACCTCTTCTACCCACCTTCCCACCTAGGGATCCGATTCAACCAGTGAACGAACCGCAGATTACGGAGTTACAGGGTCAGTTCAGGAGGGACTGGGAGGCCAGTGGACCCGAGTTTCAGGCAGACATTTCCCTCAGAGATTATATGGACTTGAAGATGAGACATATGCCTAGAGCAGGAGGGAGGAATCAGAATTTTGAGCTGAGAAAGAAAGTTGGAAAACTTTCCTTGCCTTATTATGATGCTTCAGGGAAGATGACCGCACGAGCTTGGGTGCAGAAGGTAGATACATACTTGCAGCTTAATCTTATGCCTGAGGAGGAGGCTATCAAGTATGCGGCTATGCATTTGGACGGCGTTGTGCATGAATGGTGGCATCATGGCATGGTGACTCTGGGGCATAATCAAATTACATCCTATGAGGAATTCACAGACAGATTGATTGAGAGATTTGACACTAGGGATCCCGAGTTACATTTCAAAGAGCTAGCACAGTTAAAACAGTCAGGTTCAGTGGATGCTTACATCGCCGAGTTTCAGCGTTTGTCTGTACTTGTTACTGATATCTCTCCTAGGAGATTGGTGGTGTTATTTTGTGATGGGCTTGCTGATCCATTACGTGGTTGGGTGAAGGGACATGATCCACTCACCTTAGCAGAAGCAACTAAAAAGGCACGAGATTTAGCCCCTTCGGTATACAAAGGAAAATACCATTCAACAGATTCTTCCTACCGCAAGGACAAAGACAAAAAACCATTTCAGAAAGAGTATAACAAACCCAAAGAAGGATCAAAAGGACTAGACAGTGAAACCTTGAATGAACTTCGAAAGAAGAAACTGTGCTTCCAGTGTAGAGAGCCTTGGGACTTATCTCATAAATGCCCTCTCAAGGCTAAGGCAAATCAAATGGAGTATTTTTCAGCAGAGGAGTCAGTGTCAGAGGGGGAGGATCAGCACTCCAATTCAGATGAGGGTAACACGATAGAGGAGAGCAGCATTCCTAAGGATGATAGATTGTTGGCATGCTTGACAGGGGCCCAAAAGGCAATCACATTTAAGGTCAGGGGTACTATCCAGGGGCAGAAAGTGATATCTCTCATTGACACTGGGGCTACACATAACTTTATAGATACACAGTTGGTAGCCAGGAGAGGTTTACAGACAGAGGAGCATGATGGTTTTAGGGTCATGGTGGCTAATGGCCAAAAGCTATTATGTACTCAGAAGGTTTCAAATCTTCACATTAGATTTGGAGATGGCTATGAGTTGGAGGATGATTTCTACGTTGTGGACATGGGAGATTACGACGTCATCCTCGGTATGACATGGATGGCATCGCTGGTTGAGTTCACTTTCAACCTAGCGAAGTTGGAAATGAGGTTTCAGCATGAGGGTAGGACTATTGTTCTCAGGGGACTTTCAGATGGGAGTTGCAGGGTAGTCTCTTTGAAGAGAATGGAGAGACTTTTTCGACATAATGACATAGAGTGGGCAACAGAGTGCTTAGTTATGCCAACTTCACCGAAGCCTCGGGTGAAGAGTCATCCACCAGATATACAGGAGATTCTTGACAGGCATGCCAAGGTATTCAATGATATTCCTCACGGGGTTCCTCCTGACAGGGGTGCAGAGCATGTTATTGAGCTCGAGGAGGGAGCCAAACCAGTGATGATCACTCCCTATCGTCATCCTAAGAAACATAAAGATGAGATAGAGAAGGCAATTAAAGAGTTGTTGGAAATGGGGCACATCAGGCCTAGCAAAAGCCCCTTTACTTCAGCTGTAGTTTTGGTAAAGAAGAAGGATGGGACAATGCGCATGTGCATCGATTACAGGGCACTGAATAAGAAAACAATTAAAAACAAGTATCCCATTCCTAGGATTGATGAGCTGATTGATGAGTTGCATGGGGCATGCTTCTTCACCAAAATTGATTTGCGATCCGGATACCATCAGATCAGGATGAGAGCAGAGGACATTGAGAAAACAGCCTTCCGATGTCACTATGGCCACTTTGAGTTTATGGTTATGCCATTTGGACTAACTAATGCACCCGCTACATTTCAGAGTTGTATGAACCAGGTATTCAGGGAGCAGTTGAGGAGATTTGTCTTGATCTTCTTTGATGACATCTTGGTCTTCAGTAAGACCTAGGAGGAACATTCACAGCATTTGGAGGAGGTATTATCTATCCTAGAGAGAGAGTCTTTATATGCCAAGGAGTCTAAGTGTGAGTTTGGTATGACAGAATTACTATACCTTGGCCATATTATTAGTGCAGATGGAGTTCGAGTAGAACCTGAAAAGATTAGAGCTATAGTAGATTGGCCTACTCCCACGAACCTCACACAACTTAAGGGGTTCTTTGGTTTATGCGGGTTTTACAGGAGGCTTGTTAAGGGGTTTTCACAGACTGCAGCACCTTTGACAGACCTCACTAAAAAGGGAGCCTTCGTATGGACAGAAGCAGCGCAGCGATGTTTTGACCACTTCAAACAAGTGATGTCATCTTGTCCGGTTTTAGCTCTACCAAATTTCACGAAGCCATTTGAACTTCAGTGTGATGCTTCAGGTGATGGGATAGTGGCAGTATTGATGCAGGAGAAACATCCCATTGCATTTGAGAGTAGGAAGCTCCGAGGTGTTGAGAGGAGCTATTCTATCTATGACAGGGAGATGTTGGCCATAATGCATGCATTGGCCAAATTCCGATCATACTTAGTAGGTGGACGGTTTGTGATCAAAACTGATCACAATAGCATAAAATATTTCATGAGCCAGCGTGATCTTAATGACAGGCAGCAAAAATGGATCACTAAATTGCAGGCTTATGATTTTGACATAGAGTTTGTCAAAGGGAAGAAGAATGTGGTGGCCGATGCTTTATCCAGGTGACCACATGTTTGCGCTCTAGTTGAGATTTCAGGGGATTGGAGAGATCGGATTATGGCAGAGTATGCAAGGGATACTTGGGCTTCTAGGATAGTTGCAGGTACCATACATGATGATAGGTATATGGTGTTGGATGGGTTGATCGGATTTCAGGATAGGATTTATTTGATTCCTACATCACTGTTCAAGGGGGAAATTTTAAGGGCGTTCCATGATGCGCCTACAGCTAGACATCCTGGGATCTTCAAAACTTACAGGCAGATCCGTGAAAGGTTTACTTGGAGGGGACTTAAGGATGATGTGCAGAGATATGTGAAGGAGTGTGCAATATGTCAGCAGAATAAGGGAGAGCACACTTTTCCTGCAGGGTTGCTTCAGCCTTTGCCCATTCCAGATAGGAAGTGGGAAAGCACATCCATGGACTTCATCACCAGACTACCTAAAGTGCAAGGGCGAGATTGTATATATGTTGTGGTAGACCGCTTGACAAAGTTTGCCCATTTCTTCCCTATACCATCTACTTACACAGCAGCGCAGGTGGCAGACCTCTTTTACAAGGAGATATTCAGATTGCATGGGTTGCCCAGGTTTATAGTGAGTGATCGGGATAGCAGATTTTTGAGTGCTTTTTGGCAGGAGCTCTTTCAGTTGTGTGGTACGGAACTCACACCAAGCACTAGTTATCATCCACAGACGGATGGTCAAACAGAGATTGTGAATAAGTGGGTTGAGGGTTATCTGCGAAATTATGTGACTGCACAACAGAGGGCCTGGGTGAGATGGTTACACATGGGGGAATATTGTTACAACACGACATATCATATGTCTATCAGGATGACACCCTTCATGGCACTTTATGGCTATGAGGTGCCGAGCTTTGTTGACATAGTCTTGGGGGATAGCAGAGTACCCAAAGCCCGAGACTCATTGCAGGATAGTCAGGACATCTTGAGGGCGCTCAAGGAGAATATACAGCAGGCACAGAATCAGCAAAAATTGTATGCCGATCAACATAGGGTGGAGCGTAGTTTTGAGGTTGGTGACATGGTGTATTTGAGACTACAACCATATAGACAGTCATCACTCAAGAAGAGCGGAGCTGAAAAGTTGAAGCCTAGATTTTATGGTCCCTATAGGGTGATTCGCAGAGTGGGTGAAGTCGCCTATGAGCTTGAGCTTCCAGAGGGCAGTCGAGTGCACAATGTGTTTCATGTGTCTAGGCTTAAGAAAGCCATTGGTCAGAGTGTAGTGCCTTCTGCAGATTTACCCCCTTTGGATGAGGAGGGGAAGCTTGTGTTAGTACCCGAAGCTATTCTGGATGTCAGGGAAAGGACACTCAAGAACAGAATCGTTAAGGAATACTTGGTGAAATGGAGAGACCTGCCAGATGAGGATGCTACATGGGAGAATGAGCAGGTATTGCAACATTCAAGACCGAATTTGCTTGAGGACAAGCAATTTCAAGGGGGGCAGATTGTAATGTCCCCTTTTTAGCGCAACATGATATGGGGTGTCGTTAGCCTATTCTGACATGGTCCCGAAGGCTAACAAGGACATTGGTGGGATCCTGAGGTGTTTTGGCCTAGGTGTTTTCAGTTTCAGGCCAATCGGTGCTGCTCTGACAGGGTTTCTAGACACTTACTATTTATAGTAAGTTAGTCCCCAAGCAATGACTTGAAATTTTTAGTGTTTCCCTGGTTGGCATAATTATCAGTAAAAATGTTTGAAGGCGACAATGATTTAAAGAGATTATCAACAATGTTTTAATATTTAACGATAAAGTGTAAAGTTAAATTAAATATTTAACTTTATCGTTATATTATAAGGTTGGGAATATAAAGTAATGTTTAAAATATTAAAAGTTCCCTTTAATGTGTACATTGTGGGAAATAATATTTTATTCTAAAATGTATTATCCCACATTGAGGAAATGAAGTGTTTTGCATCCGGGAAGAAGATATAAATGGAGGTTGAGAGCTCTCTTTTGGGGTATGCTGGGATGAGATTAATGTTATGCTGTTGGATTTCGTAGAGATCTGATTATTGGGCTTGGAGGACGGAATCCCTCTTTGCTAGCATTCTCTTCGCTGTTGAAAGACACAGTCAGAGGATTAATGGTGTTTTCATTCAGGAAACACATTGGGCTTCATCTGGTGCTCTCGCATGAAGTTTTTACAGGGGTTTGAAAGTGCAGATTTGAAGATAGTGATTTTGCTACAGTACCGCGTGAATAGTGTTTTTGCTACAGTACCGCGTGAATAGTGTTTTGCTACAGTGCCGCGTGAATAGTGTTTTGCTACAGTGCCGCGTGAATAGTAAAAATGCTACAGTGCCGTGAATAGTGCAGCTACAGTGTGTGAACAGTGTTTCAGCAGGTTCTATACTTGTGGAGTTCAGGTTTGAATTTGTTTATTATCATATGGTCTGTAATGTTCTTCAGATCTGATTTGTATGCTTGAAGTTGGAATTAAATAAATACCATCAGCATTAATCTTCTTGTTTTTGGTATTTGATATGTCTGGTTGTTTTTATATTGAACAAACTTTGAAAGCTTTACAATAATATATCAGTTTATCCAATTTATCCTATTGCAAAACAAGAACCAAAAAAATCCAATAGTCAGCTTGCAAGCCAACTGTTTGGCAAAATTACACTAAGTAAAAGGGACATAAATTTAGTGCCGAACAAGGGGTGCCCATTACATTTCACCATTATTGCTTCCTTCAACATCATAGTCCTCCTGTGCCTAAACTAAACTTGTCTACAAAACACGCGTTTCAGTCTCAGCCTCCACCAACTACTACTCAAATGATACTGTCTCCCTAGCCAATTTGTCCTCGATAGCCACCCGTGCTGCCCTCTCGACATCCAACTCTTGGGTACGCTGAGCTAAGTCTCATGCTACTCCTGCCTCCAACCTGGTGGTCAGCTCCTCCCGAGCCCTCTGTGCATCCACCAAGGCAACCTCACGTCTAGCCGAGACATACTCTGAGTTCCTCAAAGTGTACATTTCATGCCTGGAGGTGGCCACAACCCTCTATCACAAAGGCTACGAGACTCCTCAAATCCTCCATCACACTCCCCAAAGGCTGATAATTGAATTGAATAACTCTCTGGTGTCGTATGACTTCGTGTTCTTGCAATGCCTTCCCTCAAACTCTATTTGTTCACAACCTCCAAATCCGTCTCCCTCTACGGCTTATGGCTTCCCCGCCAATGCTTAGTTGCAGGCTTCTTTCTCACAGTACGGGACAACCCAACACTTACCGTGCCTTCTCTGATGCCCTTCGCTAGACTCAAAAAGTGTATTGTAGCTCAAAAAGAAACTGGGGTCTGGGGGCAGTGCCCCCAGCGAGGTCGAGGGGCAGCACATCATTTATGTGATATTTTAAGATGCAAAAACCCTTCTTCTCCACTCTAAATTTCCAGTGTCCTGGCTCCAGACTCCATCGAATGATTTTAAATCTGGTCATCGTTTTTTTTTTTTTTTGTTTTGTTTTCCACTGTAATGTCCCCTATGGCACCCTGGCCCTACAACCTCTCCCCATACGGTAAACAACAACACTGACACCTCCAATCGTATGGCCACCTTCTCGTGCAGTCAACACCCCTCCACCTTACAGCTATCTGTTTGTTTGTGCGGGGGCTACGTTGTTGTGCACGTCTCTCCTTTTTTTCTCTTCGTCCGTTTTTTTTTTGTTTGGCGTGGGCTGCGTGTCTTTCTTCGTGCGGGGTTTTTATTTCTTCCTTTTAGTTTGCACGGCTTTAACCCGCGGCGGTGCCACCGTACGGTGGTCCCACTATTCGGTGGTTCCACCATATGGTGGTCCCACCGTCAGTGGTCCACCACATGGTGGCCCCCACCATCGTGCGCCTTCTTCCTTTTGTTTCTCTTTTTTTCGTACAGTCGTCATACGGACCGCACAGTTTTTTTTATATATATATATATATATATTTTTCCCAGCCGTATGGTCAGTTGTCGTACGGACCTGTACGGCCATAGGTTTTTTTTTCCAATTTCCCAGTTTAGTTGTCTAGAGAGTCGTCGGCTCGGGTCCCCTGTCTCTGGGATCGCCCTTCATCCTTCTCGGTTTTCCTTGCCCATGAGTCTCTCGCGTTGGTCCCGTTCCTCTCAAGTCCCCTTCCATCCTCTCGGATCCCCCTCCAACCTCTCGGGTGTCCTGCGTGGGTGACTGGAGGTACGGTGTTTTGCCTGCCGAGTGTGGCACCTACCGTACGATTATCCTTCCCTTCGTTGTCACCCGCGCCCACTCCTGGCTCCCTTTGGTGATCCTCACTTTGTGGTGTAAGGGATAAGCCGAGTCTCTTCGACTAGATCTCTCCTTAACCTTGTTTCCTCCAGAAACTCTTCGTGGCTCCGCACCCTACGATGTTCTGGCAACGCGTAGAAATTTCCGTCGTCTTTTGCACCCTCCGTGACACCTCCTTGGTTCCCCTCGGGCCACCCTTCGACAGGTCGTTCTTCAGTAAGTTACCTCGGCCTCCGTCTACGTTCTACTTGCTGCTCCAGAATCAAGGCCCTCTGCGCGGCCTCCCACTCATCCGTTTCTGCTTTTTTATTTCTATCTTTATTTAATATATTGGGCATAAATCACTTCCGTACATAGCAAGCACACGCCATGTACAAAAAAAAACTTTTATTATTTTTCCTTTCGGCCACAATTTATCTCAACATTGTGTCGGGATTATTACAGGGTTCAATTTCCCCTTCGCATCTTGCCATCACGCTCTGCGTCCCACGATGATTGTTCTGTTTGTGCGTCGTCGGCCTCTGGGTTAATCTCACCGATGGGTAGGCCCATTGCATCCATGCGCCATCCGCGTCTTCCGTTCCCGAGTACGTCTAGGCAATGACGCCAAATGTTTGCCCTCTCGGGTGAATAACTTAAAACATAAAGCACGTAATGCAGAATAATAACGCCATAGATATCAGACAAGTATAAGAGATGTTATTCCATTCATAATTGTGTGTTACAAGTTACATTCTGAAGTATATAAAGATATCCAGGGGGTGCGAGCGCCAACCGTCGCACCGCAATGACCACCCCTCGGTTGCCAACTAACCAAAACAATTACACATAATTAACTAGTCTTATGTTTGTGTACAATAATGCCGCTAACAGTCTTCCTCCACTTGATGATGTTGACAATATTCCCTTTGATGAGGAGTTTGAATATGAAGTAGCATTGGAGAGTTATGATGATCCAGAGACTCCTACTACAACTCCTAATTCTCCAGTTGAGATCACACATTCATCTGTAGTCAACAGTTTTATCGTAGTTAATAAATAACGTTTTCTTTAAGTAATAGTTGGCAATGTAATGACATTTGTTTCCGAGTAGTTGTTGGTAGTTGCTGACGGTTAGTGATCTTAACCAATCGACAAGTACTATACGAACTTCATGATTCTCTTGGAAACCATTATTGATTGTGCACATTACATTCTAGAATAAAAGATACTTTTTTTTGGCCATGTTTTGATGTTTTTTACTGTTGTGTTATATTGTTGTATGATGCATTTTTGTCTGTTGTTTACTTTGCGTAACCTAAACTAGTTACCTTCGGGAGTAAACATTTTGGCATTGTTGCCAATATGAACCTAAAGATCTAAGCAATGGAGACCCAGTATGGCAACAAGTACGATGGCGATGTAATGGGCTCACCATTGGAACAAGAAGTTGTAGAACACAATTCTACTACTGAGAGAGGGGTGGTGGGGTGAAACAGTAGTAGATAAATTTTCGAATCCGTAACAAATTAGAATTTTGATGTGTTTAGCGAAACTTAAAATTGTAACTGAAACTTGAAACTTAAAACAGAAATGAATGCAACCATGCAATGGATCCAACAAAAGAAGATGCATAGAAAACCTGAGGTGGGAAAATCCACTGTGAGAAGAGCTGCTAGGATCTACTGTCCTAATCCATCTTCACAAGGTATCAATATATACAAAGTTTAAAGGCACCAACCCATATCAAAACCCCTGATCAAGAGCACCAACTCTCACAATTACAAACTGCTTAATCTGAGCACCAACTCAGTGTCCTTAGGCACCAACCTTAAGGACATTATGAGTATGAGAGTACTGGTTTCAATCTATAATATTGTACTTCACATTTTGATGACATATAAAGAAAAAATATTACACACTGAAATTTGCTATATCGTTCAAAAATCTTGTTCTATTTTACACAGTACCACTGTATCAATCTGCCAGTAGATTCTTACACACTCGATGTTATTAGAATTATTCACATCATCTGTGTACATCAACTCAAAACAAATTCATCAATAGTTGTAACGGTTGGATGACAGTCGAAGAACTACCCAAGACAGTTGTAACAAGATATGCTAGCTACTTTATTTTGTTGGAAAGAGAATGATTGAGCTGCAAGAACCTCTACAATCAATGGTGGTTAATTCAGAGTGGACACTATAGTTAGAGGCAAACACAGTTGATAGAAAAATTGTCAAACAAAAAAAATTCTCAACAATAATTGGTGGTCCACAATGAAGTAAGAGATTCTTCTTTTTAAAGATTAAATGCATTGCTGATCTTAGTATTAAATTTCTGATTTTATTATTAACTGATATATTACTAATTTTATAATTTTTATTATTTCTAAAAAGTTTCTAACTTATAAATTCACTAAATTATTTTCATTCTTTTCCAGATATATTTGCTCCATCATGTCATTTTTTGTACAGGTCATAAAATATGTTGATACTGAATCTCCTAGCCTTACAAAGATTTAAGTTACAAATGACAACATACTTGGGTTGATGAAGCAAACAATTCATAGTAGAGACCTCAATTTGAGATTTTATGCGTAGCACATAAGGTCCAATGTGGCATTGCAGTGGAACAGTATGAACGCCCCACTTCATATGATAGCCTACACTTTAAATTCCAAATAGTATGACAATCCTGGGAGAGTGCCTCACTCTAATGATGAAGAGATTAAAGAAGGCTTCATGAAAGCCCTTGCAAAAATGTATACTAGGCAGAAGTCTAGCAAACTTAGAGCACAATGGCTAGCTTTTGTGAATCTTCGTCGCCAAACATTCAGTAGACCAGAGGTGAGGATGGATAGAACTGCATTAGCTCAAAACTACCCCATTGGATAGTGGACATGGTGTTGCAAGGATGCACCAAAGTTGAGGATGCCTTCCACTTGACTCCTGTCACAAGTTTTCTAGTTTCTCTTTTGTAGAGATGAATTGATCTACATATAGCTTCATGCAATTTTCCAGAGGAATAGGATTACCTCTAAAGGATCAGAAAAGATTGTGGTTGTGCATAGTGCCTTGCGGCTCCAAGACCAACAGACTCCTAAGTATCATCAGACTCAAACTACATGTTGGAATCTTGATCCCAAAGATAATACACAAGTTGATGATGATGAGGAACATGATGTATTCCTTAGGGTTCCATTGGATTAGGATGAGACAGCCTCTCGTAATGGCAGTGAATCAGACTCCAATTTTGATGTAGTGTTAGGAGATGGTGATTGAGGACAGCTATGTATTTCTATATTTTTGTCATTTTGTAGTTAAAACTTGCAGCCTTTGGGTATTTTGTTATAACTTTTATATGATGTATATGCACAATGTCAACGAATGCAAATAAAAAAAATTTAAAACTTAATTTATTTGTCATTTTCTGTGAAAAGAAAATCTCAATCGAACTCTAATATTATGTATTAAGGTCCTGTGATGTATATCATGATTGCTTTATCAATGCTATCATATGAATATTTGAAATTTTATATATTTTTAAAATTTTCCCTATTTTTTAATAGTCATCTCCTTACCATCCCCCAAAAATGGCTCCCTCTCATCCCCATCCCTAAAAAGCATCCCTCCATCCCCTGCTATCCTCCCGAAAAGTTGGGGTAACATAAGAATTAATCCATTTCAGACAATCAAGATAGGAAATGTTGCATATAAAATTCTACTTTATCACATTGCAGAGCATTGATCATTCTTGGTTTTAAGCATATGAATCTCTATTTACAAAGATTTAATGTAATTTAAGCATAAGATTTTCCAATTTTCTTTTTTCAAGACAAATTATCTGTTTTTATTAAAGAAATGCATGTATAGTTATTCAAAGCTATCTCAGGTGTTGTGTAATGTCCCCTTTCTAGTGTTCATAGCATGATGATGTTGTTAGCCTATTTTCTCATGGTCCCATAGGCTAACCAGGACACAAAAGGGATCCAGGGGTTGTTTGGCCTGGGCATTTCCAGTTACAGGCCAGTTTGGGCTGATTTGATGCAATTTTGGGGAGCTTACTTACTATTTTTAGTAAGTCAGTTGGCTAGGGCAGTGACTCAGTTTTTCAGTGCATTCTTGGATGGCAACAATGTCGATGATGATAGTTGAATGTTGATTGGACAATTTACTTCTAATCCGAGATATTTATTATTTATCGATAAGTTCAAGTTATAAAGTTAAATTAAAATATTTAACTTTATCGTTATTTAATAACTTTAGTGTGACTATAAAGTTAAGTGTTAAAAGTATTAAAGGTCCCCTTTCTTTAAAAAGGTACATGGGCAACTTAATGAGGGGTTTATGATATTAAAATAAAAGTGATTTGTATTATCCCACATTGCTTGTGAGTTGGATTAGCTTCTTGAAGAAATGGATAAATAGAGGCTTTGAGAGTTTTTTAGTATGCTTGGATGAGATGAAAGTTATGCTATTGGATTTCTCATAAATCTGATTATTGGGCTTGGAGGACGAAATCCCTCTTTGTCAACATTCATCTTGCTGTTGCAAGATACAGTCAGGAGAATTTATGGTGTTTTCATTCAGGAAACACATTGGGCTTATTAGATTTTCAAAGGGAAGATTTGGAGAAGATATTAGGGGCAGATTTGAAGGCGATAGTGTAGATTTGTGAGTTGCTATAGTGCCATGAACAGTGTAGCGAACCGTAACGTGAACAGTGTTTGCCCTCTCGGCTAAACGGTTAAATGCAGAAAGTAAATGCACAGAACATAATGGAAATACATTAAATAACCAGTCTCTATATTAATTCAACAGTCCATGTACATCAAGTGCTTATAACATTACATTTGACACGACTATCATGATGCCACTTCGAAGAAAAGGTACACAATATATAATACCCGAAGGGTCGCGACACAACCGTCGCGACTCCAACTACCTACCCGTCGGCTAACTAACTGACCGCCACAACTCATTATTACCGACGACAACATAAACATAATATAACAACATAACATAATGATTATTCCCGTCAACATCATCCCCCCCAAGAAAAGAAGTCGACTCCGACAACTTAATACAAAATAGAGATGAACGGCAGAAACTACTGGCGCCAGTCGGGCTTGGATCTTACACACGTCCTGTGTCCTCGCCTGAAAACCCTTTTCTGCTACCATCCGATGCTCAAGTGCGGATTTCACCAATATTGCGTCCTTTGCCATCACAGTCCTCCTGTGCCTAACCCAAACTTGTCTACAAAACACGTTTTTCAGTCTCAGCTTCCACCAACTGCTACTCAATTGATACTGTCTCCCTAGCCAATTTGTCCTCGATAGCCACCCGTGCTGCTCTCTCGGTATCCAACTCCTGGGTACGCTGAACTAAGTCTCACGCGACTATTGCCTCCAGCCTGGTGGTCAGCTCCTCCTGAGCCCTCTGTGCATCCACCAAGGCAACCTCACGTCCAGCCGAGACATACTCCGAGTTCCTCAAAGCGTACCAGTCATGCCTAGAGGTGGCCACAATCCGCTGGCACAAATGCTAGGAAACACCTCAAATCCTCCATCACACTCCCCAAAGGCTAAAAACTGAACTGAATAACTCCCTGGTGTCATACAACTGCGCGGACCTGCAATGCCTTCCCTCAAACTCTGTTTGTTCCCAACCTCCAAATCCGTCTCCCTCTACGGCTTATGGCTTCCCCGCCAATGCTTAGCTGTAGGCTTCTTTCTCACAATACGGACAACCACAACACTTCCCGTGGTACTCTGTAGCTCAAAAATAAACTGGGGGTCTGGGGGCAACGCCCCCAGTGGGGTCGAGGGGCAGCGCCCCAGCGGGGTCGAGGGGCAGCTTGGCACTGTAATGTCCCCGATGGCACCCCGGCCATACAACCTCCCTATACGGTCAACAACAGCACTGGCACCTCCAATCGTGCGGCCACCTTCCCGTGCGGTCGACACCCTTCTTATTGTATGAACACACCTCCGGTCAACAACAGCACTGGCACCTCCAATCGTGCGGCTGCTTGGTCTACCTGTGGCGATCGTTTTTCCCTTATGTGGCTGTGTGGATTGTGCGGACTTGGTCTCTTTTTTTTCTTTTTCCTTTTGCGGCTGTTGCGCGTTGGTGTGCGTAACCCTTGCTATCCGTGTTGATCGGGCCGTGCGGTGCGTCTTCCTCCTCCTCTATCCCTTGCTGTGCGGCGGTGTTCGGTGTTGTGCGGTGGTCGGGCTGTGCAGTGTGCGGTGGTGGGTTCATGTCTCGGCAACAACCTTCGGTGGCTCTGACCGCACGGTGGTGTCACCGTCGGTGGTTCCACCGCACGGTGGTCACCTTGGTCCCATCGTACGGTGGCCATTTTCCCTTTTTCTTTTTCTTTTTTTTTCTTTTTTTCTTTTTTTTTTCACCGTACGGTCGCTGTCGTACGACCGTGCGATTTTTTTTATTTTTTATTTTTGAAATTGTCTAGAGAGTCTTTGGCTCGGGTCCCCTGTCTCTGGGATCGCCCTTCATCCTTCTCGGTTTTCCTCGCCCAAGGGTCTCCTGCTTTTGTCCCGTGCCTCTCGAGTCGCCTGCCCGACCTCTTAGGTCCCCTTCCATCCTCTCGGGTCCCCCTCCGGGCTCTCGGGTGTCCGTCTGGCCTCTCGGGTCCCCTGCACGCTTCGCGTGGTAGGGATTCAATTTGTACCCATTGGTGGCAAGTCTATTTTCAATGGCCATAGGAAGACCTGGAACCACAAATTCTACAGGGACCACGATCTCCTTCCCGTACATAAGAAGAAGAAGAATAATAAAGATTTTGAAGACTGCGGTCTTCCATACAGGGTTCCAATCGTTGCCAACACTCTTCGGATCATTTACGTCGCCAGGGTTTGGGGCGTCTCCCTTCCAATATTCTCTGTATTCCGGCAGGTACACCTCTGTTGGTTGCTCTGGTTCCTCTACTTCAAGCCTGTAGCTTTGGAACATTTTGTAATCCTCCATTTGCTAGTGGAAGAGCCCGTTAAGTGAGCATACCTCATCTTCAGAACATCCCTCCAATTCGAGCACCCCTTCACTGTTCGGCTCCATCGCGTTCTTGCCCTTGCTTTCATCGAGACCCCCTTCCCCTTTATTAGAGTCCTCTGAGTCCGAGTTCGAAGAGGCGAGCTCTTCGCCAACATCTTGGGTGTGTAGGTCAATGGTATATTTCCGCCCTCCCTTCTCCATGGAAAGTGTATTTTTCTTCTAGTTGTGGTTTACCCTCGCGTTGATCAACCACACTCTCCCCAGGATGGCGTCATAGCCTTTCTTCTTCGAGGGAATGCCGTGTTGGTCCGCTCCCACCAGGTTGAATGTGGGTGGCCACAGGGTGGACTTCCCCAGCCGCTTCCATGTTTCTTCTGGTAGTACATTCACCCCAAATCCCCCGTCCACAATGGTGTCCTTCAGAATGGTCCCACGAATACCCATTTCTACCACAGCTGGGTGTCTACCACTGCTCAAGGCTAGTAACATCGAGTCAGTCGAAGGGCTGACGGAAACCTCCACCTGTGGTTTACTCTTCGAAGCGGTGGCGGGAACCCCTACCTGTGGTGCACTCGACGATGCGGTGGCGGGAACCCGTACCTGTGGTACCCTCGACGCTGCGGTGCTTTGCACATTGGTGAGGATGGCAGTCCTCAATTGTGGCATAGAGTCTAGAAGGTCTTTCACCTTTATCGACACCTCCATCTGCAAGATTTGCCCAATGATGTTATTTTCCGCTTCCGTACAGGATGATGTACTCGCCACCTCGTTGTCCCGTCGTTCGGTCGTCATCTCACGTTCAATATTGGCCTTTGCCTCCTGTAATCTCTCCTTCTCCATACGGGGGTCGGGATAAGTGGCTTTTTTCGTCTGGGCGCGGGTGATCGCCAGTACTTCTTTCTCACCGGTCTTCTCAGCCTTCTCAATGTTGAGGAGATTAACCCCTGCCTGCGGGCAATTTGCGTCCTCATGGTCACCTAGCCCACACCAACGGCAGAGGTGCTAAGGGGTGGCTTCCTTCGTGCAATCACGGGCGAAGTGCCCCCACTGATTACAGGCCCTACATTGGATAATTGGCCGGCCCTTGGCGTCATACTGGATACGGCTTCCGTTATTGTTATTGTTGCTATTCCTTCTGCCGCCGCGTCTGTTGTCCCGGTATCCTCCCGATGATGCCGTTGTGTTAGTATGTTGGCCGGTACCCGCTGGTGCGGATGTTGTGGCCTGCTCTGTGAACAGCACCTGGTTCATTTGCGTACCTCGGGTTTTCATGTTGTATGGGCACTCCTTGGTGGAGTGTCCCATCACTTGGCAAATCTCGCAGAATGCCTTCTTTTGGCAAGTACCCTTTGTGTGCCCTTCCTCTTTGCACTCAGTGCACCATATGTCCCCTTCGTTCCGACCAGTGCTTCTCATTATTTTGAATTCCTTTCTCATTCGCTCCATGTCTTTCTGGAGCGCTTGCACCCGTTTGCCAGCCTCATCGTCGCTGCTGCTTTCCTGTGAAGAGTCATTGTCCTCGGATGAGGATTTATTACTTTTCTTCTTCTTTGATGTTTTGTGTTTTCTCTCCAGGTCCATCGCCCTATCATAAGCGTCGTCAAATGACGTCGGGGGTACAATTTTCATCTTCCTCCGTAGGGAGGATTTCAACCCTTCAACAAACCATCGTTTCTTCAATCCATCTGCGGGTTGGCTTTCCATTTTACCCAAGAGTTCTTTCAGCCTCCGACTGTATGCCCGTACTGTCTCCCTGGTACCTTGTTTGGTACTGTATATCTCCGTTACAATTTCATTGTCATCACGGAGCAACCGAAACTCCCCCGTGAATTCCTTCTATAGATTGGCCCACGTGGCCACTTTTTGCTTGTCCACATCGGAGTACCAATCTATGGCAACTCCTCGTAACGTGGCTGGGAACTGTTGTACCCAGTCATCCTGGTCTGTTACTCCGTTGGCAGACCAAATGGTTTCACATGTACGGCAGTGCCGTAAGGGGTCTTCCTTGCCCTCCCCTGTGAACTTTGGCAATTTTTGTTTACTCGCCCTTGATGCAATTAGGCCCCCCTGCTGCATCCAGCCAACTCCAGGGAATTACTCAAGCTTTGACCCACCAAACGCCCATTTTAAACCCAATCCCACAACCGGCATATCAGCCTCAGCAGCCCACCAGCCAACTGGTACTTCATCCAGGACCACCTATAGCCCAAATCCTCCCTAAGCAGCCTATCTATCTGCAAAATACCACTGTGTCATCAAGAACCCAAGAGGAGAAGGATGAGATGCGGGAACTGACTGACCAAATGAAAAGGCTGTCCTCTGAAGTTACTCATCTACGAAATCAGAATAATCAGTTGCAAAGTAATCAGAGGAACCAACACCAGGGCCAATATCAGAATCAAGGATATCAAAGACCCGCAAGGACATGGAACACCCGTCCCAACAACGGAGGAGTGCCTACTCCGCTCGACAATCCGCCAGCATCGGAAAACAGGCCAACGGACATGGTATTTTTGGCAGAGGCAGCGCTTTCTAACTGGTGCAGGTTACACAACACTAATCAGCACTCAGAGTTACAATGCGACGAATTTCAGGTTGCTGCCAGCATATTCCAACGAGAGGTGGAAAACACAATGCCTCAACCAGTGCTCCCTCCCTCGGGATTTGAAATAGTGCCGTCACCAAGGTACGACACTGCACTTGTTCTAGAAACCTACATTCCCCCATTTTTCTTCCCCAATCAGGATGAAAACGAGGTGGCTGACCCGAATCAGCCCGTCGATGTGAATGCATTTCAGCAGTACCAGCGCGCAAATCGGGGGTATTATAACAATAACAACCAGAACAGCAACAGCAGCCCCTACACCACTTCCACACCTCCCAAAGACATCCAGGTCCCTCCAGATCAGAATGCTAGTAATAACCCAAGTTATCCAAAGGCATCGCAACAGTACGCGAGCCAAGGGCAGCCCCAGAAAACCCTACCCCAGCCAAGGATGCTCATTCCGCAGAACCAGCCAATTACTGTCACAAATCCAGGCTCTAGTGATAGGTCATCCAGCAACATAGAAATTGCTAAGCTTGGCCAGTTGGTGGCAGATGAGTTCAAAAAAATGAAAGTCAACTTACCCTTTTTTGAACTAATGAAAGTCTCCGAAGTCAGGGACATGGTCTTGAATAGTCTTAAGGAACCCACACCTACTCAGTCCAAAGGGATGGACGATCACCCTGGACAAAGGATAGTACAAGGACAACCCCAGAAGATCAGTGGTGAGGTGAGAGGACCAACAACTCCCAGGGATGCGACAGTGAATTATTCTGCACCACCTGAGTTCCAAAATGATCCACCTATGGAGGCTGGCTTTGGAGCACGTGCACGGGGAAGGACTCAGGATATCTCAATCATGAACAATGATACCATACCATCAGAGCCTACAATAAGCTTGTTCACCGAAAAGCTAGAACCCCCCCCTTTTTTAGTAACTCTCCGAATCTTTGGTAAGAACTTGCACAATTGCCTCATTGACTCGGGAGCTTCAGCAAATGTTATGCCCTTGTCAGTATGCAGTGCTTTAGGCTTGACCCCCACCAAGACTAACCGAAAGGTTACCCAGTTGGACAAATCTGAAGTAACTGTAGTGGGCGAGCTAAACAACATACACATGCAACTAACAGCTGATCCACGTATTCAGATGTACATCGACATTCAAGTGGTGGACATCCCAGGGGCCTATGGCATGTTACTCAGCCGAGATTGGACCCGCGTCCTCAACGGCTGGCTGCATTCTAGTTTCACTCACATGTGGCTACCATGGAGAGGGGTAGCAAATCAGATCCGGATCGAGTCCGAACCTCGGCTCAAGCTGATGATTACGGAATATAATCAGGCTAATGAAACCCTATTCTTAGAATCAGACCTGGGCACATATAGGGCAGACGTCGGGTCAATGAACGAAGTCCTATTGGTACAATGCTCAAACCCAGTCCAAAATTTCGGACAGATTGCGGAGAGTTATGATAAGGAGGCCCCATCGCCAGAAGAAGGGGAGTTATTTAGCAGCCTCAGGGAATTCTTCTGTAAATGTGAAAGACCAGCGTCCCAGCTTAACTATCAAGATTCTATTGCAAATCTGCTCCTAACCGGTTGGTGCAGAGTTCACAATGCTGCCCATTCAGAAACAACTTGTTCACTATGCAGGGCAGCGTTGAGTCAGGCATGCAAGAGGCATTCAGAGGTGCTACAAACTCATACTCTCAGACCGGAGGCCACCACACCCCCTGAGCGGCAAAAGTATGGAATTACAGGTCCGGCAACCGCGACCAGCAAGGTTACCAGCCCAAATCAGACGTGGACCTTAAGGTTCGATGGCTCTAAATCCAAGAGAGGGGCTGGAGCAGGGGTAGAACTGATAAGCCCCACTGGTGAAACCTATTTAGCTTCCTACAGACTACAGTTTCACTGCACCAATAATATAGCAGAATATGAGTCTTTAATTCACGGTTTGCTATTAGCCACTAAAAAGGGAGCCCAGATCCTGCATTGTTTCGGAGATTCCGAAGTAGTAGTCAGGCAAGTTCGAAGGCAATACACTTGCCACGACAAGAGACTCAGCCTTTACCGTAATCGTGTGTGGGACATAATGGAAAGCTTCGATGCTTTTAACATCAAGACCATATTCAGGTCGCAAAACCAGGTCGCTGATTCGTTGGCCCAGGCCGCAAGCACGCTTGAGCCACTATCAATGCAAAGTTTGAAGAAATTTACAGTAGAGTTAGCCTCAGTTCCATCAGTCCCAGACAACATTACCAATTTTCAGGTGTTTAATGATGACAAACACATCATCGACTTCATTAAAAGCTCAGATGTATTTGCAACTCAGATCATAGATGAGGAAGAACCCCAAGAAGCCGAGATTGACATAGAGGGGGTCTTAAATCTCAGAACAAATACGATTCCCAAAGGTATGGTGCAGTTAGAACGAATTTTCGACTGGGACCAGCTCAAGTCTCGCAAAGAGGGCACTGCAGAAGGAGGCGCCTGTGATAAAATCAATATCGGCACGCAAGAAAATCAAAAGAATGTGCTGATTGGCAAAGTGTGTACGCCCCAAGAAAGAGACGGAATCCTCAAAAATATGAGGGAATTCCCAGATATCATCGCTTGGGGGTATGAGGATCTCAAAACCTATGATACATCTGTAATAACTCATACCATACCCCTCAAGCCAGATTCAAAACCTTTCAGGCAGAAACAGCGTCCAGTGAATGCCCTCCTCGAACCATTAATATATCAAGAGGTAAAGAAGTTGCTGGCTGCTCGTATCGTCTTTCCAGTACGACATTCTACCTGGGTCGCTAATCTAGTCCCAGTAAGAAAGAAGAGCGGGGAAATCAGACTGTGTGTCGATTTCCGTAATCTAAACAGAGCATCAGAAAAGGATAACTACCCGCTGCCCTCCCTTGATGAAGTCCTGCAAACAGTCAACGGATCCCAGATGATGTCCTTCTTGGACGGTTACTCTGGGTACAACCAAGTAATGGTCGAATACGAGGACCGACTTAAGACTGCGTTTACCACTAAGTGGGGGATATTTGCTTATCGGAGAATGCCCTTTGGTTTGATCAACGCAGGGGCTACATTTCAACGCGCCATGGACATTGCATTCAAAGACCTTGTAGGTCGCTGCATCATTGTCTATATGGACGACTTGACCGTTTTCTCCAAACAAAGGGCAGATCATGTGAATGATTTGCGAAAGGTTTTCCAACGCTGTCGTCGATTCGGGATATCCTTAAACCCAAGGAAATGTATGTTCGGAGTGACCGAAGGTAAGCTCCTCGGCCATGTTATCTCAGAAAAGGGCATAGCAATTGACCCTGATAGGATCAAGGCCATACTGCAAATCAACCTCCCTGCAAGTAAAAAGGAACTTAAGTCATATTTCGGAAAGATAAATTTTGTTCGGAAATTCATAACTGGGTTTGCTGAAATAGTTCGCCCTCTCAACGATATGTTGAAAAAGGACGCCAAGATAGAATGGACCCCAATAACCAAAAGGGCGTTCGAAGAGATCAAGCAAGCAATCGTCCAAGCGCCGGTTCTGGTAAGCCCTGACTACCTAAGGCCCTTTTACATTTATTCCTTCGCCTCCGAGCACACCTGTGCAGCAATCTTAACTCAGCGAAGGGAGGAAAAGGGTGAGCACCCGATAGCATTCATGAGTACTCCGTTGAAGGAGGCTGAACTAAGATACCCAAACATTGAAAAGCAGGCCTATGCGCTAGTCAAAGCCATCAGGAAGTTCCGGCATTATATACTTAGGAGTAAGATATATGCCATAGTACCAGATGTCGCAGTGAAGACATTATTGATGCAAAATGAGCTAGGCGAAAGGAGAGGCAAATGGGTGACCATCATCCAGGAATATGACGTTGAAATCCAGCCTATGAAGCTAGTGCGAGGTCAGGCCTTGACACAAACCCTCGCGTCTGAATGCTCAGGAATTGTACATCAACAGTATTTAATTGAACAGGTCTCCCCAGACAGGTGGTACGATGACATAATTTTCTACCTTCTTAATCAGAAATGCCCAGCACACCTCAACCCAGTGCAGAAAAGGGCACTAAGGATGAAGAGTAGCCGTTTCATGCTGCAAGGTGCCGTCTTATACCGTAGGAATCATGAGGGCATTTACCTGAGGTGCGTAAATGGGGATGAAGCACGCCAGATTATAGAGCAGTTCCATACCAAGTTCGGAACCGGCCACGGATCAGGCCTAGCAACGGCTCACCAAATCCTCAGGGCAGGCTATTATTGGCCTTCCTTATTTCGTGACACCCACGAACATGTAAAGAAATGTCATGTGTGCCAAGTATCCGCAGCAAGGGAGCGCACCCCAGCTATGCCACTCCAACCAGTCATAGAGGTAAGACCATTTGGCCAATGGGCGCTCGACTTCATAGGTACAATCAACCCACCCTCCTCTGCGCAACACAGGTACATTCTAACCGCTTCTGATTATTGTACAAGGTGGTCTGAAGCTCAATCGTTGAAACAATGCAATGCTGATGCTGTTATTAAATTTTTAGAGGAGAATATTATTACACGTTTTGGCTGTCCTCATGCTCTAGTCTGTGATAATGGTTCTGCTTTCACGTCATTAAAATTTTCAAATTGGGCCTTCAATTACGGGATCACTTTAAAATTTTCATCTAATTACTATCCCCAAGGTAATGGTTTGGCGGAATCCACAAACAAAAACCTCCTGAGTGTGATTAAGAGACTCTTAGACAAGAACCCGAGAGATTGGCATACCCAACTCCGATTTGCCCTTTGGGCAGACCGTACCCGATGCAAGGCTGCCATTGGAACTTCTCCATACCACTTAGTATATGGTCTTGACCCCATCTTCCCGATACAATTGAGAATACCAACTTTGCAGTTCATGAGCAAATACCTAGGAATCGATAACGCTGCGGAAGCCAGGTTGTCCCAGCTGTTATACTTAGATGAAAAAAGAGACGACGCTATAAATAATTTTGCCAAACACCAAGAAGTAGTCAAGCGTTGGTTCGACAGACGGGCAAAAGTAAAGGCCTTTCGCATTTCCGATCTTGTTCTTTGTTGGGACAAAGCTCATGAAAGAAAGGGAGAGCACGACAAATTTGATAATCTGTGGCTCGGTCCTTTTCAAATTTCAGAAATTTTGGGAGAGAATGCATTCCGACTCAGGACCCTAACAGGCGAGGACGTTCCCTTGCCCGTGAATGGTCAATTCCTCAAGCATTATTTCCAGCCATAGGCTTCCCCAAGCCTTTTTCATTGTGAATAGCGGCTCCGTTTTCCTTCCTTGTCTTAGCTTAGTTTCCTGTTTTCCTGCCGCGTTTTAGGACCCCTGTCATTTTCTCGAAGGAGGCCTTCGCCATGTACAAACGCTGGTGCGACGCCAGATTACTGTTACCATCTGTTTTTGGAATCCAAGCTCGGGGAGACTTTTGATTAATGGAGCACCCCATGATCCGTCCAGTTAGATCTAGACGACCTTTCTCTACAAAATCTTGTCCTAGTCAAAACCTATCCACAATATCGCGATTACTGCACAGATACACATAAAAAAACTGCATACAATCAGTTGCTAATCAAAGGGACGCTATATCGATGAAAGGTCCGTGGCTACACTTCAGCGACCACTGTTATGCTCAATCCCGCGTAGGCTTCATTGCCTACTATTCCAAAAAAAAAAGAAAAAGAGAAAAGGAAAAAAAAAAAAAACTGATCAAGCGCTCTGAAATCAAGCGTTAAGCGTAAAATTGGCAAAAGGGAATGCAGGCATCTCTGCCGGTATAAAAAGAAAAAGGGGTAAAACCTTCTTGCCGGAAACAGAGCAATCTCTGTGAGCTAACAGGCGATAACTCCGTCGGGGCTATGGACGCTTGCTGGCAGCGGGGCTCTATCCAGGTTGCTTTTGGAGTATTAGCCCGTTGGACATCTCGACGCAGTGAAACATTGATGCCACAACTTTTTCTAGGCTGGAATGAACCCCATTTGCACACACTAGTTGATCCGACCTGCGTGTGATTTGATTTGACTATTCACATTATCTTATTTTGAAAGATTCTTCTCCTTCTCTCCTCTCAGTCGTGGTGGTTAACCAGAGATTCTAGGTTCGATCCGAACTTGTGTTCCCGAAATGACTGGGAGCATTTCTCCAGCAGAGTCGCCATTTGTTGTGCGTTGCACACGCCCCCTGTCGCCGACAGGGTCCCCCTTTCCAGTTTTGAGTTTTTTGATCGTCATCCCGAGAATCGAATCAGAGTTTCTCGTGTCTCCTCGAGCGAGTTCGTGATCAGCCCGTAAGCTGATCAACGTTGGAGTAATGAACCAATGAGCCCTTTTGACTGATCTGGCTTTCGGGCGTAAATACCGAGAGTTTGTTCCAAAATTTCAAAACTTAACATAATGCATCTCCTTTTCGGACCCCAGGTCCGAACTTGGCGAAAGTCAAGTTAAGGTAAAAAAAACGTTATGCGCTCCTCTTTTTGGATTTAAGTGTCCGAAAGTGAAAATTCAAAATTTAAAAGCGTAAGGTGGAATACCATTTTCGGACCCCAGGTCCGAAATGTCCAAAATCAAGTTAAAACGTAATGCTGCGCGACCATTTTCGGACCCCAGGTCCGAAATGTCCAAAATCAAGTTAAAACGTAATGCTGCGCGACCATTTCGGACCTTAGGTCCGAACTTCAACAAAGTGAAGTTTTAAAACATTGTGCAAACATCCATTTCGGACCTTAGGTCCGAACTTCAACAAAGTGAAGTTTTAAAACATTGTGCAAACATCCATTTCGGACCTTAGGTCCGAACTCCAACAAAGTGAAGTTTTAAAACACTGTTCAAAAAACCGCGTTTTCGGACCCCCGCGTCCGAACGAAAAAGGCGAAGTGTAAGTTTTAAAACACATCAAATGCATACTTCGGACCCTAAGCTTCGAAAAGGGCGAAGTTAAAGTTTTAAAAACACACGAAATGCATACTTCGGACCCTAAGCTCCGAAAAGGGCGAAGTTAAAGTTTTTAAAAGCAACATCAAAAACAACGTTTCGGACCCCCGCGTCCGAATGACCAAGGGCGAAAGGTAAGTTTTTAAAAAACGCATATCAAACATTCTTCGGACCCTAAGCTCCGAAAGGGAAAGTGTGGTGTTTCAAAAACAACATCGAGACGCACTTCGGACCCCCGCGTCCGAATGACCAAGGGCGAAGTAAGTTTTAAAGGCATTTCTCCAGCATCGAAATGCATACTTCGGGCCCTAAGCTCCGAATGAAAAGGGCGAACTGAGGTTTTAAAAATGCAGCGCATGGCACACTTCGGACCCCCGCGTCCGAACGAAAAAGGCGAAGTGTAAGTTTTAAAACATATCAAATAACATTCTTCGGACCCTAAGCTCCGAAAGGGAAAGTGTGGTGTTTCTAAAACAACATCGAAATGCATGCTTCGGACCCCCGCGTCCGAATGAAAAGAGAGTGTTAAGGCTTTAAAAGCAACCATATCAAACACGCATTACTTCGGGCCCCTGCGTTCGAGCTTCAACAAGGTCGGGCAAGCAGCGTTTTCGGACCTTAAGCGTCCGAAATTCCAAGGTGAAAGTTTAAAAACGAAGTCCAAAAAGCAAGCAAAACATTAAACGCAGAAGGCACAGTGTGTAACGCGGAGGTCAGGACGAGCACACCCGCGAAGGTTAGATTCAAAAACCTCCAATTCAAAATTCGAAAGGAACTCTTAAATCCGAAAACAAGGAGGTAAGACACTGCATCATCCTCCCATCAACCATTTAAAATTTAGGTTGCTAGGCACAGAACCATGTGAAATTGATAAATCCTCTTTCATCCTCCAAACCGCGAAAATTTAAACAGGAAGGATAACCGTTGGGATTCAAATTTTGCAGGATCATCCGCTCGCCCCGCGCAACAAGGTCGGGCAATCACCCATCATTCGCTCCGATCAGGTAAGTACGCCTTATCGCGTACGGTCATTTAAAATGTGTGAATCAAATACGCAAATACGCAAAATTTGAAATGCTTAGAGTCTGCATCTCCATCATTCGAGCATCCAAAATTTAGGACTTATTCCCGGAGTTTGGCCGAAAACTGCATCTCTTTTCAAAATTCTCATGTTCTGCCTTTGTTAAAATTAATCCAAAAAATTCGAGAGTAAGAATGCTTAGTCATAAATCTTCAGGAATATGATGCTGTAGAAGTTAATCAGATTGTTAGCCCAGAGTGACATTTAAGCTAATCTCGGTCTGTTGAAACACTTCTGTTATTATCTAACCCGCATCGTCATTCTCGTGTCACCTTGTAATCCGTGTCTGGCTGTGCAGGATAAATGCCTAAATCAGCGGCAGAATCATCAAAAACACCCGCTGCAGCAGAAACCTCACGAGCATCCAAATCAGACATCCCACGGAAAGTTGAAAGAATGAAGTATCAGTATCAGAGGGGAGGGTTAAGAGAGTCAAAGGTCCAGAGTATCTGGGACAACATTGGTGACACCGACCTTGGCCACATTGATATTCAGGACTTCAGGGATCGGGTTTTCTCACCCAATGCATATGGCAGGCCTAGGCAAATGCTGGAAAGTGGCATCGCCCAAGCAGCAGGTTTTCCTCCAGCAATCCAGAACTATGAGTTAGTAGTGGAAGCTGCTTGGCATTACGAGCCAAAGTCCAGATTAGTGCTTCTGGAAGATATCACTATTGCCGACTTCTCCCCTGAGGCTATCGGCGATGCATTTGATATCCCCTTTCCAAATAATCCCATAGCTACAACAATGGACGAGGCACAGGGGGCGTATGATATGAACCCAGCTCGATGCAGGGCACTAATTAACGAAGAATGGTTCAAAGAAAAAAGGCCTTCAAGCACCAGGATTGTGAAAAAGACCCCCAGAAGTGACTTTCATAATGAACATGGTGATATGGTCACCTTACTTAGCCGAGTCATGGGACTCCCTAAGTCCAACTACTTTGAAGAATGGATGTTCTATTTTACAGAACAGGTCTTTGCCGGAAAGTCTAAGTTTGACTGGGCTCAGATCATAAGTGATAACATCCACGCTCAGCTGATTGATCTTGAGACAAAGAAGTATTTCACCATGACCTCCTATTTGGTCTATATGTTCGCAAAGAACCAGCCACTGCCAGGATTAATAATGAAAGGTGAGATCGGGAATGGGCCTGGTCAGGTAAAGGTTTATGATTGCTACCCGCAGCTGCACTACCAGGATATAGCTCAAAGGGAAAAGAGCAGCCCGGCTTACGCCGTTGGACAGTACGAACGTGTCAACGACGCCTTCACAATGCGCCTAGTCAGGCTAATGCAGGGAGGGTTACACATAAGGTTCTCGGAGCAAGCTACCATTTTAGTGCAGAGGTATGGGGCCTGGTTTATTCAGTTCCCAAGATTCTCCTACATCCGAATTGCTGGCTTCGAAGGTGCCCCCCTTCGACTTCCGCAGTACCCAACCGATAAAGTAGTCCTCATGGAAGTGGCAAGGCAATCACGCCCTGCCGGCATATTATTACGAGAAAGCAAGCAGGCTGGATTCGCATTTCCAATGATCATAGGCAACCATGATGTCCAATTGAGAACTCCCACCCTAGCAGAAGAATCCCTTGCAGAGCTAGCTTCTTATGGCCTACAGGAACATTTCCCAAGAAAATGTTTCGATCATGACAATTTGGCAAAGAGAGCTTACGGTAGGCGCTACAGAGCAAAGGAGTCAATTGAAGATTACTGGAAAAATTGCTCCGATGACTACGAAGTCAGGCGACGGGAATATTCTAGATTGAGTGTGCAGCAAATGCGACTCTTTGAGTACCGTCGGGTCCCGGATCAGCTCACAGACTCGGGGAATTGTCTCCAAGTCCGGGAATTCGAAGCAGTGAGGCATCTCTTGCCAGGCGTTGATTGGTCTCAAGACCCAATCACGGATTTCGAAGCAGTCATGGCAGCCCCGGCAAGATACACAGATCAATGGTTACAACACCAGATCGAGAGGCTAGTCCATGAAGGGGTCCAGTTTACTTACCATCTGATGGGCAATTTCGACTCTCAGTCTTCCGAAGATGAAAGGACATCAGCTGAAAAACCAGAGAAAAGGAAGAAAACTAAGGCTTGCAGAGGGACTCGGACGTCCAAGAGAACAAGGAGGGAGAAGATTCCCATAAGAAGGCCAGAGACCACTTCATCTTCAGACCCCAGTTCGCCCGATGGTGCCATAGATTTGGATTGCATACCTGCTCCGCCTTCCCAGAGCGACATAGAGGCATTCCAAGCCAATGATCCTCCTGCTCCAGATATGCCGGACACCGAGCAAAAGGGCCCCAATCCGACTAAGTCGGGTGACCAGATAGAGGAAGGAGAAATCCCATCCACCCAGGGGATCGAAGTGCATGAACCTACCCAGCAGAGCCGCCATGAATTACTACTCCTCCATGCAGCCAAGGACGACTCAACTGTCGAAGGGGAACAAAGAACAGACGAGATCCATGAGCTCGAGGGAACCAAGGAGCCACCATCACAGGAAGATATCAGACAATTATTCAGTGAGATAGGGGAGAACTCAGATGCAAACAAAGAGCTTCCTCCTTCTTCCACCCCTCCGATGGCGGGACAGCTGTTAATTTGTGATCAGCCAGTTGAAAGTATGGGAGCACAAGGTGCTAACTTAACCCTATCCTCAACCCAGACGGTGCCTCAAGAGTGGCTGATCGCCAGAGCTCAGCGTAGGGCCGCCACCAAGGCGCCCATCGACCTTGAAGACATCTTCTCACGAATGGATCAAACAAAAGCAAAAGGGAAGAAGAAACCGAGAACATACTCTAAGATAACCAAGGATGGGCAAAGGAACCGCACTCTTCATATTGCTACCCCGCCCGTAAACAAGCTAGCAGATCAAATAACCCTGGCAGATTATAGCATTACGACTGTCCCCATCGGACGAGCTACAAAAGAGCAAGAAAAGGAGGAATTTAAGGACTCGGTGCAAAACATACTCAGACAGCTCGAGGAAATCACGGCTGAAAAGGACATGTATCGAGCCCGTGCTGAACAAGCCGAGGGATACATCGATAAGCTCCTACGGCCACTACACAACCCCTCTGAATCCCATATTCCCCCAATGGCATTGGCGCAGAGGACCACAACTGAATTTGAAGGAATCCGGGATACCGCAAAGGCCGTTAAGGAATGGGTGCAAGACATCAAGAAAAAAGGAGAACAGATCCTCAAAGAAGTAAAGGAAATGGCTCTCCATCGAGAGCTCACTCTCGTCAGGTTGTTAGAAGTAAAGAGAGAATCCCTCCACATGCATGAAGTAGCGGCCTCTACCCTTCCCCTCCTAAGAGCTCTTTTCTGGACACATACACAAATTCCCACACTGCCTGACATCTTGAGTCCCCATAGCATCAGTGTTCTCAAGGAATGGTATTGGACCGTCACCATGAAGAACGATGCCCAGGAAATTATTGACAAAGAAAACGACGCGTGTGAGGCGATTCTGGGGAACATGCAAGAACTAGGCAAGACCATCCTCCGATCAATGGTTTCGGGGTGGATAAATGACCTGTCCGACAGTGTAATCCGGCCGGATTGGGAGGGAAGATTGGGAGCAGATAAGGCTTCTTATTCCATTGAAGACTTAAGTTTTGCTGGTCAGTTCCATTCAGACATATTATGCTTCGAGCGTAATCGCTCCAGCTGGAAGGACGGTTTAAGGCACGTGGACCAGTATCTCGAAGGCATGCAATACAAAATTCGCCACCCTCCCATGCCACCTTTTAATCCCCTCTTCCAATTATGCATCAAGTTTCAGGAATATGTCCGCGAGGAACGAGCAGCAGGTCGTGATTTATGGCGAGAATACCTGCATGGCGAAGACCAGTTTCTGCAAAAGGAATGTGAAACCAGAATAGAGAAAGCAGTTTCTCAAAAATGCTTTTTTCCCTCCAAGTCTTAAAAGGTGCACTTTTGTCCCAAAAGGGTGACAGTTGACTTTTGGTCAACATATTGTAAAGTTTTTTGTGCACTTCCCCTTTTTGGATTATTTCAAAGTTGTAATTATCCTTTGGTAGTTATTGCTCCTTTTGAGTAGTTGTAGATATTTATCTCCCTATTTATGAGTGTGGGTCCCTCTTTTTGTAAGGATGAATCTGGGCCACTTGTTTAGATTAGATCTTGGCCATTCATCCATTTTTTGGAAACCTATTTAAGGGGACTGGTTTTCCCTCATTTAGAAGGAAGTTCTTGAATTGTTGCGAAAGCTCTGAAGAAATTTTGCAGGAATTAATACAATGGATTGAAATTACCTTCAAATTTCCTTGTGAGTGCATGGTCTCCTTCTTCATTTAAATTAGAAAGCTTTTAATTATGTCTGTTCATTTTACACAGCAGTTCTTACCAAGCATCTGATAGAATCTCCATAGTCCATACCATTAGAGGATAGCTGATTGCTTTTTTTTCCTTTCTGCATGGTTAATCTGGGCTATTTTATGATTCAGTTCGATTATCAAAAGTACACGTATCATGAATATAGAAGTTCTAATATTGTATTTGGTAATATGAAAATCTGGTTTCTCCTTTGAAGATTGCACTAAGTTTATGCAAACATTGTGTCTGAATGACTGATGATGCTTAACCTGGTTTCCTGGAGGTGTCTGTCTGCTTGGGTAAATCTGTTGCCCTAGTTAATATTTACTGTTCTCTCTCGCTACCCTTCCTTTCTTTCCTCCCAATTTTATCTTTTTTTTAGGAATCCAGTCTTGCTAAATCAGCTTCAAATAAATCAACATCACCTGAAAGAAAACCAAAAGAGGTCCCTGGGAATTCGCATATGAAATTACTAATCAAACGTAAGCCCCCTTGTGTTTCCAGCATAAACACATAAAGCCACTGAGAGATCCCGCAGTCAAGACCTGACAAAAGAAACCTTGAGGTAGTCTCCTTTGATCAAACTTAGAAAACAGCATTAGAGACTTCCTTATCTCAAGAGAGAGTAGGATAATCAGTCGGCTATTCTATTCTGCGTTGGCCGTATGGAGTTTGCAGCAATGCGATTTCAGACACGTCAACAGTACCTAGCGATCCTCCGCCTCCTGCAACTGAACCTCCACTCGTGGGTCCTCCGGAAAAAGTTGCTGACACCGAACCAAACAAATTGCCTCCCGTACGGTACCCTTGTGCTCCCTCCGCACCTTCGGTCGTACCGTCACCTTCTGTTATCTCCCTCCGGTTGTCCTCTGAAATGGACAAATTCTTTAGCAAGTCTCTGGTAGCGTCGATCAGGTTTAGACTTCGCCTTGTTTGTTCCACCAACTCTTCGCGGCTTCTTACCCTACGGTGGTATTCTAGCGAACTATAGAGTTCTCCTTTGGCACCCTCCGTGACTCCTTCTGGCAGCCCTACAACAGTGTAGACAGTGTAGTTCTCTTCGTCTATCTCTGCTTCCGCAACCTCCGTGACACCTCCTGGGTTCCCTTCGGGCAACCCCTCGGCCGGTCGTCCCTCGGCAAGCTGCCTTAGCCTACGCCTTCGTTCTATCTGCTGTCTGAGATTCAACGCGGTTTGTGCCACTTCCCATTCGTCACTCTGTATCTTTTTATTTTTGTCCTTATTTAGTCTATTGGGCATAAGTCAAAGGTTCAATTTCCTCCTGGCCTGGCGCCATCTCGTTCTGTTTCCCGTCGGCTGTTCTCTTCGTAGCGTTGTAGGATTTGTTGTCGTCGCTCTTCCTGGGCAATCTCCTCCAGGCGGGCCTGTTGTGCTAGCGATGCCTATGCAAGCAACCGGGGGAGGTGGTTCATTAACCGGTTTACTATCGGGCTAACCTCCAGCGCTGTCCACACGGCACTTGGTGGGATTTCTGCCTCCACCACTTCTCGTCGAACGTATGTCTGAATGGCTACCTGGAGCAAAATTGAAAATTCTCGCGTTGTCGTGTCTTCTCCTGTGTAAAGTTCTGTCCGCGCGTCGTCGGCCTCCGGGTTTACTTCACCAATGGGTGGGCCCATTGTGTCTGTGCACCATCCGTGTCTTCCGTTCCCGAGTTCGTCTAGGCAGCGGCGCCAAATGTTTGCCCTCTCAGGTAAACGGTTAAATGCAGAAAGTAAATGCACAGAACATAATGGAAATACATTAAATAACCAGTCTCTATATTAATTCAACAGTCCATGTACATCAAGTGCTTATAACATTACATTTGACACGACTAT
Organism: Cryptomeria japonica; assembly: GCF_030272615.1. NCBI lineage: Eukaryota > Viridiplantae > Streptophyta > Pinopsida > Cupressales > Cupressaceae > Cryptomeria > Cryptomeria japonica. Next base: position 10,231,362 of record NC_081407.1, read on the forward strand.
CATGATGCCACTTCGAAGAAAAGGTACACAATATATAATACCCGAAGGGGCACGACACAACCGTCGCGACTCCAACTACCTACCCGTCGGCTAACTAACTGACCGCCACAACTCATTATTACCGACCACAACATAAACATAATATAACAACATAACATAATGATTATTCCCGTCAACAAACAGTGCGTGAACAGTGTTTTGGGCAGATTTCAGACTTGTGGAGTTCAGATTTGAATTTGTTTCATTATCATATAGTCTTCCACATAAGTTTGAAGCATATTTGAGTGTCATTACGAGTTTGAAGACATTCCCAAGTCTGTAATATTGTTCGAATCTTATTTGTATGCTTGGAGTTGGAATTAAATAAGTGTTATCAGCATTAATCTTCTTGTTATTAGTATTTGTTATGTGATTTTTCTATATTGAATGAAATTTGAAAGCCACTCATCAAATATCAATTTATCCAGTTTATTTTATTGCAAATTAAAAACCAATTCAGAAAACCAGTAGTCAACTTGCAAGCCAACTGATTCACAAAATTACACTGAGTGTAAAAGCACATAAATCAGTCTAGAACACACCACTATAATACTCGCCGAAACAGAGCAGTTGCAAACTTAAATCCAGAAGAACAAAGAGCTCCTGAAGAGCAAAATACAGGAAACATGGGAGACGGGAATGACAGGAATCCCAGAGAGCAGAGGTTTCTACAACTATTGGACACACTAGTTTAGGGGTAGCAACTAGTAGAGCAAAGAGCTCAACAATAAAAAGCGGTTAGATCTTTTGACATGAATGATGGCTCGCTAATTGGGTATTGATGTTAATAACTTAGGTGGCGGAAACAATGGAGTAAATATTGGCAGAAACAATGGTGGAGATAATGGGGGAAACAATGGAGGTAATAATGGACACAACGATAGACACAATGGTAATGGGGGCAACAAAAGAGGAAATGTGGATGATAACTTTGGGCATGTAGCTCAGCCAACTAGAACGGCTATATCTCTACGAGATTACATTGGTGTGAGGATGAGACACATGACACGTGCAGGAGACAAGAACCAAAACTTCGAGTTGCGAAAGACTACAGCACGAGCTTGGGTTCAAAAGGTGGATACTTACCTTCAACTTAATCCTATGCCTAAAGAAGAAGCCATTAAATATGCCGCTATACACCTAGATGGAGTTGCACATGAGTGGTGGCACCATGGCATGGTGACTATGAGACATGACCAAATCACTTCCTATGTTGAGTCTACAAAACGATTGATATAAAGATTTGATAGGAAGGATCCAAAACTACATTTCAAGGAGTTGACACAGTTGAAACAATGGGGATCATTGGAGAATTACATCTTAGAATTTCAAAGGCTCTCAGTATTGGTTATTGATATTTCACAGAGGAGGCTCATGGTGTTGTTTATGGATGGGCTTGCTGATCTATTGAGAGGATGGATTAAGGCTCTCAATCCCCCCACATTGCAAGAAACCATTAAGAAGGCAAGGGACATGGAGACATCCACTTCAAAGAATAGATTTCAATCAAAAGGGTTCTCACATAACAAGGACAAAGACAAAAAACAAATCACAAAGGAATCTAATCAGCAAAAGAAATCAGTTACCAGAATTGACAACGAGACACTCAACGACTTAAGGAAGAGAAATTTATGCTTTACATGCAAAGAACCTTGGCCCCCAGGTCATAAATGTGCAATAAAAGGGAAGGCACATCGGATTGAATACTATTCATCTGAGGAAACTACATCAGAAAAATCAGATCAGCAATTTGATTCAAGGGAAGAAGAATCTGAAAAGGAGGAAGAGCCTAAGGAGGATAAGGCCCTAGCACAACTTTCAGGAACTCAAAAGGCTATTACCTTCAAGGTAAGGGGTGTTATATAGGGGCAGCATGTAGTAGCCTTAATTGATACAGGTGCAACACATAATTTTTTTACGAGAGGCTTGTGTCTAGGAGGGGACTTCAAATAGAAGAGCATGATGGGTTTAAGGTGATGGTTGGTGATGGGCGTAAAATCCCTTGCACTCGCAAAATTTCAAATCCAACTATGCAGATTGGTGACTATCGACTGCAAGATGAGTTTTACGTGGTGGATATGGGGGACTATGATGTTATACTTGGCATGACATGGATGTCGTCATCAGTAGAGTTCACCTTCAATTTGGAAAGATTGGAAATGAAGTTTAGACATCAGCACAGGAATGTGGTGCTTGGAGGACTCTCATATGGGAGACTTAGAACAGTGTCACTCAAGAGGATGGAGCGTCTATTTAGGCATGACCAAGTGGAGTGAGCAGCAGAGTGTCTCATTATGCCTACTATTACAGAGCAGCAAATTAAGAGATACCATCCAAACATACAGGAGGTAATCTCCCAACACACTAAGGTGTTTGATAGCATCCCTTATGGAGTTCCACCCGACAGGGGAATTGAGCATGTGATTAAGTTAAAGGAAGGGGCAAAATCAGTGATCACCACTCCATATAGGCATCCAAAGAAACACAAGGATGAGATTGAGAAAGCAATTAAGGAGTTGTTGGAGATGGGACACATTAGGCCCAGTAAGAGTCCCTTTGCATTGGTAGTACTTTTGGTGAAGAAAAAAGATAGGACTATGCGGATGTGCATTGACTATAGGGCTTTGAATTAAAAGACTATCAAGAACATATACTCCATACCGTGGATAGATGAGCTTATAGATGAGCTACATGGAGCATGTTATTTCACCAAGATTGACTTACGGTCTAGATACCATTAGATCAAGATGAGAGCCAAGGAATAGAGAAGACATCATTTAGATGCCATTACGGCCACTTTGAGTTCTTGGTAATGCCATTTGGGCTTACCAATGCTCCTGCCACATTTCAGAATTGTATGAATCGGGTGTTCAGGAAGCAGTTAGGGAAGTTTGTATTAGTCTTCTTTGATGACATCCTAATTTTTAGTAGATCTTGGGAGGAGCACTTGCAGCATTTGGAAGCGATCCTAAGTATACTGGAAAGTGAGTCACTATTTGCCAAGGAATCAAAATGTGAACTCGGCATGACAGGGCTTTTATACCTTGGACACATCATTAGTGCGGATGGAGTCAGAGTTGATCCAAAGAAGATTAGAGCCATCATTGAATGGCCAACTCGGACTAACCTCACACAGTTGAAGGGTTCCTTGGGTTGTGTGGCTTCTATAGGAGGTTTGTGCAAAGGTTTTCCCGGACAGCAGCTCCATTGACAGATCTTACGAAGAAGGGAGCCTTTGAGTGGTCAAAGACAGCACAACAGTGTTTTGAGCATTTCAAGCAGGTAATGTCATCCTGCCCAGTGTTAGCCCTTCCAGATTTCACCAATTGAGCTACAATGTGATGTTTCAGGTGATGGGATTGGTGCAGTTCTGAAGTAGGAAAAACACCCCATAGCATATGAAAGCAGGAAGTTGAGAGGGGTGGAGAAGAGCTATTCCATTTATGATTGGGAGATCTTGGCTATCATGCATTTGTTGGCCAAATTTAGGTCTTATCTGGTGGGAGGCAGATTTGTGATAAAAAAAATATCATAACAGCATTAAGTACTTCATGAGCCAGAGAGATCTCCATGATAGACAACAAAAAAGGATCACTAAGCTACAGGCCTATGACTTTGACAAAGGGAAAAAATATGTGGTGGCAGATGCACTTTCATGGAGACCTCATATATGTTCTTTGGTGGAGATATCAACTGATTGGAGAGACATGATTGTAGCAGAATATGCAAAGGATCCGTGAGCAGCTGGTTTGATTGAGGGCACTATTTAGGATGACAGGTAGACAGTGAAGGGTGATCTCATTTTTTATAAGGACGGAATTTACTTAGTGCCTACTTCACGCCTTAAAGGGGTAATTTTGAGGACTTTCCATGATGCTCCATTGGCTGGTCACCTGGGTTTCTTCAAGACTTATAGGCAGATCCGAGAGAGGTTCACATGGAAGGGACTTAAATGAAGTCCAAAAGTATGTCAGGGAATGTCCAATTTGCCAACAAAATATGAATGAGCATACCTTTCCAGCTGGTCTACTTCAGCCCTTGCCGATCACAGATTAGAAATGGGAAAGTATATCGATGGATTTCATCACAGGATTACCCAAGGTACAAGGTAAGGACTGCATTTATGTGGTGTTGACAGGTTGACAAAGTTTGCACATTTCATCGATATCACAGCCACCTATACAATAGCCCAAGTGTCTAACTTGTTTTCCAAGGAGGTGTTCAGGTTGCATGGGTTGCCCAAGAACATTGTGAGCGACAGGGACAGCAAGTTCCTAAGTTTATTTTGGTAAGAACTTTTCAGATTGAGTGGTACGGAGCTCACTCCTAGCACTAGCTACCACCCGCAGACCAATGGACAGACAGAGATAGTAAACAAATGGGTAGAAGGTTATCTGCGGAATTATGTGTCAGGACAGCAAAAGGCTTGGGTCAGATGGCTACATTTGGGTGAGTATTGCTACAATACCACTTACCACATGACTATTAGGATGACTCCATTTATGGCACTATATGGGTATGAAGCCCCAAACTTTATGGATTTACTCTTTGGGGACAGCAGGGTGCCTAAGGCAAAAGATTTGTTGTAGGAGAGTCATGACATCTTGAGGGCATTGAAGGAGAACATCCAACAAGCACAGAACCAACAAAAGTTATATGTTGATCAGCACATGGTTGAGCGCAATTTCGAGGTTGGTGATATGGTTTATCTGAGACTTCAGCCTTAAAGACAATCTTTTTTGAAGAAGAGTGGTACTGAAAAGCTCAAACCACGATTTTATGGTCAATTTAGAGTCATTCGGCGTGTTGGGTGTTGGTGTTGGAAATAAGCCACACCCGGACCAATGATGGACTGGTCCAAGAGGGGCTAGTGGCTCAGTGGTAGAGCACTCCAGCAGTGTATGGAAGGTCCTAGGTTCGAGTCCTAGTTGGTCCATGTCTTAACATGGTATCAGAGCCAAGTCCAGGCTAGGAGCCCCAAGCACACGAGAGATGTGGCTTAAGGGGGGGTGTTGGTGTTGGAAATAAGCCACACCCAGACCGACAATGGACTTGTCCAAGAGGGGTCAGTAGCTCAATGGTAGAGCACTCCAGCAGCGTATGGAAGGTCCTAGGTTTGAGTCCTAGCTGGTCCATGTCTTAACATTGGGGAGGTGGCCTACGAGCTAGAGTTGCCAGCCAACGGTAAGGTACATAATGTATTTCATGACTCCAGACTCAAAAAGGCTTTAGGCCATAATGTAGTACCATCAACAAAATTGCCACCCCTGGATGAGGAGGGAAAATTATTATTAGTTCCAGAGGCGATTATTCATACCAGGGAGACGACATTTCGGAGAAGGAAGAAAAGGAATATTTGGTTAAGTGGAAGAACCTACCAGTTCAGGATGCTACATGGGAGAGTGATCAGATCTTGCAGCACCCAGAGATAAAATTGCTTGAGGACAAGCAATCATGGGAAGGGCAGACTGTAATGTCCCCTTTCTAGCGTTCATAGCAAGATGATGTCATTAGCCTATTTTCTCATGGTCCCATAAGCTAACCAGGACACAAAAGGGGTTCGGGGGACGTTTGGCCTAGGCATTTCCAGTTACAGGCCAGTTTAAGCTGATTTGTTGCAAATTTGGGGACTTACGATTTTTAGTAAGTCAGTTGGCTAGGGCAGTGACTCAGCATTTCAGTGCATTCTTTGATGGCCACAATGTCGGTGATGACACATGAATGCCGACTGGGTGATTTACTTCTAATCCGAGCTATTTATTATTTATCGATAAGTTTCAGTTATAGAGTTAAATTAAAATATTTAACTTTATCTTTATTTAATAACTTCAGTGGGATTATAAAGTTAAGTGTTAAAAACTTAAAAGTATTAAATGTCCCCTTTCTTTAAAAAGGTACATGGGCAACTTAATTAGGGGATTATACTATTAAAATAAAAGTAATTTGTATTATCCCACATTGCCTGAGTTGGACTAGCTTCTTGGAGAAATGGATAAATAGAGGCTATGAGAGTTTTTTAGTATGCTTGGATGAAATGAAAGTTATGCTATTGGATTTCTCAGGAATCTGATTATTGGGCTTGGAGGACGAAATCCCTCTTTGTCAACATTCTTCTCGCTGTTGCAAGATACAGTCAGGAGAATTTATGGTGTTTTCATTCAGGAAACACGTTGGGCTTATTAGATTTTCAAAGGGAACATTTGGAGAAGATATTAAGAGCAGATTCCAAGGCGATAGTGAAGATTTGTGAGTTGCTACAGTGCCGTGAACAGTGTTTTGGGCAGATTTCAGACTTGTGGAGTTCAGATTTGAATTTGTTTCATTATCATATAGTCTTCCACATAAGTTTGAAGCATATTCGAGTGTCATTACAAGTTTGAAGACATTCCCAGGTCTGTAATATTGTTCGAATCTGATTTGTATGCTTGGAGTTGGAATTAAATAAGTGTTATCAGCATTAATCTTCTTGTTATTAGTATTTGTTATGTATGATTTTTCTATATTGAATGAAATCTGAAAGCCAATCAACAAATATCAATTTATCCAATTTTTTTTATTGTAAATTAAGAACCAATTCAGAAAACCAGTAGTCAGCTTGCAAGCCAACTGATTGACAAAATTACAGAGAGTAAAAGCACAAAAATCAGCCTAGAACATGGGGTGTTCTTACATGTTGTTCATCTGCTTCTTGAGCTCTCATGCAATACAAACCATAAAAACTAATTCCAACCAATTGCTTTGGAAAAGAGCTAAGAATTCACCAAAAATCGCACCACTTCATAAAAGAAACAGCATTTAACTAATTCAAATAGCTTAGAAGTAGTAAAACAAGTGCAAATATCAATCATATATCACCTGCGGACACCCTTAATGATGGCAGTAAGTAAATCCAATGCACACGAGTGTAATGCAGGAAGCTCACTGCATAGAAGAGCTTGTTGTTGGCTGCTGATACCAAGAGGTACAGCCTGCTGATATAGAGAACCATTCACATTAAGTATTCTTGACACAAGTGCTAGAAGTGGCCCAAGTGGAACGGTCACCTTCATACAGGAAACAAGAAAATGTATCATATATAGATGTTAAAACCATAGAAAAAGAAACATCCACAAAACCATTTTACAAAATACATCCTTCTTTATTATGGACTCCATTTGAAAACAAAAATGACAAAGCAATGGCTAATATTTCAAGATATAAACTAAAAAATTTCATAATCAAATACATGATTAGTCCTAAAAAAATTGTATGCAACTGTCAAACAGATATTTCTTTATGATGTATCTAGTTATGAATTTGATTATGATATACATAAATTCATAATAGTCTTTAAAGCATTGCATGCAACTGTCAAACAGATAAAAAAAGACTATTTATCTTAAACTGTCAAACAGATATAAAAAGAAACAATCAGCCACTCAGTTCATCAAAACATCTCTCTACCTGAACTGGATATGGATTCGTAAGCATCAGGCAGCAGCAGTGCAGCAATGAAGAAACTCTCGGTACAAGTAGTTGCCAAAACTTTTTTCTTGCTTGATCCACTGACTCAGCCTCCACCAATGGTCCTCCCAATGGGGGAGGAGGATCCTTTCCAGGTGGAAGCAAAGAAACAACAGCTTCACTCGCTTTGTTTACTATACATTTTAAACAGATTACTTAGTTCAATTATGAAAAAGACAAAACCAATTGAAAAACTATAACATGTATAACAAACTGCTAAACAACCATAGTAGGAACAAAATGCATTCTGTAGAGGTGCTAAAGTTCTGATTTCCTAACCTTCCTCAAAACCTTGGAATGCATTATTCAAATGTGCATTTATCGCAAGCAAAACCCTTTGCATCATAGAATACCAGGTAGCCCCATCACTCTGAGACTTTGGAAGAAAGGCCAAACATCGAGCAAATTTCTTTGCCAATTTAACCAGAAAAGAGAACCATCAGCACATTTTTCAAGATTATATGTTACAACTGTTGAAAGGGTCGACAAATGATATGCTTTTAATAAAATTCATGTTGTGAAATACTGGACTATAAAATTAAAGAATTGCCATCACAACATAGCACCTAGCACAATGAACTGAATATATCACTGTTTAGATTTCTACAATTTGGTTAATGTATTATTTTTTTCATTCACAAAATCCAGACTTTCCCACACTACTTTATCACATCATGTTTGATTAATAAGTGTAACAGTTGTTTTTACAGGTATCCGCTGATCCTTGGCCTTAGAATCCCAAACTCTCTTGAGAATTAATAATGTCATTATGATACATAGGAAAAATGTAAGAGTTATTTGGAAACATTATTCATCCAAAATATTAGTTGAACTGCATAGCTACCCTCCTCTGCATATATAGAACAACTTTGAATAGAGAAAATATTAGAAAGAGTGAGTTAAGTATGTATTGCTTTGAGATAATACAAGAGTGCCTGCAAATATTACTTGTACAATTCTTGAGGATGATCCATTTCATTCTCTTATGAATTCTTTAACATGTGCACTTCCTGCAAACATATTTCATAATTACTTTGACTCAAGAATGGGTTTGTATGACTCAAGACTTTCATTTCTATTACAGGCACTGGTAGCAGAGATCTGAGATGATAGAGAATCAATTTCTTAAAATCATGTGATACGAGAATCTCAAACCATTTATAGAATCTAAATCCAGTAAAAGTATATGGGAAACATCATTATTATGGTTGATATTTTCTTGGCCAACCTACAAAATGTAAGCTTGGAATGACAGACAATGTTGAGATTCAATTCAGAACTATTGAGAGAGCAGGAGAGCCCACATTTTTCCAAGTTTAATGACTAACAGAATCTCATGTAACACAAAAGGAATATGTTTGGGACCGGGGTTACTCATTAATTTATCACATGATCAGATATATTTTAATAGGAAGCTGCCAGGAGGGGCATCTGTTTAACAAAGAAAAAGCAATTCAACAGAGGAGTTGAATGTGAAGGATATGGTATAACTATAATGTCTGTAAAGATAGTTTGAAGACACTCCTCTTTGTTTCTGATCTTTTACATACATTCCAAACTAGCTACAAGGTAAAGATGCTACTGGAATTTCAAATAATCAAGTCTCGGCAACATACCTAATCACATCAAGGTCTCTGCATCAACTGCCTATGATAAAGATAAGGGAGAATGGTAGCCAAAATGAGAGGCGTGAACATTAAAAAATAAATTAAAACTTAATTCTATATCTCACTGAAATGAAACACTTGCGCCTATTTTATGCACTAGTAAATAGATAGACCTGCTACGATACAAACCATTATCCAAATATTGGACAGTTAGATGTGAAAACTAATGCTGACTTACTAGTGACTAGAAATAAAATAACTAACCATTAAAACTGACAATGACAGGTTGACTGGTACAGAAAAACAACAACATTGGGAAATATTCTCAAGACGACTAATGATCCCATTAGCAAAGATAATAACTTTGTTTTGCAATCACAATGCACACATGATCAGGCATGTCTCATGGATAAAACACGCAGAACATAGATTTTGTCAATATCATAAGTCCTGTTCTCTGGCAAATCAGCTAGTACAGCAACACTATAACTTTACTATGATATGTTGTACTTAAGCATGAATAAATAATTTTTTTGTTATGTGAGTTGTCTGTGCCTTCACTATTGTAGTCAAACAACACTGCTACTCTCACTTTCCTTTATGTTCAAGTTTTTTCTTGAGTTGTTCATGTATCCCCATCTTCAGTGTATTCAAAGATCTTATCTCAGTCACGCCTGCCCTTGGAAACCAGGTACATCACACTCAAACGTAGTAATGAAGATGCCTACCTCATATTGTCATGCCTTTCTTGATGTGAATATGACTATTCTGTTTACTGATCACTTATACAGTGTCATGTTGTATAGTTTGTTAAAAATATTTAATCCGTTCCCTGTTGCATAATTGTCTTTTCTTTGTTGTTGTCATTTGAAAAAGGGCGGTCTCTGTCAAGACATGAAGCTATAGTAATAACATCATCATAAATTATTTGTTGCCATGTAGTCCATTCATCCATAACGTATACCTTCTGATGTTTTCAAAGAGCATAAATGAAACAGCATATATTAGATTGAGGGGATGCCAGCTGGCATTATAAAAAAACATCAATGACAGAAGGGCAAGTTGGCATCAGAAAAAACTCTTGTTTGGGATCTTATCATCCAGAGGAAGTGATAAACCTGTTTTACAGAGAGTACTGCAGACAGAAATACAAAGAAAAGCCAATTGGCAACTTCGTAATCAAAGGAAAAGATTAAAGAAAAACAACCAAATGTCACAGAAAAACATTACCACAAACAGGAAACTGAGAGAAATTGCCAAAGTCCATCAGAATTGGCAGTTGTGGCATTCTTTCACATTGCAACATCTGTAAGTCTATATCGACCACCAACAGTCATATTATGAAAAAAGAAGCATTTGAAGGTTTTAATCAAAACAATTGGGGAACAACCGGTTGAAGAAGAGCTGGTTCCTCAAACACCTATGATGAAAGCACAATTACAAATAATAATTCCATCGTGTGACATCCCACCTACTGCCACCTATTTTGTACGAGTGACTAGTGCTTCTGCAGCCAATACCTATTATTTGGAATCCATGACACTCAAGTATATTCATTAAACTGATTAAACTGATAGTATATTCATATTTTGCACTATCATGCTTCTTGAGGCACATTTTAGACTAGATTCTCCACAAGCTCCAATGCCATCATTTTGATAAATCCATGTGAAAACATCATGTAATGGTATACCCTTCAATTTAAATGCCTTTCATACTGACTCAAAAGCTTACTTTAATTATCTAATTCAAGCAGTACTCGAATTCCTTTAAATGGAATGTGTATAGTGGATATGATATTTATTTTATGTCATCATTAATGTTAATACATAATAGACTCGGTAAGATAAATGATTGAATGAGAGATAAATGAAGTCTCTCATTCAAACATTTATTATCGTGAGGGGGCACGATCAAGTGATGTCTTGATTGGCCATGTCCAAAAGACATGGCCGGTCAAGGTATCGCTTGACCGTACCCAGCCCACTACATATACCAAATGAAATGTGTGAGAATGGACATTGAAATAAAAATGCTCCTCCTCTCCTGCAACATAAAAGAAGACAATCAGATTTATACAACAATTCAGTGATAGATAATACATAGAAGAAGATAAATGTTAATTCTGATCCACAAAATTAACATGGTATCAGAGCCAGGTTTCCTTCTATAAAGCCTAACCGCCTGAAGGAAGATCCAATTAAGATCAGATTGATATCTCCTTGAAAGTCTCGAATATGGCCACATTGCAAGAACTTGTCCTCTCAAACTTAAACTACAAGCGTCCCTTGCTGAAGTCAGAAATTCAAACGTATGTTCAGAAAAATATGTTCTCTAGAAGAAACTCAAGATACCTTGTGATTGAGAGGGAGCTTACTAATCAAGATTGAGCACTTCTGAGGTAAAAATTGTAAATATTGATTATTATTATTAATACTAATAATTATTTTATGGGCCCTGTGTAAATCATAAGGAAGTGACGACTTCCAAATGATTTCCACTTGTATTTTTTAGGTTATTGGAAGGTGACGATCTTACAATAACTCAAGACGACTTCCAAATGATTTCCACTTGTATTTTTTAGGATATTGGAAGGTGACGATCTTACAATAACTCAAGATTGTGGATAGAATCGCCGACTGAGCCAATCCACGTAAAAGCTTGTGGATAGAATCGCCGACAGAGGCAATCCACACAAGAGCTCATGGATAGAATCACCGACTAAGGCAATCCACGTAAGAGCTTGTGGATAGAATCGCAGACTGAGGCAATCCACACAAGAGCTCATGGATAGAATCGCCGACTGAGGCAATCCACGTAAGAGCTCATGGATAGAATCACCGACTGAGGCAATCCACACAAGAGCTTGTGGATAGAATCGCCGACTGAGGCAATCCACACAAGAGCTTATGGATAGAATCGCTCACTGAGGCAATCCACTCAAGAGTTTGTGAATAGAATCGCCGACAGAGGCAATTCACATCTTGAAACTATGGTCCCAAGATAAGCATCATACGATTTATGAATATTGCTCCCAATACCTTTTACATTTATCTTACCTAGCTAAGAGGGAGTGTTAATGCATGATAGCCTCGGTAAGATAAATGATTGAATGAGAGATAAATGAAGTCTCTCATTCAAACATTTATTATCGTGAGGGGGCACAATCAAGTGATGTCTTGATCGGCCATGTCCAAAAGACATGGCCGGTCAAGGCATCGCTTGACCGTACCCAGCCCACTACATATACCAAATGAAATGTGTGAGAATGGACATTGAAATAAAAATGCTCCTCCTCTCCTGCAACATAAAAGAAGACAATCAGATTTATACAACAATTCAGTGATAGATAATACATAGAAGAAGATAAATGTTAATTCTGATCCACAAAATTAACAATTAAGGTACCACGACATCATCCAATATTATGTTATTATATACCATTCATTTGAAGCTCCTTTTGTATTGAGAGAAGCTATCTTTTTCTTTGAAAGGTAAATTGTGGAATAAGGGCCCACTCCCTTTCTAATAAATTTCAAATCTGAACAAAGGAAGTGTACTTTAGACCCATAAACCAGGAAGCAAACAAGACCAAACCAAATCAGAACTTTAGCACAAATGCAGAAAATTTTTGTGAGCTGACAAGCACAAACCAAAAAGCTGCAGAGATGCTTGAGGCTATAAAGTGACTACAACAGGCTGACAAAGCAAAACCAAGATGCTGATGTGAATGCACAAGGCTATAGAAATGACTGCAAGAGAAATTATGCTGCTGCCAAAGATGTAAATAGCTGCAAGTAACTTACAAGAGACTGACAAAGAGAAACCAAGTTGCTATAGATGATTTAGTTGCTGCAAGTAACTTGTAGATGGTTAACAAAGAGCAAGCAAGATGTTACATAAGTTAGAAAATTACCACCAAAAAACCACCACTCGAAGATGCATCTCAGCCCCTTACAAAAATTAAGGGAACTGTTGTAACATTATTACACTTCGCCCCATTACAAATGGTGACCCCAACTTTTTGTTTTCCATCTTAGGTGTTTCAGGTCTAGTTGTCTTAGCATGGCGGCAGTGTTTGATTCAAATATTTGTTTGTTTCTCAGGTCTGATACAAGGAAGGGAAGCATGTTAATCAAAGTTTGAGAAGAAAGAGGATACGCCTTGCAGAGATACTAAGTGTTCAACACTTCAAAGTATTGCAACTTTATTTTGCAGTTATACCCAAGTTAAGGGTGAAATCCACTAAGGAAGGGAGTGCAATTGCATAAGTATCATGCAATCACACCCATCATCTTGCAATTTAATCCCAATATAAGAGATGCACTCAGGGATTGTAATCAACTAGCCAAGGGATTCAACAATCATGGCCAAGAACTACAAGATGTACAAAGCAAAGGATAGACGCTCAAAACATCAAGGAAGAACAACTACTACAAGGAGATCAGTCACATCAAAAACATTTTCCAGATTGATCAGTTTAAAATCAAGAGTGTCCAGTGAGGAAAATTTCATGATTCCAAGGATGAGCAAACATCACCAAGGAAAACAAGTTCAAGACATGATGAGGATGAAGACAAGATAACATTCAAGACAATTGCTTCTCCAAGGATTAAATTTCCCCATCCTTGTGCAATTGCGCTCAAGGCAATTCCACATTTCCAATTCCTTACCCATAAAGGAAATGCACTCATCTTCAAGGACAAAAATTCCTTGGCATGGTATAAACTGCGCTATTCAGGAATGAAATTTCTTCTGCAACAAAGAAATGCGCCCAAGTATCAATCAAATCCAAGAAAAAAACAAAGGGAGATTTGCACCCATCTTAAGACTATCAATACAACATAAGGAATCATTGCAAGGAAGATATTCAACAAAACAAAAGAAGACAACATCAAGAGGAAAGTGTGAGGGCAACTCATGAGGAGCACAATACATTTATAGCTTTCATTACATCATGGTGACATAAGGATACCAAGACTTCAAGGAGTAGAAGAGAGATCACATTTACACCTCATACTTTCAACATAGCAATACAAAGGGTGATAAGTTCAAGCACTCCAAGATAAGGATTCAACAAGGAGAAACATGAGACAATCTTGAATTTCCTTCAGAAATCCAAGAATAATGGTCAATACGATGACGCAATCCAGGTAGACGTACGTTGCAACATGGAGGTACCCCACACACATCAAGGCAGGGTATTCAAGTGAGAGGTACAAGGACATCATGGTTAGAAGATCAAGCAAGCATCATCACAAAGTCTACATCAAACATCATCAAAGTGTACATTCATCACAAGGAGGAAGATTCCCAAGTTAGGCGGTGAAATTGTGCGAGTGTGATCAAGGAGAGATAGTTTCAGAAGAGTTTAAGAAAAGTTAGAAAACTTGATCACCCAAAGATGATACAATTTGGGAATATGACCCATCAACATCACATCAGTCAAGCAATACGAAATGTTGAGGATCAAGAGATATTGCCCAAGGACTTCTTTGTGATGATCTACAAGACGAGCAGTCTAAGGTGGCATCCTATTCATCATCAACCCGATCAAGTTATGCCACATCAACACATCCAAGTTCATTGAGCCTAATTAATCCAATGAAGGAGCAAGTGACACATGGCATTGCATTGAACTTCGTTCAACATACCTAAACTATTTTCTCATTGGTCAGAATTCAAAGATGGACATGTGTCCCGTATAATGTAATTTTCTCATTGGTCAAGAAAGTTAATTGTAACTAGCCCTAATTAGGGTTTTATTGTTAGATCTTGACCATTGATTCTAAATCAATCTTAGCCCTTCATTGTAATAGGGATCTATATAAAAGACTTAGCCTTTTCATTTATAAAGGTTAATAGTTAGTAATTAGATAGTAGAAGAAATCAGGTGTTAGAAGTAGAGTAGTGTTGTGACCTATTTAGGGTTTTTAGGGTTTTGTCTTAGCCTTGCAATTTCTAAAGTTTTTTTGAGAGTTTGAGTTAGAGTTTTCCAAGAGTCATCCCAAGTCAAATAGAAAAACCATGCTCAGAAGTGTGTCTAGATGTCACAGAAGCACTTAGAAGGCCTGAAGGACGAAGATTGCAATTGCTTAGGGTCAATTCTGACACCTTCCTATTTTTGAGGAATTTTGTTTTTATATTTTTTTGC
Organism: Cryptomeria japonica; assembly: GCF_030272615.1. NCBI lineage: Eukaryota > Viridiplantae > Streptophyta > Pinopsida > Cupressales > Cupressaceae > Cryptomeria > Cryptomeria japonica. The sequence goes on from NC_081407.1 coordinate 10,246,665, forward strand.
TTTTTTCTGCTTTTTTTTATTTTTGGCACTTTGGGACCAATCTGGGAAGCAGCCTTTTTGGCCTGCTTTTTGCTTTTTTGGTTTTTCAATCTTTTTTGAAAGTTGACCTAGGATTGGGTCCCTCAGATCATGGCAACAACGTTCATGTCTTCAAAATCAAACATTTGTGTCTCCAAGTGTAAAAAGCAAGGTGAAATCCTCAGACCAGGTTTTGTTCTGGATGTTCCAGATAAGCATGCATAATGACAAGAAAATCCATTAAGTGTCTTTCCAAAGGACAAGTTCAAGGTCAAGTAGCGATGGAAGAAATTCAAAAATGGCACAAAGATCATGAAGTCCACCCAACACTTTGATGACAACATGACCGGCCAGGGCCAAGGTCCGCCCTAGACACTTACAACATGGCATGAAAACCTTGAAGTCCGCCATGCTAAAGGTAAAGATGGCAGATCATGTGCAAGGTCTGCCAAGGTTAAGTGGCAAGCGAATCATCAAATCCGCCCTAGCATATGGAATGGATGGCATGAAGGTCTTGAAGTCCATCCTAGCACAAAGACAATGTCCAAACAGCAGAAAAGTCCGCCTAGCTAGAAAGAAGACAATGTCCAAACCAAGGTAAAGTCCGCCCTCAAGAATGGCTTGGCAATGACAAAGTCCACCCAAACACTTGATGAATTTGGCATGGCACAAGAACCTCAAAGTCCACCAAGGTAAGTGCAAAGGATGTATGAAATCTGCCCATACGAATGGCAAGACATGAGCCAAGTCCGCCCTAGAATATGCAAACAAGCTATCAAGTCCACCATGCACTATGGCCTAACAATGCTCAAGGTTAGGGGGGCTAAATTCAAACTGTCCAAAGGCCTATGAAGTCCGCCTAGGCATGAAAAACGATGTCCAACATGAAGCCAAGTCCGCCATGACTAGAGGAAAGATGGCAAAGAACACTCCAAGTCCGCCCATGGCATGAAGAAGGTAAGTCCACCATGACAATGTCCAAGCAAATGCTTAAGTCCGCCATGTTTTGAAGGGCTAACTATGTGCCAAGTTCGCCAACCTTGTGGCAAGACCATGCTAAAGTCCGCCATCGCTTATTGAGCCTAAAAGTCCGCCATCGCTTGAGAAAGGTAAACTCCACCCTTGGCAAGAAGTTGAACAAATGACAAATGGCTTGGAAATTATGAGGTTCACCTAGATCAAATTGGCATGAAGATGATCAAGTTCGCCAAAAAAAAAAGAAGAAATGGATAAGAAAAACAGACAAACATGGCATGAAGCACATGAAATCCACCATGGACGAAGGTTTAATCAAGTTTGAAGTTGGAAGTTTCAAACTCAAGAAGAATCTAGAAGGTCCCATGCCAACTCGCTCAAAGGGAAGATTAAGTTTCCATTTTGGAAGAAATAAAACAAGTCCAAGTTCGATGAACCAAAGGAAAAACATGAAGTTTCTAAAAATCGAACACCTCCAAAACTCTGTATCAATTCGACTTGTCCTTTTCAATTCATTCTCAAGTTGAAGATTGAAGTTTGAAGGTTTTTCTCTCTCAAGGTTTCGAAAGAGAGATTTCTGAAGGAGGATTTTGAAGATAAAGTGAATTTTCGAGATGAACTTTTGAAGATAAAGTGAAACTTCAGAGTTGAAGGACATAATTTCTAGGAGAATAAAGTGCTTTTCCTGAGTTAAAGAAAAAAAATTCAGAATTAAAGCAAGATTTTCACTCAAAAATATAGTTTCGAAGGTTCGAAATCCGAGCTTGACTGATCTCAATTTTCTCGAAAATAAAGTTAAATTTTTTATGTTGCTTGCTAGTAAAGGGTTGCAGACGGAGTCAATGATCAATTCCAAATGGAAAAATGTCACAAACACCAACCTCAAGCAAGTGTACTTCAAAGATTTCAAGAGAATGTATGGGCAAGATGGATTCTTGCCAACACCTATTGCTCGTCGGATGATGAGAAATGGCATCGTCCAAGCAGCTGGATTTCCACCAGCTATGGAATGTACTGAGCTTATGGTTGATTGTGCAATACACTACAATGCCCAAGAGAGAGAAATCGTTGCACCAAATGAAAGAGTATTGGCTCATCTTGGAGAGTTAGCCAAATGGAAGAGTATTGGCTCATCTTGGAGAGTTAGCCATCCACGAAGCATTTCGAATACCAAATTACAACCGAACATCCTATAAAACTAAGGAAGAAACTACGAAACTTTATGAAGACCAGCTTGAGCATTATGCGACAAATATCAATAAGTTGTGGCTTGAGAAGCCAAGGCCCAACCTCAAGAAAGTGCCAAAGAAATTGCTTTGCACTGATTTCAAGGAGGAATATGGTGATATCATTTTACTACTGAATAGAGTAATGGGCAGCCCTCAGAGTGCGCCATTTGAAACAAGGATGTATTATTTTATCGACAAGATCACCTCTGGAGTCAAAATGTTCAATTGGTCTGGGATAATCAGTGATAAACTAAATGAACAACTGAGAAATTTGGAAAGGACGAAGTCCTTTTACATGAGCTCCTACATTGTCTATTTGCTAGCAAGAAACTATAGATACACAGATTGATTTGCAAAGGCATAGTTGGCAACGGTGAGAATGAATTCAGTCCTATGACTACTCTCCGCAACTGCAGCTTACCGAGAAGGCCCACTTCAAGAGGGTAAATGATGCGCTCTTGATGTATATCACCAACACAATGCAAGGAGGAGCCCATCAGAGGCTTACTCAAGAAGCCAAGACCCTGATAAGCAAGTATGGATCCTAGTTTATCCAATTTCCAAGATTCACATAAATAAGAGTCCAGGGATTTACCGGATGTCCTTATCGACTTCCGATTTATCCCACCAATAGAATGGTCTTGCTTGAAGTCTTGAGGCAATTGGAAACATATCAAGGTTTCCAGATAACAAAGTAGAAGGCTGCTATTTCCTTTCCATTTTTCATTGGCAATTTGTTAGAGTCTTGCCCAACAGCACAGGCAACTGAGAGTGCCAAATTGGAAATGCAATGGTATCCATTGACATTTTACCGATCCAGGGCTGATTTTGATCCTCATAACCATATTGGATTAGTAAATCGAGAGAAATACAGACATACGATTGATTTGGAGAATTTTTGGGTGAATATTGCAGACGAGTTTGAAGTCAGGAAAAGACTGGTCTAGATTGCCACTAAGCTTAATCAGAATAACTGAACTCTTCATATGCCGGATTAGTTGGAGGATGATGGAGAATACACTCAGCCACGCTTTGATGAAAATTGGCCTCTTTCTCCTGTGAGATGGTCAAAACCAGAACTAGCAGATCTAACCACCTTGATGCAGCCAATTGTCAAGTATTCGCAATGGTGGGTTGACCAACAAGTCCAAGTACTGAAGCAGAGAGGTGTGACTCTTACAACTTAATGGGCACCATGGAATCATACTCTTCAAATGAAGGGGCATCTCAAAGTGCTAGGCAAATCGAAAGCATCAATTCAAGAAAAAGGAAGGAAATAGTTGATGGCCCTTCAAGGTCAAAGGGGAAGGAAGTGGTGAATGAGAAACTTGCTCAAAAGAAGCAGAGAATAGAGCCATCCCATTCTTCTACGTCTAGGAATTTGGACAGCCTAATGATTATTGAGGATCAGCCACTTGATGAAATAAAAATTCCTTCTCCAACCCATGAGGGAAATGTGATGTCAGTCCAACAGGAGGAAGAAGAACCACCATCTCCTACAGGCACGAAGATACTGGAATTAGATAATGAAATGGATATTTTGGGCGATGAATTTTAGGAGAGAATGATTTTCGCTCTTCGAGGAGGTCAGGGTATTCCATGTGAAGAGACTAATCAGGAAGTGGAAGGCATTGAACAGCCTATGATTCCCGATTGGTTAAAGGAAAGATTGAAGATAAAAGTACCTGTGGAAGTAGTCCAGGAAGAAAATGACACGACCGATTTCTTGGCAAGATTGGGGGAGGTTGCTGCAAAGAAGCCTGGCAAGAAGTTTTCCACAATCCAGAGAGATGAGACAGGTTGCCATACAGTTCAGATTGTTGTACCAAAAGTGGACAAGTCAAAAGAAGATATTACTCATCAAGAGTATGAAATTACCACTTTTGACTTGGGACCAACTACAAAGGGTCAAGAGGTGGAAGACTTAGACAATTCAATCGCTTACATGAAGGCAAGACTAGACAAACAGGTGGGAAAGAAGAGAGAATACAAGAAGGAAATTAAGCGCCTGAATGAATACATTTAGCACTCGACCGAGCCACTTAACCAAGGCAATCCAGCAGCTCATCCACTTTTGAAATCCTCGCATGAAGCAATTGAAAATTTTGACGAAAAAACGTGACAGCAAGAGAGACTAAAGAATGGATGGCAAGTAAAAGAGAAGAAGCAACAACATTCGCAGACAGATTGGTGTTGACATTCGAGCAAACTTCCTCTTTGCTCTCCAAAATTGCAAGCATGACAGAAGCATGGACTGACCTTCAGGATGTTCAGGATAGAATTATCCCATGCCTTAGAGTGTTGAAAGGGATTCCTAAACAAGAATTGATAGATGGAAAAATAATTGCAGCAGGAGCTGCATATAATTTCAACGCATGGCATTGGGCATTGGTTGCACAAAGCGAAGTCCTAGAGAGGGTGAAGGCTGATAGTATTAAGGCCAAAGAGCAGATTAAAGAAATACAAAGCAAAATTTTCCTTGCAACTATTGATTTGCTTGAAAAGGAGACCATTAGGGAAAATGATATGCGGCTGGAAAATCTCAAACTCGCAATTCATGAAATTTTCTTCGCAAGCGTTGGACCAATCCTAAAGCCAAATTTGTTCAAGGCATCGGATTTCTTGTCCATCCGGGATGCCTTCTAGAAGTAGGAGATGGAATGGGAGATTGTATTTGCCGTGTGTGCAGATGACTTGGACGGATGGGAATTCGGGATCAACATGCTACCACATGTCACCATGGAAGAGGTCGGCCCAATCGTGTCCAGGTTCATTGAACACACTATCGCTTGAGATGATAAGAATGTGCCTTCCTAGGAGATAGCTCTTCATGCCACTTGTAGAGCATGCATTTGTTCCCTCAAACTCTATATAAACTCTCATTCTCTCATTTTATTGTGTGGAGAAATTTATGAAATTGTTGCTTAGAGCTATTTTGATAATACAAGTTCATTTGCAGTTTTCTTTGAAGCCTTATTATTATCATATGGTTGCATGGTTGCATATCTTTCTTCAACATAGAATAGTTTTGTTTAAAGTAAATTTGCTTTCGAAGTTGTTAAATGAATGAAGGATTTGATAGTATAGGTTGGTGAAACTATTGCTCATACTTTCTTTGAATAGATGTTTTTTATTCAATGTGTAAAGTTAGCCTGAGCTTATATCGTGGATGCTTAACTTCTACTTTGGGTAAATATTGTTCATTGGATGGTATCATTTGTAGTCTGAAAATTTCAAGCACAACCTTAGAAGATTGCACCTACTTTGTCTAGTGGTCCATAGTGTGGCGAAACAAAGTATCATTGACTAGTTTCACCTAATCTTTACCATCTCCCGAATTCTTAGGAGTAGTTTAGAACTTCTAAACCCTTATCCTTTTGTCATTTTTTTGGAGGTCCAAATTTTGAAAATCCAAAAAAAAGAGAGCATTCATTGTTATATTCGTATAAGTCCTAACTTGTGATCAATATTAGTTGAGCATAAGTCCCCCTTGTATTTCAGCATACATTACCAAGGAATCTATCCAATATAAAGTTGCCCGTTCGCACATATAAACCTTAGAGTTGTTGTGTCGTCTTTCTTTGCAATCTTGGCATACATAGTGATTTTGTTCAAGAGAGGGTAGAGTGTCTTTGGCATTTTATTCTAAATGTTCAGTGAATTATAAAACGTACACCAACAAGTAGGAGGAGGAAGATTGAAATTGTTGCCAAATTATGTTGAAATCAGTTCAATACTTTCATTGAAATTATTGGTGGATGCTTATGAAGATATTGTGATGAATTCCTTAGTTCATACTTTTGGTAGTTTGCTGATTATAAGCCACAATGTAAAATTTGCCTGAGCCAAATCATTGTGCTAAGTTCGATTGTATATACTAGTTCAAGTTGCGCCATTATTAGGTATTGAGTGTTGTATTTGCAGTGTGAAAATCTTCCATTTCCTTAGAAGATTGCATCAATCTTGTGTAGATGTCATCATGACAAATGAGGGAATTTGTCTAAGTATCATCCATTGTCGTCATTGTTCTTAGGATTAATATAGGATCTCTAAACCCTTCATCTCTTTTGCCTTTATTTTCTAAGTGAGTCGAGTTAGATCCCATGTTCTAGTGGTGCTCATAAACGTAAGTCCCTTTGTGATTCCAGCAAAATCACATCACAATCACCGAGTCTATCCACAGCAATTGAGTTGCATATTGTATAGCATAGGAGGTTTCTTTGTTCAAGAGAGGATAGAATACTTAGTATTTTATTCTATGTTCAAGGTGTCCTAGAAAACACATCAATGGAAACAAAACACACTTAGTATTTTATTCTATGTTCAAGGTGTCCTAGAAAACACATCAATGGAAACAAAACACACTTAGTATTTTATTCTATGTTCAAGGTGTCCTAGAAAACACATCAATGGAAACAAAACACTCAAGATCATTTAGTAGCATGCTTCCTCCTACTTGGTAGTTGCACCCAAAACTCTAGCAAACTAAATGTCTTTCATAGAAATCTATCTTCATTGACAGCTAGCTATCATCTTCAACAACAACTATTTATCATCTTTGTTAGTAACTAACATATCTTCAACAACTATGCAACTTAACCAGCATTAGCAATTCGACTTCATCAACTTCTAACTTTGCCAACTTATATTCATCTACATTCTGCTATTTGCAGAGTTACCGGAAACGGCAACCTCTCAACTCGGATACCCGTTCCTCCGTATCTGATACGGATACAGGAACGATATGGGTGTGATACGGCAATCAAAACGTATCTATTCGTTTCTGGAAACTTGCCCTTTCCAAATGCATTTTGGATTCGATTTGGTAAAAAATCTATAAAAAAATCCTAAAATAGTAAATGAACTACAAACCACTAATCATTTAATTTAGAAAGAGTTAAAGATTTTTCTCCTATAAATGATCAGACCAGCAACTCTCTAATTCGCACAGAAATTGAAAAGTTTTCTTTCACGCAGCCTGTGTTCTTTTTCTGGAATGTTTTGGCTTGAGATTTGCTGGAGCCTTTGCTTCTTTGCGGCTTCACTCTTTTATCTTACCGTCTGCTCTGTAAGTTGATCCCGCGTGGCTCTTTAGCATCACTTCTATTCTACTCTGCAACTTATTCTGCTTGGCTCTTTCGCTTCTTACTCCTACCTGGCTCTTTGGCTTCTTACTCCCACCTGGCTCTTTGGCTTCTTCCGTCAGGCTCTTCGGCTTCACTTCCGTCTAGCGCTGCAACTTCTTCCCGACTCGCTTCCGTAGCTGGCTTCCGCAAGTAGGAGAAAATTTATATTATAAAGTTCAAATGTTTGGAGTCTTTCGACTTAACATTTATTTAGTTTACATTTTATTTAAGGTTTTTTTAATTAATTTTTTATGTATATTTTATAGTTTATTATTTACTTTTATTTAATTAAAATAGTAATTTTATTAATTTTTTAATCTTTAATAGTTCGTTTTATTTAACAGTAACTTTATTAATTTCTATTTAGTGTATTAAAAATTTAAATATTTACTATTTTTTTTTATTTAATATTACTTTAGTTTATTTAACATTAATTTAATTAATTTATACTTACTTTTATTTATTAATTAGTGACTTTATTAATAATATTTAGTTTTAGTTTCATTTAACAATAACTTTATATTTGGTATTACTTTTAAATTTTTAATGTATATAATTTATTTTAAATTATTAATAAATTTTAAATTTGTCTACATAATTATAGTATTATAGATTTTTATATTGTATGTTTTGTAAATTTAATTTTGAAATAGTAAAAATTAAGCATATATTATAAATTATTTAAGTTACACTCTTAGATAATAAATTATACTTTGTCTTTTATAAAGTTAAAGAAAAGTCAATGTATAGTTAATAATTATTTATTTTTTATAATTTTATTAAAAAAAAAAATTGCAAGATAGTAATCATGGCAGAATCATCATCATCATCTGAAAACGACAAGTGGATCAAACCAAACCCTAAGTTTCCATTATGGAAATATGTCACCATCCTTGAAAAGTTTCAAGGTGGTGGAGGTTTTAAATGGAAGTGTCACGAATGTTTGACTGATTATAATGGTTCTTATCAGTGATAACTTTAAGAAACCCCACCTCAAAAAATTGTATAAAATCTTGGCGAACATTTAATTTTTTCTAAAAATAATAATAATGTTTATTGGCGAATCTTTCCTTTTTATTAAAAAAATAATAATTTTATTGACAAATTTGTTTATATCATTGTTTTTGGGTAGAAAATATTGGCGAATCTTGAAAAACAATCATTATGTGCATTAATTACTATCGCATTTCCTTTCATTTAAAAAAAATCTTTTATAAAAAAGTAAAGGCATTAAGGTTGAAATCATTAATGAGTTTAAGGGTTAGACTATACTTTATTTGGTTTCTACCATTAACGTAAAATAATATAATAGCCCTCTTTCTATTTTGTGAGATAAAATTTACAAACAATTTGTAATACTCATGGGATACAATGAAGGTCATTAGATTATATTTTAAATCAATGGTGTTTAGAAGATTGTTGATATAACCCTAAAGTAACTAATAATTATGATATATTATTGGTGAATTTATTTGGATTTCTACAATAAATTATAAAATGTTGCCGAATCTGATCCAATCATGTATCAAATATTGTGACGAATCTTTAAGTTAAAAAAATTAATAAAATAAATTCTCTGGCAATTTAAATAACATTAAAATAAAAATTTGTAAAAATGTGGCAATTTGGGTCACCTTAAAAGTTGAAATTATTAGCCAAATTTGATTCCCAAATTTCAAAAAATAGCCAATTGGCGAATATTAGCCACTAAAGTTTTCATTGGTTCTTATACTAAGGTTCATGGGCACCTTTCCCACATAAAAGGCACAGGATGTGAAGTATGCCTTGGTCCAAAAGTTGGTGATAGTAAAGGGAAGGGATTGTCAGCCAAGAAGATTGCAAAATACCAGAAAGAAGAGGATGAAGCTAATCAGGTTCAAACATCGAATCAGAGGCCAAGTCTAAGTTTAAACAAACCTCCTTTGCATCCATCTTCAGGGACATCTACTAGCCACAAGAGGAGCAATTTAGGACCTCTTGAAAAGGCGTTTAATTTGCAAAGTCGAGAGGATACAGATCAAAATATTGCACGTTGTTTGTATGTTAATGGAATTTCATTCAATGTGGTTCGCTCTCCATTTTGGCAAGAGATGGTTAGGTCTATTAATGAAGCCCCAAAAGGATACAAAAGTCCAGGGTACGAGAAGGTTCGTACAACGCTTTTGGCTAAAGAGAAAGATATTATTGATAGAAAATTGCAAGTGATTCGCTATTCATGGAAAATCTCAAGAGTTTCTATCATCTCTGATGGATGGAAGGATGTTAGAAACAAGCCACTAATCAATGTGGCCGCAATGAGCCCAAAGGGAGCAATGTTTTTGAAAGCAGTGGAATGCAATGCTGAAGAGAAAGATACTCAGTTTATCGCCAACATTCTAATTGAGGTGATTGAGTCAGTGGGTTCAGAAAATGTTGTTCAAGTAATCACTAATAATGCAAAAGTATGCAGACCAACAGGGTTGGTTGTGGAAGGAAGGTATCCAAACATTTGGTGGACCCCTTGCGTAGTTCATTCTTTGAACTTAATGCTCCAAAAAATTGGCAAAATTCAATGGATACAGAAGATTTATGAAGAAGCCAAAGAAATTTAGATGTTTATTTGTAATCATCACATGTCACAGGCCATTTACAAACAATTCGCCAAGTTGGAGTTGCTAAAGGTAAGTTTTTTTATTTATTTCAAATTATCCAAACATTTTTTTTTTTAAATTATTTTTTGAAATATTTGTATGATTTATTTGTTTCTAAAAATTATTAATTTTTAATTGAAGGTGGTTGAGACACGCTTTGCCACACACTATATTGTTCTCAAAAGGCTTGAGACACGCTTTGCCACACACTATATTGTTCTCAAAAGGCTTGTGGATGTCAAACAAGCCTTAAAAAGTATGGTGATTAGCGATGTTTGGGCAATATGGAGGCAACCTCAAACAGATAGAGCAACTAATATCAGAAGGTTAATTCTTGACGATGATTGGTGGGCTCAAATAGATTATTTACTATCCTTCATTGAGCCAATATACACCCTCATTCGTCGTTGTGATACTGATCAACCAATATTGGGTGACATCTATGATTGCATAGATACAATGGTGGAGAAAGTTAGAGATATCATTATAGCAAAAGAGCAAGATCCCTCTGAATTTTTTTATCGGCAAATATATGAGATAATTAAGAAAAGATGGGATAAAATGACAACTCCTTTGCAGCTTTTGGCATATACTTTGAACCCCAAGTACTACCATGCTGATATGCTAGCATTGCCAAATAGGACTGCACCAAATATGGATGTTGAGGTTGTCGATGGGTATAGAAAAGCTTTCAAAAAAATGTTTACAGATCCTAGAGTTGCTAAGGAGATTCGAGATGAGTTTGGGACATTTGCATCCTCTGATGGAACCTATGCAGATGTTGATGCAATGGCTGATAAAAAAGAAATGGACCCTATAAAGTGGTGGAACTTCCATGGTGCAACAACTAGACATTTGCAAAAGCTAGCTATCAAACTTTTGTCACAGGTTTGAGTTTATATGAATTATATTCTAATTTGATTTATTTTTTATTTTTATTTTTATTTGATTGTTGTCTTTGTAACTTGTACTATAAACTTTTTTATAGGTTTCAAGTTCTTCTGCATCCGAAAGGAATTGGAGTACATATGGCTTCATCCATTCTATGAAACGAAATAGGTTGGCAGCCAACAAAGCAGAAGACCTTTTATATGTGCATTCCAATCTTCGTCTCCTGACGCATTCCTCCACAGACTACATGAAAGGACCTTATAGACTTTGGGATGTACAACTTGAGATGAGTGACATTGATGTATCCATAAATGCATTGACACATCTCAATCCCACTATTGATAATTCTGACATGGGAGGAGCCTCTAGTGAACCTTCAGTGCGTTCGGAGAGTCTAGTTGGCGGTCGCACTCAATCCAACTATTCTTACTCTTCAGAAAATCTTGATGACCTAGATCTCAAATTTCAAGAGAATAGTGATGATATTTTTGATAGCATGTGATTCTACGAGAAACTATTAATGTATTTGAATTTTGTTTGAATAATAAAACTATATTTCCCAATTATGTTTCCATATTGCTTCATAGTAATGAAAATCTTCTTTAGTTACTTAGAAATTTGTGTTAAATATATATGTAATTGTTTTTTATAAATGTCGTATCCTCTCCCGTTCCCAAATGAGAGGTCTCAAAAAATAGCCGTATTCGTATCCGATACCGTTCCCGTTTCCGTGCAACTCTGGCTATTTGACATCAAAATAGCCCACATTCTCCCCCTTGATGTCAAATCCATGTATATGCAACTTCATCTTCAAACCTAAATATATTATCTTTTTTGCCCTTTAGTCATTATATGTGTCACAGGTTCCTCTGATCTACAAAATTGTTTTTTCCTTGAATGAAATACTACATTTTTACACAACTATAATGCTCCGCCATTGTCACAAAATCTCATTGTAAAATTTCTTTATTCTTCTTCCAAAACTTTCAAAATTCTTCTCAACCAATCTGTTTGTGTACATGTCCTTAATACAACATATTTTTCTTTTGTACTCAATAATGCCAATGTATTTCACTTCTTTTTACTCAATGTTATTAATAAACTCCAAAGTGTAAAACAATGTCCTACCCAATCTACATCTGACTAACCAATCAACTTCGAACCTTCAACTGAATTATAATGGATTCCACAATCCTTTATTCTTTTCACATACCTTTGTATCCTTATTTCTGATTGTAATATCTTTTTATAGGCTCACTCATACAACTTGAAACCAATGATACTACAAACATAATATCAAACCTTGTAGCTATCAAATACATTACGCTCCCAACAATACATTGTATTTCCTTTCATGTACATTTGGTGACCCATCTTCATTCATCATTTTTCCTCTATGTGCAATTGGTACATCAAATCTTTTACAATCTAGCATATTAAATTTCTTCAACATGTCTTGCACATACTTAGCTTGACAAATCAAGATCTTACAATGTGACTGACCATTGACATAATTGCATGCCAAAAAAATATTGCATCAATCCTAAATCAATCATTTAAAATGCTCTCATCATGGCCTCTTTGAATTCTTTCTTCATCCTGTTTGAGCTCCCTATATAGATTAGATCAACATATAAACAAACATTAAATTTTCCATTACCTTCCTTCTCGAAATATATTGTGGGCTGATTCTTACTTCTCACATATCCATTTGCTAAGAACTATGTATCAATTCTTGAATACAATGCACTTGCTGCTCATTTCAAACCATATAGCGATTTCTTCTACCTATAAACATACCCTTCTTTGCCTTCTTCAAATCCTTGTGAATGATTTACATATACTTATTCAATGTATCCATTATATAATGCACTTTTCACATCAAATTGGTGTACTTTCCATCGTTTTTGTTCTATCAATGATAATATCAGTTTTATAGTACTATGCTTTGCAACAAGTACATAGGTCTCTTTGTAGTCTCTACCTCTTGTGTTACCACAGCCTCTACTCTCCTTTTCCTCTAAAATTACAACCATACCCTTGATATGAGTTCTCCCCCTTATTGTAGTGAGTGATCCTTCCACCTTGATTATTACTGACTTTTGACTTTGACATCAACAATCAATCTAGACCACCCATACATACCTCCTCTTCATGGGTAAGTAAAGATTCCAATAGAAGTTCAATTTTATAGCATTTAAATTATTGCACTCTTTTAAAGTAACCACAATACGTACCCACTTGAGTATAAGAGATCTCAAGATCTTCACAACCACACCACCTTTCATTGTCTCACCATTAGTTCTCATCTTGTTCTTCTGTATATGTCACTCAACTTTCATTTTCCTTCATTCCTAAATTCTAAAAATTTATTATTTGGTTTTGAAGCTTTGCAAGCCTTGCCTGATTTCTATCATGATATGAGCTCTAACACTGTACAACGTGGGAACTATATAAAATAACTGAAGTTTTTGGGCCATACAATATCTAACCCAGCCATAGCTTTTCAAAATCTAGCTACTATAGAAAAGATTTTAGAAGCAAGCCATGCAGATTTTTAAGGTCAATGATTATTATTTGAGGGGGCCACACTGATTTGAGTAAGATCTAGTTGTTTGCACTAACTAAAGTTGGCATTATTTATTTTAATGAAAGACTTTAACCATTGTATGACCAAGGCTGGTCGATCAGCTTGCTGCTACAATATTAAAATTCTATTTCCTTGTTGCCATACCATACTAAGGGCAATCACAGCTTTTGAAGCTACTCTTTAGAACTAAACAACCTATAATATTTCATCAAATGCAACCATAATAGCCAAGGTATGCTACCAGTCATTAATTTGATTTTAATATCAATTTAGCATAATATTTATAATGTATAATGTTTGGAATTCATTACTGAGATTTCCTACAGTGAGAATCAATATTTTGATTTATTTGAAAAATAATTTTATTATGTGATGTGTGTAAATTAAGATTTATAGCTGCTTTCAGTATTGTAAGTCTAAATGGCTGTCACCACAACATCAACAATGAAAGATCCCCAGCCAATCAGAACTGAATTTTTTCTGATTTTTATTGTTGCCAGAGTCCAGTGCTCAACCAGTAACAGATTTTATTTTTAGCAAAAGAGATTTTCTATTTTTCGCAAAAAGTGACTTAGCCATAAAATTACATTATTTGCTCATAAATCAAGTCCACCAACTAACAATCTCTAGCGTATAAAGTCCTCCCATGCTAGGAATAACATCTCCTATCCATTGGATTTGCCTACAGAGATGGATAATAGGCAAATCTCACCATCTAAGTGATCATCTAGGAAAGAGGGGACATTACAAACAAATTAATTTCAATTTCAATATTCTTATGTTAATCTGTCTAGTTCTCCAAATTTGAAATTTGCAATTGTTCTGGAAAGCCCACCACCAAAATTAGTTTCAATAATTTTCAAATCTAGCTTTGTAATTAATTTAGAGGGCTTTCTGCCAAACTAAATATATTTTTACGTCCAGATTTTGTAATAATTTGAAATACTGAGTTTGCCACCAACAAGCATTTTAATATAATATCATTCTAATCCTTTCACCATATGCTCTCACCTTACCCACATCAGGATATCAGCGATCAAAAGGTGTTAAAGTTTCATGCACTGTCCAATATGAAATTTGCAAAAATAAAAAATAAAAGAAATCAGTTTGTGGAATTATGGTTTCCTTGCTCCTACATATAAAACTCACAAAATGAATGAAACACTATCATTTAAGGTATTTAGGAGATTAACAAGTCAAAAATAACCCATTGAAATCCACAGCCACATCTAAAATCACCACATCACCAATCAAATCTCCCAGATTTTGTTAGGTGTTGATTTCCCATGATTCTACAAAGAAATGCAAACCCAAACCAAACTTACAAGCGTGTCATTCCAAATTTTTCTTTCGAGACATTTTATAGTCAGAATCGGCCTAGTTTTCTGCTGATTTGGTAACCTATATGTTAGTTAATCAAAGTAATGCATGTCATTTGAATTTCAGCTCTTTAGAATGTTTAATTATGTTTAGCACTTTGATTATGTAACTCAAAAAGTACAAAAAAAGACATTTTTGTAATTGTCGGAGACATGTTTGCCATCACAAAAAATACATCCACCCATTCCTCCATCTTAAAAGCCGGAGTAAACCTATGAAATGCTCATTGGCTATTCCTGGAAATCAGTTAAAAAAGAAACATAACTATACTAATTAATATATGAAGAAATGCAGCATAAAATAGGTATACTGAAAATTCATTATGCGAAAAGTTCCGTCTAGATATTTGTTTTGATGCGATGAAATCACCCGTTCAACATACTTTAAGAAATACACAGCACAATATTTTCACTGACTAAACAAAGAGAACATACAATCATAGAACTGGTCCATCAGGTTCATATGCATATTAAAGCAAAGATTAATACAATTGCAGTGAAACAAAAGGGAAGAAATGTTCGTCTTCAAATCCAAATATTGCAGTTAAACTACATCTAATCCCAGCTCTTTCTCTCGATGGGAAGTGCAAGAAAGAAGAATAAGAATGCATCAGTAACAATATAGTGTGAGAAAAAATTTAAAAAGGAAGCTGAAGCTTGATATTTTTACCTGACAAATTCGTAAACTGCATTTCCCAGAAAATATCTTCGCCACAAGAACAGACTCTACCTAAAAAGAAATGCAATAGTTAAATGGAACTTCTCATCACAAAAGTATATTATATTCACATATCAAGGCCCTAAAGAATGTTAACAAATAGAATATTCTATTATGAACTAGAAAACCTATGATAATTTGTTGCTTACCTTCTAGCTTCATCCCATAAAAATGTGTGTGCATGCTTGTGCACATGCACTTGTGTGTGTGTGAGTGTCGACATGAGTATGCATGAATGTACACAGGTGTGTGTGTGTGTCTATGGGTGTGTGTCTCTTATTCCACTGCATTTCAAAGTTATTTAACACTTTTCCAATTCTTTTTTCTGTGTCTTCATTCTAAATTTCTTGTGCTCAGTTTAGCTATTTACTTCCATTTTCTATTTGGAGTTAGTTCATAATACCTAACAAGGTTTTGTTTCAATCTATATTAGAGAACTCGTGAAATCACCTAGATTCAACACAACTTGTGTCCAAAATGAAATAGCGGCAAGTCAACACAACTCATGCACTGGGTCCCTATTGATTATTTGCTTTGTTTTGGCCTAGTCCAATTCAAAACACTTTTGAGTCTTAAAATAAATGCATAATTTATTGAGTTGAGGGTCATATGACAAATGTAGTCTTTTGATTATGATAAATTGATCATCAGAAAAGACTTAAGTGTTTTCTAAATGCACTAGTTTACGTTTCTTTTCTATAATTATACTTTTTTACTTTTTACTGAATTTTCGTAAAGATTTTTGTGAATTATATTTTCATTCAAAATTTGGCATATGCTTTTTGATTTATATTTCATATTCTTATATTCTATATCCATTCATATATATGCACACATATACATATATATACACTGGGTTAGATAGATATATGTAGAGATTAAAATTCCATTACGATTGTATATGCATTCATATATATCTCCATATATTTGCACACATATATATACAGATGTTACATCAATCTGCACTTGTATATATTTGCTTATATTAACAACATTTTGCAATGCCCTATCTGCACCAACGGTAACCCTGGTTACAAACCAAGACCTAGCAAAAACTAGACCTAGATCAGAGTGAGTTTTTAAGTGAAACAATAACTTAGCTTTAAAATCATTTTGAACTAATGAGTCAATATTGTTCTCTCATTTTTATAGGTTTCTTCCTTTTACAATTATTTTCTTTACACTCAAAGTGTCTTTATGTTCTAACTTCACAATTCTACCACATGAAACCAATGCCAAGTTGGATTTTCACAAAACGAGGGGCTATAGGACCCATAACCATGCCCATGAATTTATCTTAATTAGCATGGACCTCATCTTAGTCAACCATTATTAGAACCAGAGAAACGGGACTCACTCGAAATCGCCTAAACTCGGCGAGTCCGGGTCCGAGTCAGGCCAAACGAGTCCCAGGGGCTCGGACTCGGACTCGGCTGAGTCTGGCGAGTAAACTCGCCAGACTCGCCGAGTTGGCGATTTTGGCCCAAAATCGCCAAACTCGGCGCCAAAATCGCCAACTCGGCGAGTCCCGAGCCTCGGACTCGGCCGGCGTGGGCATGGTTTAAAACACAAAAAAAAATTAATTTGCATAGTTTTTTTAAATCCGTTTTTTTATGTTAAATGTCTTCTAACCCTAAAAGTGACCTTTATTTCATTCACTTGCAAAAAAAGGAAGAGTAAAGTGAGTTGGGAAGAAAAACAAGGGTGCATAAAAGAAAAACCAGCAAGGAGGAAGCTCTAGTTTTCTTCAATTTGTCACATTGGAGCTGCATTGTGTTTCGATTTGGTGCATCAAGAGTTGGATAGGAAGAGTTTGTAGCTCATTTCAAGCTTGTTGTAAGAGGTAAGATTGTTTTTTTTAACATTATTTTGTTTCTTATATGCAAAAATTCCATTTTCTATTTATTTATTTTGAAAGTTTTATATTTTCTTGTATGCAAGATCTTTTGTATGTTTGTAATTTGTATGTAGCATGTAGTATGTAGTTGTACCATGTAGGGTTGTATGTAGGGTTTGTAAATTTTTTTTTTTTAAAATTGTAGGGTTTGACAAACCCTACAATTTTTTTAAAAAAAAATTTACAAACCCTACTTTAGTTTTTTTGAATGTATGTATTAATTTTATTTTGTATTTGTAATGTTTTATTGCAGCAAACTTCACTTTATTATTTGCCTCAGCTTCAACTTTCACAAAACTATCCTAAAATGTCTACTTCAGCTTCTAGACCCCCCATGAGAAAGGACCCTGCTTGGAAATATCATGAGGATTTTCCAGGGCAAGGAAAGGGGCAAACAAAATGTATGTTTTGCAAAACAATATTCCATGGAGGTATATATAGGCTGAAATACCATATTGCTGGTGTGCGTGGACATGATGCCGAACCATGCCCAAAAGCAGTCTCTGAGGCCATACATGATTGTTATGTAATGGTTAAGGAGATTGAAAGAAAAAAGAAACAAAAGGAGGATCGAGCGGCCATTGGGAGAGAGACAGTTTTAGGAAGAGGGACACAGTTAGGTTGTGTTGGAGGCCCTTCTTCCTTACCTCCATATCGTCCCACTCAGTTTGCTACTGTTGGTGCTTCCGTTTCTGCTTCTGCTTCTATAAGTGGCAATGCCACTGCCACCGCCACTTCTCATGCTCCTACCACTAGTAGTCATAGTGGGAATGTTACCATTGGACCTAGGATTCGTAAATCTAGGTTGGATTCCTTCTTTGTGCCTCGCACTACTCCTGGGTCCCAACCGTCGCTTGAGGGCATGGGTTGGAACAAGGAGGTCCATGATGCTGCTAAAATGGCAATTGGTAGGTTTTGGAGCTACAGCTGTATTCCATTTCTTGTAGCCAGGTGAATGTTTTACTTTTATGTTTGATAACTTTGATTGTTTTAATTTTTATAGTTAACTTATCTCATTGAATTTTTATACTTATCTCATTGAGTTTCTTTGCGACAGGTCTCCTTATTGGCAACAAATGGTTGATGCCATTACCATATGCGGGGCGGGGTTCAAAGCCCCTAGTGAGAGTGATTTGAGCGGACCCATTTTGTCTCAAATGGTGGATGATGTGAAAAAGGATTTAGATGAACAACGCCACATATGGAGCACTAAAGGCTGCACCATCATGACTGATGGTTGGACAGATAGGAGAAATAGAACTCTCCTTAATTTTCTTGTTTCTTCCGCAGGTGATTGATTAATTTTAGTTTCATATAGTCTTTAATTTTTTATTTTTTATCTAATGGTTTATTGAATGATCATTGACCTAGCTTTATTTTTTTATTTCAGGGGGCACCGTTTTCATCAAGTCCATTGATGCCTCCACCCATTGCAAGAATGCCACCTACCTATGTGAGCAGATAGAGGAGGTGATTGAAGATGTGGGTGAGGAGAACGTGGTACAGGTGGTGACCAACAATGCAGCAAATTATGTTGTTGCGGGTAAACTTTTGATTACAAACTAATTTTGTTTGCAAATTAATTACTATCTTGTAGTTTGTACCTCCATTAATTACAATTTACAATGCAACAAATTATGTTGCTGCAGGTAGACTATTGATGGAGAGGCACCCATCTATAGTTTGGACTCCATGTGCTGCTCATTGCATTGACCTCATGTTGGAGGATATTGGAAAAATCCCATGGGTCAAGAGATGTGTAGAAAGGGCAAGAAATGTCTGCAAATTTGTATATAATCATTCATGGGTGTTGGCTCTTATGAGACAATACACAGAGCAGAAGGAGTTGCATCGTCCAGGAATCACAAGATTTGCCACAAACTTCCTCACATTGCAGTCCATGCTTAGGTCTAAGCCTGCCTTGAGACGTATGATTGTTGGTGAGGAGTGGTCTTCCTCATCCTATGCTACCACCCCTGCAGGGATAGAGATGGCAGACTGCATTTTTGATGAGCAAGGCTTTTGGGTCCCTTGTGATGAGATAGTGAAGGTAATTTTTTTATAAATTCTACAATTTAGCTTCATGTTTTATAAGTTATTATATGTATTCTCTTATTTGCTCATTTTTCTAAATTACACAATATTTTCAATTTTGCAGTTTGTTAAGCCCTTGGTGGTTTTGTTGCAAGTTGCGGATGGAGATAAGCCCGCAATGGGCTATATATATGAGGGCATGGATAGGGCGAAGGAGGCCATCAAATTCGTCTGTGGAGGAGATGAGAGCAAGTATGGTCCCATTTGGGAGATCATTGATAGGAGACGGCATCATCAGCTACATAGGCCCATCCATGCGGCAGCCTATTATCTGAATCCGGCATTCCGTTTTATCCCTTCTTTCAAGGCTGATGCGGAGGTCCTTAATGGGCTATATGCAATCATGGAGAAGATGGGACCTGCCAGTATTTCTCAGATAGACCTTTTTCGAGAGCTACAGATGTTCTCAAATGCACAAGGGGAGACCTTCTCTCGTCCTGTTGCCAAACACGCTAGAACAACTATGATGCCAGGTAAAAATAAATTGTTAGGCTTAATTTTAGTTTTATTCAATACTATATTGTAACTTGTTAAATGAGTTCATGAGTGAGACTGATTTTATTTATTTTTCTCATTTCAAACTCAGATCATTGGTGGAACTTTTTTGGCCCAGAGACACCAAATGTTCAGAAGTTGGCCATTCGTATCTTGAGCCAACCATGCAGCGCATCAGGTTGTGAGCGCAATTGGAGTATGTTTGAGCACATACACTCCAAGAGGCGCAATAGATTATCTGTGGAGAAGATGAATGATCTCGTCTTTGTTCACTACAACCTCCGCCTAAGAATGAGAAAGAATGCAACAGTTGACATGTCTCCTATCATTCTAGATGAGGTTGATCTTGAAGCAGAGTGGGCCAATGAGAATCAGACAGCTCCTGGGACTCCTACAGTTGTATTTAGTGATGATGACATTGATTGGATCGACCAGGTAGATATAGAGGCTGAGGCTGTAGCCATGGCAGAGGAGGAGCAAAGAACACGAGCAGAGACAGGAAATACTGAGACTCGGAGTGACACAGTTGTTCCTGTTGTTGGTGAGCATGACACAGCCGTTCCTGATGTTGGTGAGCATGGCATGGTGTCACGGGGAGCAACTATGGCTGCTGAATCATCCAGGACCTACTTTAAACGCCTTCGCAGGGGGCCAGGGCGAGAGGGTGCACGGCCATCTCAGCCATAGGCTTGTACACTTGTAGTTGTATTTAGTTTTACTATTTACCTTTGGTATTTGTATGAAACATTTGATGATGATCATATGATGACATGGATTTTTTATTCCATGAGTTTTGTAATATTGTATACATTTGACAATATTTATATATCTATGTTTCTTATTTTCTTCAGCTACAATTTGCGTTTATGCTTATGTGATTGATGTATACTTGTGTATGTAATCAAATGAGCCGAGTTTAATGATGTTTTTGTGTCTTTAAGGTGTATTCAATAAAGGGTGTCTGAAACAAGTTTTAAATCTTTAAAAATCTCTAAATTTCTTGAGTTTTTCACTTTCCCGAGTCCAGCCGAGTCTGGAGCCGAGTCTGACGCCGAGTCTCGAGTCCGAGTCCGAGTCGGCCTTGCCGAGTCCGAGCCGAGTCCGAGTCCCGTTTCTTTGATTAGAACCCAATCTATTATGACATCATTGTGAAAATTAGATATTTTCAAATGGAAAAAGATGATGTCCATTGTGTTCTTCAATGTAAAAATGCCTCTAAAATAAGGACAAGGCATATTAACTCTAGGACTTATGCAAAAACATTGATGTGGTTTCTTGGTTATAAGGTCCCAACTGCATTAGCAAAGTTACTACAGCTCCATCAAACCAATGCCTTTCAAAACAAGGTTTAGGTAATTAGAAATAAAGGTGAATGGCTTCCTTAATTAATCAAATAAAAGTGAATGGCTTGCTTAATTAATCAAATAAAAGTGAATGGCTTGCTTAATTAATCAAATTAAATTTAGGTAATTTGAAAATAAATTGAGTAAGAATTTGTATCATCATGCGGAATCCTGATAAAATAGATAGCTGACAACTATCATGAATTTACGATGATTGCCATTATAAAATCATCATCACAATTCATAAATTACATATTACAAAATACAACATTTTACATCTTCCTCTTACCTAATCTAGTGAAAATTTAGAGTCTATAATGTCACTTCACTCGGAATAGAAAGTTGTGCTTGTGAAAAACTTAAATAATGATGATTATGAACTTTCTCATGACTACAGTAGTACTATACAGTAGCCATGAGAGAGTTCATCATCAGCACTATAAAGTTCATTATTAGTACAATGTTTTAGTAGTTTGTACAGCTCATTACCAGTATTATGATCTGCAGTATATGTTGTTCATTACCAGCACTATGTTTTGTAGCTTATGGTGTTGCTTACAAGCACAATGTTTGCAATTTATGTTGTTCATTACAGTTATATAATATAAGTTGCTCATTACTAGAATAAGAATTCTGTAGTATCTAGCACCAGCATTATGAACTCCATTTGTAGCACTATGATGTTGTAGTTATGTATCTCTTTCCAGCACCCCGTCCTGAAATTATGCATTCATCAACAGCATTATCCTATGAATTCTGAATTTATGACCAGCAATCTTTTGCAAGTATTGGGCAGCTTTAATATCTAAAGTTATTAGCAAAGTATAAACAACACAAAATTCTTGGAGGTTCCCTGTTAACAAGCAAGAGGGATTAATGCACTTGAATGTATGCTTACATTATTGTTTAATGGAAATATCATTGAAATTTAATAAGAACAGTAAATGTAATGTCCCCTTTTAGGAACAATAAAATATATCCACGAAATTGCAATATATTTAACAATGAATAACCAAAAATGAAAATAAGATATTAGATAAATAAGAATGATTACAATTTTCTTGATTATCTGATATGAAATCTGATTTGTATGCACAAGAAGGTGATAGTGATCTTTAATACAACTCCGATTGCTGTTTCTTATTTCTTGTCCATATAACCATGCATTAGCCTTGTATAAGTCTGCCTATTATAGGCCTTGAAACTTGACTACTTTACCTGATTGAAAACTTAATAACTATGCAGTTCTGTTATCAAGCCTTCCCTGATTTATATACTCGAAATATATACCTCCGAGTTATAAAATTTCTTATTATGGTAATTGAATATTCAATAATGAAAACGGAGTTTACATATTTAGGCAATTACATTATGATGTTTATAAGCGAAACAAACTAAACAGAAGCCAGAATTAGAAACTACCTAAAACTAACTAAGATGACCATTAGAGAAACATTGCACTATTTTAATACCCTCCCAATATGGTCATCGATCTAACTAGCCTACAGAAGACAATCCGCAAGTCTTTTGGTCACAAATGCATAGAAGGCTGCCCCCTTCTAGTCACGAATGCATAAAAGGCAGCCCCATTCTCTTCACAATGCTTTGTGACACGAGTCTGCTGCTAAGACCCTCACTGATGCTAAAAAACTTCTAGAAATGACCGAGATAGCCAAAATCTTCCCAATCTGATTTTGGGAAACAAAAATGTCCCTCCCTATAGCCAGAGATACTAAGAACAGCTTCTCAAACTGAAACCACAATTTTGAGGAGAAAATCATCAAACTCAAACTGCCTAGATTTTTGGGAGAAAGATAAAAAACCCAACAATAATTTTTTGAGGAATAATTATAGAAACTAACAGTAATTTTTTGAGGAAAATATTATAAAACCCAAAAATAATTTCTTAGGAAAAAATTATAAAACCTAACAGTAATTTTTTGAGGAAAAAATTATAAAACCTAACAGCAATTTTTCGAGGAAAAAATTATAAAACCCAACAATAATTTCTTAGGAAAAAATTATAAAACCCAAAATAACTTTTTAGCAAAAAATTAGAAAACCTACAATTCTGATTGTGCACAAGAAAACACATCAAATCTTCTTTTGCCACCAAATAGAGGAAGCCCATCTACATTAAGAAACCTTAGGTCGCAACTAAATAACACACCCAGATTATGATTTACAAAAAAACCCATTGATCGCAGCTAAAAAGAGTCAGCACACAAAAAAAAAAAAAAGACATCGCGTAGTAAGAACAAAAAGTCATGCAAGAAGAAGAGTTGAGTCCTTGCGGAAATAAAATGACCCAGCTCATTTGTAGAAACCCTCCCTCGCAATAGGCAATCGCGAGGTGAAAAAGTGCTAACCCTTCCCACAAGCAAACAGAAGGGTGTGATTTTTCTCTTTGTCCAACGAAATCCGCAAATTCGCAGTCTTTCACATCACGCGATAACAAAACATTACCAAAAAATCACATGGCAGTAGAAGAAAATCTTGTCGCGGAGTAACAAAATCACATGAGGAAAAGCCATCGTGAAAACCCTTCGTCAAACCGAAAAAAAAACGCAGGAAAACTAACGAAAAAAAACCGCATTTTTCATTCACAAAGGAAAATACAGAGAAAAACACCTTCCAAAAAAAGGACCAACGTTTTTTCTTCATAAAAAAAATTCTAAGTAGGACACAATTTTTTTTTTTAATTTGCCAAAACTTAAAAAACCCCATTGACTCGCTTTGATACCATATGATGGCAATTGAATATTCAATAATGAAAATGAAGTTTACATATATAGGCAATTACATTATGATGTTTCTAAATGAAACAAAAGTAAACGGAAGCAAGAATTAGAAATTACCTAAACTAACTAAGATGACCATAAGAGAAATATTGCACTATTTTAAGACTTCTGCTCTACTAAAGCGATCCAAATCTGGATAATAATAAAAAAAAGTCTTCACACACCCTTCAAACTCAAAATTGCTTTCCTATATATATAGATAAATATATATATATTATTTCTAAAGGTCATACCCCTTTAAAAATGAAGAGACACATCTTTTATTTATTACTTGCACCACCCTTTGTTAATCATTACTAATAGGATCGCACCTTTTCATTACTTAGCAAACTCTCTTTAATGAAATCGTGGCTCTTCTAGGAAAATCGCACTCCATAAAGTATTTCCCCTTTTTTATGACTACGATCGTTGCCTTTTCAAAATGTAGACATTGCTTTATAACTCTTAATCGATGCAATAATCATTAATCTTTTACTTATATTGAATCATTATCTCCCTTATTTTAATCGCACCAGTTCATAATTAAATTTCTGCATATTATAATTGCTGACTTACTGCCATATTAGTTTATCTTCAACCCTACCTTGTATATAAATCATTAATTGCATTATGTCTTTCAAAACTGGCTAATATGTATAGACGCTGCCTTTGATAAGTCAACCATATTGTTTTAAGATGGAGTCACCAGCTAAATGAATCGCTGCCTTTGTTTATTTTTAATTTAAACTTTACTCATAAACTTCTTCATTTTTATTTGCCTTTATCGAGTCTTTTCTTTTCTTAGCATTTGCTGCTGTATATCAAATCAGCCAGCATACAACACACGTATTAAGCATCATGCTTTAATTATTAAGGAAGTTGCTCCGTAATATATTTGTAGCTTTAAGCTGACTTGTCAATTACCACAGCAATCAGTAATACCATCCCTTTGTTGTGCCTCAAGAGGTTGAATATTGTTTGTTTCAATATCACTGCATCATCTTGTAGTCGCTATCATAAATCAGATATCATGTAACATATATCATAGGCTTATTCACTGCTCCTTATTCACATCATTCATAAAGATAATACAAAGAGCTTTCTCAACATAACTGTTCGCTTGTTTGGTTTTACAGATTGGATGCAGACATCACAATAAACTAGTTACCAACTGAATATAATCTAAGAAACTAAGAGATACAATGTAATAAAAGGGCTTTAAATCCGTAGTATCTTGGCTAATAATAACCATGAGTACACATACTCTTAGAAAACATGTGTAAAAGGATGTAATATCCCTCGACTAATCTGACCTCAAGTTGCTGATTAAACCCTCTGTAGAACACAATGTATCACTAAGAGGGGGGGTGAATCAGTTATTTCAAGCAATTTCCAACTATGAGTGTGCAACCAGTAAAGCAATGAAGACACTAGTAATCAAACACACAAACAATGCATCTCACAACACCGGATATACGAAGAAAACCCAATGTGGGAAAACCTCGGTGAGAAATGTTGTTGGAATCTACTGCTCCAATCCAGCCTCACAATGAAACAACAGTTACAATGTTTAGGGCACTAACCCAAGGAGCACCAACCCCTACACCAAGCTCCAACTCAGTGATACACAATGAAATAACAACTTATTACAATGAAGGTACCTTGTTACAAATGAGCTTTGTAACACCTATTTAATTTATCTCTGCCGGTTACAACTCTTCTTTGTTTCCCTAGTTCTTTTGCTACCGGTTATCAATTCACTCTCACTGATCCCTTACCGGTCAATCTCTGCCTTTGCTAACTTCCTCTGATACTCACTCTACACTCTATCACTCTCGGATGCCTTCAAACCTGGTTCACCTCAGCTCTATTATCTACTGGTTAAACCTCTGCTAAACCTCCTTACCGGTTACACCTTTGCTACCGGTTCTCCTTTAGATACTTAGATGCAATACTCTTCTCAGTCTAATCTGCACTCTATTTGCTTAGGCACACTCTCTTCTCGCAAATGGCATCACGTTTTTTATCTTTGATCTGCATATTTATTTATCTGCTTTCCCGCCAAAACACAGATTCAAACTTTGCCGCACTTAGGGTTTTCTTCACCGACTTGAAACAGATCAGATCTCATCAAATTTGTCCTCTGAGATCGATCTCCTGCAACAAGGCAACACTGCACTGCCATATCTCCTTCTATCTGTACAAGTTTTCTGTTTTTGGCAAGCACAGCTCACTTTCTGTCAATCACCATTAAAGTTCCAACAATTTGCTTCTTCATGTCAACAAGGAGATCAAATATCATGCATCGATCAACACACAGGAGTCGTCCATCAATCTTCATCGAGCTGCAAACTTCTGCAGCTCACCCGTGATTTTCGCAGTCTTCATTTAATGTTTACTGACTCTTCAACTGCCTCGATAAAGCACACTTCACCGACTACTGCACGTTAGACACTTGGACCCTACGTGTCGTCCTTCGTCGGCTTCCACCTCAGCACAATCCACTTAGTCGGTTCAAGCTTGGTCACCGACCAAAAGCATCCTACCAGTATCTGCCTTATGTTGCCGATCATTTAACCCAACCGGTCACAAGGTATCTCTATGTTCTGCTTGTCTCTAGCCTGTTTACCAGTGGACAGGTTGTTACTGCCTTCATACCGATAACATACCTTTCATGTTGATCATGCTAACTTACCGGTGAACCTATTTCCCGGTTATCACTGCACCTTCCTGCATATCGGTTGACATAACCAGTTTATCTCTTTGCTTTCTTATGTTTGCTTATCCGTGAACATCCATGCTCGTAACATCTTCTTGCATCCTGCATAGACCTTACATACTAGTAACCATCCATACCGGTGACATGCTATACTTACTGGTTGACATCAATGACAATACAATGCCAACACCCTCACAAACACTTTGCATACAATGTCTGAGCTTGCTGTTATGAATTTATGTTTGTATTATTTTGGTCTTGTATGCTGCAATTGATGTTTTTGAATGCCTCTAACCTAAGTCACCAAGTTCGAATTCGAATTCGAAGTTCGACAGCTTTGAAATTCGAATGAAGTTCGATGCGGAAATAATTCGAAATGTATAAAATTCGAATTAAATTCACCGTATGTAATTTTTAAATTTTTTTAATAAATATACGTAATATATCTATTAAGTTGTGTAAATAGTTTAACATTGATAAATAGATTTGAAATCATTACAAAAAGATGACACATTTATAAAATATAAACCGTAGGAAACATATGCTTTCACTATTGCAAAGATGTTCTTTTGTCAAAAAGGTACAATAACAGTCAAAAACTTTAGAACTTTAAAATAACTCTAAGTCATCAAGAGCACTTGGCTGGGATGCCGAATCATCATCATCTGTATCACTACTCAGTTCATCATCTGCAAAGTCAGGCTCATCTGCATCTGGCATTGCTATGTCTTCAAGAGTTTGTTCTAAAGAAGTGTTCTTTGCTGATTTGTTCATCAGCAATTTCAAATTGCTACAAACATAGACAAGATCTCCCAACTTTCCAGTCAGCAATTTGTTCCTCTTTTTGGAATGGATGTGGTCAAAGCAACACCAGTTCCTCTCGCAAGCTGATGAACTTGCTCCTGACTCAAAATTCGAATAGCAAACTCTTGCAGTTCAGGAGCTGATGATCCATAAGCAATCCACCATCTATATCCAAGCATACGTGGCGAGTCATATTTGGCTTCTGCCTCTCCAAACATCCCTTCTCCTCTCTTGTATTGCCAACTTTGATCTCTGATTAGTGCTGCAATTTTTGGATCTGGTACATACCTGCTAATGGCTTGGTAAAGCCCTGCCATGATTTCATTATCACCCCTTCTATCAATAGAAAACAACTTAGGCTCCAAAAAGCAAGCTACTGCATGTAAAGGTGTGTGCATCATTTTCCATCTGCAATCAACTGTCTCCCATATCTGCATATATTTTGCTTCTTCTTTATTTAGTGCTTTTTGAATAGATTCCTTACACCAGTCCATGCTTTCATAAAGCATGCCAAGGCAAGGAGTGTCACCATCAACCATATGAAGCACATCAACAATTGGTTCACATACAAGCAAAACTTTTGCTGCACTTTCCCATAAATTGCTGTTTAGGATGATTTGTTCTATGTTCTTCCCCTCGGGGCCTTTAGAAAGCACTGAACTTTCCCACTGATTGGAACAAATAACATACCTCAAAGATGCTTTTTCTTCAACCACTCTTTTCAAAGTGATATAATATGAAGCAAATCTTGTTTCACAAGGCCTCAACAATTCCTTTGATGCATGTTGCCTATAAATGCTCAATGTGAGACGATGATTCCGTATGAAATTTGCAATTGCTCTCCCTCTATGAATAGCTTCATTTACCCATGGGAATTTAGCCAAGTCATGAAGCAACAAATCGAGACAATGGGCTGCACATGGGCTCCAATATATCTGTGGGTACTTCTCTACAATCAGCCTCCCATCTCCCACACAATTTGCTGCACTATCAGTTACCACTTGAACCACATTTTCCACCCCTACTTCAAGAATGGCTTCCTCTAATATTTGAAAAATATACTCTGAAGTTTTCTTGTGGTTCATGGTGTCAATGACTTTCAAAAACACAACACCTTCAGGACAAGACACCAAAACATTAATCAATGGCCTTTGACACATATCTGACCATCCATCACACAATATAGTGCAACCTGTTTCCTTCCAAGTGGCTTTGACATCAGCTAATTTTTCAATCACTCTAACTTTGGACCTCTGCAAAAGGGTTGTCTTGATAGCCTCTGAACTTGGGGGTGTGTACCCTTTGCCAAACTCTGCAATTTTCTGAACCGCATTACGGAAATGAGGATTTCTCGCAACATTGAATGGAATAGCACTTGTGTAAAACACATCAGCAACTGCATCATCCACCTGTTGTTTCTCTACTGGTTTCCAAAAGTTGTTCAGTGTTCCACTCTGTTTTGATACACTCACCGCTTTGGATTGCACAGAAGAGGAAGACATGACAGATGTGAATCTAGATATATCTCCTTCAATTCTCTATTTCTTTTGTGCCTTCTTCATTTTGTCTACCGTTGAAGCAGCCAACTCTTTCTCTAGAATAGCTTTAAGTTTTGGAGTCGCACCTATGCATGCTTGAACACCTCCACCTGGACCCCCTGTATTAGCAAGGAAGTGATCTCTAAGCCTTGTTAAAGTTCCAATAATATTTGCCTGACATATGTTACATTTGATGTGAGTCCCATTTCGGGTCACATGCTTCCATGCCTCAGAAGTTCATTTGGGAGGAGCCATTAAATGAAAATCTGCATGTTTAGAAAGAAAAATTAAAAAGCACACTACATTTATTTCAACCTTTCAAAATAGAAATACTTTTAAGTTATAACAATTTCACAAATGACCTCTTAAAAATATATAATAAAAAAATATATTAAACAATATAATAAAAAACCATTAATATAAAATTATAAATTATATAATAATAATATTAAACAACATTATAAAAAATAAACATTATAAATTTATAAATAAACATTATAAAGTATAAACTATTAATTAACCTAAAAAAATATTAAATAAACAACATTATTAAATAATAAACCTAAAAAAATATTAAATAAACAACATTATAAACATTAAATAAATTATAAACAACATTATAAACATTATAAATAAATAATAAACCTAAAAAAATATTAAATAAACAACATTATTAAATAAATAATAATAAATTTATAATAAACATTATTAAATTGTTTATAAAAATATTAAACCTAAAAAAATTTTAAAAATATAAAAATATATAATATAAAATTACAAACTATTAATATAAAATTATAAATTTTTAAACTATATAAACATTATAAACATTATAAAATTATAAAGAAATAATAAACTTAAAAAGAATGGCGGCCTACTTGTGCAGGTCGCAAACTAGTCCCGGACAGGTCCAAGAATGGTGGCATCGCGGACTGCTGGTGGCGTCGCGTCCACGTGGCGACGCGGACTAGTGGCATCACGGACTGGTTGTGGCATCGCCGACTGGTGGCGGCCGGGCGGACTGGGCAACTCCCGTGGGCGTGATTGGTGCGACTCGCGTGGGCGTGACTGCAACTCCTGCGGCCGCCGTATTTATAAAATCCGCGACGAAACCCTAAAACGCAAACCAAAAAAAAATTTATCACAAACCCTAAACTTTAATTCGAATTTTTGCATATTTTTTCAAGTTCGGCGAATTTCGAACTTCAAGGTTCAAATTCGGCCGAACCTGGTGACTTAGCCTCTAACCATGAAAGATTGACTAACGATGTCATAGAAATGGTATGCCAACTGATTTTGACCTTTTACATGCAAATGAGTGACTAAAAATAATAACTACAATTGCTTGGCAAATCATCAAACACTTGGCATGCATCTATTCAACCCAAAATGAGGTACAGCAAAAGACACTTACAACTAATAGACATTTAGACAAACAAGTGGCATACAACCTTGTATCTCCTTCTTAAGATGCAAACCAAGTATAATGCTGATATACAACTGATCTAAAACCAAAGCCAATAGGCATTATAACAAACAATTAGCATGCAAAGTAGAAATTATATGGCAACATCATAATGAAGTCTTTTATTGATTATTCTCATGCCAAATAGTTACAAAGATACAACATGTAATTCCTAGAACTTATGACAGCAAAATTTGAGAACCTAGTATGTAAAATGCCTGCTGCAAATGATGGTCTCCACTCTACAATGTCTATAATCTGCCAATTAAACACGTCCCTGATGTAGCTGTATATAATCTGTCAATTAAATGATTGATTTCCTGATGTATAATGGCAGCCAATATGAATCTCCAGGTCTGTTGTAGATATACCTTTCAATCCTTCAAACCCTAGATGAAATCTTCCACCTGTTAGCACAAATTGGACTCTTGGATGAAGCCCACAATCAGGCAATAATCTCAGTTGGTATCTCACAGCCTCAAAATTGCACAAACACTGAAGAGTCTTCGTTCTCCAATGCTGGAAATGACTGAAACCCTTGTGTATTTCTACACACAGCTCTCATACCAAAAAGCACACATTTATAATCTTCAAGAATGAGTTTGATTTGCTTTTTGAAACCCTTTATATCCTCTCAACTCTTAAATGCATTTAGTTCCCTTTTGAAATCCATTCTTAGAGTTTTAATAAAACTTTATAATAACTTTTCAAAATTGGGTGCTCATACTCATAAATAATAAATGCACTTTAATATCATTTTTCATGATGTATAATGTTCTCCCATAGAAATTATAAATTACTTTAATATTTGGCCCCATAAATCATAATCATTTAATTCACTTTTAAATCACTTAAATTGAGGGTCATGGCCCCATAAATCATAATCATTAAATTGAGGGCCATGGCCCCATTGTGTATAAAGTGACTTTATAACTTTATAATTGCACTTAGTAAATAATTATTAATAAAGTAATCACTTTATCGTAATTAATATAACATATCTCCACAAATAATCATTATTTCTCCTTAATAAGTAATCACTTTATCATAATTAATATAACATATCTCCATAAATAATCATTATTTCTCCATTCCCTTTGAACCTGGGAGTTAACCATTATGTCCACTACGCATCCAATTGCCTTACTAAAAACAGTAAGGGTCCCTTTCTTTCAACCACTAATTTACTATAAATAGTAAATCCCTCATTATCTGATCAAACTAGTTGTGCAAGGGATCGACATTGCAATCATAGCCTGTCCAGGTGCCCTACTATAAATAGAAACCATGACTTTCCTGAAATGATGACTTACTATAAATAGTAAGTTAGCCAAACAAAGTCCAACGAAGGCCAAACCTGAACATATAATAAGTTTTGAGAGAAATAACACACTAATCTCTGCCAAATGGGACCTGTTATCACAAAAGCTTGCACCCTTACTAAACTATCAACTCCACAAACTTGTGAAACATGGAAACAACCCCAAAGTGTGGGACCTTGCGCAAGGGGGTTGAATCTGCGGAGAAGGCCAACTTCCTTCTCAATCCAAGTGCAGGTGTTGAACCAACTCAACACTTAAAATCTTACTTCTAAACCTATCCTAACAGCTTGCAGAGGAAAAGGGAAGAGAGAAATGCTAAAAATGAAAGGAGTTGATGCACGAATATAAGAGATGTTTCTCTCCCCACCCGAAATGGCACAAAGAATCAACTGAAATACCCAGGAGATGCACAAACTTCAGTTGCATGAATGACCTTAACGCACGTATGGAGGTTAGGACTTGCTGAATGTCAAGAGGGCAGAAGGTTTCCCACAAGTCACACCCAAAAACAGGTTAACACAACATATATGTGAAAGAAAGCCACAAACATACACTTACAATGAAGGGAAGAACACATACACAACATACATAAGTTGAAGTAAGGCAAGAATGATGATTTCAATTCATTATAAGGCCAATGGCCAAACTTACAGTTGCAGAAATGCAAGACAAATACAAGTCTTTAAGAGAAGTGAAAGAGCATAGAATAGCTCAAGCCAACAGGGAGAGAACCATTTACAATGAAGCATAACAGCCTTATATAGAAAACCAGTCGCATAGGAAAGACCATTGGTCAAGGGAAAGAAGCCTCGACCGTTGTGTGTGCAGGGAAATGTCAGTCAGGGAAGTGCATGCACCTAACATTGTGTACATGCAAGCAACCTGGCCATACCCTGAAAAATCCAATTCCAAGAAGAAAGGTACTTCTAGAAGGTGCATTGACTGACATTCCAAAGTCAGAGCATACAGGCATGACATAAGTAACCACAAATAAGCATGGCTCTATACTTCTCTTGATGGAAATCCTACAAAAATCAGTAAATGTGCCCCTGTAGCTCCACAAAAGGTGTACAAGTCGCAAGAGTTGTTGGAGCATTAAGAGCCTTGAGTGTTGACCACGCCATCTAGAAGTGTTGCAAGTCGGAAGGAAGTTGGGAAGACTTCGGAAACACGAGTTACCGAAGTTGGGAAGACTTCG
This sequence comes from Cryptomeria japonica, assembly GCF_030272615.1. Taxonomy (NCBI): domain Eukaryota; kingdom Viridiplantae; phylum Streptophyta; class Pinopsida; order Cupressales; family Cupressaceae; genus Cryptomeria; species Cryptomeria japonica. The sequence continues at coordinate 10,279,876 of NC_081407.1, forward strand.
GAAACACGGGTTACCGAAGTTGGGAAGACTTAGGCTTGGGATTTCGGGATTCTGGGACTCCGGGGTTGAGGACTTAGGAACTTGGGAACCTAGGGGTTCCATTGTTCCGGGGTTGAGGACATAGGAACTTGGGAACCTGGGGGTTTCGGAGTTTCGGGGTTGAGGAAGAGAAGACTTAGGAACTTGGGAACGTAGGGGTTCCAGAGTTTTGAGGTTGAGGAAGAGAAGACTTAGGAACTTGGGGGTTCCGGAGTTCCGGGGTTGAGGACTTAGGACTTTGGAACCTGGGGGTTCTAGAGTTTCGGGGTTGAGGAAGAGACGACTTAGGAACTTGGGAACTTGGGGGTTCCGGAGTTCCGGGGTTGAGGAAGAGAAGACTTAGGAACTTGGGAATTATGGGGTTCCGGAGTTCCAGGGTTGAGGAAGAGAAGACTTTGGAACTTGGGAACCTGGGAGTTTCGGTGTTTGTTAGTGGCCTAAGTGGTTCAGGTGGTAGCATAGGGAACATCAATATACAATGTACAATACCAAAGCATCACAATTTATTAACATGGAACCAATAACGCACAACACAGTATACCCGAATAGATTTGTGTAACACAGGTGTATATCATATTCCTCTCCAAATCCCATCTCCCCACAATGTGCTACAAGTTTACAATATAAAGAGTTCGCGGTTGGTTAGGCCACCAACCATCCGGCAACTAACTACCCGCAGAAACAACTTAATACTATTATTTTCTATTAAAGCATTAAAAAGCCTTATTTACTAATTAACTGGCTTACATCATCCTCCCCCCAAAACTTGTTCGTCTTCCAGACGAACACTACAGCAATTGAACAAGAAATATCTACTTAGAGGGACAAGAGAACGTCCCTGTTCCTGTAGTGGTCCGTTCTCGGAGTATCTTCAGGTCCCTCTCAGCAAGAAGTTGCTTCTCTCGAGTGGCTTTCAGAAGCCTGAGTGCATCCATTCGGTCCTTCTCAGAGGCAGCCAACTTCCGTTCTGTTTCACGTCGCGTGGTTCTCTCTTGAACCATTTCTTGCTCCATAGCCTGGATCGTTTCTTTCAGCTCACTCTCTCGCTAAAGGGCTAAGGTATGGACTCCTTCCATTCTGTTTGCTTCCCAGGTCATCCTTTGGAGCTGTAAGAATGTAGCGCGGAAGGTTTGTTCTATGGAAGTGAGAGCTCTCATTACTTTCTGATTACCTCCTGTATGTTCACTAAGGATCCGTGGTATTCCCCATTCTGCTATTATCTCTGAAATTCTCGTGTCGGGCCAACCTTGGTTCCTAATTTTCTCTAAGAACTCCCTCTCGCAGCCTTCTATCATAAACGCCAGTAGTGCTTCCACTACTCTTACTATAGCAGGCATATCAAACCCTCGAGACTGATCTATCATCCTCTTCGTGGCTGCCCTCATTACTTCCAACTCGGAAAGAAAATTCTACGCAACTGGTTCCCACTCTTGGATTCCCTCTGCTAGTGCTGGTGAGGACGTACTGTGCCCTTTTTCGATTCTTTCAATCCTCTGGCTCTCCTGCTGATCAGTCCCCAATGATGGTGAAGGAGGTGGAACCTCTATGTCCATCTGGAATCTTGCTAACAGGCTGTCTGCTTCTGTCTCCATGTCTGTTTCCTTAGTCCCCTTTCCTTTGTCTCCCTCTAGCTCTTCACCGTGTATTCCTCCTTCGGTATTTCCTACCTCCATGGTTGCAAGTGGATCAGTTATGGGTGCTACTACCAATGCAACAGCTCTAGCCGCTTCTACGCCCCTGGTTGTGCTTATATGGAGGGTGTGGGCCCCAGCGTGTCCTCGCAAGTCTAGAGATGGGGTCCCTGTGACTCCATTTACCAAATGTGTCGTGATGGGAATCTGTGCTGGTTCGAAGAGTACCTTTTTCCTTACTCCCCATCCTGGTACGGCTGGTATGCCCTCCATATGGCTCTCTGTCCCTACCTGTCGCGACCCTCCTACGTGTTCTCCTTCCTGTTCCATGCCCATTGGCTCCATCCTGAATTCTCCTTCATCTTCTTCTGAAGATGATATGTATGTTTCTTCTCCCCCTGTCTCTACCTCTTCCTCAGAATTGTTGTCTTCCTCTCCTCCATCTTCTAAGCTCCCTGCCAGTTCTTGCCTTGCTTTTTTCCTTGGTGTTGTCTCTGTGGTTACTGTAAAAGTGTCCAGGTGTAGCCAATAATACATGGTTGGCTTGTAGGGCTCCACCCGGCTTGAGGCTACAAATCCTCCTCTGTTTTCTAACGCCACTTGAGTTCTCAATGCTTCCAAGAAGAGGGCAATGAGGTGATGGGGCACGTATAGGGTCTTGTGTTTGAGGAGCATGGCTTCCTTCACACGGCTGGAAAGGACTCGGCCCCAGTTATAAATTTTGCCATTACTCAATCCGTGCATGAGGCGTAGCATCCATATTGCAACATCGGATGCTCGGCTTGCTACTGTTAACTTACTCTTTATGATATCCAGGACACATCTCCATTCTGGTGAGGTGAGATAAGATTTCTTCAGGCCCCTTCTATTGCTATTCTACCATAAACTGTTCCATTGCTCTTCTGTGAGTGCGTCGCCGCAAATATGCTCCAGTAGCCACTTCTTTTCTTCTGTAGGCATTCTTGCTGATGGTTTCATAGCTGAATCGCCGCTACTGGGAATGCCGAAAACCTTGCTGAATTCTTTGGGTGCATAAGAAATGACCACTGTTTGTCCCAAATAGTCAATTACTGATCTATGTTTGTCCTGCTCATATCCATGGACCATGGCACGCAGTATAGGCTCGAATTCTTTTAGGTTGAAGATGGGCATGAAAATGATTTTGTCAACTTCTGCTTGCTTCAATGAAATCTTTAGGGGGTGGTCCTCCTCATTGTTTTCCCACCACTTCCTGCACTCGCTTCTAATTACTCCTTCAAACGTGATATTCTCTACATTCACCTGTTCTGATGCCCTCTCTTGGCTTTTCTTACTGGTTCTTGGCATGGTCATTGCTTGCTTGTTAGAAGTGCTAGCTTTGTAATTTATTTCATAACTTCCCCTTTTAGGGTTGCCATGACTCCCTTTCACCATCTTGTGCGTGTATGGTGATGTACCCGAGGGCTGTGGGCCTATACGCTGTGACTGAGGCTAAGGTGTTGTGTACGCTGGTGGTTGCGTGCTTTTTTTTCTAAGTGCCGCCCCCTTTGCGCTGTTGCTCCGTGTTGTGCCGCTGGTGCTGTGTCCTACGCCCCAGCTCCCTCTTGTGCTGCGTACGCCTACCTTCGCCCTGCGTACGCCCTCCTCCCTACTGCGTACCTTGCCTTCCTCCCCGCCGCGTACGCCTTTCTCCCCGCGTACGCCTTGCTCCACGCCGCCGCGTACGCCCTTCTCCCCGTGTCTGCCTTCCTCCCCGCCGCGTACACCTTCCTCCACGCGTACGCCTTCCTCCTCCCCACGTACGCCTCCTTCCTCCACGCGTACGTCTTCTTCCCTGCGTCTGCCTTCCTCCTCCACACGTACGCTCCTCCTCTTGCCGCGTCCGCTCCCCTTCAATCCGGCTCCGCGCTTGTGTCTCCTTGCTGCGTGCTCTCTCTTCCACCTTGTGTACACCCAACCCGTGTACAACGTGTCTCTTTTGCGTGGCCTCAACCTTCTTATGTTTGTCTTTTATTATTATTTTTGATGTTTTGGTTTTGTTTTTTGATATTTTGCCTTGGTCTTTTATTTTTAAATATTTCTGCCTTGATTTTTTTCTTATTCTTTTTCTCTCTCCGTCCTCCTCTCTCTTCATTTTTTCTTTGTGCCACTTTATTTCTATTTGAAAATTGGCTATTTTATTTTTTTCAATCACCACCATTTTAATGGTCACCATATTAATGGCTATGGACTCCCTTTCTTTGTAGATCTTTAGTTTTGATCCATTTACTGGATCTTTGATGGGGCTATCATCCAGGTTGGACAATTTAATAGCTCCATTTTTTCCCACCTCCCTTACCTTGTATGGCCCTAGCCATCGAAGTCTAAATTTACCAAGTCAGAGTTCATTCCAACCATTGTACTTGAGTACCAGCTGTCCTAGCGAGAACTTCATCCGCCTTAGATGTTTATCATGCCAAGCTTTCCTTCTGTTCTGAGCCACTTCTATGGCCCATTGGGCTATTAGGCGGCGCTCATCTAATTTTTGTAATGTCATAAGTCGTTCCTTTAGGCTTTCCTCATCCCCCCATCTGTTCTGCACTGCCATCCGCAAGGTTGGTACAGTGTATTCTGTTGACGGGAATAATCATTATGTTATGTTGTTATATTATGTTTATGTTGTCGTCGGTAATAATGAGTTACAGCGGTCAGTTAGTTGGCCGACGGGTAGGTAGTTGGAGTCGCGACGGTTGTGTCGCACCCCTTCGGGTATTATATATTGTGTACCTTTTCTTCGAAGTGGGATCATGTTAGTAGTGTCAGATGTAATATTGACGACAGATTATAATATGAACATCCTTTGACATTAATGGCAAGCTTATTCTGGTACTTCTCTTGTATTTGCATTGTGTATTACTGTTCAGTTTCTGTATTCTTCTTGTTTACCCAGTGAGGTAAACATTTGGCGTCGTTGCCTAGACGAACTCGGAACGGAAGACACGGATGGCGCACAGACCCAATGGGCCTACCCATTGCTGAAATAAACCCAGAAGTCGACGATGCCCAAACAGAACTCTACATAGGAGAAGACACCGCGACGAGAGAATTTTCAATTCTACTCCAAGTAGCCATTCAGACATTCAGACCTACGTGCGACGAGAGGCGGCGGAGGCGGAAGTCCCACTAAGTGCCGTGTGGACAGCGTTGGAAGTGAGTCCGGAGGTAAATCGGTTGATGAACCATCTCCCCCGATTGCTAGCACAAGCATCGTTGGCACAACAAGCTCGCCTGGAGGAGATTGCCCAGGAAGAGCGACGCCAAGAAATTTTGCAACAGTACGAGGAACGGGAAGCAGAACGAGATGGCGCCAGGTCAGGGGCATTTGAACCGTGAGCCATACGGGGCGGAATAAAGAACACTTATTGTAATAATTATGTCATATTGTTGGCATAAACTTGTCTTCCACATTATGAGTGAATAAAAGTGTTCTATTTTTTATGTCATTAAGTATATAGAAAGCGGTCTGGGAATTAATGCCCAATACACTGAATAAAGACAAAAATAAGCAACAATATATAGATGAACGTGCAATAGCCCAACGTGCCTTGATCCTTGAACAGCAAGCGGAAAGGCGACAGAGGTATAAGCGAAGAGAGGAGGAACGCTCCGAAGGGGACGGTGAGGCCAGCGGCCACCCACGGAGTCGGGAGGAGTTACTTGCGGAAACCCGCTGTAGGATAGAGTGTACCAAAACTCAGTTGAAGGATTTGAGGGACTTGCCACACACACCAGAGGCTAGGAAAACTCCAAGGAGTGGGGAGGAGGCAGAAGAGGGAGAAGACACCGGGGCTGCCAGGAGTGTCGGAGGGACACCGGGGCACGGCGGTCAAGCACCCCTTATAGGATCTGACCCATCCGGAGTAGGACAACAGCCACCAGTAGTAAAAAGGCAAGGTATGGCACAAAAACAAAAACTTCCAAAGTTCCATGGGGATGGGAAAGAAGACCCTGTCCGCCACTGTCGCACTTGTGAAACAATTTGGGGAGCGAATGGTGTTACCGATGAGGACGAGTGGGTAACACAGTTTCCCGCAACCCTGAGGGGCGTAGCCATCGACTGGTTTTCGGATACGGATAAGGCTAAAATTAGCACATGGGCAGACTTGAAGAAGGAATTTCAAGCAGAGTTTCATCTCCTAAGAGACGATAATGAGATCGTAGCCGAAATCTACGGCACGAAACAGAGAAAGGACGAGACTGTTCGAACCTACAGCCGGCGGCTCAAAGAGCTGCTAGGAAAGATGGAGAACCAGCCGGCAGACAGACTGAAAAAACGGTGGTTCGTGGAAGGTCTAAAGAAATCCCTTAGACGAAAAATGAAGATAGTACCTCCTTCATATTCCGACGCCTATAATAGGGCAATGGATTTAGAAAGTGAACAGAAGATGTCCAAGAAGAAGAAAAATAAATCCTCGTCGGAGGATGATTCCTCTTCTGACAAAAGTGATAGCAGTGATGACGACTCTAATCGGAAGGTACGGGCTCTCCAGAAAGATATGGAGCGAATGATGAGAGAGATAAAGGCAACCAAAGGAAGCACAAGCAAGGGCGACGAAGGGGAGTTATGGTGCACGGACTGCCGTACCGACAGACACACCAAGGGGTCTTGTCCGAAAAAAGCATTTTGTGATATTTGCCAGATTGTCGGACACCTTACCAAGGAGTGTCCGTACAATATGAGGACCCGTAACCAACAGGTTCTCTTTACAGAACCACTTGCGTCAGCCGGCACGTCCCAGCCTGCGAGCAACAACGCCTCGTCTGGCGGCTATCGAAACAACAGGCGAGGAAGAGGTCATAATAACAATACCAATAACGGAAGCCGTATCCAGTATGACGCCAAGGGCCGGCCAATTATCCAATGTAGGGCCTGTAATCAGTGGGGGCACTTCGCCCGTGATTGCACAAAGGAAGCCACCCCTCAGTACCTCTGCCGTTGGTGTGGGCCAGGCGACCATGAGGACGCAAATTGCCCACAGGCAAGGGTTAATCTCCACAACATTGAGAAGGCTGAGAAGACTAGTGAGAAAGAAGTACTGGCAATCACTCACGCCCAGACGAAAAAAGCCACTTATCCCGACCTCCGTACGGAGAAGGAGAGATTACGGGAGGCAAAGGCCAATATTGAACGTGAGATGACGACCGAACGACGGGACAACGAGGTGGCAAGTACATCATCCCGTACGGAAGCAGAAAATAGCATCATTGGGCAAATCTTGCAGATGGAGGTGCCGATAAAGGTAAAAGACCTTCTAGACTCTATGCCACAATTGAGGACTGCCATCCTCACCAATGTGCAAAGCACTACATCGTCGAGTGCACCACAGGTAGGGGTTCCCGCCACCGCATCGTCGAGTGCACCACAGGTAGGGGTTCCCGCCACCGCATCGTCGAGTGCACCACAGGTAGGGGTTCCCGCCACCGCTACGAAGAGTACACCACAGGTGGAGGTTTCCGTCAGCCCTTCGACTGACCCGATGTTACTAGCCTTGAGCAGTGGTAGACACCCAGCTGTGGTAGAAATGGGTATCCGTGGGACCATTCTGAAGGACACCATTGTGGACGGTGGATCTGGGGTGAATGTACTACCAGAAGAAACATGGAAGCGGCTAGGGAAGCCCACCCTGTGGCCACCCACATTCAACCCGGTGGGAGCGGACCAACACGGCATTAAGCCACTCGGCCTGTTGATGGCCCAGCAAGTGACAATTGGTACGCAACCATTCTTGTTAGATTTCGTGGTTATTCCCTCGAAGAAGAAAGGCTATGACGCCATCCTGGGGAGAGTGTGGTTGATCAACGCGAGGGTAAACCACAATTGGAAGAAAAATACACTTTCCATGGAGAAGGGAGGGCGAAAATATACCATTGACCTACACACCCAAGATGTCGGCGAAGAGCTCGCCTCTTCCGACTCGGACTCAGAGCACTCTAATAAAGGGGAAGGGGGTCCCGATGAAAGTAAGGGCAAGAACGCGATGGAGCCGAACAGTGAAGGGGTGCTAGAATTGGAGGGATGTTCTGAAGATGAGGTATGCTCACTTAACGGGCTCTTCCACTGGCAAATGGAGGATTACGAAATGTTCCAAAGCTACAGGCTCGAAGTAGAGGAACCAGAGCAACCAACAGAGGTGTACCTGTCGGAATACAGAGAATATTGGAAGGGAGACGCCCCAAACCCTGGCGACGTAAATAATCCGAAGAGTGTCGGCAACGATTGGAACCCTGTGTGGAAGGCCGCAGCCTTCAAAATCTTTATTATCCTTCTTCTTATGTACGGGAAGGAGGTCGTGGTCCCTATAGAATTTGTGGTTCCAGGTCTTCTGATGGCCATTGAAAATAGAACTGCCACCAACGGGTACAAATTGAAACCCTACCAAGCGAAGCGCGCAGGGGACCCGAGAGGCCGGACGGACACCCGAGAGCCCAAAGGGGGACCTAAGCGGATGGAAGGGGACTTGAGAGGCGAGGCAGGCGACTCAAGAGGCACAGGACCACAACAGGAAACCCTTGGGCAAGGAAAACTGAGAAGGATGAAGGGCGATCTCAGAGACAAGGGACCTCAGCAGAAGACTCTCTAGCAGAAAAAAACGAAAAAAAAAGAGACAAAAATAAAAATAAAAAAAATTGTATGGCCGTACGGGTCAGCTGACCGTAGGAAAAAAAAAAAAAAAAAAAAAAAGAAAAGAGAGAAGAAAGCCACGGTGGAACCACCGTACGGTAGCACCACCGTGCGGTGGCAACACCGACGGTGGAACCACCGTGCGGTGGCAACACCGACGGTGGAACCACCGTGCGGTGGCAACACCGACGGTGCGGCCACCGGCGGTGGAACCACCGTGCGGTGGCAACACCGACGGTGCGGCCACCGGCGGTGGAACCACCGTGCGGTGGCAACATCAACGGTGGCACCATCGTGCGGTGGCAACACCGGTGGAACCACCGTACGATGGTTCCACCGCGGTGGCAACACCGACGGTGGCACCACCGTGCGGTGGCAACACCGGTGGAACCACCGTGCAGTGGAACCACCGTACGGTGGAACCACCGTGTGGTGGAACCATCGTACAGTGGGACGTCCGCCACCGTACGATGGTTCCACTGCTGTCGCGGAGCACAAAGACATAAACGCAGCCCCCGCACAAACAAACACAGTCATACGGTGGAGGGTGTTGACCGCACGATCGGAGGTGCCAGTGCTATGTTGACCGTACAGGAAGGTTGTATGGCCGGGATGCCATCGGGGACATTACAGTACCTAAAAAAAAAAAAAACGACGACGGCCAGATTTAAAATGATTTGCTGGAGTCTGGAGCCTAGACACTGAAAATATTGGAGTGTAGAAGAAGGGTTTTGACATCATAAAATATCACAGAAATGATGCGCTGCCCCTTGACCCCGCTGGGGGCGTTGCCCCCAGACCCCCAGTTTATTTTGAGCTACAAAAGACCACGGGAAGTGTTGTGGTTGTTCGTATTGTGCGAAAGAAGCCCACAGCTAAGCATTGGCAGGGAAGCCATAAGCCGTAGAGGGAGACGGATTTGGAGGTTGCGAACAAACAGAGTTTGAGGGAAGGCATTGCAGGTCCGCGCAATTGTATGACACCAGGGAGTTATTTAGTTCAGTTTTTAGCCTTTGGGGAGTGTGATGGAGGGTTTGAGGTGGCTCCTAGCATTTGTGCCAACGGATTGTGGCCACCTCCAGGCATGACTGGTACGCTTTGAGGAACTCGGAGTATGTCTCGGCTGGACGTGAGGCTGCCTTGGTGGATGCACAGAGGGCTCGGGAGGAGCTGACCACCAGGTTGGAGGCAATAGTCGCGTGAGACTTAGTTCAACGTACCCAGGAGTTGGATGCCGAGAGAGCAGCACGGGTGGCTATCGAGGACAAATTGGCTAGGGAGACAGAATCATTTGAGTAGCAGTTGGTGGAAGCTGAGACTGAAAAACGTGTTTTGCAGACAAGTTTGGGTTAGGCACAGGAGGACTGTGATGGCAAAGGAAGCAATATTGGTGAATTCCGCACTTGAGCATCGGATGGTAGCCGAAAAGGGTTTTCAGGCGAGGACGCAGCGAGTGTATAAGATCCGGGCCCGGCTGGCGTCAGTAGTTCCTGCCGTTCATCTCTATTTTGTATTAAGTCGTCGGAGTCGACTTCTTTTCTTGGGGGGGATGATGTTGACGGGAATAATCATTATGTTATGTTGTTATATTATGTTTATGTTGTCGTCGGTAATAATGAGTTACAGCGGTCAGTTAGTTGGCCAACGGGTAGGTAGTTGGAGTCGCGACGGTTGTGTCGCACCCCTTCGGGTATTATATATTGTGTACCTTTTCTTCGAAGTGGGATCATGTTAGTAGTGTCAGATGTAATATTGACGACAGATTATAATATGAACATCCTTTGACATTAATGGCAAGCTTATTCTGGTACTTCTCTTGTATTTGCATTGTGCATTACTGTTCAGTTTCTGTATTCTTCCTGTTTACCCAGTGAGGTAAACATATTCTACTGCCATTACTGCCTCATGTCCATACATAAGCTGAAAGTGGGTGTGTGTAGTTGTTGCTTTGTACGTTGTCCGGTAGGCCCACAATACTACTGGTAATCGCTCTTCCCAATCTCCTTGCTCTACTCCACATGTCTTGTAGAGAATAGATACTAGTACTTTGTTGGTGGACTCCGCTTGGCCATTCGCCCTGGGATAGTATGGACTAGACAATGTGTGGAAAATCTTGAATTCTGTTGTCATATTGCGTATCACTTGATTGACAAAGTGTACCCCCCTATCACTTGTGAGTTGCAGGGGTATCCCGAACCGGGTCACAATGTGTTCATAGAGGAACTTGGCAGTGCTCAAGGTTGTGTTGTCGGGTAAAGCTCTGGCTTCGGCCCACTTAGTGAGGTATTCTGTAGCCACCACAATGTAGTGGCATCTATGTCTTTGCTCGTCCTCATAGGTCCTACGAAATCCAGTCCCCATCTTTCGAACAATTTCTGTGGTTGGGACGGGAACAGGGGCATGAAGTCTCGTTTGAGTGGCTTACCTGCCCTTTGGCACGTGTCGCAGCTGGTCACCCATTCCCTCGCATCCGCATAAAGTGTAGGCCACCAGAGCCCTACTAACAAAATTTTCCATGCCGTGGTATCTGGCCCCATATGTCCTCCGGCTAGTCCTTCGTGAGATTCTCTTAGGACTCCAGGAATTTCTTCCTCTAGGACACATCTTCGCAGGATACCACCTGGACCTAGTTTATATAGGAGCCCGTGGATCAATTGGAACGTGGCACTTTTTAGTGCGAGCTTCCTTCTCTCGCTTGGGCTCATGTCACCTGGAAATGTTGTTGTAGAAAGATACTGCCCGAGTTTCTCGTACCAGGAAGGTAACACGGCTATCTTGAATAATTGGCCATCGGGGAAATCTTCGCTCACTCCTCCTTCTCCTGGCTCCCCGGATTTTATTCTAGACAGGTGGTCAGCCATTACGTGACTTTTCCCTGGTCGCACCACGACATTGAAAGCAAATTCCTGAAGCAAGATCAACCATCGGCTTACCTGTCCTTGAATAACCGGTTTGTTCACCAGGTACATGAGTGCTTGGTGATCCACGAAAAATGTGAATGGTGTGGCCAAAAGATAATGGCGGAACTTCTGTACTACATATACCATTCCCAAGGCTTCCCTTTCCGTGGTGCTATAATTTCTTTCTGCTTTTGACAGTAACCTACTAGCAAAATATATTAGGTGGTCTAAGCCTGAGGATCCGGGTTGCGTTAAGATGGCTCCAATTGCAAAGTTAGAAGCGTCCACATGTACATGAAATAGGTGCACTTACCAATCTGGTTTTGAGTTCTTGGAAGGCTTCGTTCTGCTCCTTGTCCCACACAAATGGTTCCCCTTTCCTTGTTAGGCGTTCAAGTGGAAGGGACACTTCTGCAAATCCTTTAATGAACCGTCAGTAGTACCCAACATGGCCAAGGAAGGATTTGATCCCCGTAACATCTGTTAGGCTATCCATGTCGAGAATAACTCTGATCTTATCTGGGTCTGTTTTTAACCCTGCCTTACAGACTATGTGGCCGAGTAATCTCCCCTGTGGCACTAGGAACCTACATTTCTTGGGATTGAGTGCCAGTCTTGCTCGTCGACACCGGTCCATGCATTCCCCCAATATCCTCAAATGGTTTTCCTTATCACTATATACTGACCAGTAGTCCAGGAAGGCCTTGAAGTTCCCAATGGCCATTTTGTCAAAGATGTGGAGTATGATCCTCTGGAAAGTGGTTGGGGCGTTGCATAGCCCAAATGGCATACGGTTGTACGCAAAAACTCCATCTTCCACAATAAATGTGGTTTTGAGTTTGTCCTCCTCCGCAATGTTGATCTGGTTATAGCCGGAAAAGCCGTCCATGAAGGAGTAAATCTCATGCCCTGCTACCTCTTCGAGGATGCTATCAGTAAACGGTATCGGAAATGGGTCCTTAATGGTTACAGCATTTAAGCTTCTGAAGTCCACGCAAATGCGGATCTTGTTTCCTTCCTTTTTCAAGGAAATAACAATGGGAGAAACCCATTCACTAGTTTGCACTCGGAAAATGATCTCGACGTCTAGCATTTTTTCTATTTCTTCTTGTACCTTGGCCGCATAGTTCTTATTCATGCGATAGGGGCATTTCCGCACAGGTCTTGCCCCTTCTATCAAAGGTATTCGATGTACGCATAGTTCCGGTGGTACTCCCTTCAGATCTTTATAAGTCCAGGCGAACACATCTTTATACTCCAAGAATATCTTAAACGCCGCCGCCTTTAGCACAGGGTTCCAATCATCTCCAACCATTATCACTCTTGGGTCCTTTTCATCTCCCAAGTTGGTGCTCTGAACCTTTGGTTCCTCGTATTGTACCACTTCTTTCTCAAATTGGTGTGCCGATGTGCTGTCTACTTCTACGCCTCCTTCCTCGTATTCCGCAAATTGTGGCGGGTAGGTGCCATCGTTTCCTAACTCGAGGATTTCCAATACATTGCACTCTGGTTGGAAGATCTCATAATCTTCCATCTGCCAGTGGAATAGTCCACCTAGAGAACTCGTTTCATCTTCTGAGCAATTACCGAGGCGGAGCACCCCTTCTTCATTGGGCTCTATCTCGCCTTTTTCCCTTATGGTATTCTCCTCCGAGTCAGAATCTAAGGCCATTTCTTGACTCACCTGCTGGTTTCGCAGGTCAATGACATATTTGTTTCCCTCACTTTCAATGGAAAGGGTTTTTTTTTTCCAGTTGTGGTCTGCTTGGCCGTGACCAGCCATCCTCTTCCCAAAAGTGCATCATATCCCTTCCGCTCCAACGATATGACCATGAAATCTAAAAAGAAGTGTTGTGTCCCGATAGTTACCTTTTGGCCCATAAGCGTGCCCAATGGTTTGATGCCATGTTGATCGGCTCCTACGAGGTGGAAGGCTGGCGGCCAGAGTGTCGGCCTCCCCAAGGTTTTCCATGTCTCCTCAGGTAGCACGTTTACCGCAGACCCTCCGTCCACGATGGTGTTAGTAAGCCTGAACCCGAGAATCTCAATTTCTACTACGGCTGGTGTCCTGCCTACCCCTACTGTCATCAACATAGGATCATTAGTCTCCTTTGAGTGGTTCCTTCCTTCCATTTCCTCCTTGTGGTTCGGCGTCTTCCCCTCCTTCCTAGTCTCCTCCACTTGTTTTATAGCTATCCGTAGTTGTGGTAGTGTTTGCAACAGATCCACTACGCGGACCGGCACCGTGGTTTGCAGTAGCTGTTTCATTATGGTTGTTTCGGAGTCGGTTCGTATGGTGTTGGTGGTTTTGTCGGGTGCTGGCTTTCTCCATTCCTCACTCATTTCCCTTTCTACTTCTCTCTGTGCCTCTTTTAGTCTTCCCTTCTCTATGCCTGGGTCGGGGTATATTAGTTTCCTTGTATGAGATCGAGTAATGGCTAGTACTTCTGAGCACCGTGCGTCTAGTTCCGGCCGTACTACCTCCAACATGTTCACGCCTTTCTGTCTTGGACATTTTGTATCTTCGTGATTGCCCGGCCCACACCATTTGCAGAGTAGCCCTCCTTGCCCAGCACCACTCTAGCAGTCGCGTGCAAAATGGCCCCATTCGTTACATCATCGACATTGTATCATTGGTCTTCCTTTTGCATCGTATTGGATGCGACCCCGTGGTGTATTATTATTGCTGCTGTTGTTACTTCCCCTCCGCCTGGTCCTATAGCCGCCTGGTGACGCATCTGAGTTTGTGTTCTTGGTGGGTGTAGTGGGTGGTGTTGCCTGTTCTTGAGTATAAAGTACCTGGGCACTCCTAGCCTTCAAGTTGTAGGGGCATTCCTTAATAGCATGCCCCAACACTTGGCAGATGTCACAAAAAGCTTTCTTTGGACAATTGGTTTTTGTGTGTCCCTCCAGTTTGCACTCTGTGCACCAGAGGTCTCTGCCCTCCCTACTTTCTTCCTTTTGCGTCCTCATTTCCCGCATCATCCGTCTCATATCCTTCCGGAGTGCTTGTATCGTACATGACTCCTCCTCGCTCTCCTGATCACTACTATCTTCATCGCTTGTACGCTTCTTGCCCTTTGATGTCTTGTTCTCACTTTCAATATCCATGGCTCTATTGTATGCCTCCATGAAAGTGGATGGGGGTACTACCTTCATCTTTTTCCACAGTGATGGTTGCAGACCCTCAATAAACCATCGCTTCTTTAACCCGTCGGCCGAGGTATTATCCATTTTGCCAATTAATTCTTTTAGTTTGCGGTAGTAGGACCGTACCGTCTCACTCTTGCCCTGTTTGGTGTTGTATATTTCTGCTACGATCTCGTCATCGTCCCGCAGTAGCCAAAACTCCTCCTCAAATGCCTTAGCAAGTCTTTTCCAGGTATCCTTTGAAGTGATGGGTAGGTCCGTGTACCAATCAATGGCAATACCCCAGAGGGTGGCTGGAAATGCTTTCAGCCAGTTATCCTCATCATCCTCGCCATTGGCCTGCCATATGGTGACACAAGTTTTACAGTGGCGGGCGGGATCCTCCGATCCTAGTCCATTGAATCTGGGGAGTTTCTGTTTTTCGGAGTTATGTGCCATCTTCCTCGTACTCCCCGAGTTGTCCTGGGAATTGTTGAATGACTCGGTTGGCGCGGTTGTTTGTTCCCAATTATCACTGCTACCTAATGCCTCTGGGCTGTTGTGACTCCTGTCCCACGCTTGTGTATGTTGTCGAGAACCTTCCGCCACGCTCCCTCTTTCTTCCACTATCTTGTAGAGTTTCAGGCGCCTCTCAAGTTGTTCTTGGATCCGCAGGGATCTTCTTACTATGTCTTCTTGGTTCCCTTCTTGTTCCTCCAGGGCTTCTCGGTTTCGATCTTTGTTTAGTGTATTTGGCATTAATTTTTGGAATTGCGGCAGTTTCGTCGTTGTGTATAGTCCCTCTGTTCTTCTTCCCTTTGATTCCTTTCTTTATACTGTTGGAGCACTTGCTGCCTGCGTTGCTCCCTTCGTGTGTTCTCTCGTTCCTCTTCACGTTCCACGAGGACACGTGCCAACAACCTTGGAAGGCTACCCAGGAGATCATGTACTGCCTGGTTCACGTTGAGTTCCGCCCATACCGTATCAGCCGAGACAGCGCTTAGTTCCGCTACTTGCTGTACGTACCGGTCCACAGAAACGTCCCACGCGTGAATCAGGTCCTATGTCAACTGATCCTCCCCGGTTACTTCCGTGTTATCTTCTATGTCACTGTCTGTCACCAAGATATTTTGGTCGAATGGACGACCCATTATACTTCCATCCCGCCAGCTTTCCCTCCTCAGACCTTCAGGTTCGACTTAGGCAACGGCGCCAAAATGTTAGTGGCCTAAGTGGTTCAGGTGGTAGCATAGGGAACATCAATATACAATGTACAATACCAAAGCATCACAATTTATTAACATGGAACCAATAACGCACAACACAGTATACCCGAATAGATTTGTGTAACACAGGTGTATATCATATTCCTCTCCAAATCCCATCTCCCCACAATGTGCTACAAGTTTACAATATAAAGAGTTCGCGGTTGGTTAGGCCACCAACCGTCCGGCAACTAACTACCCGCAGAAACAACTTAATACTATTATTTTCTATTAAAGCATTAAAAAGCCTTATTTACTAATTAACTGATTAACTGGCTTACAGTGTTCTGCCAGGACAACACTTCATACTTCATTATTCCATTGCTTTCTCTTTGATCAACTGAGGCAAAGCTGGTCCATAGAACATATCTCTGATCGGCTCTCACTGATGGACCAAGAGTGTCATAAAATGACAACAGGACCCTCTAACCATCTGAGTTAGCCTACGAGGGCCAATGATAGGCTAAGCATTCATAAAACGAGAGCGGCTAAAAAGGGGGCATTACAAAAGTGACTATCGGGTTGGACCCAAGGAAACAAATAATAAATATAAATACTTTGGTCAAAGTAGTTAATTCAAATGATTAAAGTGGGGATTGTTTGAATTAAATTGAGTCACTTCGTGGGTAAATGGGCATATGCATAGATATTTGTGCTTAGGCATTCATAGGTTGCATATGTCAGTTATTCCATGGTTGCACAAATTTCACATGTTGGCCACAAATCACTAGACTCCTCATGATGGTTTGGGATCCTCTCATTCCATTGATGCTGTCTCTTTCTCTCTTTCGTTTTGGAATATAGAGAAGGGATGGAAGAGGTTTGGTAGACAATGTTCTATTTATTTTTTGTTGCTAATTCACTTGCCACTGTAGCAGGGTGCCCTAAAGCTGTTCTCCCTTAATACAGATTCCTTCCTTACACCTTTGTGACAAACTGTTGCAATGCTGTTATGTATAGTTTAATACTTATTAGTATATGTATATGTATGTATCTAGATATATATATATATATAGACACACACACACACACACACACACACACACACACACATACATCAGTCAAAAGCAACAACATATTATTAATCATCAGTAAGCAGATATAACTAACATTCATCGTGCTATGTATAAAGAACTCATAGCAAACCACGAGTATGTTTGAACTGCTGTATATTTAATTATTAATCTTAAATCTAATTTGATCGATGCCTCCTTGAATGCATAAGTGTTGTTCTCTTATACTCCTTCATTGGGTTTGGAAGGTTATGTCACCGCCCCCTCAAGAGTGGTGTCTCCTAATACTGTCTTTTGCCCCTTAACAACCACTTGTTGTTTGGGTGTAATTGTATCCCCATCAGTAATTAATAACACATGTATTAATTTAAACATGAACCTTTTCCATGCCCCTTAATCTTATCGCTGCATTATTATCTTATATAGGGATCACTGTTTGTTAATTGACAATGAAATCGCCGCCTTAATTGGAATTGCTCCTCAATAATAATTATATGTGCTTTTGTAAAGTGATTGCTGTATCTATCAACCTATCTACTGGTTCTGGGTGAGATTGCTTTCTCCCGATGGGATACAAATCATTCCCTGCCCTTTGCTATTTGTCTTGGTCTGATCTGAATAACAGAAACTTGTGAAGTCTTATGAAAAGGCAATTTTCTCCATATCTAATTTTATCATTCTTATTTCAGATATATTCCTATGTTTGAGCAGTGTTATTTTGGTCTGTTAATCGACCCTTAATAGGATCTTTGATTTATTCTATTGAGTCTGAAGGGCCGCAATCTGCCTGAGATAAAGGTTGTGATCTAATTGTTTTACAAGCTACAATCTATTTTGATGGGGCCATGACAATGACTCTTATTCTTTATTGGAAAATCTCTTTTAAAATATTTTATAGCTCTGAACTGTTATGGAAAACGTTTGGCTGCTATGATTAGAATTTTTAATATGCTATCATTTGTGATACTGGAATGATGTAATCCATGTTATGAAAAGAAAAATGAAGTGAGTTTATGCACTATGCTTGATGAGTAAATGACAGTTCGAATACCTTCTTCATATGTTTGTGATTGTGATTCTGTATGTTGTTAGAATATTGATTGAGTTGAAGGTGGTGTTTGAGTATGATATTGTTCAATTTAACATGGAGATTATCAAGTTCAGAGCTTGCAAAAGAGACTTGTTAAGGAAAGGGTACAAACACAGTGAGAGGCATGCAAGGCATCGTGATGCTACTTTTGCTTCTACTAATTATAATGTTGTTTCTACTAATGATTACTTGATTTCTGGTATTGATGAGCTTGTTTATGTTAAATCTAATCACATCAACCTTCATATTTTTAGTGATCATGTTAAAATTATGCTTATGGTGATCACGTTATGTTTATGATCATGATGACTCTACTACTAAGATTGGGGTGTTTCAGAGCTCACAAAAGAAATTGGTGCATTTTTTCTTCACAAAAAATATTATACTGGTGGAAATATTGGCCAAGTTATTGATCATCCTCTTGAGGAAAATTTCAACAAAAAAAGCAAAGGTATCAATTATTCAAAGTGTTCACAAAACTACAGTACATTTCCCTGTGGAAGAAGATATCAAAGTCCCAAAGAGCTCTAATGATCATGCCAAGGAGTAGAAAAAGAAGAAAACATGTCACTATTGTGGTGAGAAGGGGCATGGTGTGCAGCAGTGCTTCATAATGCTAGGAAATGAAAACAAATATCATGGGAATTTCATACATTCGTGGAGAGGAGTCAATGTGTGAACCAATCATCATTTGGAAGAGAAAAAAGCGCTTTCTTTCTCTCAACTCAACATATACGAAGCATGTATAGGTTCTTGAAGTTATGATAATAGCTATAGACTTGACCATAACAATCAATGAAGGAATCCAGATGGCATCGTTGGACTGACAAGGACATTGATGGATTCATTTGGCTCTTGCCAATAATTATTAATTGTATAGCTCGTTAAGAGGTCATGAAGGTGATGTGTTTTGCATCTAGAGTCAGTTGTGACTCCTATTGGCACTCTTTATTGAAGAATAATCTAGTCATCTTGATCCACCTAAAGATGCATGAGACTTGTTGATTGATGTGCTGGAGATGGCATTCTGAAGCCTGGGGGTATTTGATTCTCATCATTCGTAGGCTTTTTAATTCTTTGTTGGATAGATGATCTTGTGCATATCGCATCCATCCCATTGAGAGAGCATCACTATATTGATTTCATCTTACTTCCAAAGTTAGTACAAAAAAATGTAAGATATCATTTATCCAAGCATGGTTGACTTCAATTTTCCATGATGGTTGTGGTAGTTTAAGCCTTATTATCATCACTATTGTTGACTTGATGATTTCAGAATTATAAGCCTCAAACCTAGGAAGCTGTGGCAAATTTTAACCTGTCTATATTAACTTCAATATTTCCAGGTTTGTAAGGCCTAAACAGACAGTTCCGTGGCAAATCCTGACTATGGCACATTGACTTTTTACTTTAGATTGTGTTGCATTCAGAGAAAAACCACATTTTGTGGTGTTTGGAGTGATCACCTTATTGTTCAGGTACTCTGAAAGCTTCAACACTGGGCTATCATCATTAAATGGGTAGACCTGAGATTCTTCTTTTCAGGGATGTTGATTGGGAAAAGGGTATGACAACCTCATTTCCTTTATGATAACAGAACAATCTCTTTTCTCATATGTGAGAGGGAGCTAACTTTTATTTCTCAAAGAACTGAGACATGGGACAAAACGTAGAAGATGGTCAATTCTGTAACAATGACAACAAATCAATAGTTTGTCAAAATGCTGAAGCTGCTGGTAGCTATCATAAGTTGTCACTAGGGGTGATGTTAAGACAATTTTTATTTTAGAAGGTCCATGTTGTCCATGCCATGTTCTTTTGGTTCTCCAAGTTTCATTTTGAGGGGTATCTTAGGCTGTGGGAAGCTCATCTTGTCACGTCCATTTAATATGGCATTGAGTTATGTGTAGCTTATGTGCATGACTTGCGTATTTGATATGCCTTGCATGTAGAGCTTGAACTTACAATCATATGCAGATTAGTACCTCGACAACCCAAACTTCCCTATTGTAACTCATTTGGACATGTCTAAATAGGGTCAATGCTTCCCACCATATAAAAGAATTGACTCATCTTTTATCCATTTTATATAGTGATATTCTTCTGTAGTGTCTCTTGATGCCTCTACATATTGGCATTCTTTCTTATACTTGTAGAGTTATTTTTTTGTTAAATTATAAACCAGTATTTCTAAGTCTTGTTGCAGCTATAAATAGTAAATATAATCCAAAACCCCCTCAAAAATTATTACAAAAAGAAAATAGAAAATAATTCTGAAGTAAAACAGAATACATACAGTATCATAATGCGACTGAAGACAAGATGGAAAAGACTTCAAAATAGCACAAAATAGATCAGCCGCATTATTCTGCAGAGTCAAATGCAAAGTAGATGTCAATTCATGGATCTTTATAACATGTGTAAATACCACTTCCATCTCAATGATTTATAATATCAGTACACTTAAAATATATATATTGAAAATCAATGCATTAAAGTAACAGTACACAAAATGTTTTTACAAGCAAAAATAGTTTGCAATATTATGTTTCGGTCGATAAGATTGTAGTAAAAGCTTTACTTAGAAGGGATAGAAAAATTTCCACATCACAAATACAACAATTTTATTTCATGAAAAGGAGGAATTAAATCTTATTTACAGCTAACAAGAATAGCCAAGGAAAGGTTCATAAAAAACCATTTTTTAGGTAAGAAACTATGCTTTATATCAGCTATCATTTGCCTGCTGTGTTCTGAGTACAATGCCAAAATCTCAGCAAGATTTTTTTTTCTGTTACCTTTTCCTTGAGAATAGATAAGAACAGGCCCATCATCAATATTTTATAGGAATTCCCCAACATCTACCTACATCAGGCTTCTTTCAGCTACAATGTTGAGGTTTAATTCATAAAATTCATTTAGTAGGGGGTGCATGTTTTCTTAAAACAAACTGCAAACCAGTTTATTTAATCTGGAGATTTGTCAATCAATCATGTTAGCAGGTTCAGAACTTCCTAAAGTGGCTGGTCCATATATTATACCAGTCATACTAACCTGTTCTCTGATGTCACATACCAATGTCACACAAACAGTGATCATATCATCAAAAATTCTGGTATTTGTCTTTTTGTGACAAAATCGAAATGGAAGTCCTTGAGTTGA
The DNA here is from genome assembly GCF_030272615.1 of Cryptomeria japonica. Lineage (NCBI taxonomy): Eukaryota > Viridiplantae > Streptophyta > Pinopsida > Cupressales > Cupressaceae > Cryptomeria > Cryptomeria japonica. The sequence continues at coordinate 10,300,745 of NC_081407.1, forward strand.
CCCATGTAATGTCCCCACTTTAGCAGTTGACCAAGCATATGTGCGTTAGCCTAGCTCTACATGGTCCCGAGGGCTAACGAAGGGTTTAAAGGGATCCTAAAGTGTTTTGGCCTAGTCATTTCCAGTTCAGGCCAAAATAGAGTTGATTTACTTAGTTTCAGGCATACTTACTATTTTTAGTAGGTCAACAGGACACAACGGAGGCTAGTTCTAGTGATTGGATTCGATACTCCTTGGCGAGAGCTCTCCGACAAGTTATCAATCGCACTATTCGGAGTCCGATTGCTAGTATATTTTAATGCCGGAAGTGTTATTAAAGTAACATTTAATTTAATTGTAAACTATTAAAGTGTTACTTTAATATTTATTTGCAAATCAAAGGGGCATCCAAGGGAGACATAAGTGAATATTTTAATATGTTTTATATTGCACATGTTTTATCCCACATTGCTTAAGTGAGTTGGGTCGACCTTTGGAGAAAGAATAAAAGGAAGCTTTTGTGGCTTCATTCAGCATGTTGAATATGAGAAGAATTGGTATGTGTGAGTTGCAAATCCGTTCTTAGCATTAAAGGACGTCTATCTTCTCTTGTGACATTCTAGACGTCATTCCCCTGGGGTTTGGCCTTTGGAATCCATCGCTATCAGCTTCATTATCAGGCAGATTGGGTGCATTTCCAGCTACAGGCAGATTTAATGTTTGTTCATATCTTCTTCCCTACTTGTCCGATGCTTATGCCATTTTGAGGAGATGATTTTATGAAGATATTGGACCTATTGAAGACAAATTAATATTGCTGCAACACTATTCACACGGGTACTATTCATGTCACTGTAGCAGCAAGATTGAAAATGATTGCTGGAATATTATGTCAATAATGTTGGAATAATTAGTGAGTTGATAATCTGCCATGTATTCTATTTTATTAAAATCTGAAAATAACATCTTATCAGCAGTAGTTCAATTTTCAGTTTGCATATTATTGTAGTTTCATTCTTGTCCATATTCTGTGATTTCAATTCCATGTAAAACAAACCAACATTTCATTTTCGGAGCCATAAGGGAATTTAAAACATTAAACGGAGAAATAAGGAGTTGGATGCAAACTATTTGATAAAATTCCTAGCAGCAATTGGTATGGTTTTTGGGCATTCCAGGGTGTCCATTACAACCCATGCTTATACCCTACTATTGCAATGTAAACCTGAGCTAACAGTCAGCAGTGTTGTCACACTAGTATTATAAATTCCAGCAGCATAAATAAATAAATTAACAGAATAACTCAAACAAATAAACAGGACATGCATTAAGCAATTAACACGTGACACAAAGGTTTAGCTGGGGAAAACCCAAGTGAGTTGTAATATGCATCCTTTTTTTTGGTTTCTGTTTTGCAATTGTCTGTAGAAGTGAGAGATGTGCACAATATTTGTTTGATAATAGAAATACTTGCAGCAATTAAATAACTCAGAAAATGATAACATTCAGAAAACCCACAAAGCTCAAATAACTCAGATTTAATTTCAGAACTGTAGATACAATATGTCATGAAAATACGAGCAACAAAGTTCATGAAATTACATTAAAAATACAAGTCAAGCATACCAATTAAGTCCAGCAATATAGAAGTCTGATCTAGCACTGAAATCTGCAAATTGGCAATCAAGAAATAGAATGCCACACTCCAGAAAAACCCTTCAAAGGCTGCATAATGAATAGGAATGCTGACGCAAGTCCAAACACCTCCAAAACCGCAAAACCTTGCCCAAAATCCTGTCAGCCCCTTACCCAGCTCCCACATCTTTCCTAGGGCAGTATGGCCAGCAAGGAAGAGTAAGGCCAACTCAAAATGGCCTCAGAAATCTTCAATAAAATCAATATTTCTCCTTAATCTGCCTCTCCAAACAATCTCAGATAATGTGTAGCTCTGAACTGAAGAAGAAGAATAAATCATAACATTAAAGCTCAAATGTGATCCCTGAATGAAACCACCCAAAATCCTCCATATTGGTTCTCTCACCAATGTGGAAGATGTCCTCTGCAAGGGATTTCATCCTCACAAAGCTTCAGATTGAACAAGTTCAACGAGCAAAGAAGACTTTCAAATATCAATACAAAGCATGAAGAAATGAACTCCCAAACTTCACTTTAAATGCCCAAAACTAACTTACTAAAAATAGAAAGTATTGGAGAACACAACCAAAACCACTCCAAAAAAGGGTGTCACACAAATTTCAACCACCAAAGCTCAAATAAACACCTGCCACTGTCAAACTGTTGGATCAAACTGTCATCATGAGTTTCCTAACCCAACTTATTAGCCTAAGGGAACCCACTTAATAGGCTAATAGTCCACCAAACTGAAGTGCTTAGGAAACGGACATTACATGAGTGAAAATATTAAGGAAGCTATGCCACAAGCATCCCATTCAATAATTTGGTGCTAGCACATGGATATAATTATCAAATAAATGATTTTAATGGAGCTGTTTTACAATCCTACCAGACTCCTTATCCCCATTCTAGTCCTGCTACACACAAAAAAATACCTATACAACTTCGGCTCTCTCTAAAACTAAACTCAAGCTCACTCTCTCTCCTGCCAACCAGCCTCTTTAATGTTCCTCCTTTCTGCCCTATATCTTTCCATTCATCTAGGCATAGAAGATCAATCATCTTCCAACATACCAATGGCCCTTTTTGGCAACTAAATGGTCACCAATGATAAATATCAAGAACTACCTACAAGAATAGCCCCTCTAGCTATCAACACATCATCCATCCAAGTCTTAACTGATGTCAACATGCCCTATAGGAGAATGAGCAGCCTGCTGGCATCGTTAAGTTGCTGCCCTAACTATGCCACCCAGCTATAAAGGAAATATACATGACCAAAAGGAGAATTGTGATGAAGATTGTTGCAGATATGGTTTCAGCATATTGTGTTGTCATTGATGTCAACTTGCAGTGTTGTGTTGTCATTGATGTCTCATGTGCAATTGTGTAAGTCCGTGGTTGGATGTCAACCCTCAATTCGGTACACTCAGTATGTTGTGGTGTCATTGATGCTTGTTCTTGTATGATGATGATAATGTGTTATGTTACTAAAATTCATGATTGCATGTCATGCCTTAATTGTTGCCAGTAGTGATAATATAATATTACGATAAAGATTAAAAGTATTAAGATGAGTATCAGAAGCATTAAGATGAGGATCAGAAGCATTGTGATGTTGTCGATATGATGTTGATGGTCTTGTGCATGCTACAAGTTGCTCTATCTCTCATGTTGCTCTCGAGTGAGCAAATGGCGCTACAAGGATGTTCTAGTTGTAGAGTTTTTTTGTCATTGATGTCAGTGATTGGTTGAGTGTTTTTTTCAGTATGTTCAAGTGTCTGGTGCCAACTTCCATGGTAGTTTATTTGGCATGTATTTTGTTTGACATGGTTCTTTAAACGTGGCTTCAGGATATCCGTTGTGCATTCCAGAATAACGTATTTCTAGTTCATGTTCTGGATTATTTGGTTTTGGCAGATGGATGGAGCTGTTTTGTCAATAAGCATTGACATGGGATCTTGTTTCTATGTATTTGATGACAACTTCTTAAGTTATTGGGTTTGTTTTTAGGAGCTCAATATGTTTTTGGTGTTTCAGAAGTTTCTTTCACCTCTTCCTGCTGCTGCCACATGTTGGGAAGTTTGTTGTATTGTTAGAGCTCCGATAAAGTTATGAGTTCATTTGATTATTCTTGTTTTGCTCTGAACCTGTTGTGACCTTTTCACACATTGCCCCATTGCAAACGGGGACCCCCTCTTTCCTGCTTTCTGTGTTGGTTAGTTTAGGGTTTTGGCAACATAGTGGACAATTTTGAGTTCTCATGCCCAAGTCTCGGATTTTTTATCATGCTGAATTGTCATTTAGGGTTTTGAAGTTAAACGATCAAGCACGTAAAGTTGAGATTTTAAATGATCCTAATTTTGTCTAAGTGTAAACCTTTTGAGCGTTAATGTGTTTTGAACGTCCTTGTTGATGATTTTTAAGTGCTAAGGTGTTTTAAGACCTTTTGGAATTGTTTTCTCACTCCTAGGAAGTTATTCAAGCTGATTTTGCACTTTATCCCGATAGGTTTCCTTGTGTTTCACTCAAATTTTGGTGAATTTGCCCAAGTCTAGATGAGTTTTATTGAGTTTTAAAGTTTCCTAGTGGTTTTGAGTGGAAAAATCATCATATTCCGGATGAAAAACCATATTCTAAGGATCAAAAGGTCAACATTTCAGACTAGAGGTGCTTTTCCCCTCATATTCCTAACTACCCATGATTTTCCCCACTCAAAATCCAGACTGGACATGGATTTCCCTTGGGATCCAGACATGCCCAATTTTTCCCCCATTCAAAATCCAGAGTAGGGGTGATTTTCCACCAAGATGATTAAATTTTGTCCAAGTGTTGGGAATTTTCCTGACTACCTTCGAATTTCCCCTAGCGAGTGTGGAGTTAAGTGAGGATTCTTGATGACGATTGATTTTCCACCAGAGCTTTTCATGACGACTTTTTGTGGATTTTAGTGCGGATAGTGATTCCAAACTTGGTGTGAATTTCCACCAAGTACAATTTGAAGATTTTTAAGTCCGGATAACTATCCAGACTAGGGTCGAATTTCCCCCAGAGTGTTTTTTGGCCAAAGTGATGATTTTAGTCGTGATTTTGACTCCCAGCTTGGGTCGATTTTCCATTGAAGGCAATTTTGTGCAATTTATGATGAAATTTTGTCCCGATAAAAGGTTGAATTTCCCCAATGTGCATTTTTGAAAAATTTTAATTATTTTTATTTGGATTTTTAATCCAATTAGGGGTCGATTTTCCCCGTGGGTCCAATTTTAGATAAAATTTTAAAATCTTTTTAATAAAGTGACCCAAAATTTAATTGTTTTTGCAACCGTTGAAGATTATTTAAAAAATAAAAACAATTAATAAAGATTTGCAATGAGCATTTAATAATTTTCACCTTCTAGAAGCAAATCGATTTTCACCAGGCAAGTGTAAGTACAAATGTTTTATCCCACATTGCTTGTGTGGTGAAAGTTCAAGGTGAAGACAAGTTTAAAGAGAGAGGCCAGCATTATAATATTATTATAATTGCCGAGTGTGTGCTTACTTGGGCGATTTTTTCCTCCAACTAACGAATTTGGTGAGGTGTCAAGTTGACACATTGGGCTGAAGATTGGTTTTATTGTTCATTTTTCCTCCATTCCCAACCAAGGTGATTTTTCTTAGCTGCCATTTGAGCGTGTTTGAAGCATATTTTTCAGACTTTGGCGATTTTTGGGAGGATGACCCCATTTTAGGAGAAAGGCAATTTTGTTTTGGGGAGGTTTTACTTCCATTTTGGTGATTGAATCTCCTTGGGTGGTGGCACCATTGTTGCGAGCTTGTTGGTTATCATTCTCAGACCTGATTTGCATTATTTTCAGACTTGTGTGACCTCCATTGCTGGCTGGGACTTCATTTTGAGACATATATTTTCATTCCCAGCTCAATTCTACCCAAGGTGATTTTCTCTAGGAGTTGATTGGAGTTTTTCTCAGTCAATTTTCAGAGCTTCTAAGTGCTGTTTCAGGTCTGAAACTTCGTTATTGCAGGCTGTCCTCAGAAAATCACCATTTAGAGCAACTTACCTACCTTGGAGATTTTGCTTGGAGCTCATTCCTTTGACTTTTCGTGATCATTTTCAGGGTTTTTTGTCACTTTGCAAGGTGCTGGTAAGTCTGAAACCACCATTTTCAGACTTGTCCTCAAAAAAATTTATTTTACCAGCCACATATGTATGCCCAGAATTGATTGTTTTCACCATGGGAAAGTTGTTTTTCATCGTAGTTTTGCATAACGCGCGATTGCAACATGAATTTAAAGACTGATTTATAGAGTTGCATGTTGTCTTCAAACTTGCTGGCAGCCATTGTTGACCTCGGAAGGGTGTCCGCAAACATCTTTTGTGTGAAAACACTCCTTTTCACACCTTTCCGTAGTCATTTCTTGATCCAATATACTCCTTTGCACTCTATTTTTGGTAAATTTCCTAAAGGACGTGTCTTCAGACTTTCTCAAGTCCGAAAATGAATAGTTTTATGAGTCTTCATGAGGGTCTTGTACCCTAATTTTATGTATTTACGTTCTATTTTCAGAATTCATTTTAAATATGGACAAAATTGTTGATTTCCATTCCCAAATTTGTCTACATTTTAAGAAATCAGAACTTTCCTAATTCTGAAAATAGCTTATTAGGATTGATTTTCCAAAGTTCTAACTTCTAGCTTCATACAGGTACGATGTCGAAGTCCAGAATCAAGGAAAGGAGGGAACAACAAAGGATTGTTAAGACAGGATTCTATCCAGAATCCAAGATGTCATCTAGATGGAAGGAGATTATAGACATGAACATGCATTTCTTGAACACAGGCCAAATGTGGCAGCAGATGTTCGGAATTGGAAGTCAAATTCCTTCCCCAGCTTATGTGAACATTATGAAGAGTCATATTTATCAGGTCGTTGGATTCCTGCAATCCATACAGTGCAATGAGCTTATCCTGGAGTGTGCACGATGTTATGATCCTCGCTCGCGAATGATCAAGACTCCTAAGGTTGCCATCATTGCCAACCTTGCTGAGGATGTGATTGCTTAGGTGTTTGGAATTCCATGTGGAGCAGACATGAAAGATAGAACCAAGGATGAATATGAAGAAAGATATAGGAAGAAGATGGATGCATGTAAGACCGTAGTAAATAAGGAATGGATGATCGATCCTAGGACTCGTCATTCCAAGGCTCCCAAGACACTCGTGTGCACAGACTTCAAAGATGAATATAGTGATTTAATATTCCTGCTTAACCGAGTGATGGGGATGCCGCAGGGTGCAATATATGATAGATGGATGTTCTATTTCATCCAAGATTGTCTAAAAAGAACGCTGATTAATTGGTCTAAAATCATAAGTGACAATCTAGATTTTCAGCTAAGGAATGTGGAGAGATCCAGGTCATTCGCCTTGACTTCCTATTTGGTGTACTTGCTTGCACGATTTGTTACCTACAAAGGATTGATATCCAAAGGTGAAATCGGGAATGGACAAGGACAATTCAGGAGTTATGAATGCTATCCACAGTTGAACATGTATCGAATTGAAGATTATAAGAGAGTGAATGATACGTTCACTATATACATAACACGAATGTTGCAAGGCGGGATCCACAGAAGGTTGTCCAAGGAGGCAACAAAGCTGAGAGAGAAATATGGATCGTGGTACATACAATTTCCCACTTTCACATACCTGAGGATTCATGGATTTCAATCCGGACCCTACAGGCTTCCTAGGTATCCTACAAACAGAATGATATTACTGGAGGTGGCGAGACAGCTTCTAGAATTTGATTCCATCTAGGAGGATAAACATAGAACAAGCATGTCATTTCCTATTTCCGTAGGGAAGACATTAGAGGTTGGCCAATCCACCGCAGCAGCTAGCACAACAATTGAAGAACTTGCATTCTATCGATTTGCAACATACACGAAAAGAGAAAGATTTGATCCGGATAAAAAAGTTGGAAGGATCAAGGGAGATAAGTTCATCCACAAGGTAGACATAGAAGATTATTGGGCCAACCTGATGGACGGGCAAGCAGTGAAAAGAAGAATGTGGCCCAGAATGTCAGTGGATTTCATGAGGAAGTGTGTACTTTTCCTCATTCTTGATTAGGTATTAGATGATAAGGATCATACGCATCCACAAAATGAGAATGAAATGAAGAAGGCAATTCTATTGCCTAATTGGTCAGAACTAGAAGAGACAGATTTGAATGTGTTGATGAGAAAGGTCTTGAGTTTCTCCCGAGGATGGGTAGATAATCAGATGAACAAGTTAGTTGACATGGGTGTTACCTTCACTTATGAAAGGATGAAACCAAAGGAATCCGCTTCCGAGGATGATCAAAGGACTATCAGTGACATAAGGATTCATGCAGATGAGGAGAGTCAGGCTCCCAAATGAAGGAAGAACACACCAAGAGAAGTCAAGGCTAGAGGGAAGAAGATTGAGGAGGTTAAGAAGAACAAACAAAAGACTATCATTCCTTCACCGCCCCTCAGTGTCTCATCAATCAAGGAAGTTGAAGTGCCAGAACAAAACAGGGAGTTTGAGCAATGTTCTAACACAGTAATATTACCAGAGAGTTCAGGATTTACATGCCACAGCTACATCTGCTCCACATAACAAGGATGATGATCAGTCGGGATCTCCTATTGTCCTTTTGGAGGTTAGTTTGGGGAAGAATGTATATGATTTGACCAGGGATAATCCTGATGATGATGATGATGATGTTATCTCGGCATTGAGAGAGCTTGATTGACAGATATGTCTCGATGATGACATGGAGATGCCCACTATTCCTGATTGGTTGATGAGGAGTATGAAGAAAAGTAAGAAAATGATAAAGGTGCGGCCTATTGATGACATTGATGACTACTTAACTATAAGCAATAAGGAGAGAGAACCTAAGAAAGTTGAGATTTTGTCACACATAGCTAGAGATGAGACACGAATATGGATTGTGCAGCTAGTTGTTCCTATTGGAGATGTGACGACGGACATTGCTACTCCCATGGATTTCCAGATTACTTCAGTTGCCCTTGGTCGTAGTACAAAAGAGCAGGAATTGTATAAGCAAAAGTTGATGATTAAATCTAGTGTTGAGTCTTTCATGAATTTGTATTATAATGTGCTAGATTATTGAAGTCTGAAGTCAATTCAAGAGTTGAATAATTTGTCATGTTCAGTCTGTTGTATATAAAGGAGAATATCTGACTAGTTAAGAATCGATATAATTCTCTTGTTAAAATTTTATGTATCTGGAGAGGTTGAAGCCTTGTGATTGAGGTTGGAGCCTTAGTTTGACAAAGTTGGTGCTCTTTGTTGTAACTGGGTTGAAACCCATTTTGACTAGTGACAACGTGGTTTTTTACCCTGTTGGGTTTTCCACAAGATAAAAATTTGTCTCTGTCTTTCTAGTTACAAGCTTGTTATTTTTGTTTCATGTTGTTTAATGTGTTAAAATATTGATTCACCCCCCTCTCTCAGTATTTTTTTCTCGTCTTTCAAAATCTTGGGTTGCAACCATGTAAGAAGAGTTAGATCAAATCAATAAGAGTGAAACTTGGGAACTCGTCCCAAGGACTAAGGACAAGAACGTGATTGGCAAGTGGGAAATTGAATGAGGATGGCCATGTGGTGAGAAACAAGGCAAGGTTAGTGTGTAAGGGTTATGCTCAGGTTGAAGGTATAGATTTCGATGAAACCTTTGCACCAGTTGCTAGATTAGAGGCTATTAGAATGTTGTTAGCTTTTGCCTCTTTTAAAGGTTTTAAAGTTTTTCAAATGGATGTTAAATCTGCCTTTTTGAATGGCGATTTGAATGAAGAGGTATATGTAGAACAGCCTGATGGTTTTGTTATGTCAGAGAATCGGGATTATGTGTGTAAGCTGAAAAGGGCACTTTATGCCCTTAAACAAGCACATTGTGCTTGGTATGACAGATTCAATAGTTATTTGCTTCAGCAAGGGTTTAGAAGAGGTGTTGCGGACAGCAACCTAAACATCAAAGAGGAAGGTAAACATATGTTGATTGTGGTTGTTTATGTTGATGATTTAATCTTTGGACATGATTGTGTGTAGATGTGTGAAGTTTTTGCAAATAATATGAAAAGGGAGTTTGAAATGTCAATTGTTGGGAAAATTTAACCTCCGAGTCTGATTAGGGTCCATATAACAACACAATTAGCATTGAAGAAATCTCGGTATTTAGATTTAGTATTTCAAATTTCCTATAGTCTCATTTGAAATGTAATTCTTATACTGTAATATTGTCATACATCTTTTCAAAACTAGTTTTTCAAGTACTATATGTATATGTATAACTATATCAGCACCACCACCCCGCCACCCCCCTTGTCGTCCCCCCGCCATCCCCAAACTTAGGCCCTTGGTACCCTCGTCCTGGAAACGCGTCCCCCCATCCCCATCGCCCGTGGAACACTGATTAATTGTTTTTAAAAGCAATTCTATTATATACCTTACTAATTTAATAAGGATAACATTTTAAACTTAAAGTCTATTAATAAATATTATATTATAAATACTATATTCACAAGGGGAAGGACAACAAAACAAAATAGTAGGTTAACATTGTGCATTTGTGTGATAGATTGGAACTCAAGTTTTTCATTAGGTAGCTTGAGGAATGAGAAGGTCAAGCCCTGACCCAAATTTCATCTAAACCTTAGATATTAATGCTTAAGCTCTATACCCTAACTCCAAGGAGAAGGGAATTATTTACTAGAAAGACAAAATCAAGAATTATGTTAACAGTTAAAGAAGGCCATTAGGGAGCTACTTGATATGGGGCATATAACACCAACTCCAGCCCTTTCACTTCCTCAATACTTTGGGGATAGATTATAGGGCTATCAACAAGAAAACAATTAAGAACAAGTACCCTATCTTCAAAATCAATGAGTTGATTGATGAGTTGCACGAAGAAGTTTACTTCTCGGAGACTGATCTTTGGTCATGATTTCATCATATTAGAGTCAAAGAAGACACTCATAATATTGTGTTTGGATACCCATTATGGACACTACAAGTTCTTGGTCATGTATTTGGATTGACTAATACACCTACTACATTTCACTCATGTATGAATCAAGTATTTAATATGCAATTGTAAAGATTTGTACTTATAATATTTATTTATAACTTTACGATACTCAACAAAATGTGGAAGGATCATCTCAAACATATTAATGAGGTCTTATAGATTACGGAGGCATGATCATCTCGAACAAAAGTGGGTAAGCCAATTGTAGGCCTACTGAGATATCAACTGATTGGAAGGTTCATCTATAGGTTGAATATTCCAAGAATGTATTTTCTTATGGTGTCATGGAATAGAAGATGAAAGATGACAAGTATAAAATAACGGATGATCTCATTTTGTATGAAGACGAGATCTACCTTGTTCTAAAATCCAAGATGAAGGAGAAGATATGAGAAATGACATGACACACTATTAGCAAAACACACAAACTAATTTAAGAAAAGGATTGTAGGGAGTGTCTTCCATGGGTACAAGAAAAGGATTGTATCTTTGTTGTGCTAGACAAATTGACCAAATATGCCCATTTCTATGATATATCTTTTGAGTTTAAGGCACCTGAAGTTGCAGAGTTTTTTTTTAGGGAGGTCTTCAAACTCCATGGTCTACCTAGGCACATTATCATTGATTGGGACAATAGATTTCTTAGTATGTTTTTGTGGGAGCTTTTCATATTGACAAATACTAAGTTAACCTCAAGCACTATTTATCATGCATAGACAAATGGACAAACTTAAATCATGAATAATTGGGAAGTGTTGGTGCGTGTTTTATGACACACCGAACACAAAATAAAGATGCCCAAAAGACACTCTATCCTCTCTTGAATAAAGTCACCGCATATGCTAAGATTGCAAAGATCATATGGCGATTCCAAGGCTTACACTGCGAACTAGCGACATTAATGTTGGATATAGCTTGTTTGGTGATGTATGTCAGTAATCCAAGGGGAACTTGGGAATTTCATTCACAATGAAGACTTTCAGCTATGAATAATCTTTTTTTTTTTTTGAATTTTCGGTTTTGGACTTCAGAAAGGTAAAAAAGAAAAGGATTCAAAAATTCTACGCTATTCCTAAGAATTTAGGAGACGGTAGTGATTGGGTGAATCTAAACCACGCTTTGGTTCGCAACCTTAAACAACTAAACAAAGTGGGTGCAATCTTCAAGGGTTGTGCTTAAAATTTTCATACCACGAATAGTACCATCAAAATGAACAATACTTATCCAAAAGTAGAAGTTAAAGATCCACATAATAAACTCAGCCTACATTCGCAAAATGAACAAAAACCATCTGTTCATCAAAAGTATGAGCAATGATTTCACCAACCAATACTATCAAATCTTGCATTCATTTAACAACTTTTATAAAGCAAATTCTATTTTATCTTGAAGAAAATATGAAACCATGCAACTATGAGATAACATAAGGATTCAAAGCAACGCAAATGAACTTTAATATCTCAATAGTTGTAAGATCACCTGACTATTCTGCCTTATTTTTTTGACTTTGACCTATTGGCATTTTGTCAAACAGTTGGTGTGCAAGGTCTGATTTTGTTTTCTGAGCTCTGATTTATGGTTTGAGTGTTTATGATTTGATGCCAAATGAAGATAGCAGCATACGATCAAAAGAACAATAATGCGTAAACATGAACCCAAACATATTTCAATGAAAGACCCCTTCACTACTCCAAAAATGGTTTGAATATATATTTGTCTCCAGGTCTGATGTAAACATTTTCAGATTGAAATATACTAAGGAGATTACATTACACAGTCAAACACTCGAGTGGATTCATACACTTGTTAATCATTTCCCATGGTGATTAAGTCAAACACTTTGCACATTGTCTATCAATTCCCTGCTCTTGATTGAAAATGCTGTTTACATCTAGTTTGCTAATTTAATAATTCAGATTATGAATCTATGGCAGATAACTTATAAGATAATGCACAAACAAACAGTATGATAAATGGTACAACAGTTTACGATATTCATTTTCAGATATAGGCGACTAAAAGCAAGGTATTGTTTTCATTACATATCGAAAAGTAAATATAGCATATGAAAGCAGGGAATACAGCAGCAATGCTTGCACCTGGAATTTAATCTCGATGCATAGATTAGGAAATAGCAAGTCTATCTTAGAGGCGATAACGAGTCTCCATTCCTTGACCGTGAGAACCCAAGGACTATACAATCCACACTGAAGCTCAACCACTCATTTCTAGCATCGGCAACACTGATATTCAAGGGATTCCATCATTGACTGATTCGTTTACTCTTCAGAACAAATATTATACCGTATTCCCTCCAACACGACCCAATATAAGAGTTGTTCGTGATGAATGCCAAGGCTCAGCAATGCATATGATGAGAACAAAAATAAGAATGCGTGAACCCGAAAATGTCATCCATTAAGTGTTGTGAATCACCTCATGCCGCTATCTGTGCAAGAAATTGATTTGGGGCTACGTTCAAATCAAAGAGCCTCTAGGAGGAACGTCCTAGGGCATAGAACTCCTCTAGTCAAGATCAGAGAAGAACAAGAGATAAATAAAATAAAGTCGTGAACAATCCTCTCCAAAACCCCCGATATCTCTTATATTTTGCCTTTCATCGAATTGCCTCTTGTAATAAAAATATTTCCATGCTAATATAGTTGCTCCTCTTAAATCGAAGAAATTTACTTTAAAATATATATCACACAAAAGGGGTCGACTTCATTAAGTTATCGCCAAGACTTAAAAATGTTTATATTGCCTTCCTTATAGAGTGCTTAAGCCACATAAATATTTAATTTAGGCTTAGGCATAAGATATTAATTCACCAAGACATATGGCACCTATTGGAATTACGTCACCCCATCGTCATCAATTAAGTGGCCTCATGATATAATAATTTTCCAAGAAGCTGAATCGCCTTGTGAAAATTAAATTCCCCCATAAAATAAATATTATTTCTCTGACACTTCTAGAAGTCGACTTGAGGAGCTTTTATTACCTTATAATTAATTAATCAATATTAAGTCATCTTAAGACATTTGATTTTTAATTTGGATGACTTAATATAAAATTAATTTAATTAATCGATCACTTAAAATTGGGGATATTACAATAGTCTTAAGCAACAATCTCACCAATCTCTCCCATACGAATGAGAGTAGTGGAGTTTATATAGAGTTTTGAAAATAGAAAGAAAGGCCCAGATCAAACAAAGATCTGTTAGGAATTGCATGCAGAAAATATCAATTATATGTAGATCAATATTAAACACAGGAATGAAAAACACAAAAATAATAATAGCGAAGAGACAATATTTAACGTGGTTCACCCAATCTCACGCTACATCCACTAAACAGAGAGTCCAATATTATTATCCAGTAAATCAAAACCGATTACAACCAGCAATCCCCTTGCAACTCAATATCGTTGCAAAATGCTACAAAAAAACCCTAACCATTAGCCTTTTATCAAGACTTGTGTCGATTACAAAAATTAGGGTTAACTCTCTAATGTGATCCATTATTTTAACCCAAATCCCCGTCAAAAAATATGGGGGGAAACTATGCCAATAGAAGTAGGGAAAATTTAACCTCCGAGTCCGATTAGGCTCCATATAACAACAATCTCCCACTTGGAGACTGATCATAACACTACTAACCTGTAGCTCCCACTGGAATGAAACACCCTGGACTCTATTGTTCTGTTTTATTATTTCAATCTTGAAGACCAACCGAAGCTGAAGAGGAGTTCAGCTTCTCCCTTGTCACTGCCTTTGTAAACATATCCACTGGATTTTCATCTATATGTATCTTTTCCAACCTTAATTGTCCATCATCTAAAACTGACCGAATGAAGTGATACCTCAACTGTATGTGTTTTGTCTTTGAATGCAAGGCAGAATTTTTTGCAAGATGGATGGCACTCTTACTGTTAGTAAACAAATAACTGTTAGCCTGTCTTTTGCCCAATTCTTCGATGAAAGATTGCAGCCATATCATCTCTTTGCTTGCCTTTATTGCAGCTACATACTCTGCCTCTGTGGTGGATAAAGCAACCACCTTTTGCAACCTGGAGATCCAATCCACCGTTGTCCCACCGACAGTAAAGACACAACCTGCAGTACTCTGCCTACTATCAATATCTCCTGCCAAATCTGAGTCTACATAAACTGCTAAATCAGTATTAGCGCCCCCAAAACATAAATGTTTATTGGATGTACCTCTCAAATACTTGAGAACCCATTTTACTGCATTCCAATGCTCCAATCCGGGATTACTCATATACCTTCTTACGACTCCAACAGCATGTGCAATATCCGATCTCGTGCATACCATGGCGTACATTAAACTTCCTACAGCTGAAGCATAAGGTACCTTGGACATTTTGTCTTTCTCCTCTAGTGTCTTTGGACACATCTCCTTAGTCAATTTCAAATGACTAGGCAAAGGTGTGTTGACCACTTTTGCATTCTCCATATGGAATCTCTACAACACCTTTTAACATAATCAGCCTGGGATAGAGTCAATTTTTTGTTCTGCCTATCTCTGCAAATTTTCATACCAAGGATTTGTTTTGTTGTCCTCAAATCCTTCATAGCGAATGATTTTGCTAACTGTTGTTTAAACTCTCTAATGTAATCCATGTTAGACCCCGCTACAAACATGTCATCAACATATAAACACAAAATGATGTAGCTTTCATTATCCAACCTCTTAAAATAAACACAATGGTCAGAATTACACCTGTTGTAGCCTTGCTCAGCCATAAAACTATCAAATTTCAAGTACCATTGTCAGGGTGCTTGTTTCAAGCCATATAAACTCTTTCGCAATCTACACACCAATTTCTCATTACCTTTGACCTCAAATCCTTGGGGTTCTTCCATATATATCTCCTCCAAATCACCATGGAGAAAGGCAGTTTTCACATCTAACTGTTCCAAATGCAAATCTTCAGTAGTCACAATACTTAAAACAGTACGAATAGAAGTCATCTTAAAGATTGGTGAAAAAATTTCAGCAAAATCAATGCTTCTGTTAACCAGCATTTGTTAACAAAATAGAATACAAAGAGGGAAAGAACTTGTCAAGAGGTCTACTTAGCCTCGTTGACCGTCTAACATTCACTAGAGTTTGTGGTACTTCTGGTTGTTGTTGCGGAGCATGAGGAACCACTGGAACATCACTATCTGGAATATCATCCAACACAACAAAATCCTTTTCTTTCTTCTCATGCTGCTCAACTGATCTTTGTACAACACCTTCTCATTGAATACAACATCCCTGCTTCTCACAATTTTCAGATTTTCAACATCACAAAGCCTCTAACCAAATTCATCAATGCCATATCCAACGAAAATGCACTTTCCTAATTTTGCATCCAACTTGGTTCTATTATCAAAATCTACATGTGCAAATGCTTCACATCCAAAGGTTTTGAGAAAAGAATAACTCACCTTCTTACCTGTCCATGCTTTGTCTGGAATACCACAGCCCAAAGGAGTTGAAGGACCTCCATTAATTAAATATACAGCAGTATTGACAGCCTCTGCCCACATGTTAAAGGTAGCTCGGCATGCAATCTCATGCGCTCAGCCACTCCATTTTCTTGTGGAGTTCTTGGAACCGTTTTCTGCCTACGAATTCCGTTAATGGAACAATAATCCTCAAATTCTTTGCTGCAATAATTACCACCGTTTTTAAATCTCAGACATTTTAAGCTTTTACCTGTCTCATTTTCAACCAAGCTTCTCCATTTCTTAAATGTTTCAATACATCAGATTTCTGCCTAAGGAAGTATATCCAAACCTTCCTAGTTGCATCATCTATGAATGTAACATAATACCGAGAGCCACCGAGGGAAGATACCTGAGCCGCTCCCCATACATCTGTATGCACAAGCTCCAACTTTTCATCTTTCTTTTCCTTCCCATCCTTGAGAAAACTAACTCTCTTTTGTTTGCCATACACACAACTTTCACAGAAATCCATATTAATACATTCCAGACCTGGTAAAACCCTTTTAGAATGAAGTACCTACTTACCTTTTTCACTCATATGGGTCTGTTGTGCCACAGTGTTGTCTCAGAACCTGCAACAACTATTTTAGTTTCTTCCTGCGAACCTGTAGCAACTGTTCCCGAATGTGTTTGGGTTTTCTCTGCAACAACTAAAGTAGAAGGAACGGTATGACCTATACAAAGATATAAGGTGTCTACTTTCACACCTTTTGCTACTATCAAGGTACCCTTTGAAACCTTCCAATTTTTATCATTAAAAGTAACTGTGCAACCATCATCACCTAGTTGCCCTGTTGAAATTAAATTCCTACTTAGCCTTGCAATGTGCCTTACCTCTTCTAGTAGCCAATGATTCTCATTCTGCAACTTAATCTTAATTCTTCCCTTTCCAAATACCTAACAAGGTTCGTTATCTCCCAAATAAACCAGCTCAAAATCCCCTTGGACATAATCAAGAAAATAACTTCTATGGGGCATAGCATGAAATGAAGCCTCTGAATCTAAAACCCATGAATCATCAACATTATCTAGGGAAAGAATCAAAGCATCTTCTTCAGATTTATTACTTACCACATTTGCCTCCTAATTACCTTCTTGTTTGTCTCCTTCTTTATCCTTCCGAGACCAGCTATCTTTCTTCAGATGACCTGGTTTCCCATAGTACCAGCAATCTTTCGGTCCTCTAGATTGGGATCTCTTGTCCTTTGATTTTCCTCGTGACTTCCCACGACTTCCAAAACCTTTTCCTCTCTCCTTTGGTCTACCCCTGCTTTCTGCATTCAAAACACTACCTGATGTGGATCCACTTGAGCTTTTCCTACGAATTTCCTCACTCAAAATAACACCAACAACATCATCAAATTTCAGGGTATTTGAACCAAAAACAGAGTTACTAACCGCCATTACCAAACTATTCCAGCTTTCAACCGAAGAACATAATATCAGGATAGCTCTAACTTCTTCATCCAAATTTACCTTAAGAGAAGTCAACTAACTAGTAATCATATTAAACTCATTTAAATGATCTGTCACAGATCCACCTTCAATCATCTTCGGATTAAATAGATAACGCTTCATGAGAAATACCTTATTTGAGGCTAAGAGTTTTTCATACAATTTAGCCAATGTCGACATTAGTTTTGCAGTCGTTATTGCTTTTGTTATATTGAATACTACAAATGGTGCTAGGAACAGCCGAATGGTTCCCAGTGCCTTTCTGTCCAAAATATTCCAATCCTCATCATTCATTGTGCCTTTCTTGGCTATTCCTTCCAATGGCCTCCATAAATCCTTCTGATAGAGATAATCATCCATTTGCATCTTCCATAACTGATAGTTCTACCCATTGAATTTTTCTACCTTCAATTTACCCTCATCCGCCATTGCTCCCACTTAACCGTGAGACCCCACTCAACCATGAGATCTTCCTGTAGACGATAATCGAACACGACTAGCTCTGATACCACTTGTTAGGAATTGCATGCAGAATATATCAATTATATGCAGATAAATATTAAATACAGGAATGAAAAACACAAAAATAATAACAGTGAAGAGACAATATTTAACGTGGTTTACCCAATCTCAGGCTACATCCACCGAACAGAGAGTCCAATATTATTATCCAGTAAATCAAAACCGATTACAACCAGCAATCCCCTTGCAACTCAATACCACTGCAAAATGCTACAAAATTCTCGACAGAAAAAATAAAAAATAAAAAATAAAAACCTAACCCTTAGCCTTTTATCAAGACATGTCGGTTACAAAATTAGGGTTACAACATGTCAGCCAATAGAAAAATAACACTTGACGCCTTTATAAAATAATAAAAGTCTTTTTGGCCTCGCGAGGCACAACCCCTTGACCCCGCCCTGTATCACGACAAGGAGCGCGCCAGGGGCGCTGCCCCTTGACCCCATCTTGGGGACGCTGCACCCAAACCCCCGTCGAAAAATATGGGGGGAAACCGCGTCGATAGAAGTAGGGAAAATTTAACCTCCGAGTCTGATTAGGCTCCATATAACAACAAGATCAACGGCCGAGATCAAAACACAGAGACCCTGAATAGGGTTTACAATAGTTATCCAATAAGAGCAAACAAAAGAAAGACATGTGGCACAAGGAACTTTCTTTTAGAATAATGCATCCTTATCCCTTCTCTGTGGCGGCATATTCGATGAACCTGGACACAAGAGGATTAACCTCTTCCATTGTGACACATGGCAAAATATCCACCTCATCTTCACATGTGGCAAAGGTGGTTATCCAATCTATTTCTAGTTTTCATAAACCATCCTCAATGGACGGAAATGAGGATGCCTTGTTAAATTGTTACTTCTGGATTGGATTTGAAAAAGTGAAGAAGTTGCTCTGAACTTTGGCTTTCTATGTCCCTGTCCTTGCCTTGGACAACTTGGATTGTTTCTTCTCTCTTAAATCTTTCCTTGATTGTCTTTGAAGTCAACATGACCAAGGTTGGTGTTGCCAGCCCTCTTCCATTTTGAAGTGATTTTAGATTCTGGCTATGCTCCCTTGATGGCAAACTTCATTTGAACTTTCCTTGAAACTCTTCCTTGAGCTGACATCTACCTCCTATAAATCATGAAAACTTTCCAAGTTAAAAAACAATAAGGGGGTTGGATGTTTGTTCCCATCCTGGGGTGTAAAATTTGAAGAAATCTTCAAAGGTTAATTTTAACTTATAAAAAAATTTGGAAATTGAAGCATTTGCCCCTAAAAAGCATAAAAAAAAAAGACGATTTGAAGTGAAAGTTGTTTTGTAAGACGATTTGATATGAAAGTTGTTTTGTAAGCATGTAAATTGGCTTTGAAATTCTGCAAGACGATGTCTTGGAAATTTGCAATTTTTAAATTTTTCAACACTTAGCCAAATTTTCTCAAATTCTTTCCCTTCCAAGACTTGGGCGAATTTCCTCATGCTTTTCACTTTTATTTTAATCATCTTTCCATTTTCCTTTCTATAATTGGTCGAATTTTATCCTTTGCCCTTTGATTTGCTTTACCGTTTTCACTATCCTTTCTTTACCTAAGCGAATTCCTTTTTGATTTCAACCTTTGTTTTCCAAATTTTTCCTTCTCAACTTGGGCGAATTTCTCTTTGCTTTCCACATTAGCTTTCACCCTTAGCCAAACTTCTCATTTATCCACCTAGGGCAGACTTCATGTGTGGATAAGGAACTTTCTAACGTCCCAAGGCGGACTTCATCTTGACTTTAGAATTTTTTCTCATCTCTTTATACTTAGCCAAAATTCTGACTTTGCCCTTCAAAAATGCCAACACTTAACCACTTTCTTTACCCATTCCATGAGTGGACTTTTTCATGTGGTTGAGGAAGTTTATGCCTTCATGTGTGGCCCAAGAAACTTTCCATCCTTTTCTCTTCTTGCGCAAACTTCGTCTTGGATTTCACATTTAGCCAAATTTTTCACTTATCGACCTAGGGCGGACTTGGCCATTGGTTAGGATCATTTTCCCATGCCTTGGGAGACTTAAGCATGTTTCAAGACATTTTCTACCTATGGGGGGCAGATTTTGCCTTGTCTCAAGACATTTTCTTTTCTTAATGGGCAAAGTTTATGTTGTTCTAAGAATTTCTCTAATTCCTAAGGTGGAATTAACATTTGGACAAGGAATTTTGGCTATCCTTACGCAAACTGGCACTTCATTTCAAATTTTCTTTCAATCCACCAGCACTTAGCCGAATTTTCCTTCATCTTCCTTGGGCAGATTTGCTTCTTGCTTAGGGAATTTCCTTGACACTTAACCAAATTTTCAAATTTTATTTTCTCCAAGGTATCAACACTTAGCCAATATTCTGAATTTTCTCCCCAAGGTATCAACACTTAACCAATTTTCTTATCCTCTCCTTGGGCGGATTTGCTACTTCACTTCCTACCAAGTCATTTTTGCTATGTGTAGGGCGGAGTTTGCTTCTTGTCACGCCGTTTTTGCTATGTGTTGGTAGGAGTTTGCTTGTGTCACACCATTTTTGCTATGTGTTGCTAGGAGTTTGCTTGTTGTCACGTCATTTCTTGTTGGCCTTGGCGGACTTTACTTGGCTGCAAGTCATTTTTCATCATGTGTAGGGCAGACTTCATGTGTTGCCACGCCACTTTCTTCCAACCTTGGGGGGAACTCATGTGTAGTTATGTCATGTTACTTGAAGCATGGGTGGAGTTTGCCATTGCACAAGTCATTGCACTTGAAGTTTAAGTGGAGTTTGACATTGCACAAGTCATTGCACTTGAAGTTTGGGTGGAGTTTGCCATTGCACAAGTCATTGCACAAGACGTTGCCTTCTCCATTTAGAAGTTTCCTCTACCATAAACACTTAGTGGATTTTCTTGCTAATCATCATGTTCATCTCGAATTTTCTGGATCAATGCCTTCTCTAGAGATTTTCCCTTGCTTTTCATACTCGGAGATACTAAGTTTTCATGTCAAAGACAGGAACCTTGCTGCCATGACCTGATTGACCCAATCCCAGGTCAACTTTCAAAAAAGCTAAAAAAGCAAAAAATCAAAATCCCACAAAAATAGGAAGTTGTCAGAATTGGCCCTAAGCAGTTGCATTTTTCATCCTTTAGCTTATCTTAGCACTTCTAAGATGTCAAAATGCTCATTTGATCACAATTGGTCCACAATTGACTTGAGGACTTTTAGAAAACTCTCTGAAAACCCCTAACTCTAGGCTTGCAAAGATTGGTGACTCAAAACACTACCCTAAAAAGCGAAAAAAGAGGGGTGCCCCCATTTGCAATGTGGTGATATGTGAAAACATCACAACAGGTAGAAGGGTCCCAAATACCATGTAGTAGGGCAACAGAAGGCTTGGAGCAAATGGTTATATTTGGGTGAGCACTAATACAATACCACATATCACATGTCTATCAACATGACTCCTCTCAAAGCTTTGTGATGATATGATGTCACATCTTTTGTGGACTTAGTAATTGATGATAATGAGGTTCAGAAGGCCAAGGATTGGTTCCAGGAGAGTCGAGACATCTAGAGGTTACTTAAGTAAAATCTCCAACAAACTCAAAACCAACAAAATATCTATGTAGATAGACAAAGATTGGAGGAGTTTTTTGAGTTTGGTGACTTTGGTTTTCTTGTGATAGAAACCCTACAAGCTGTCTTTCTTGAAGAGTGTGGAACGAAGAAGCTGAATCCGTAGTTTTATGGGCTATGTGGGGTTGTCAAGAAGATAGGAGAGATTGCGTATGAGTAAGAGGTGCCAAAGCACAACAAGATCCACGATGTGTTTCATGTTCTATGCCTAGATAAGGCAGTTGGGCAGCATATTTCATGTTCTCCTAAGCTACTACCATTGGATGAAGAATGTAAATCGATTTTGGTACCCGAAGCTATTATGGGTGTAAGGGAGAAAAATTGAGAAGTTGAAGCATCAAAGAGTATCTGGTACAATGGAAAGATTTTCCTCGAGAAGATGCTACTTGAGAAGGAAATTAGATACGTCAACATCCAAATCTACAATTGCTTGAGGGCAAGCAATTTTGGGGAGCTTATACTGTAATGTCCCCTTCATAGGCATGATCAATCAGCAAAAGACCCTTAGCCTATTTTAATTCCTCTTGGCTAATTGAGGTGTGGTTAGGGAATAATTAATTATTATATTAAGTTGTCTAAAGTCACTCATTTTATAGACAGCTTATATTTAGTTAATTATTTTTCTTATATTGGACAATTTATTAAAAAGGTGACTTTTGGTGAGCCCAATGTAAAGTTAAATTAAAAGAGAAATATAAAGTCACTTTGAGAGAGAAATGAAATATAATATTTAAACTATTAAAAAAGGGGTATAAAAAAGAAAGCTTGCAAAATATAATTCATCCTTGGCATTTTATTTTCAAACTCCAAATTTGAAGGCTGTTTATCTTTTTATCCTAGAACAAAAAATGTCAAAGATTGGTTTCGATTATGAAAACCCTCCTAGCCAATTTGTGAGTGGATTCAAAAAACATTTACAGGTGTGCTAATTGATTAGATAATTTGAGGAGATTTGGTAATTGACAAAGAAATATCATTTAATGGATAGATTGAAGACTTCTTGAAACACATTTGCTTACAAATTATATTGGAGCACGAAGATAAGGTGGAGTGTGAAATCATTGGTAAGACTCCCGATTTTACTTCTTTGCTGATCGTACCATTCCATAAATAGGCCATACCAAATGGCAAACCATAATGCAGCCGTACCAAGTGTGTAGAGGCATTTGGAGTTTGTGAAGTGGTTTAAAAGCAAGT
Source organism: Cryptomeria japonica (assembly GCF_030272615.1). Taxonomy (NCBI): domain Eukaryota; kingdom Viridiplantae; phylum Streptophyta; class Pinopsida; order Cupressales; family Cupressaceae; genus Cryptomeria; species Cryptomeria japonica. The sequence goes on from NC_081407.1 coordinate 10,323,769, forward strand.
TTTACTTTTTTTATCACCTATATTTTATTGCTCACCAAACTGGTAAGAAGAGGCATGAGTCTATCTTGAAGGTGCCAATACAGCATTTATAAGTGTTTAAAGACACAAAACTCCCATCCGCCACTTGAGTAGACTTTGAAACCATTTTGTTGACTGCATCAACAAGGAGGTGGATGTGTTGGCTTCTAGAAGTAAACCAATCCAATACTGGGGGATTTTAGGCCCAAGCATACCAAGCTGCATCATTATTCCAACACCATTCAAGAGTCCTAGGTGGGTTGCAGCAATCTTGGTCTGATTTGGCATATTTTCAGACTCTAGCAATCAGATCAGTTCTATGAATGAGTGAAGCAGTATCAAGGAGATCATACAGGTCTAAGAAGGGGGCAGATTAAGCTTATCTGATCCGCAGGGAAATTTAACAGCGTTTCTTTGAATTGTCCAGCACCTTTGAGGTTAGGTTTTCTTCAAATTAATCTATGTATGCATTGTACTCATTACCATCAGTGGTATTAGTGAGTTATAAGTTAGCAAATCTGAGTACATTGCGATTTACATACGTACATAGTAACTGCATGCATATGTACATACATACCTGCATACATACGCACATAGTAACTGCATACATTCATACATACGTACATGCATACACGCACACATGTGTGAAATACATACATACACACACATGCATACATGCATGTGTATATGCACGCATTCAGACATCCATAAATACCTAAATGCATGCATACATACATATATACATGCATGCATACATATATACATGCATACATGATTGTATACATTCATGCATGCATGCATTCACACATACATCCATGCATAGATACGTACATACACAGATAGTTGGAATATTTTAGTGATGTCATTTTATTAAACATTTGTCAAAATACAAAAACAATAGCTTGGCACATTACATTTAAATGCAGTGCATCTCATCATTTCACCTGCTACAGAGACTGCTCTGCTAAATTTAATATTGATTCCAATTATACGATTTCAATTTCACCGAGTAATGATAGATTGCATGCAATATATGTGATTGGAGATGTTAGAATTGTGTTAAGTGTTGCCACAAAATTCGTAGTTGGGATGTAAGTTTCATTTCAAACGTGATCAAGAGCATGCCATCTATTAGTTAACTAACAGACAATCCTAACATTATTATATATTTTGTTGAAAGAGATGCATTGTGACAAGATGTCAACTAGGGAAGAACGGTTTCCCTAGTCATCCAGTATGGTGGATAGCACAAGTTGGTTGACCATGTCACAGCTAATTCCCATGCATCAGTTGCAGAGGACAACAATAGCATCTTGTCATATGAAAGATATAGACATCTCAAACTTCAGTGTTTAATTTCAAGTACGGTGCTCAAAATATAAGTTACTCGCTATCCAGTTTAATTTTCATCAATGCATTTTCTGCATTCAACTCTTTGTCTGACATGTGATCCACCTCATTGATATTCTTGGAAGCCAATGTCATGGCTGTCACCCAATATTAACTCAATTACCAAAAGAATATTAGAATGTTGTCATTGATGTCAAAGGTGAGATTGCCGTTAGTTAAAGAATTGGATAGCTGTGATTTATATCAAAGAGCTTAATACACAATCCAAATGAAATATTTTCATTGATGTCAAGAAGGCAAGAAGACAAGTTAGTCATTGATATCAAAGTTTAAGGAGAATTCTTATGATCAGATTATAGATAGTAATCATGCATGAACATCATTGCACAGAGGTTGTATATCAGTTTTTGTAAAATGGTAGAAGTCTATGTAAGATAAATGAAACAGAATTATTAGTCAGTGTGAGAAGACCATGAAAATGGAGGAGTATAGAAGCAATAACAATTACAACTGAATGTGGGGCAAAATTTCCTCTTTATTTCAATATTGAGCATTAAATCAGTGTGGCACGGTGAAGATGAAAATCAAATCTAGATTTTCATTAGCAAAAAAAATTACTGTGTTATATTCGTAAATAAGATTGACTTACTACAACTGCAGAGTTTAGAAGATAAATAACAATCCAAGAAGCACCGGACTAAATTAATCAAATTGTGATGGCAGTGCATATTATTTATCTCTTTAATGATTAACAAAAGAAATTAAGATGGTGCGATTGTGATAATGAAAAGCACAATTAATATGCTGGCCAATTTGGTTAAGACAGCGACTCATAAAAAGAAATTAATAGTTTAATAATATGCTTGATCAAAGGAAGGGATGGCGATTTGTTTCAAGTGCTTTATTATTAAGAACAAAACAACAGTATTTACAGTCTAAAAAGGCAGCAATTAATCATTAAAGAGATAAATAATATGCACTGATTCACAGTCAGCAAGTATCAATGGCAGAGATTAAAGCAGCAAGTTAAACCAAAGAATAGTTAGAGGTGCAATCAGACTAGAAAGTAGTTTTTCAAGGGATGTGTTTTGTTATGAAATGTTATAATCATTCTCTTGAAAGGATGCGATTAAGAATGATGGACAAAGTGTAATTTTTGTTAAAGCAAATATAAAACAAAAAGGTGCAATTTCCTTCAGCCAGCATAAAGTACGATTTTAAGAAGAAATTAATGAACTCACAAGAGGTGTGATTTGTTTTAAGAAAGGCAGCTTTGAAATGTCTATTCCCAAAAGGTATGATACTTCATACACGTAATGAAATATAAAAAGGGCACATGCAAATCATTTGAAAGGTGGGTGGAGTGTGTTATGTGGAAAGTGTACAAAGGCATATCATATAACAGCAGACTTGTGGAGAATGAATAGAAGATTGTTAAAGGCAGATTTCTGAGTATAGGGCAGCAAATATATAAGTATAAATATGCAGATTTAAAGAAAATGTATGCAGGTATGTGAAGGGAACATGAGCAGATTACTATATGAAGATTTGTAAGGAGTATACATGCAGACTTGGTAATGAGAATAAATGAAGAGAACACTATGCAGTAAATCAATGATAGAACAAGTTTGAATGAGAAAATATGTTTGTGAACAAAAGTGCAAGATTGTGTAATCATACAAGTACATTTGTATGAAAATGAGAAAAAGGGAATTGTGAAACAAAGACACAAATAAGAGTTCATAATATCCATCATCTGATGAGATAGCAACATATTGAAGGTGGAACCATAATTTGGAAGTTGGTGCTTCCTAAAGTAGAGATTGGCGTCTCTTGATGAGTTGGTACTCAATTGTGGGAGTTGGGGATTCCAGTGGGTTGGTGCCTACAAATTCAGAAGTGGGATTTGGTGCTTACAGTGGGTTGGTGCTCACAAACAAACTTAGGGGTTGGTGCCTCTAGTAGGTTGGTGCCTACAAATATTGTAAGAGAAGATATTCATATAACCATTTATTGCCGCGGTTTTCTCCCATAAGGGTTTCCACGTATATATCTTGTGTTCTATTTGTGTTCATAGTAGTTAGATCTCATGTGAATAATAATATACAATGAATATGTTTATGAGATAAGTTATATGCATGTGATTAAAATTCAAGAAGTATAAGTTTGTTAATATACTGAAGCCCCCCCCCCCCATTACCCCCTCTCAATATATTCTTGTGCTCTTCAAAGAACCCATGGAACAGAATACCCCCTTTTACTTTGTTTGGCTTTCCATGTCACTTGTAGTTGTGACCTAAATGCACTAAACCAAAAGATTGTAGCATCCAAAGGGATGAAAAAAAAAATAATCCAAGAATTCCAATCATTGCCTTAATTTAATCATCCAAGCATTTTCAAATCATTAGCTAATACCTAGCCATATGCATCCATAGTGCCAACATATCATACTCAATTTGCACATTCAGTCTTTAAGATCAGAGTCCTCAACTCTAATTAAAATCACTCATACACAGAAGTCATATTTGAATACATAATCAAAGTCAAATAATCATTCTAATCACCAACCAAGTTCATAATCAAATGAATATATTAATAGAATATTAAAATAATGTTAATTTTAGTATTAATGCTCAATAGTGTATATTCTATTTTGGTTAGATCGTCTTCGATCTTCTCAGCAGTTTCTTATTAGAAACTTGCTATTCTTGTAAATATCCTTGTATTATTTATGAGCGTCTTGCTCATTCTGATATTTAATCAATTCTTTGAAATCCATTGCATGTCTCGCACTGTTTTATGGTATCAGAGCTATAGGAGAAATTTTTTTCGAAAATTTTTTAATCCTAATTTCCAATTAGTGGAAATTTTCGAAATTATTTTCTGGAAAAATTCATCGAAATTTTTTTGCCTAGGTTCTGGGGTTGGAACGTCGCGTTTTTTTCCCGCGACCTGTGTTCACGCGATCTGCAGGGTAGTCGTGGTTTTTCCCGCGACCAGTTCTGGTGCTGTCACATGGACTAGTAAGAAGCAGCAGGCAGTGGCTCTCTCCTCGACAGAAGCAGAGTATCGGGGAGCAGTTAAGGCATCTTGTGAGGCGGTTTGGCTTCGACGAATGCTTGCGGATATGCATGTCTCCCAGGCAGGTCCTACTCCCTTGTTCTGTGATAATCAGGGAGTGCTCAAACTCGCCAAGAATCCAGTCTTCCATGAAAGAACCAAGCATGTGGAAACTCATTGTCACTATATTCGACAGCTGGTAGAAGACGGATCCATTCAGTTGTTGTATGTTCCTACCTCGGAGCAGCCAGCAGACATCTTCACCAAGCCCCTTGGTCCTGATAAATTTGTAAAATTCAGGGGGTCTATAGGTGTAGTTAATAGATTGAGCATTAAGGGAGGGTAATAGAATATTAAAATAATGTTAATTTTAGTATTAATGCTCAATAGTGTATATTCTATTTTGGTTAGATCGTCTTCGATCTTCTCAGCAGTTTCTTATTAGAAACTTGCTATTCTTGTAAATATCCTTGTATTATTTATGAGCGTCTTGCTCATTCTGATATTTAATCAATTCTTTGAAATCCATTGCGTGTCTCGCACTGTTTTATATATCAGTCCAGATTAAATACACATTTCATAGCCAAGTTAGTTATTATTGTTAAATCTGAACACATTTTAGATTCAGGTCGCAAAGCTTAATCAATCTCAAAGTTCCACAAGTTAAACAAATTTGCAACTCTTCCAATCAGAGCAGTCAAAAGGGTGCTGGGATTCTGGGGTTGTTACAATCTGATATGAGATGAAGCACTCAACCAAAGTCACAATACTCACTCAGTAGCATGCCCAAACAGAGAGGTGTTTTAAGCTCTTTTCAAAATCAAAAGCAATCATCATAAAAATTCCTAAAGACTACAGCATATATGAGTTATGAATTTCTACTATTCTCTGCACAGATATGTATGTATTGTTTTCAGAAGATAAACGAAAAATATTTGCATGCTTTGGTACTAACCCAAATAGTCTCTGAGCCATCTTCACCTAATAACTGCAAAACAGGCTGCACAAGTTTTCCAACAAGGGAAGTTCCTTCTTTCTTCATGCTAGGAAAACCCCCTAACCTGCAAAACACATAATTAACCTCTCAAAAGGAGACTAGTATAATTATCTTGCCAATAATAAGCAGCTGCAATAAGGTATAATAAGACTGAGGAGATTCATTATTAGAAATATATATTTATGCGAAACAGAGCCCCTTCTAGGATTCTGCATATAAAATTAAATGTAAGATTTTGACAAATTCTTGGTTCAATAAACACCATATATCATAGGATTTTCATGTGAACTGCAATATCTCTCATGGTTTTTGTGTGGGAACCGTTGACATAAAAACCACATCTAGGATTGATATAGATTATGTTAGATGTTTGAAACTTTAGCATTGAATGTATTAGGGGAAATAGCTTAGAATATAAAATTTAAATTGCACTACCCTTATTCCTTAAAAGTACTCATATACAAGCATATACGTATATGTGTGTATGTGTGTATAGATATATGTGTGTGTGTGTGTATATGTATGTAATAATGCAATAATGTGTATATAAATTATATATAATATATATTTATATACATGTATATATATATATATATACACGCACACACACATACATATAGATATATACATGTAAATATAGATAGATAGATAGATATGTGTGTGTGTGTGTGTATACATACATAGAGTGCATACATATATCTATGTATGTATATATATACATATACATACATAAATACATACATACATGCATACATTTACATATATACATACATACATACATATATCTATGTATGTATGTATGCATACATACATACATACAAGTATGTATGTATATATATATTATATATGTATCTATGTATGTATATATATATATATACATATATTATATATGTATGTATGCATGCATATATATATATATATACGTACATACATACATACATACATATAGATATATACATGTAAATATAGATAGATAGATAGATATGTGTGTGTGTGTGTATACATACATAGAGTGCATACATATATCTATGTATGTATATATATACATATACATACATAAATACATACATACATGCATACATTTACATATATACATACATACATACATATATCTATGTATGTATGTATGCATACATACATACATACATACATACAAGTATGTATGTATATATATATTATATATGTATCTATGTATGTATATATATATATACATATATTATATATGTATGTATGCATATATATATATATATATATATATATATATATGCATACATACATACGTACATACGTACATACATACATACATATATATGTGTGTGTGTGAATGTATGTATGTATATATATATGCATGCATACATACACACACACACACATATGCACCCCTATCGTATGATATGGCTAAGTCTTCTGTCCTAGCTTAGTCCCTAGTCTAGAGAGAGCAAGAAGAGAGCTGGTCCAGAGAGAACCCATCAGGATATAGATATACTAGCTTAGTCTCCAAATATAAATTATCGATTGATTGCTCGAAAGTCTAGACTAGTCTCCAACTTAGAGAGAGCCCCATTAATTACTAGTTTAGTCTCCAATCTAGAGAGAGCTTAGTCAATGAAGGCAATCGAAGTTATTAATACCGAACCAGTGTAAAGATCTTGTTGTTTACGGATCACAAATAGCTGATACCATTGAGCTTATAGAACCCTTGCTTTCGCAATATGAAATCATATAGCTTGGATGGGCTCCTACCTATACCCATAGTAATTCCCTCGGTCCTACCTAAACTATTGTTCCCAACCCAATTATGTCTCCCACCCTACCCCCCCCCCAATTAGAAGAGTACAGTAACTAATCAACCTCTAATTAATTAGTAAATGGCATCAATTAATTAATAAGACTGCTAACCCTCCACCAATTATAGTTGCTAGAGTAAGCTAGAATAACATTAATTAGTTCATTAGTTCATGAATAACTATTACCCCCACAGTTAATCTACCTCCTAAAAGGGCCCACACATGCCTGCTAGAATACTAGGCCAAAGGCAGCTCCATTTCAATAAAGTCATCTTTATTATCTTTCCAATGCATACACCTTTGACCTAGTTCTTGGCCATGATCAAACATATCTCTTCACCGTAGCAGTCCATCCCAATCCACGCCTATCAATAACTAGGGGAGGGGGTGTCAACTATAGAGCCCCCTAACGCAGGTGGGTAGAATAGGAGCCAAGCTCGACCTTAAGCATAATTATAGTACTTATCGGCACCCTCTCTCTATATACCTAATATACCTTCTTCCTTGGCCGCTCTTCATCCCTAACCAGTTTCTGACTTGAAGTCCCACCACCTCCCAGTTTTGCGGAAAAAAGAGAACCCTTATAGCTCACGGTTGTGTTATAAAATAAGCATGAGTTGAGCCTCATAGCTAAGGACCTAGACCTTATAATCTCCCTCCCATCCACCCCCATAATAACCCATCAATCAATTATTTTCTTGTGAGGCCAAGTAATGAGCGGAATTGGCATGGGTTAAGTGAGGTGGGTGGGATGAGATAGTAGCTAGAGATTGAATCTCTAGATTAGAGATTGTTTCGGACCACCAAGGAAAAAGAACTACAATTCCCACCCAATCCAAGGATTGGAGTGCAATGGAGAGGGAGAGGGTTCACAAATGGTGTAGAGTGGACCTAGAGGTCTATCCAAACGTAAAGTCCAAATCAATCCATTAGCGAGGAATCCCAATATGATAGAAAGAGTGCGCAAGAAGGTTTGCCATATGTATTGATTTAGTTCAAGAGACATAGTCATAGGGATACCCTAGCTACCTCGTAACTATAATTGTAGCACCCAGAACAATCACGCAGTAGGGTGGGTGGGAGGCCCCTACAATTCTAAGGGGGGTGGGTGGGTGGTCTAGCTATAATCCGTGGAACTAAGATCTCCCCAAACGAGGTGGGTGAGTGACCCCCCTGAGAGGTAGATTAGTTGAAGTGGTGGCAAGCTAATTAATGGCAACCCCTTAGGGGGTGGAAGGATATAGAATAGGTATTTAGTAGATTAACTTAGGGAACAAATATAGTTGTAGATTAGTTGTTGACATGTTATGTATAGAATTGCGGTAGAGGTCTCGGGCCAATTATATAGTCTAGATCATAAAGTTGTGAAAGCAACCCAGCTATCTTCCTCTGGGCCCCATCTATCTCCCCCCACCCACCCTTGGTGAACTCATAAGACTATAATAGAATTTGCTCCTAAATTCAGTGGTGAGAAGGGAGTAGAGTGGAAGCATTGAACAAGCACTTCTAAGTCATTCCAGTCAAAGGCTTCAATCAGTGGGGAGGGTCAGAAGAAGGATTAATTGGAGCAAACCCCAACAAGACCAAGCAGTGGAATGAAAGTTTGAACATTGATGCACCCACCCTATTATAAAGACTGTTGCAAGGTGGCAAGGGCCTCAATTGGGAATGAGACTGAAACTCGAGTAGAAGATTGACCCCGCTTTTCACAGTTATGCTTTCTCCATGTGTGGGGTTGGATAGGGGGCATTGGCCCACCCCAAGTCGATTTATCATTGGTGGAGAGGAATTTATCTTCCAATTGTGGTGCTTCCATAACAAGTTTAGTTTGAAAGCCGCACCGAGAGAAAGTTTCGACATAAACTATGTTTCGTCGAGATCCATTCAACAATCATTTTTGTTTCGAGGTGGCCGTAGATGGAAGCTTTCTCACTTAGGTCACAGGTTAAACATGCACTTGAATTGATGACAATAGAATCTAACCAAGGTAGGTAGGTAGGTTTCAGTAGTCAGAAGCAACAACAATCGAATCATTTCCATTGGATGAAATCTCAAGGATCAATCAGTGGCAACCTAGTTAGTGGAGTTCCATGGGCTTGAATCTTGACGAGCTAGCGATAGGGTTCATTCAATGGCCCAGCAAGATGGATTGCCTTCCAAGGTGATTGAGCCGAAAGGAGATGAGGAGTTGGGATGGTCATCAAAAAATAAGGGCTAATGATCCCCCAACCCAATGTGTCAATGAGAAAGAGAACCTGGACTAATGGCCCACCCACATTGATGAAAGTATTGTCATTGATGTCAAAAAAGGATGGGTCCAGAATATTAATAATACATTTCCAGAATATCTTATCATCAGCAAATATAAACAATGTACTATGGAGCGATAAAAAATGAGAAGAGTAGCGGACAAAATGAAGAATGACGACTTGAGATGGTAGCGACTATGGAGTAAGGTTTCGATTTCATTAAAGACAATAACAAACCAATACAGCGATCAGATTAAGTTTATGAAAGAGAAGTTTTGTTATTTGCAAAGGAAATGACATTGGAATATAGTATGAAGAATAGTGAACAAAGTGTGACAGAAATGAAGCTATCAAGATTGTGTTAAAGACAACAAATTAATGCATGTCTTTATGAAGAAATTTACACAATTGGCTTATGAATATGACTGGCCATTCACAGTTGGTGATTCAGTATTTTACAGAGGATTACATATTATGTGAGCAATTATTAATTCAGATTATGAAAGACAGAAATTAAAGATACAAGGCAGCAATTAAAAAAAATCATGAGCAACAGCGTTTAGATTATATGCAGTAAATAGCATATTAAAAGTACATGTATTCTATTTGGTGAGGACATATCAGAGTGGAGAGAAAGTAGACAAAGTCTGCACTAAAAGACAAAAAGGAGACAGCAGATGAATAAGACAAAAACTGTCTTATTTACTAGGAGAAAAATGCATCGGTTTGATGGACAAGACAGAAACTCTACCTTTTTAGAAAAGAAAAATTTTAGAAGACAAGTCAACGGACCAAAGAGTGGCATTTGTTAGCATGTCAAAAGAATATGAGGTGTGATTTATATCTTTAAGAAAAGTCAAAAGAATATGTTAAGAAAAGTCAATTGTTAAAAGGCAATAAGAGGTGCGATTTGTATTAAAAGAAAAAGACATCGATTTGAACGGTGTATTTTGTTATAAATGAAACCGATTCATTAAGGGACAAGTCTGTGCTAAAGAAAAGGTGCGATTTAATTAATGATATTAACAAAAGGTGCGATTTCTTTAGTTTCTAAAGATGTCTACTTTCATAAGGGATATGTCTCTTCTATAATATATGAAGATATAAATAGAGACATTGATAAAAAATAAGTGTGAGTGTAAGGAAAGAGTGTGTACGTGTGTTAAAGGTTTGTGGGTATACAATGCTGAATAAATAATTCTGGAATAAAAAGTACGTGGAGTATGGAAGAATATTTTCTGAATTGAGAGTGTGATATGTGAGAGTGAGAAATAAAAGAAGGATTCATTAAGAAGTGTGTAGTATAATTCTGGAATTATTCAGTCAAAAAGGAGGGAGATTTTCAGACGTATATGATGCTATAAGAATAAAAATAAGGAGTATGCAACTACACATATGTATACTGAGAAGCCAATTATAACAGCATATGAGAGGTGCATAATATTGAAAATATTAAAATACTGTATGAGGTAAAATTCCAGAATAATCTGGGGTGTAATGTGTGGAATGTGAAGAATAAAATAAAAGAATATATCTGAAGAGAAAGTGCTGTGTGTAGGGGTGCTGTGCAAAATATAATCAGATTTTCATAGAGTGGGTTGGTGCTCACAAAACAGAATTTGGGGAGTTGGTGCTTCTAGTGGGTTGGTGCTCACAAAACAAAAAATTTGAGGAGTTGGTGCTTCCAGTGGGTTGGTGCTTCCAGTGGGTTGGTGCTCACAAACAATCGTAAAAGTAGAATTACATATATATATATATAACATCATGTGCTGTGTGTAGGGGTGCTGTGCAAAATATAATTAGATTTTCATAGAGTGGGTTGGTGCTCACAAAACAGAATTTGGGGAGTTGGTGCTTCCAGTGGGTTGGTGCTCACAAAACAAAAAATTTGAGGAGTTGGTTCTTCCAGTGGGTTGGTGCTCACAAAACAAAAAATTTGAGGAGTTGGTGCTTCCAGTGGGTTGGTGCTCACAAAACAAAAATTAGGGGGTTGGTGCTTCCAGTGGGTTGGTGCTCACAAACAATTGTAAAAGTAGAATTACATATATATATATATATAAAAAACATCATTTTAGTGGCTTTCTCCCGCATTGGGTTTCCACTCAAAATTATTGTGTTCATGTGCATAACTATTTTTCAGTGATTGATTCTATCATATAAAATATTGAATTGATAAAAAGTTTCATTATACTGATTCACCCCCCCCTCTCAGTATAACTGTGTGCTCTTCACACATGAATTGAAAGGCCTCTATATTGCACTCACCCCAATCAAACAACAAATTCAACAGCCTTGGCTTGAATAGTAGGGGCCCACCTTACTCTAGCTTATTCATATATGCATACATGAATACATACATATGTATTTATACATACATACATACATATGTATGTATACATACATACAAACATATATATATATATATATATATATATGTTGAGTAGGGACTTTGCCCTTCACCTTCTACATGTGCAATACTGAAATAATGTCTTTATCACCAATTGTCAAGTGTGGGGTGTATAGGACAAACTTTATTTTTGGAACCTTTGTAGGTTTCAACCACAAGTCTCTATCAAGCCCCCCAAGTAGGTTCTCAACCTAATCAATCAAGTATATTCATATCATATTCTAATACTAAACCCCACCAACATTATGCCTAAGCTTTAACTATGTCCCATTCTTTAGACATCCACTTTCTAAACTTGTCAAAAACCAAAATTTTCTAAAAAACTTCAAAATGTGTTGCTCTCTAATGCTAACTAGAAAAAGTTTCTAATACTTAGTTTGGAGGGACTGATAAGCAATGTTCCAATTATCTCCAAGGCTCCTTCCTTGGTACACTTTCACTCCTTGATCCACAGGGATGCATCCCCTGACTCAAAATCCCTATGTTTTCAAGACGTGTACGTTTCTGAGATCCAAGGACTTGGGGGAAATGTCCCCCACCACACCACCACCATCGATGCAACGTCATTGGGACATTGAGGATGGTGGGATGTCCTGTAGACTCCAAGAGTCTCCTAACAATCCCAAGGATGCCTAGGAGTCTCTTGTGGCCGCCAGTTAGAAAATCCAACCCTAAACAAAAAATGGTGGAAAATTTGTGAAAATGGCATTCATAAATAACTGAGGGATAAAATATGACTATCCAATATCTAATATAAAAAATTTATGGAGGACTATTGTGATGTCCCTTTCCGCTGAGCTCATTAATAAACAATTTTGCTAGCCTTTTTCGTTTCCGGAGGCTAGAGCAAAATGAGTTTTACAAGGGAATACGGAGACTAATTAAATTTGGAGGAAAAAGCTATAGTTTTTATTCATACATATTTAATTAATCTTTGGGCCATTTAATTAATACCTAGGTGGAGCGAATTATTATAATGGGTGACTTAATAATATGAGCTAATTAATACTATATGCCTAAGTCACTAAAAATCAAGGAGGCAATTTATTGAATGGCTTATGGAAATTATAAAAAGAGTTCAATTGCCATATTTGAATTAATTATCAATACTCACTTCATTGGAATTTCCTCTACAAATTGATTTTAGTCACCACTGGATGAAACCACTGTAGCTTTTTGCTTTGGACGCAACCCCAAAGAATTCCTGTTGAATTCTCATTCAATCATTGCACACTAATGGCGCCATATTCTGCATTTGGAGGCAATCAAAGTTTATTTGTTACAGATTGAGAGCATTATTTTGGGCAATCAGCAGCATTCTGGGCAGCGCCCTGCACTATACCTGATTACTATTTGTTGCTGGAACTAAACAAATACAGCAGCACTTAGAATTGTGACAGGTTCAGCCAGTAGAAGGTATCGCGTCCTGTCAAGGGCAATATATACATATCGCAGCCTGCAAACAATCTTTCAGCCATACCAGTGATTGATCCCTGGAGACATTTCTTATATGCGACATAAAGAACTAAGGCATGTCTATGGATTAACATGACTGAGTATGTCGTTGCACATTAGAATCCCCTGCTTCCTCAATTTTCATTTCTACAATTTCATTAGTAAATAAGGCAGTGATTTATCTACTGTCAACCAATGTTAGGGATCTATCTAATGCAACTATTGTTGAAGATCTTCCTCATTTCTGAAGATTATTGTCGGAATCTGCTATTGATTTTAATAATAATCTTCCATTAAATCGATCATTGGTTGTCCAAGTCAATAGCTTGTGGAATTGTTTAAAAGTCATAGTTAGAATATTTCAACTATCGCCAACAGACTCCACCTTTGAGAGAACCCTGTGCATAAGCATCGAACATCCTCGCTGGAAGTTATAGAGTACCTATAAGGATTTATGATGAGCACACACTTATACTGACAAGAGATGTGAATCGATATAAGACAATCTTTTACTTATTTAAAACTTAGCAATAACAAATACACAAGATCCACACAATTAAAAATACAAGATTTACGTGGAAACACTTTCGAGGAAAAACCACAAAGAACTGCTTCAATTTACTGTCCAAATCCAACCACAACAAAAATAAAATGATCTTACATTATTTGCAGGCACTGATGCAGAGGTAGGGGCGTGTACAATGGTTACACAATGAACATCAACATATAGAATCCATAGTTACACAATCCATCCTTTATATGCTATTGGATGCACTCTTGGGGCTTCTAGACTTCAACATTCGTTAGGCTTTCGACAACCAACATTAGACAGTGTGTACATACTGGTTTTGGGGCTTGTGACATTACAACAAATACAACTTTGTGGATTCCACCATTTCCACACTCACTTTCATTGACACATATTAGACCTTTGCAATTAGGACTGTCCTATTGATGTCCTATTGATGGACAAAAGGCCAAATCAATGTCTTTATGCCTTAAACCTTTTAGGCCTGGTTTGGAGGACCCTACACAAGATCTAAAATTAGTCCTTTGGACTTTCAACATCCAAACTTCTTACTGAGACTTTGCTTTGTGGTAATTTGTCACTGGTAATACAAGACTGTGACAGGCGGTTCTTTTGGACAGTCATGAACATATTGGCTCCTCCTCACACTATGATCTTCGAGCAAGCTTCCTTTGGATTGGTAGGGTCCCTTACACATCCCTCAAACACCAGGCACTAGGCAATTCAACCATTTGCCTTCTAGAATGCAATTTTGATCCTTTCACTGGTTTTCTCAGACTGATACATAGGGATATAAGACCATTCACAGCATCATGGCACGTGCAAACTCCCACATCTGCCCCTGCACATTTTGGACACTAAAATACATGTAAAAAGAATCTATTCCACCAAGTTTGAGTGTTTTCTAACGGTGGAAGGCAATTATATACATTTTACTTGTTCACTGGTTACCCTACCTAGGGTTTTTACCAGTTTACACAAAAAACAACAATAACTCTCTTGAAACTTGATGAAATTACACCAAACCAACGGCAAAAGAAAGATAATTCATTCTTCCATCAATCACAAGTTGATTTCAGACCAGTACAATATCGTACAGATCCGTATAATGCAAAAGACCAGCAGAAAACGTGAAGAAAATGCAGAAATTGATGTGTTTTTATTGCTCCAACTCCAAATTTTCATCATCCAACCCTTGGGTCGTACAATGTAGACCTATTTATGCCTATACAATCAGTTTACACCATTCAACCGACCCCAACTACCATTTTAACAACTTTTTGAAAAGTTGACAAGAAATTGCAAAAAATTGTCAAGACAACTTTGACAATATGTAACAACTTTTACATCTTTGAACCAATGGAGCCCAAACGAACAATAATGGCCTCATTAACATGAAACAACACAAAATGAAACAAAACCCAACTTTGACCATTGTGAGCACAAGGGCGCTCCTAGGGTGCTCCTACAGCAGGCACCAACCTACTGGAGACACTAATTCTCACAACTGAGTACCAACTTAGCAAGAGACGCCAATCTCTTCTTTTAAGAAGCACCAACCTCTTCTACAAAGTTTCACCTTCTAGATGATGCTTCTTCAACAAATGATGAACATATTGCTGTACACTTTCACACTTCACAAAATCTGCTCTGTATTAAATCTCCTCTACAATAAATCTTCCCTGCTCTATATTTAAATGATAAAGCATTACACACACCACACTCTAACACACAAACTCGCTTCATCTTTTTATACGACTTCATGAGCCAAAATTAAATGCATCAAACACATAGGTGTTAGAATGATGTCATTGATGTCAAAAGTGAAAGGACATGTTGTTATTATTTCATTAGTTGTTAAGGAATTGGATAGCTGTGATTTATATCAAAAAGTTTAATACACAATCCAAATGAAAATGTTGTTATTGATGCCAAAGACATGTCAAGAAGGGTCTTTGATGTATGGACAAGTTTGAAGAAAGATTTGCTCATGTATTCAATGGTTATGCTATATTCAGTGATGCTTCATTGAAGGAACTAAACCATCATAAGACCACCATTTGGCATCCTTTGTGGAATGAGTTCTAGAATGGCCGACTTCATTTGAGAAATGACCAACTACATTGATGAGACAAGCAAATCTATATTAATACATGAAGCGATAAGATTTTTAGTACAACAAATGAATGTTTCAAAAACAAGGCAGTGATTCAAAGGCCAAGAAGCAACAATCAGAAGTATGTTATTCAACTAGCAAATTGTTATTGAATGGACAAGAACTCAGATTTGTATGTCGACCTCCTTATAGCAGCGATGAAAGAGAGCAAATTACCTAAAACGAGGACAATATGTGATATCTCAATTGACTCATCCCCAACAACATCCACATGCAAATGAGATGCTAGCCATAAACTGGAAATATTGGCCATCTTATCTACAACCATCTTATATAAGAAGACAAATTCGACTATGGAGAAATAAATAAACATTAAAATAAAGGAGTGTGACTAATATTACTTGAAGAAACATATGGTACGATTTGTTTTATGTAGCAGCAATCAATCATAAAATCGTTACTTCATTTGTGAAGTGATCGACTACATTAATGAGACAACCAAATCTATATTAATACATGAAGCAATAAGATTTTTAGTACAACAAATGAATTTTTCAAAAACAAGGCAGTGATCCAAAGGCCAAGAAGCAACGATCAGAAGTATGTTATTCAACTAGCAAATTGTTATTGAATGGACAAGAACGCAGATTTGTATGTCGACCTCCTTATAGCAGCAATGAAAGAGAGCAAATTACCTAAAACAGAGACAATATGTGATATCTCCATTGACTCATCCCCAACAACATCCACGTGCAGTTGTTACAGAGATGCTAGCCATTAACTGGAAGTATTGGCCATCTTATTTACAACCATCTTATATAAGAAGACAAATTTGACTATGGAGAAATAAATAAACATTAAAATAAAGGAGTGTGACTGATATTACTTGAAGAATCATATGGTACGATTTGTTTTATGTAAGAGCAATCAATCATAAAATCGGTACTGTTCATGAAGACCGATAAGTAAAGCATTCAAATACACAACAATAGCATATGATGATTGTTGAAGGAAAAGGAAACTTGAACAGCAAATGATGCGACTTGTTTGAGAAAATGATCTATGTGGAAAGATAAAGCCCAAGCTATCCAACACTTATTTCATGATATGACAACTCAGCGATTTTTAAGAACCTATGCTTGTTAAATGAGAGAATCGGTGGTTATATATTACTCAACTAAAGCATCGATTAAGCTTGTTAAACATCAAAAAAGTGATGTCTTGATACAGCCAAGGTGGTAGAGCAGACTTGATAAATAGCTTTTGTCGATTCCCTTAAACAACCGACTATAGTAAATAAAGAAGCATCATATCCAGCGATCATGAAGGCAGAAAATTCATTATAAAGAATGGTACTTATTAATAAACCAAGACAAGTCAAAGTCAAGACATGATACAACTGAGCATTACACAGGTTGCCACATCAGATGGAATGAGAACTAACAAATGATACGATTAAATCGGAGCAACAGATATTATCATTTTTTGTAGTGATTAAATAAAAGCAAAAGACATCAATTAAAAAGAGATTAAGAAGGCGATTTAAAAAGAGATTAAGAAGGCAATAAAGCAAGGACTTATAAATCTAGTCAGTCGGCGATTAGATCATTAAAAAGAAAAGTCCAGTCAAGCATAAGATAAAAACGAATAAGGCAAGCTTTAAAAGAATAAAGGAGTGATTTATTAAAGGAAACTAAACTATGTTATGAAATGATGCATGTATTGGTCACCTCTCTTTGTAAAAAAAGATATCCTCTAAAAGTCACCTCCCTTAAAGAAAGGATGAAATGGTATGTCTTTCTCCATAAAGACATAAAGGTGCAAGGAGGTATACAAGACAATAGAATTGAATGAAATGTTGTGGGTGTAGAATGTCTATTTATTAAAAAGGGTAGTTTATAGTGTGAGGATTGAAATAACAATATGGGAAAGGAACATGGAGTGAATAGAGAATATAATAAGGTTATTCAAGAGATAGAAGTGGAGAGACAAAGACATTGAATGTAATACACAAGAAGATATATGAATATAAATATGCAGATTTAAAAGAAGATAGCATACAAGAGAAATTAACTCACAAATCATGAATATATAGAAGATGATAGAGCATAGAGTGAAGGATTTGCATAATTCTTGTGACTAAATTGTGAACAAATTATTGACAGATTTGAAGGTAATATAAGGACTTCATAGAAGATATTGTGGCAGATCTATAAGTAACTTATAGCAGATTCATGGAGGAGTTCATAGTAGATTTTAAAGAAGAAATTATGACAGATTTATTAAGAGATCGTAACAGATTTGTGGAAGATAATATAGTAATTTTGTGGAAGAGATTTATGCTAAATTGTGGATCCATCATCTGCTGAGATAGCAACATTGTTAAGGTGGAACTCATATTGATGAGGTTGGTGCCTCATTTTGGGTGTTGGTGCTTCCAATGGGTTGGTGCTCACAAATTGAATTAGGGGTTGGTGCCTACAAATTCAAAAGTGGGAGTTGGTGCTTCCAGTGGGTTGGTGCTCACAAACTAAGTTAGGGGTTGGTGCCTCTAGTAGGTTGGTGCCTATAAACATTGTAAAAGAAGAAATATAAAAGCAATAATTTGCCGTGGTTTTTCCCATTAGGGTTTTGTTGATGTGTATTTTGTACACGACCAAACACAAAATAAAATACCGAAGTATCTTATCCTCTCTTGAACAAAGTTCCCGACTGCTGAAGATCTCACTGAAGGATCAGTCGGAGTAACTCTAAGGTTCCGTTATATAGGATCTCTACGTGTGGATAAGCTCTCTGTGGTATGATGTGATTTTGCTGGAATCACAAAGGGACTTACACTTGACGACCTAAACGTCTGATTTGCTGGAATCACAGGTCCTATTAACTAACTGGAAGACAAACAAATGACAAAAGATGCAGGGTTCAAGACCTCTACTCTACTACCTAGAATGCCAGAAAATGGATGGATGACTAGGTGGAGTCCTACTGGGCTGGGTCTCACCATCAGGCTGAACAATTCAACACCAACTCAGTGCGATCTTCTAAGGGATGCTTCCAATATGTTCAAATCGTACACCATCTGACAATGATCACCATTCAAGATAATGCATGAACAAAGTTCCCGACTGCTGAAGATCTCACTGAAGGATCAGTCGGAGTAACTCCAAGGTTCCGTTATATAGGATCTCTACGTGTGGATAAGCTCTCTGTGGTATGATGTGATTTTGCTGGAATCACAAAGGGACTTACACTTGACGACCTAAACGTCTGATTTGCTGGAGTCACAGGTCCTATTAACTAACTGGAAGACAAACAAATGACAAAAGATGCAGGGTTCAAGACCTCTACTCTACTACCTAGAATGCGAGAAAATGGATGGATGACTAGGTGGAGTCCTACTGGGCTGGGTCTCACCATCAGGCTGAACAATTCAACACCAACTCAGTGCGATCTTCTAAGGGATGCTTCCAATATGTTCAAATCGTACACCATCTGACAATGATCACCATTCAAGATAATGCATGAACAATGGACGTGTAACGACTTAAGATTAAGCTCATTTTATGCCAGTTGACCACGCAGGGCGCACTTACCATCAGTAAGAGGCTAGTGGTATGGACTAGACAGATTCCACACAAGTGCATTCAACAATTTTCTTCACTCAATTTAATCATCTATCATCAAAAATGAAGATTCAACAAGAGACCATGCACATTGCAAAGAAACAACATATTCCACCATATCTTCAATGAAAAGAAGTCTTTTACAATTAAGGCAACAATGTCTTGCCTTCTCTTCTTAATCTACTCTAATTGCTATTCTACTATTCTGGCCTCTATTACTAACTATTAACTATTAGCTATTATTGACTAACCATTAGCCTTTACAAATGAAGAGACAGGGCTTATATAGTGCCCACAATACAATTCAATGGCTTAGATCAATTTGAGATCAATGGTCGAGATTTTACAATGAAAACCCTAATTAGGGTTTGTTACAACAAACTTAATTCTGACCAATGAAATAATTGCATTATTTGGACACATGTCTTCTCTAGAATATTCGACCAATGGATAGCCGGGGTAGGTACATCGAAGTTTGTGTCTTTTTTGATGAGTCAAGTACATTGAACCTGGACATGTTGAGGTGGACCAATCCAAATGGAGGGATGATGACTGGGACGCCACCTTGTCTGACACTTGCAACTTGGTAGATATTCAATTTGATGATGTTGAGAAGATGACTTTAATTAACTTTTCTACCACCGTCTGCTTCTTCAACGAACCCTTTCTTTAATCCTCTTTTGTCTTTGATGTGCAGGATGGATGGAGTATCTTTCCTTCAAATATTGGTCTGGAAGAGGTCGTCCCTGATGATGCTGGAGAAGGTCGCCCTTGATGATGCTGGACCGGAGAAGGTCGTCCTTGTCTTGGCCTGGTCTTCTTTCATCTGCCGAAACAAACCAAAAGATGATTAAGGACACATGATAAATTCATTTCAACATAGCATTTTCAACTTAAATCATCAACAAAAAGATATTAACATGAAACTTGCCCAAGATTTTCTCCAGGAACAGACCCTATAAGAATTTTGCCCTGGACCCTTTGGAAGGGTCAGGAGCGAAATTCTAACTTTAGCTCAAAATTCACATTTTTGAAGGTCAAACATCCTTCCAAGGCATTCCAAATAGCTTTTCTCACCCTAGTCCAGGCCTAACTTAGCACAAAATTTGAAGAAAAGGATGGTTTTAGTGATTTTCGCTCTGGACAGGGTCAGGAGCAATTTTCAAGTTTTGAGCATCTTCCTCCATCCTTTCAACTTCAATTCTCCTCCAAGACTAAGGGACACATTGCCTCACTCCTATCTAGGCCATAAAAATCAAAATTTTAACTTGTCTTGCAAAGAAAGTAGGTGATCCTAGGATTTTCGCTCTGGACCATTTGTAAGGGTCGGGAGCGAAATCCTTGGTTTGGGGTAATTTCCATCATTTTTCAACACCAACTTCAAAAGGCAAGAACATGTCTCCTCGCACCCATCCAAGCCATGAAAACCTAACGTTTGACTAGACTTGCAAGGAAAATAGGTGGTTTTAAGATTTTCGCTCTGGACTCTTTGGAAGGGTCAAGAACGAAATTCTCCTTTAGGCCAAAATCTTGTTCTTCAAAATCAATCAAACTCCCTCTCAAGGCAAAAACATACCCATTCATCTCCCATCAAGCCAACGCCTAGCCAAAATAAGAAGGAAAACAAGAGTTATAAAGATTTTCGCTCTGGACCCTTTGGAAGGGTCAGGAGCAAAATTCCTAATCTTGGCCGAGATCCTAACTTCATTTTCACATTTATTCATTCAAACAAGCGTTTTTTCCTTCATTCAAGCCTGGGAATGCGTTAGTTCTAGGTTTTGGTCAAAGTAGAATGTCCTATGGAGAATTTCACTCTGGACCCTTTGAAAGGGTCAAGAGCGAAATTCGCTTTGGACCCTTTGGAAGGGTCGAGAGCGAAATTCGACATTTTGGACTCTCCGTCAGGATCATTTTATGGAATATAACATTTAAGTATAAGTTATATTCCATATATACTTTCAGGATGTTTGAGAGTGGTTTCAGACCTCCAGGAGTTATATTGCAAAATCTAGTTTTTGGAGGATTCTTCAGTTTTCCAGACTTAGTCAAATTTTAGGGTCAAGACATTCCAGACTTAGCCAAATTTCAGGATCAAGGCATTCCAGACTTAGCCAAATTTCAGGGCATTTGAAGATCAGGATGACATTCCAGACTTCATCACTCACCAACTTGACCTAGCTCGGACCTTCAAGAATGATACCCACTCACAAAGCAAGACACAATTAGCAACAAGATCAAAACCAGGCCCTAAGGAAGACTCTCAAAGAAACCCTAATTCTGGGGCCCTGTGGACTCACCCTAGCTCAAGCAAAGCCTGTAATCCAACGATCCCCTCAACAGCACTCATCCTGCAAAGGCTAACAGACAAAACCCTGAACACCTAGAAAGCGAACCCCAGAAAGCAAAAAAAAAGCAGGGGTCCCCATTTGCAATGGGGCGATGTGTGAATACGTCACAACAGGTTTCCACGTATATCTTATGTTCTATTCGTGATGCTTGGTAGTTAGATCTCATGTGAATAATAATATACAATGAATATGCTTATGAGATAAGTTAACCTGCTTATGATTGAAGTTGAGAAAATTAAAGTTTGTTAATATATTGATTCACCCTCCCCCCCCTCTCAGTATATTTGTGTGCTCTTCAATAGGTTGGCCATACAAAATTAAATCATAATATTAAAAATTCCATCAGTCAACCTCCAATTACACCTCTTTCAAAATAGTAAAATTAAATAGGTTGGCCAAGCAATTGAAGCCAATATAACAAACAATTTCCAAACTATGACTTCAACAACCTTTATCATCAATGACAATATTTCCAACAATCTCACTCCTTGTAAAAACATACTTTCAAATCAATGACAACATTTTCAACAATCTCCCCCTTTGTTGTTGATAACAACCTTGCAAAGAGTTAATCTATGAACACATAATACTCCCTCTTTCTGCAATGCTTCCCCTTTTTGTAACTCTTCTACCTTGACATCAATGGCAAAGGGATGTCATGTACTCTTACAAAGAATCTCCCCCTTTTGGCAATCCTTCTTGACATCAACGGCATCAATTTGCCTTTTCCTGCAACTCACCTTTTTTGAAATCAACTAGCTGATCTTTCTCTAATTTCTCTTTTGAATGCATATCAATAAGGAATCTACAAGGATGAAAGATAATAAAATCATTACCCTGAATAGGTTCTTCTGCTTAGGCACTCAAAAATACCTACCTTAGATACTCCAGCTTGACATTTCGTTCTACTACCTTTTTGTCTTTCAATGTCTGCTTCATCCAAAGAACTTGTCTACAACATAAAACTATTGTTATCATCAAACACTACCTGCCCTTCAAGTATTTGATTTTTTTACTGCATGCACACAAGTCTCTTTTGCTTGAAAATGTACTACCATGGCTAGTGATTGCATAATGTCATGTTGTCACATGTAGTAGGCTACCAAACATTTGCCTATACAATACTAGTTCATATGACCCATTCTTCTATGTCATAACCAACTTTCATATGTTTATCCCCTAAAGCATTTGTCTAACTTGATCTCACTAAGGTTGTATAGATTATCCGTTGTTATATTTGCCCTCACAACTAGTTTTCCTATGCGTGCCTTCATGATCTCACAACCTTGAGCATGAAATGTGAGGGTATGTCCTTGATCACACATTTAACTAACACTAAAAAAATTGTGCTTCAACATACAAGACATTTTCTATTTTTGTCTTGCCATTATCAAGGCTAAAAGTACTCTTGACAGGTGTTTTATGACCACACCAACACATAATAAAGTTTCCAACAGTCACTCTATCCTCTCTTGATCAAAATCCCACGTATGCTAAGATTGCAGAAGATCATACAATGATTCCAAGGTTCCAATGGCGTACTTCCAACTTTATGATGGATATAGGCTCATTTGGCTTGATGTTTTGTTGGTAATCCAAGGGGACTTACGTGCAATGAAGAAGACTTAAACAAATGCGAAACTTCAAGGAGGGTTTGTGAATGATTTAGCAATAGATGTCCCTTTTTTGGAACTTTTTTCAATGAATAATGTGGAAAGTAAATACGAAAGGGTTTAGAGAAATTAAAATCTAGACCTAAGAATTCAATAGACAACAAAGGCTTGGGCGAGATCGACCACACTTTGCTTCACTACTTTCAGACAACTACACAAAGAGGGTGCAATCTTCAAAGGTTGTGCTCGTAAGATTTTAAATCATCTATGAAAACCATCAAAGAACAATGCTCATTCGACAATCCAAGTTAAGAAAACACATAGAAGAGCTCAATCCAACCTTGCACTATGGATAGGAATCATCTATCTGCAAAAGGTATGAGCGAATGATCTCACCATAAAGTAATGTTATCTATTTCATTCATCTAATTGCTTGAAAAATAAAATTCTAATCTAAGTGAGGAAGATGAAACCATGCAAGCTTCGAAATAACACAAGTGAACACCAAAATCCAATGTATCAGTCTTATTATCTCAATAACTTATAGCAACAATCTCATACAATTCTCCCTCTCTTTACAAATGAACGGGTGAACCCCTTTTATAGGCCCCAAAATGAAAATGGACAGCCCATATTACATTAAGATCAATGGTTGAGATTCACCCATGCAAAACCCTAATTAGGGTTTGACCAAAGATTCCCAAAATGTGTGCCAAGTAGTGCGGATAGCCATTAATGAAGAATCTCGCCCACTACATATTAATTGCCCTTTGTTCCTAAAAAAGGGCGTCCATGATGCATTAAATGAGCATTACTTTTCAAATTGCCCACCATGCATTAATGACACACTAATTCCTAAACATGGCATTCGTCATGCAATGAATGAGCCACCAGTTAGTCAAAATGTCCACCAGTAATTAATGACCCATCATGCAATCATCCATTTATTAGATTCTCGTCCAAAATTGGACGACCATTATCCCTTTCACTAGTGGTGATTGCGACGAATCTGACCACAACGGCTTCCAACTCTCCTACAAAGACACTTGGCACAGTCTCTAATTTGAATTCCACAATGGAAGTATTCTTTTCACACTTGGAAAAAAACTTCTCCCATCTTGGGACCACTTCTTGAATCTTGCGTATTGTGCTAGAGAACAAGGAAACATTTTCCAAATGTTCCTTTGAGAAGGATTCTACAAAGAAAATTCATGCAACCTATCCTTCAGGTTGTCCATTATCAACTCTTCATCAGTCAATCTTCTTGCAAACAAAGCCTCCATTGCATTGAGGATTTCCTCCTGAACTTTCTTGACTAACGCCCTCAATAACGTTGACTCCCTGTTTGACCTCTCAAAGAATTCCTTTCCAATGCTTACTACATAAAACCGTCAATGGAAATCATATGCCTCGTTTTCCTTGATGACCTTCCCATCAATCAATGTCTGCCTGGAAATCTCCATTAATGCCTCAAGACATGGAATTGTCAAGTCCTAATAAATATGCACATTTTCCCATGAATTTTCCACGCCCTCAAATCTACCAAGGATTGCTAGGATCCTCTAGTAGAAATGAGCCAAGTCCTCAATAAATTTATTAGCTGAAGTGAAGACGTCCTCTACCCGTTCCTTAGAGCATTGAGCCATTTTCCTTATTTCTTCAATTCCATCCAAGGATTCCTTCGGAAGAGAAGAGGGAGGAACAAAAGACTGATCTTCTTCTCTAAAAGGACTCATCAAACATCACACATACTCACACAAGGCTTTGTTTTCACTCTTCAACTTCTTGTTTTTCTCTTCTACTCTCTTTATCTACTCCTTCGATGCTAAGGAAGACTCATCAAACTCCTCTATCACTTGTGCCTTGGAGGCGCGACCTAGATCGACTATTGTGACATCATACTCGTCTAGAGTAATCTCATTCATGTCCTTGTCGACTCTGGGCACAACTATGTGTAACATCTCGGATCCTGATTCATATCTTATAAATTTGGAGAATTTCTTCACCACTTTCTTCTCCGCTGGCTTGTTTATTCTATTTAGAAGTTCCTCAAGTTCCAGCGTAAGATCCATCTCCTCTTCTAGCTCTTTCCTCATTCTCTCTTTCAGCCAATCTGGAGTGACTGCTTGCTGATCTTGCATCCCTAGTTGTACCTGTTCTTGTGAAACTTCCTCCAAAGTTCCTAAGTCTCCCATGTTTGTTTCCCTGAAACAATCTCAGACTAGTTGTTTTGCATTCGGAGGGAGCTCTGGTCCTTGATTCCTCTGCTAACAAGCCTATGGGAGGCACTAACACTGAGAATATCCTACACTTGTGAAATGTTTTGGTCATCCTCCTACGGCTGATTTCCTATGACTTCTCTAGTGAACATTTCAACTTCGTGCACGCTTCAAGAGCTAACAAGTGACTGTACTTCTTCCATCCTGGGCCTCTTTTGCTACAGTTCTTCCTGCTGAACTTCCTTTCTTTTCCTTGTTTGCGAAGTCCCAAGAACATTTTTCTCCTTCCCACGCTCTATTCTTTCCTGTGGAATTTCCTCTTCTCCAACCTGGGCTCCTAATGACCCTCAGTTGCCTCGTCATGGGATTCCAAGTCTCCCATCAGATTATAAGTCGGACGGGCAATTTTTGCTTTTAACTTTGCGATGTGTTGTTCAACCCATTGCCTAGTGAATTTCAAAATTGACCTACTTAGGTCATCCAAATCATCAACTTCTAGTTCTAACCAGTTAGGCACCTGAATCGGCTTATCCTTCTCCTTCTCATGCTCCGGCTAAATAGTATTCGCATCTTCTTCTATATGATCAAGCACCTAGATAGCTTCACAAATTCTTATTAGCTTAGGAGGCAGCCTGGAAAACATACTCCTTCTGATTTCATAGTCATCCTTGGCGTTAGCCCAATAATCCTCCAGTTGAATCTTGTGTTTGTGCCTTATGCTAGTTACCATCCTTATTCTATCATATGGATCAACGAATGTCCTTGCGGTATGAGGTGCTAAGTGGTAGAATATTAATTCATCGCTGAGTTTTCTGCTGCTACCAATGGTGGACACATTTCCTCATAATCTCCTATGACAATTGGAAATTCAAGCCCCAACTTCTTCTTCTTCTTTTGAATTTTGTCATAGGCAGTCAACTTTCTGGTAACCTCTAATAGCACCATCTTGTCCATTGGATATCTCGGATATTAATATGGCTAGGCAGAAAATCCTTGGACTCGGATGTAAGTAAATTTCGGAAATTGAATACATGTACTAGGCCCCATACTTCTTTACCAACTTCCTTGCCTCCTATGACAAACTTGTGTGAAGTCCTCGTTGCAACGATCTGGTGATATGCATAGTGAAGGTGTCACTTGCTTTCTTGAAAGAAGTAGGATCATATAAGTGCAATTGTGGATAGCACTCATGAACCTTCAGTTATCCTAGACAACATCCCATAGGTCCTTTGTCTGGTAATACATTGAACTTCCCCATTCTAGCCAGCAAGTAGACAACATATGAACTCATATAGAAAGATTGAGATTGCTTTAAATTCCTCAACTACTCGTCCAAATTGTTGCTGATTATTTTTGCCCAGTCTACCACCTTTATGCCTTCCATTACTTCACCAATGAAGTAAAACATCCAAGATTCAAATATGTAGGCCTGTGGACACCCCATGACCCTACTCATCATGAGCACAAGATCAGCATATTCTTGCTTGAAATCCATGTTGGAGATCTGCTTAGGCAACTTTGAAATGTGAGGCTTCGACTTCTGCATCCATATTTTATTGATGATCCAATGTTGGAATCAATTGTTGTTGCGCCAAAAGCTCAAACTTTCAACGCCCGATACAAATGCCAGATTTAACCCGACCCACGGAAGGCGGTTAAGCCATGTCACGAGTCCCCAAGGAGGTGTTGGCCACCAAATCAATGGAGGAATTTCTTTCCCAAGGAAGAATCCTCCTTGACTTGGTTTCTATGCCCTAATGCCTGACTTGGGCGCATTTTGCCTATGAAGAAGGAATTTGAGGTGAAAGATGAATTCTTCCATGCACTAGAATAGATTTTTATGCCTCTGCCATTTCAAGAAAAAATTCCAGACAGCCAAATTTTTGATCATCTGCTTGCTTTTTCAACTTTTCCATATTTAGAACCTGGATATTCAAGGATATTTTGCCATCATTGTCCTACCAACTGCTAGATATAGACCTGCCAAAAATAGACGTACTAAAAATTGTAAGTTCTTCTAAACATCAAATTAGGGCAAATCGAGGCACGGGGACACTAAAAATAGACATTGCTACAAATAGTAAGTTTGTTTAAACGCAAAATTAGCCCAATCCGGGACGCGGTGAAACTTACTAAAAATAGTAAGTCCTTAGAATTCACTCAAATTTCACTCGTAGCTTCCTTGAGGGGTTCTTACTTCATTGCTTCCTTCATATTTCTCAAAACCCAAGGTTACTGACCTTATTTCTAAGCCTAAGGGGTAAAAACCCTAAAATAGATAATACAAGCTTCAGACTTAACCAAATTTGCTCAAAACACTTGGGGAAGTGAGGAGATTAAAGAAACTGCCGCCAAACAACCCAAAAGACCACAACCAAATGACCAAGCGGACAAAAATGTAGGGGGTCCCCATTTGGAATGGGGTGATGTGTGATAAGGTCACAACAAGTACCTTTTCCATTTATCCTTGTTTCTAAGCCTAAGGGGTAAAAACCCTAAAATAGATAATACAAGCTTCAGACTTAACCAAATTTGCTCAAAACACTTGGGGAAGTGAGGAGATTAAAGAAACTGCCGCCAAACAACCCAAAAGACCACAACCAAATGACCAAGCGGACAAAAATGTAGGGGGTCCCCATTTGGAATGGGGTGATGTGTGATAAGGTCACAACAAGTACCTTTTCCATTTCTAAGCCTAAGGGGTAAAAACCCTAAAATAGATAATACAAGCTTCAGACTTAACCAAATTTGCTCAAAACACTTGGGGAAGTGAGGAGATTAAAGAAACTGCCGCCAAACAACCCAAAAGACCACAACCAAATGACCAAGTGGACAAAAATGTAGGGGGTCCCCATTTGGAATGGGGTGATGTGTGATAAGGTCACAACAAGTACCTTTTCCATTTATCCTTGTTGTAGCATTATCTCCAAATTTCACAAAGCTATTGTCTACTTTCTTCAAAGTGAGAAACTTGCTCTTATCTCCTATCATGTGGCTTGAGTATCCATTGTCAATGTACAATTGATTTCTTTCATCTTGGGCATGAAAAGCAATTTGCACAAGCAGACTTCTCTTTTCGTTGTTTCCTTTGCTCCTACTTCCTTGTCCACTCTTTTGGAGGTTCTTCCTTTTGTTCAACAGGGCTATCCACTTTCCTACCTTGTTTATGAGATTCCACAAAACCTCTTCTACAAAAAAGTGCTATATGACCAAAGTTGTTGCACTTCTAAAATATGACATTGTGATCCAACAAAGGAGCTAAGAATCCATGAGAACTTTTGTTTTTGTTCCTCAAAATTATTTACTGCATTTGCCCTACAATTTGTTGTTTTATCACCAAAATGATTGCAAAAAAAGAAATAGCCAGAGAAAGAGTTTTAGAACTTGGTCATATGAGGCTGTCTTGGAGGAAATGATCTTTTGAAACCCTTGTTATATCCTCACTGGTCTTCTAAGGAACGTCATTTTAATTTTTCTTTTGTTGATGGGTCCCTTGAGTGCATTCGTATGGCTTTGAGGCTTTTATGTGTTTATCCTCTTTGGTGGTTCAGTAGCCTTTGGATTTTGAACTCCTTTAGTATTCCCTTGATCTTCTTCATAGCCAAGAAAAGTCTTAACAAATGATGACCTTTGGCAATCAATGATGTCATCCAAAATTTCAATATTCTTCTCAAACTTTAAGCTTTTATTTGACTAAGCAATAGTTTTCTCCAATTCCTACCTCAAGGAAACAATTTCAACTCTAGCTTCTCACAATCTTCTTCCTTTGTCTTCAGATGAGCTATCACCATCCCTTCTATCCCCTTTGCCTCTCAAAATCTAACAATATTACTTTAATACCCTCCCTTAATAATCATTCTACTAACTAGACCAAGTCGCCCTCTAAATTTTACAAACTTGTTTGGGCTCAGAGACTTGGTTAGAATGTCTACAGTCTGATCCTTAGTTGGAACATACTGCAACATCACAGATCCATCTTCAACAAGCTGTCGTATGAAGTGACAATGGAGCTCTACATGCTTTGTGCGCTTGTGAAAGACTGGATTCTTGGAAAGCTTTAGCAACCCTTGCTTGTCACAAAACAAGGGTGAAGGCCCTAGTTGAGACATTTTCATGTCGGAAAGCATCCTTTGAATCTATACTGCCTTACATGCTGCTTTAATAGTTCCTCGATACTATGCTTTAGTTGAGCAAATAGCTACTATCTATTGTTCCTTACTGGTCCATGTGACTGCACTCGTACCAAGACTAAAGACATATCCAGAAGTAGACTTCATGTCATATAAGGTTATATTTATTGTTCTAATATAAAGTTATAAAATATTAGGTTATTATATGTTTTATAAAGCATATATCATTTAATAATTAATAATTTAATAAAGTACTATATTATTACTTATTTACAAATAGCAGTTTTGAATAGGTGTGACAAAATACACTCTTAGGTATTTTGTAACCCTTTCTCCTATACTTGAGGAGCTTCTCACTTAGCGAGATGTAATTCAATTTTGGAGATTTACAGTGAATTCTATCACTACGCACAAAAGGTTTTATTGGCCATGTAGAAGTGTGGAGAAGTGACATCCCAAGGTTATGTCTCTAATATTATAAACAATTTTTTTAAGTGTTTTATCATAAAATGATGTTTTATGAGAATTTTTACCAAGAAAGGCTTTCCCGTGTATATATTGTGTAATGTGTTGAATCTTTGGATCATGTAATTCTCATTTCAATTATCCAGCATTTTAATTGTAATTATTAACATCAGCTAATATTTTTTTATAGATTTAACCCCCCATTGTCTTTTTAGGAGGAGATCTATATAAAGAAGACGAATATCATTGTAAGGATATATGAAGGGCATAATATTGTGTTTGGGATCTCTCAGGAATATAACATGGAGTGGCTTCTTCTATAAGGAGTATTGTACAATGTTACCCTCACTAAGTGTCTATTTTTGCATATATTGAATATTAGTGCATCTTGACTGATAAACATCTCTTATGTGGTGCATAATATATATTCTACATAGTATTATTTCCATTATTATATGTGTGAATCTTATCACCCCTGCTGTAGTCTATGTTAGTTTTGTATCAGACTGTATCAAACTAATCAGAAATAACATAACCAAATCAATGTGCACAATAAACACCAATATACCCTGGAAAAACCTCCCTCTTGGAGGTGAAAAACCCAGCAACTAATCTCAGATCTTTGTTAAGCAATAACCAAATGTATCTTTACAATGAGCTTCAACACTTGAAGCAATCAGTAAACTATGCACAGTAATATCTTCAACCTAGGGCAAACTGCAATGATGAACTTATCTGCAATACAGATATTGCTGCCACAAAGATGAAGTTTGCTGATCTTAGGATGATGTTTGCAGCCTTCAAGGATAGTTTGCTGACCTTCAAATGATGACTACTGTCAGAGAGAACAGTTGCTGCACCTAGGGTGAAGTTCGCTGCCCTCAATGGATGGTTCACTGTCCTTCAAATGGTGTTCGCTGACCTTCCAAAGGTGTTCGATGTGCTTCCAATGATGTTTGCTGTCTTTTGTATATGATTTGCTGATCACAGAGGTAATTCGCTGAAGGATACCGAATAGGGATGTAACTGCTGAATGTGTGTCATTACAATGAGGTTGATATTACATATATATGAGACTCTAGCCTTCCAATTTACCTTGGGTCGGCTTTACAATTTAGGCAAATTAATTACAATGCAAAACTTAAGGTTGGCACCAAACTGAAATAGCCCCACACGTTATACAAGCGAGATAGGACATGACTAATCCAAACGTGCTAGGTGTGCTAGGTCGTCCCCTAGAAGGGCTCCGACCTAGCTACATACATCAACAGTCTATGTTAGCAATGACTCAAGTATCGATGGAAAACTGAAATCCTTATATTAACTTCAGATGTTAAGAAAATCTAGAAAACAATATCCATAATGTGATCTCTTTACCAAATGACAACTTCTTAGCAAAACTACACAAAGCTAGCTTACCCAAATTAAAACCAACAGTTCTTTATATGATTTAAACGATCTTACGCAAGTCAAGCAGTAACAATTTATTTGTTATGTATTCAATTATATCATAATTAATCCAAACATAGTCAGCTAAAGATGGCATCCTACTTAAAATATGCAGAACCAAACAAGACGTCTGATTACACATCTTCCATTAATCTGTATCAAAGTGATCTCTCAAAATATATGCATAAAACAAATAAGATTTACAATACCTTGATAAAAGATCAGAAAGTGAAGCACATGCAGCCACTTTAAGAAACGGTGATTCATTAGGAAGCTGCAACAGAGAAATTACATTTTCATAGCACCATTAAAGCTAATCTACCATACACTTTCAAAAAAAAAACACATTATCTCTAAGCTAATGCTATTGATACATAATATGATAACCCATGAAGCAAAAACATCATACTTTGTCCCTTATTTTCCTCAATGCCAAAACTTTACTTGGACGAGTAAATGTACAAATGATAGAAAATGAAAAATGAAAAAAATCATGTTACAAAAAGCCCAAAGTTTTTGAAAGAAAAGACATTTAGAAAATAATAGTGCCTTCAAAAAAAAAAAGCCAAAACTTATATAGACAATCCTAATGGTTGGACACAAAACTTGGATCCAATGTGTTTCAATCCGATTTATGGACTAAGTAGTAACCAGCATTCCTACTACTAGGCATTATCCCTAAACATGGTGGTTGTAGCAAAAAGAGTAAGTTTTCCCAATCATCCATCTCCCTATCCACTTGCTTGAAAAGGAAAGTAACTAAGTCATCGATTCCTTGTGTCCCATCTTTCCTTAAAAAGCTCCAATTTTTTCTTTGCCTCCCATCATTCTCCTCACTATTCCTACACAAAAGCAGAGCATAGCACCAATTTGAGATATTCCAAACTAGCCTTCCCTCCATAGATTGCAAACTCATAGAGTACACTCAAAATTTGTTTTGCCACACGGGTTTTTGCAGTTTTGACTCACAAGTTGCAAGGGGATGAGTTTCACAGAATTTACTCACAAGTATTCCATGAGTCCATAGGATTAGTCCGTGAACACCATGTTTTACCAGGTTTTGTCAAGTATAGAATTTAAGTAATTTCTTAAGTTGCCAAATTTTCCTAAGTTTTCCCAAGTTTCCCCCGAGATTTTAAATTTAAAGTCTACTAAGTCCACATTAAGTCTGAGTTTGCAAACTACACTTTCATCAATAAAACTACTCATGCAACTAGAACAATTATTTACATCCCATCTTTCCTAACCAAAGAGCATGACACTCACCAAATCTTTGCATCCCATCTTCCTCACCAAATAAAGTACCATCAACTATCTCTCTTTTATGTCCATCCTTCCAAAGGATACCGATTCAAAAGTGCTAACAACTATTCTCCATCATCATTAAAGATGCTATCTCTTCAACTACATAGAAAGGAGGGGGATCGCCCCTCTCCAAGTGATTAACTAATCTAATCAAGTGCTTCCTATTCATTGTCATGGGATGATTAACTAATCTAATCAAGTGCTTCCTATTGGTTCTCACTTGCTCTCCCAATTTGTTATAGTGGGTTAGACAGCTAATACAATCAAGCGCTCCGTCAAGCAATTCAACTCTAGAAATGAATAGTGTATACTCAAAGAGCAAGGTAGGAATCCAAACATACAATGTCTACATTGATATAAATCATTCTCTTGCTCTCTCATATGCCATTTGGCAATTCAAAGTCATTGCCCTTAATGGCCGAGAGTGCCCATCTCTTTCAACTTACATTTTTTCTCTAATATATGATCCAAATAGAATATTCATGGACATAAAATTAACAATCTTTATTGTTTATTCAAGTACTACAATGAGGTCCTCTTTTAATTCTTTGACTGACATAAACAACTCCCGATATCTTGAAATAAAGTGTGTATGACCAAAGAGGGGAGCAGAGGTCCCAATGGTTTTGTCTCCATCTCATGTAGTTTGTGTGATACCAACGAGTCTTATAAGTACCTCTTTTTCACTGTCCTTATGCTAAAATATTTTGGGATCCTGTTTTTAAAAAAGGCTGGCTTTATAGATCCTTACAAGTCTGATGTCTAGTAAAATATTGTGTTCGGTTGTCTTCACAAGTATTCCAATAAAAAATGGCTTATTTTATCCATTGGAATCCTTTGGCTTGTATGCGAAGCTAGGTACAATGAAATAATACAAAGAACAGTAAGAATACTTACTGACTTCAATCATGAGGTCACCCTATTGCTTGTTGTTTTGCAGTCTGTTACATTGGATATCCTAAAAAAGTAGATTTTCAAGTTGATGAACAAGGGTACTATGAAGTTTACGAATGAAGATATTGTGCATGTTGAATGGTGGTCAGAGGTCCATGACAAGGAGGAAAAGAATGAAGAATAGAACAGCTCCCTGATGCAGGACAAGTTCACTGATAAAGATGAAGAAATTTCTGATTGGCTTTATAATGACCAAGCTACAGCTAAGGTTGAGGTTTGGTATAAGAAGAATTTTTCTGCTCATCATGCTGGTCTCTCTCTTGCTGAACATCTGACTTTGCATCGAATGGAGATAGATAATGCTGCTCAGACTTGAAAGACTGATCTGCAGTTTGACGCTAAAATGGAGAAAATAAAAAATAAGGATAACTCGTCTTCGGGTTTTGATTCTAGCTCTAAAACTGTTACCAATATGCATGAGGAAATTTAATCCATTTATCCTCATATAATTCCACACAGTCTGATGTTATGGTGGCACCCCTCCTCCTATACATCTAGGGTGTTCTGATTTTGTGGTTTTTTTACTGTATGGAACTTTGATGGATCTTTTCTCCATTTAGCTCTGGCTATTGTACTGTATCTCCTCTTTTGTGAACGTTATGCAATATTAAAAAGAAAGGTCATACCTAATTAGAGATGGTTTTCAGGATCAAATGCTGAAAATCTTTTTACCCTTGAAACATTTATTAGTTATAATATATGATTTTAATTACCTCTTGATTTGTTATCCAATGCTAAAAGCATGTTATAAATTGAAATGTATTCTTCAACATGCAAAAAGAATCAACTTCCATCTGTACCTCCTATTTTTGCTAGTAATCATTTAAAAACAAAGGATTGTAAAAATCCACAAGTTCACGATATTGAAACTCATTAAAAACCTCTAAAGTAGAACACCCAATAGGGATATGATTTGCTCTATTGTTGTTATGGAGTATATGGGGCATGTTTTAACATTGTGTCTTGGGTTGTACCTGACTACACACTTGAAGAAGTTTTATCATTGTTCTTTCTCAAACAAGTATACTCATCCTTGAGCAACTACTTGAAACATACGAGCAAAGCTATGTTGAGAATATGCTGTCACTCACAACTCAATTATACATTAGTAAAAGCATGTTATATATTCTAATTTATTCTTCAACATATTGCAAGAAAGATCAACTTCCAACTATGCCTCATGTTCTTTACTAAAAATCATTTAAAAAGAAGATATAATAGATCAACAAGTTCAAGAGGCCACATCATCACATGTACCTTGAAAGTGGCACACCGATGATTATATGTTCTCCTCTGTTACAGCTATGTAGCATATAAATTACTGTCACAGAACTTGCCTAGACTTGGTTAATCTCAAGGCAGACAAACCCAAACAGACCTAAGGATTCCTGACCCTAGTACCTAGCAAGTTTGGTCAGACCAAGTGAGTCTAAATGGCAAGACTCAACCAAGTTAAGGAAAATCAAAAAAAAGTGTAAAAAATTGAGAACGCAGAAGCATGAAAGTCAAGCATTTATTGAAGGGTTTAAAGGAATCTTGAAGGTTGGCTAAAAGGTATAGAATTATGAAAAATCAAAATAGCATGTGCCATGAAGGTCTGTGGTCTCAAAGGCTTTATTTTGAGCTCTGCCCACCAACCCTGCCCCATATCATGACAAGGAGTGCAATAGGAATGCTGCCCCTTGAACCTGCTGGGGATGCTACTCCTCAACCCCATTGGGAGCACTACTCCCAAACCCTTGCTCTAGTTTTAAAATCAAAAATTAAAATTGTTTTGAGCTGTGCTAGATAGGAAACCAACAGTTTTTATTCTGTCAAATTTTTCCTAATAAAATCCCAAGTAATTGAATTACATTTATGCTTCTAGTTTGTTGACTCAATCATTGCCTAAGTAATGCTCCTTTGGCTGTAGCAGCATTTGCAAACTTGTTTGAGGTACAAACACACGACTCCACATAGAGCTAGAAATCCTGGGTTAAGGGATACTCTACCATAGTTCATGACTCCATGTTGTGATTTTCGTTTTTGATGCAATGGATATCATAATACACTAGTTTTGTACACCTCGAACACTTGACAATGTTTATATATTTAAAAATGTTATTTCTTTTAGCAAAAAACTTCTTTTATACTCATGTAATCAATGCATACTTGTGTATGTGATCAAACTAGCTTCTATTTAATTAGTTTATTGTCTCTTTAAAGTTTATTTATTGAAGGGTGCATGACAAAAGTTTTAAATCCTTAAATTCTCCCTATTTCATGATATTTTCCATTTGTCAAGTCTTGGGCAAGTGGTCATGTCTGAGCACCAAGTTTGAGTTTGGGTCAAAAATACAATCCTTTAAAATCTCCATATTTCATAATGTTTTCAACTTGTCAAGTCTTAGTCAAATGGCCAAGTCTAAGCACCAATTTTGAGTCCAGATCAAAATTCAGCTTGCTAAGTTTAAGCCAAGTCTATTTCTTGTAACACTAATATAAATTAAGTTTTATAGGCTATCATGGGTTATAGCTAACTAAACAATTGCATATGCCTTATTTTTTTGTTCTTTCAAAAATAGTCTTCTATTTATCTTTATAGTCATCACGAGCCTCATCATTCTAGAACCTTTCCCCTATCATCAAGTATTTAGGTGTCATTTGTTGATAAGCGGCAAGTATTTATATCTTGTGGTGTTGGGATAATAGAGAGTGTGCAATGTTCCTAGTACTCTTATCATTTGCATGTTTCCCTAGGTTTGTGCAGGTGGAGGATTGCTGATATTGCTAGCAAAAGGAGCTTGAGCAAGGGAAAAGAAAAATTGGTTCACGCCTCAATCTTAAATAGGAGGCTTTTGCTATTTTTCTATTGTGACTCCACAATGACCCTAGGGTTTATTAAGAAGGAGATGAGATGGGTATGATAGCAATACACCAACTAAAGGCAGCAATAAGAGGGGATTTTATTACCAACTTGGCAGAGTTTTTTCTTTATGCTAATAATAGGCTATGTTTGTTGAAGCTCTTTCTTCTATTGCAGTTTGGTGAAATGGTGACAACATCCCCTATGGATCACCATGTGCCTCACAAGAATTTGGAAGCTAAAAAATGGAGGTGTTGAATTGGTTAATTACCCAATACTCAAGGAAGCCTTAGCTGGTCATGCATAGGCAAGGATATGTGTAGGTTGGTAATGACTTAATTTTTTGGTCCCAATTGATGGATCATTGTATCGAGCACACAAATGAAAGGAAATTATTTTTGGTAGGCAGTTCCCTTCTATTGTGGGCTTTGTTCAAGCAAACTGAGTGAATGTGGAAGCAACTTATACAATGATTTGGGTGGTGGTCTTTGTTCAAGCGAACGATGACAAAAGATAAAAAGTAAAAGACACTAATTTCCTATGTCTAAAGTGATTTAACAAAACAAAGTGGTGGGAATACAGGAATTTGAATCTACCTTCCAAGGTACGTACTTCATTATCCATAAAGCAATTTCCTCCCAGGGGTGCTCCAACAACTTGTGACTAGAATAGAGTTTCATCATCTCCTCACCCAACTTCAAGAACAAGGTGATAGCATCATCTCCATCTCTTCAATCCTTAAAAATCTCCATTCCTTCAATAGATAAATTATAGGCTCTGCAATTAACTCTTTTGTCATGTTAAACACCGTGCCATGAAGACTAAACTTTATGTTCCCCCACCCATTAGCAAAATTAATTGCCAAGGGTGTATCATATCCATTCAACCTTTCACAGAACTGATCCAACCCCCCATTCTTGATAATTTTCCAAAATTTTGGATTTGTTTGAAATTACTACAGCTAAATGGCTCGAACCTATTCTTGTCACCTCCCACTTTCACAATACTCTAGAGAAAACTACCCCACCAATTCTTAACAATCAATTTCCTCACCCTACTTTCCCTATTGACATTTCAACTTTCCAATAAAATAGTGCTAACTCCGAGCTAGAAACCAATAGTACTAACATGACTTTTGGCTTAAGTGATGAGTAATAAGTTAATAACACATTTGAAG
Source organism: Cryptomeria japonica (assembly GCF_030272615.1). Taxonomy (NCBI): domain Eukaryota; kingdom Viridiplantae; phylum Streptophyta; class Pinopsida; order Cupressales; family Cupressaceae; genus Cryptomeria; species Cryptomeria japonica. The sequence continues at coordinate 10,361,865 of NC_081407.1, forward strand.
TTATGGCATATGATGTTTATTGTGATCATTGAAGTTCATATGAATTAGTTCCACCCAAAAATCATGATTCCAACTCCTTAGTCCCTTATTATTAAACCCCCAATCGGCCAGTCTTAGTCCCTTATTATTAACCCCCCAATTGGCTAGTCTATCAGCTATACCATTGGCCTCCCTATAAATATGAATAATCAAGAAAATTTTCAGCCTACAACTGATGTCTAGGGAGTCCCTTACCATAAAAAAAGTAGTCCAACTAGGTTGTGTTTTTCTATTTAGACAATTAATAATATTCATAGAATGAACTCCGATGATAAGGAAATGGATATCCAGATTCTACACCATCCTCAAGGCATAATACACCGTCGCAACTCCATGTAATAGATAGTTTGAGAACCACGATTAATAGCATAGGCTGCTATAAGATTCCTATTATCATCTCTCAAAACCGCACCACCACTAGTTGGGCCAAGATTACCTTTAGCAGCTCTATCGAAGTTCAATTTATACCATGATGGTAGGGGACACAACCAAGACCAAAGCCTTGCACAATGGAGAGAAGTGTTGCTTCCAAAAGCGTGCAAGGTTTCCAAGGAATTGGAACAGCAGAAGTTAACACTTAGCTACTTCGTTGGAAATACATTATAAAGCTATCCTGTCTGCTAACAAACAAGATCCTTAATCTGGAGGGTGTTGATCCTAGAAAAGTGGCAGGTAAAGAATAAGGTGGTTGAGCAATAAATGTTGTTGGAAGCATAACAAAATTTCTTGGTTAATGACAATAACACTTCCTAGTGTGCCTCGAAAGATGATCATTAGAAGAGGGGCATAGGCAACGCAAAAATCATGGAAGAAGATGAAAGCAAAAGCTGCCACCCAAACAAAATGAGAAAAATATCCAACGGGAAAGTTTATCGGTCTGCACATACTGTTGTGACTGATCAATAGCATACAGTTGTCTAAAGGAGAGGATCAACCTCAGTGTAATGTACCCTACTAGGAGGCTGCCAATTTCCCAATAATCAACACCCATTACTTAAAATTATCATGCCTTAAATTAATTTATTAAACTAGATGACCATATAAATTTATAGTACAATTGATAGTGGCTATATTCAAGCCCCTATTCTTACTTCCTTTCTAATCCTCAACCCTGAATGGGGATTTACTTGTCTAGGGTGCAATGACACCACCTCCATAATTGGGCCCAGGTTTCAGGAACATCCATCCAGACCACCCATGGGGCTCACCTAATTTGGGATGGATTTCGCTTCATACCAATCTGCTATCACAAAACTGTAATACTTGATCTTCTCCTCGATGAGTATTGACCCTTTTATATCCTTTTTTGATCTGATTCTATGCCTGAATTGGATGCTGGGAGGTTCTCTTATATCCCTTGCTGCCTGTTAGGAAGTCGCAACCCTTCTCCATAGGTTGTATTGTTAGTGAGGGACGTGTCTTTTGGTGGCTGCCCTTCTAGAGTACATGAATGACTTAGCAAGGGTAACCACCTTAACTAGTCATCGTTAAGGCTAAGCAAGAATAACCGATCCTTAATTAATCATCCCCAGGTGAATGCAATATTCATGAGAACCAACCAAGGGTGATTGCACCTTATCTCTATCAGTCCCTAATGAAATGTAACCTCTGCATGATGAGATGTGAACACTGCATGGAAGGAATGCAATCACTGCATGATAGAAGGAATTGACAAAACCCGATTTCATGTGATAGGCAACTGAGACAATCTCATATGCAAGTTTTTCTGTTTGTGAGAAGGGATGTCAAGTCAGGGGCATGACACTCAGCCAAGTATTTGAAGACAAGATCCTAAACGCCAATTCAAAGAGTGAAAATGGACCACATGACTAGGAGACAATGAAATATCCCACCCTGTTCTGGATATTTAATTTCTGATTTTTGTGTTTTTGCGAATATTGGAAAATAAATGTAAGGAAATGTAAAATTAAATAACTTCTATTCATTAAAAGCAATTAATTTCACAAACCCTCAACTCCATTTCATTAATTCTAAAGTAAGTTGTGCATACCAAGTCCAACGCCTTAGCCAAGCGGGAAAGGTTAGCAAATAATAACTATATGATCTGATTAATAATCTTCAACAGCAGCATACAGGCAAACTCCAAATCTGAAAGTGCATACAAGACCCCAAAATCCCACGCCTAGGGTCTCCCAGCAGACTCAAACTCCATTGCCCAGCTGGATGCTGAAAACACGAATAAATATGGGATGACTGGTAATAATTATGCCTCATACGGCCTGACTATTGGAGAATTCTGATCTGAGAATGATCAGATCAACAAAGCAAACCCCATGTGAGTCTCTAGCAACCTTGACTGGTATGGCTAGCTTGTGAAGCAATTCTCACTTCCTCTTATATCCCCTTAAAATATAAAGTACTTAATTTAATTAATTAATTAAAGTCACTTGCTTTATTAAACTTTAATTAATTATATTAAATTATTAAACTTAATTAATTGCCAAATATCAAACCAACAACTGATTCTGCCAACTTCCTAGGTATAACCATAGTACCCCTGATCATCCCTATGACTTACTATATATAGTATGGACCCCAACATCCAAGTGACTTACTAAATAGTGTGTATCAAATAGCGCTGAATGATCCCTAGAAGGCTATCCATGAACCAACTAATCAACTGAGCTGAAGAACCCTAGAAAAGACAAAGACACCAAAGTGTCAACTGAAGAACCCTGAATTATCCTCTAAGGGCCCCCTAATCACCACATTAGCCTACGGGGACTACTGATAATAGGCTAACCTCTGAAAATAACTGATGCTTAGGAAGGCGCAACAATGGGGACATAACAGATAAAGATGCTATATATTATAGCTTGATGAAAAGAGACAAAAAGCAAATATGTCTGAGAGAGAAAGTGAGAGGATAGACACACACACGCACAAATGCATTCGTAAAGTTAGATAATTGCTCCAGAAATATAACAGATATATGTAGCATTAGAATGTAGGAATATATTTAGTGTAAATATTACAGACATCAAGAGAGCTAGCCATGGATATATAGAAAAATATTTCCATGTAGAAAGCAGAATATATGTTTTAGTTTACGTGGTAATTATTGAGCACTCATGCACAAAGCATTGTAATTGAAGCTGATGTAAAGATGGACAAAGGATAGTGGATTATGTTTTATGCAATCTTCTTTGCGTTGCATGTTGAATAATACTTTTGTTTAACGAAAAAATCTTAAGTAGAGCTAAATTTGCAAGCACAAATACTTTTGACATATAAAAACTTTGTACAGTAATAATAAACATATGGACTCCTGTGGCAAAAGGGCCAGCTGCAGTTCACAGCGGTTCCCAGATGTGCTGTGCTTCTTGTTCACTCTCAGGTCTCTTGTGGTGGCCATCAGTTGGCACAACACAAGAGGATGGTCATATGTGTACCCACATCATCATATGGCCCCAACAAAATATATATTATCCCTGTTGGTTGTTAGAAACTTCTTGTCAATACCCATCTTCTAGAAATTAAGATTCTAGTTCTTATAAGAAAATATTATATCTTCTCACATGTATCAATTGAAAATCTGCCAATTAGATGATGTATACCTCCTCCCCAATTTCATATCAAAGATGTCTCATTTCATAAACTTGACATTGATAAATATAAGCAGTATAAAGGATACTCAGTTTATTTTGCTTAAGTATTAGCATCAAGTAACTTCGTTTATTAAACTGCTGGAAAATAATTACTTATGTGCTTCTTTTGAAAAGGTATCATGCCTTTAATTATAACCCTTTGATTGTATTTGTATGGAAAAGTTCTGAGTAATCATATCCATCCTTGACAATCAATACCTCTCATTTCTTCCATATTGTTATCTGTTTGTTGCTGTTATTTACTGCTCTAAATCCGATTAGTGTCGAAATATCTCAAGACTGTTAAGAACAAAGCTAAGAAGACACTTGTTATCAAAACAGAAAACACAAAGTGCTCGTTCTATGCATCTAACCAACAAACACAAAGATGGAACTGATTCATTGTTTATTAAAACAAAAATGAAGCTAATTTATCATTCTCATACACAAACATAGACCTGATCACATAAAAAAATGTCATTAACTCATATTCTGATCCACAATTTCACACGTGAATTCCTGAATCTAGACCAAATATGAAAATTCAATATGTGAGATAGAACAATTAACCATATGTCTAGAGAATGGAAAATGTGAAAAAAAAAAAAACATTCAATTTAGTGCAAAATGAGAAAAACTAAGGTTAGAAGCTACAACCTTAAGATGTATAAGGAGCTTCTGGTACCAACTGTGGTAAGATTCCAAAAAACGTTGGCTATGGCACTCTTGGCATGTCACCCCCAGCATGCATATCCCAGCCCAACATTTATCTGGCTACAAATGATTATGGGCAACAATAAAACAATTCATCAACAAAGAAAATTATATGGTAAACAAAAAATTCTTAAATATCACACAAAACTTAATGACACAACAGAAAATATTATTCTTGAGTTGGCAAAAAATGCTGAGACAGAACAACTGCTTAAAAACTAAATAACAAACAAGCAATGAAAAGCCATCCAGAGTTAAGACACTTATGACAGTCAGAAATGTAATCAAGCACATCACATGCAAAATTCCTATTTGGAAAATCAGAACACTTTTTCACTGTCAAGTGTCTTGCAAATTGAAACAATGCAAATAGGATTCAAATTGTAATAAGGTTCACACACAAGGTCTCAAGCAAAATTATTGCTTCATAGTTGAAGGAAAAACATTATGAAGAAAAATATCTAACATGCCCAGAAATAAGACATTGAAATTCATGCATAATACATTGCCAAAAAGCTATAACAATCATAATAAAGCAGAATTCTCTATATGTATTTAACTGCTATAACTGCGGTGCAACAAATATCATGCCAATACCTGAAAAGAAATCCAAAACAAGAGATCTTGTATTATCAGCTTGAAAAACACTTCAAGATTTTAATTAAATAATATATGTGATTCTCTCTGAGTGCATGAGGGGCACAAAATGGGGAATTGAGACCATAGATCTCCAAGCTAATTAACGCCCTTGAACATGTACTGGAGAATAGAGGACAAGAAAACAAATAACTGGATCTGATAAAAATTAAACCAGCATACCTTCAGTGGAAAAAGAAATCAAAAGAACAGCCATCTTTAGTTGTTCTGAATTGAAAACGTTGTATGAGGTGCTCAAGCAAGAGGGGTTACTGTATAAGCAAATAACCTTGTGAGCTTGGAATCCTACATTTTTCATGATTAGGGCAAAGGATACACAACCACCTGTATTGATGTACAATTTTCCTCTTCGTTGTCATAATTGATCATTAATCTGTGTCAACATAATTCAATTTGTGGTCTTCCCCATCAGTTTGCAAGCTTCTCGTTTCATAGTCTTTGTTTTTCAACTAATGACTTTTTCAGGTTGATACGATTGTAGGTATTGTAAATAAAACTATGATGAGGTTTGAGTGTTATCAATAGCATTGGCAAAGAAGAAAAAGTATGAAAATGGCTAAGTGCAATCCTTTGCCCAGCAAAGAAACCCAAGGTGCACATTCAATATATGGTCTTCCCCATCAGTTTGCAATAATAGTCTTTGTTTTTCAACTAATAACTTTCACAGATTGGTGGGGTTTCAGCTGTTCTAGATGAAATAATGATAAGGTTTAAAGGTTGTCGATAGCATCAGCAAAGAAGGAAAAGAATGAAAATGGTTAAGTCATGGATAGCACACCGTTTGCTATCCTTTGCCCCACAAAGAGATCCAAGGTACTCACATTTTTCAACATCCCCCTCACAAAGTTTGTGACACTTATTTTGTGTGAAATGCTGAATTTTTTCACCTGAGCAGAAGTAGTTCATAAGTCGAAATAGTACATACCATTTTAGCATCCGCATAACTCAATATACGTTCGTTCCAAGCATCAAGAGCAGCTTTCCAAATATCATCTCGTTTTGACTCGGATAACAGTTTGCCTCTGCGAATGGTAGAAAGAGCAGAAGAGAGCTGCAAAGGTTTAGGAGAGGGCAGCTTTTCAGGTGGGAAATGAGAAGCCATTACTTCATATAACATTGTAACCTTCAATTTGCTATCATACATGTTCTCAAATGTAAAACCCCCTACATCCGCCATTTTCCTTTTGTTTTGGTTGTTTTTCACTCCGCACCCTGCTTCAGGAAGTTTATATTTCTGAGTTTAACTGTTGGGAGGTTTATGGGAGGTTTATGATGCCCCTTCGTGTGAGGCACGGAAAATTTGGTTACAAGCCCTTTGCCGTCAGCCTCAACCTCAGACTCTGCAAAATCGTGGGGACAACCGTTGGAGTTGTTCTGGTCGCCTTTTCGCCAATCTGCTCATAGAGGATGAGCCATACCTATAGCTATTTCCTTGTGCAACATTTTGAAAAAAAAGTTGGCGGCCAAGTCTGAAGTTTGCTATGCAATTAGGGTTAGTATGATAAATTCCCTTGTGCGGTGTCAACCCTAAGGTAGATCAAAGAAGAAGTTGAAGCAATGCTCGAAGATATCAAGCGAGTAAAAGTTGATAACTAATGTCTAAACCAAGTGAAATCATTTATAACTATGGAATGAAATCAAGTGTAGCCCGTGTGCAAATGACGATCCATTAATACCAGGCAAGTGCAGAATATATATTATAGGTACATCTGCTGAAAATGTAACGTAAGATGTTCGTGTTTTTTTTTTCCCAAATATGAAGGAAATTTATCAATGTCCTTATATCCGAGTTAATTATGAATAATCTTTGGCACCAAGGGCATGTGATGTGAACGATCTGGTTGTGGCAGCTTCAGCACGTAGGGAAAGGGGCCATAAGGGGTTTTCAGCAAGGCAGTGGAAATGAAATGGTACTTTATCATGGAATGTATGGTCTATGAGGATATTCATACTCAATACAAAATGGCTTGAAGGTTGACAACATGCATCAATTATTTGAGGAAGATAGGATTAACTAGATGTCCAACCTCCTAGTCAAAATCAATGGTAAGAGATCTGACATCAAAAGAATTTGAAGAAATTTAAGGGTGTTTATCTCGGTGATGAGCCTAAATAATGGCTCTATTTTGATAGATTTTTTATATAATACTCATGTCTAGGTCTTATGGTTAGATGACATTTGGATTATAATATTTTCCTAAGTTGATACCTTTTAAGTGTTTCTGAAACTGGTTTAACTTATACCTAAGGATGTCATTTAATGATTTTAAATGGTCTATCTATGCAAATATCTGAAAACAATTATAAATATGTTTTGCATTATATCATATTAGCATTAGTATATACACATGTTTGTTGTGCATTAATATCATGATGAAGGGTCAGCAAAGGTGAAGCAAAGACAAATGGCGGTTCAAAAAATCATCAAATATATAACCGCAATGCAGATCCAATCAAAGAAATGTAGTAATGATCAACACCACTTGACTAGTTTTTCAGCAAATTGATTTATGAAATATTTATAATTGTTCTTAGTGGAACTTAGATCTAGGAGGCTAGTCATGCTATATTTTCTTAGTTGCAGGACAGATGTTGTTTTGTTGTCCTGCGCTGACTTCTTTTTTTGTTAATAAATATTGTTCACCTATTCCGTAGGAATGTGGTCGATCAGTTAGAAGTTTGTTATAAGTTTTCCTATAAATAAAGGGATCTCTCTCCTCTCGGGGATAGCAGAGAACGACCATAGTATCTTGTAATACACAGTCTTCTAGTATTGTTTATGTATTTTCCAGTCAAGATGAAATAAAGAGATCAATGCGATTTTGAATAATTAGATAATTATCTTGGCTACGGGCACAAAGGTCTCAACATAGTTAACACCTGGAACCTGAGAGAAACCTTTCACAACAAGTCGAGCCTTATACTTATCCACACTACCATCCATTGCAAACTTGGTCTAATAGATCCACTTACATCAAACCATCTTTCTCCCCTTAGGGAGAGGGACTGACTCCCATGTGTTGTTCCTCGTCAAGGAACTATACTCTTCCTCCATAGCGTGGTCCCACTCGGGAACCGCTGATGCTTCTCGAAATGTCTGTGGATTGGAAGAGGTAGCAATGCATGCATGTGGAAGGTCCTGATATTGCGATCGAGTCCTATGTGTATCTGAAGGATCCAAAACAAGAGAACCCGCTGACTCAAGTGTCTGTCAAGCCCAACAAGGTCTAGGTAGAGGTGGAGAACAAGGCTCCTCAACTACAAGTGGACCCTGCAGAGGTGCAACCCTATGAGTCAGATTTGAAGGAGTCTCATCATCTGAATCATTGGCATCACTATCCACAAAGGAGGAAGGTGGAGGAGGTAGAGAGACTAATCTAGGAGAGTTTTCCTCAAAATGAACACTCCTCTCAATGAACACCTCTTGTGTCTTAGGATCCATCAATCAATATGCCTTAACACCCTCAGGATATACAACAAAAAGACAAGGCCTACTCTAAGGTTCCAATGCCTTGCATTTCTTGGAGGAATGCGAGCCCATGTTGGACACCCAAAGACTCTGAAATCTCTCACAATCGATTTCCTACCAGCCCAAGCCTCAAAAGGGGTAATGTCTGTCAAAGCTTTGTGAGGAACCCGATTTTGGATTTGTGTGGTACAACTGATAGCCTTTTCCCAAAAGGTGAGATCAAGAGAACGTGCATGTATCATACAACTAGCCATTTCTTTGAGAGTTCTATTCTTGCGCTCTGCAACTCCGTTCTGCTATGGAGGGTAAGCAACAAATGTTGAAGATCAATCCCCTCAAATGTACAAAAATCCTTAAGTCTTTTGTTCACATATTCCCTTCCATTATTTGTGCGAAGAATCTTGACTACTTTCCCTCATTGCTTCTCCACATGAGCCTTGAAGTCTAGAAATTTGTCAAACACTTCACTCTTATGAATAAGAAAGTAGACCCAAGTGAAGTGGGAGTAGTCATCAATGAAGGTGAGGACATAGCGGGCCTTACTAAATGAAGGTGATGAAAATGGACCTGCTACATCGTTGTGAACAAGTTGAAGAACTTCCAAAGCTCTCCAAGCTTTCCCCTTATCAAACTTCTCCTCGAGATGCTTGCCCATGGAACACCTTGAACATACACCCTCTAAAAAACTGATTCGAGGTAGACCCGTGACCATGTCTTTAGTGTTGAGCTGCTGAAGATAGCGGTAGTTGAGGTGGCCAAACCGCTCATGCCATAGCTTACTTTCTGAATTTTAATGAGTAAGCAAGGCCCTAGAAGGAGAACTTGGCACAAAGTGGGAGAATGAATAAAGCCTTGAGTTGTCATTGACTTGTCCCACTGCTACCAAGGCATCATTATCAAGTTCCTTTACCGCGACTGAATTAGGTGTAAACTCAACCTTTTTCCCATTCCCATAGTGAGTTATTTGGTAAATAGAGAGAAGATTGGTGGACAAGTTAGGAACATAGAGAACATTCTCAAATGTTCCATCATCCATGTCAACTGAACCTTTCCCTTCCACCTCAACTTGTGTATCATCACCTATGTAAATGTGAGGTACCTTTGATGGCTCCAATGAAGAAAACTGCTCCTTTGTAGAACCCATGTGAAAAGAGGCACCCGAGTCAAGTATCCACTGCTGTGAAGACCCTGTTGTAGCCACAAATGCTTTCCCTTTTCCCTTAGACTGTGAGGAAGAGGAAGGAGATGAATCCTTCTTGGTGTAAGTGGATGGCAAGTTGATGTTATTTTTATTAAGAAGATTTGTCAACTCATCAACTTTCTTGGCATGGCATCAATGCTCATCATGACCATACTTCTTGCAATAAGCACAAGTTGGTTTATCCTTCTTCGGTGGAGTCCCCTTCTTAGAAGAGGATGAAAAATCGCCTTGCGATGGAGAGGATGATTGTCATTTTTCATGTTGTGTCTTTGACTTAGATTGCTTCTTCTTGTTGTTAGAATCTTTTCCTTAACTCCCTTGATTAGCCACCAAAGCCTTTCACTTTGAAGACTTGAGAAGCCCCATGTTCAACAACTTAGATTGTTCCAATATGAACATTTATGTGAAAGCATCAAATGAAGTTATAGTGTAGGAACTCCCCACTTTCAAATGATGAGTTTGGAAGCTAGAAACAAATGTTGCATATTCAGGTGCGAGCTTGTCCAACAAGTTGAATATCAATTGAGCATCCTTTTTGTCAATTCCATAATCCTTAAGCTTAGCTCTTAGCTCATTTGCTTTGGTGACATAATCTTGGATTGTATCAAAACTCTTGGGATCCAAGTTGGTGAGCTCATTGTCAATCTTGTAACCTCTGATTTCATCAACTTGACTATATAATTTCTGAAACCTTTCCCAAGCCTCTTTGATTGTAGAACACTTCTCAATGTGAAAAATGAGGTCATCAGATACATACTTACGCAAAGTTCCAAGAGCCATGCAATTCTTAGTGAGCCATTCTAACTGAGCATTAGGATCATCCTTAGGATCAGGTGGTGCTACTATTATTCCATCTATGTAATGCGTGAGTCCTTTTTTCATTAATTTGCTCCATGTTTTAATTTTCCAAGATGCATAATTATGTGGAGTTAAAGGTGGAAATTTATGAGGACTCGTAGAAACAAAAATGAAAGAGCACAAGGAAAGAGAGGCACAATCACACAAAACACCCCCCAAAATTCACTCAATCAAAGAACCCGCCCCCAAAAAAAATGATGATTTGGCACTTTATACTTAGTGCGTGTACAAAGGGCCACTTGCAAAAAATGGCAAAGTGGACTTCTGATTTCTACTTTACAACTGCCTCAAAGAGGCCAAAGGAAACTCAAACTGATAATGCAAGATATCTAAACTAAGATCCAAGCAAATTACAAGTACCAATTAGGCATAAAAGGACCAATATCTGAAAGTACAATATCCACTCAAAATATATGAAAACTGATCATAGATTATGAAAGTAGACAAAAAAATATGCACTTTCAAAAAAAAAATGGCACCTAAAAAGGAGGTCATATGAGTTCAAACGAAGCCTTTGAAGTTGCAAAATTGAGGATTGGATAGGTACAATTGAGAGAATCTGAAAATTTTGAAAACCTTGTGCACCAAAATCAGAAAATAACCATACTACTACGGAGAGCATGAAAAATTAGCCCAAATAAAAAAAAAATGCACCAAAAAAGGAGCAAAATTGAGCAAGTTATGAGCCACCAAAGTTGACCCAAAAAACCAAACTACTCAATGGAAAGGGGTCTAAATTTTTTAAAAAGATGTTGACACTGGCTGACGTCAACAAATCATCGTGTTAAATTTTACGATCGTATGACCATCAAAATGGTCATCGCACCCCCTGGCTGATCGTACAGACAAGGTTGACTGGGCGCTAACGTGTCATAGGGTTCCACGGGTCAGTGACCTCCTGCCATGTGGCAAGCGTGGTACGTCGCGGTAAGCGTTGATGCGGCAGCAAGAACCGGTGGTGAGAGTGTCAGTTTCTGATTATTGGCGGGCTGGGTTAGACCCGATGGCCAGTAGTCTACAGGAGTCGTTAGTGGCCGGGGTGCCGGAGCGGCTGTCGGAGCCGGTGGTTGTGGCCAGTGGGAGGGCCCTTCGATGGGAGGCGGCTGCAGTGGGGCCGGAGTGGTGGAGGAGGCAGCTGCAGTGGGGCCAAAGTGGTAGAGGAGGCGGCTGCGGCATAAGCAACATGGTGACGAGACCAAAGCAGTTGTTGGTGGCCAAAGCGGCAACTTCGACAACGATAGGGAGCAACGTAGTGGCCAGAGAGCAGCGCAGGGTCACCAGGTCGGGGAAGGCTCAGTCGTCGGTGGTCAAGATCACTGCTACTAGAGGAGCTGCAGGTCTGTTGAGGACGACCAGTGATCAACACCGTCAGATACGGGCTGCAGTACAGAGATGCTTCGAGGGTGGGGTTAAATGACCCCCCCGAAACTCAAACAATTTTTATTTTTATTTTTTCAAAAAAAATTTGCCTTTTCAAAATGAATTTTTTTTAATTTTTAATTTTTTTTTAAATCTGAAAAAATTCATATCGTTCGAATTGGGCAAAAATTTTCTCCACACCCAAAATCTGACTTTTGCCAAAATAGGTCGATTTTATACTCAAAACATGCAGTACCTCATATCCAAAAATAGAAGCCTTCCAAAAATATCTCCCAAAACCAATCAATGAAGCCCCAATGGCTCTGATACCATGTGAGATTTTGCCAAGATCAAGGGCACAATGAAAAGCACAAAAGAGAGACAATAGTATGACAAGAACAAAACTGTATTCTCATCAATATGCAAATGATTAACTGGATTAACCAATACAATGAATATGGGCCTGCTTATATAGGCAAGGCCATATGGATATGTGAGCACACAATCATGACATGTGGCTCAATGAGAAACAATGGTAGGTAAGGAAAAGTAGGGGTAGGTAGGAGAAATAATGAAATATTCCACAAGAGGTGGATGACCCACTGAATGTGGAGTGTAACAGCAAGATAAGACCACAAAAGGTGGAATTTCTCCTACAAGCTATATCCCTATGTGCACACTTCCCTAAGTGTCTCATATCCAAACTACGATGAGATGCATTATCCTAAGTTAACTTAAGTAAAGTGTAATAATATCCATGATGAATAATTATTTACACCAACAATCTCTTACTAGTATCTACTAACAAGCTCTCGCTTGTCGATATGTTATATATATGTAGACTTTGTAAAATGCAATCTCTTTAGCTTTATAATCTCAAAGAGGAAAAATTGTTACTGTGCCCAATATATTTTAGCTGCAAAAGTAACCAAATAAAATTTCAATGCATTGTTTTAATTAAATGTTGGTAGTTGTCAATATTGTGACCCATCACAAAGTCATTTACTAAATTTGTTGACATGTCACTATGGATGTGTGAAAATGGTCTAACCAATGTGCATTGGCTTAGGTTCAAACTATGCTTTCAAAGGAGTGAGTATATAATTATAAAATAAAACCCTCTAATAAAGCTACAAAACTCGCATATGATTATAGAGAGTTGGCCCCAAATATTGAAAGAGTTAATATTCGCATGTAAGATACTTATTGGTAATATATATATAATAAAAGAGGTATTTGTATCCTTGTATTATATGTATAATAAATGTGTAGTGAGAAAATACAATTTAATTCCTATACAACACAAGACTTCAATATTTATTATCCAAATTTGTCATGGATCCTTCACTAGGAATTAGATGAGAAGAAACTTTCATATTTGGTTCTGAAGTGGAAATGGGATTCCAATAGTATTATACAACCATCGACTATAAACCAAAAAGATTAATATGTCATCACCAACATAGGGGCATCCCAAAAAATCCTAAGAGTCAAACCACACGTATGCTTGTGGCAACAAAAAGTTTTACACATAACACAACAAACAAAGAAAAAAATAAGCTTGCACAAGAAGAGCCTCACATGCCAAGCATGTTTTTGGGTGATGCAAAATTGCATGACCCCTAAGAATCTAGTATCGACAATTTAAGTCGTGGGTACAAGTAGCATGACATAGGATTCAAGATTGGTGATGTCTTCGAGTAACATTTTCTTTAACAAATGGGAGGATTTCGTAATAACTAAGAAATGATAGGTAAGATTGTCCATCTTGACATTGTTCGACTTATAAAGAAAATATACCCTATCCTCCCAAGATTCCTAATTTTTCATTTCTATATTTTGAAACTATTTTTTGAATATGTGTGAACACACATAGTTTCTTAGCACAAATGATATAACCGAGTAATATTTTTTATTAATAATACAAGATGAAGTGCATACTTATTTATACAAAAAATATAGTAATAAGAATTATGTCTCAAAATCCAATAATCAATCAATCAAAGGATGAGAAAAAATAACTAACAATTAAACCATCTAGAAAACAAGGGTATCAAAAGGGATTAAAGATCTTGTGACAAGATAACTTCCATAAAAACTACTCTTCTTAAAATTAAAATAACACGTAAAATTATAAATGGGAGGTTAATGGGTGTTTATAGTGTTGGTTGAAAATTTTGTGTACTTGTGAGGTTTACAAAATAGTGGTTTCAACCACAGTGTGTGAAATTAAATCTCTCCTATTTACAAGGGAAGGCTCCCCCTTGCTTATTGCTTTAAATAGTTTTAAACAAAATTCTAAATTTTAATCCTATTATAAGCTTGGGTGTTACACCATCTCATTCTCTTTTTTCAAAATAAATGTTTATCCTTTTCTCTTTTGTCGGAAAGGATATTACAATTAAGAGCAACAATAATTCAGAAAACTACTAAGTTCTTAAGAAACAACCTAGGAGCATATCAATGAAATTTATGAATAATAAAGAAGCAAAATTTCTATAAAAGCACAAAGTATTTTGTTGCTTCTCGGGACGAGAAAATAGTAATGAAGCCCAAAGTCTTTAGCACACTATTATCCTATCAACCTTTTTTGATGAATAGCCTCTATAACCTAATATGAACCTTCTCCAAGATAACAAAATAAAGCTCAAAGTCTTTATATTGTTGTTTGCATACAAATTCATACACTTTCACTATGATAACAAAATAAAGCTCAAAGTCTTCAAATTGTTATGTACTTACAAATTCTACTTTGCATATTCGGAACTATAACACAAAGTTTACAAAACTAAATTTACTCTACTCTCCAACAATACTTCTACACACTACTTTTACTCAATCAAATTATAATATATAATAAGAATGGCATAAGAACATTCTCACCAAGAAACACAACTAATTCAACTCAAAGTTTGAATGCCAAAGATGTTTTCCTTTTTTATTGAATTTGCAAAAATTACAAATGAACTCCAAGTTTCGCTTTGTTCTTCACTTCGGCAGAGTCTAGTTGCATAAATTTAGAAGATCCTATTTACAAAAAGCACCCTCATATATATAGGGGAGGGGCTATGAGCAAAACTAGGAAAAACTAAAACTAACTATGACTTTTTCAAAAGTCAAGTCTTATTTCACTTAGGACTTGTGCTAACCCGAAGTGTAAAAATTTACATACAAAAAGACACCTCAGGTGTCGATTATACATTACATAAATGCACCTAAACTAAAAAGCATGAAAAATTACAAAGTTTCCAATGACACTTTTGATTCGTTTTGATCTTGCTCAAGAAATTTTCAAACTTTTGTGGAGAAGCTTTCATCTAAGATTGATCAGGACCTCAAGTGTGGCTTGTGATAACCTTGACCTGAGTGATGGAATATCCCAAACCAACACAACATTTCTTGTGTTTCTTTAGGAGAGATCCTAGGTTATCCAAAAGGACTTGTAGATCTACTAGTTTATTAATTGAGGATATAGCAAAGTACTCCTTATCAACTTTTGCACTAACTAGTAAACTGAACTCTTTGATGATTGCATCTACATGAAGAGTTATTTGGTTTTCATCGAGGAATATACAAGGAAACTTTGATATTTTTTCAAGGATTTCCTTTCCTTTATCAATACATTCTTTTTGTGCTTTCCTCATGTCTTTGACGAGTCTCTCTAGAGTGTTCATTTGATGTTCCAATTCTTCCCTTTATTAAATATACATGTCTCGGAAGGGAAGCACTTTATTATCAACCTGAACATCTAGTTCAAAATCTTCTAACTTCAACCAAGCATCTAAGTCTTTATCCTATGCTTCTATCTCTCTCAAGAGGAGGTCTAGTGTCTTGCCAACGTCAAATTTTACACTTTCTACTTTATCAATCAAAGTAGTTGCAGAGCTCAATAGATGTGTCCCTTGGCTAAGCATTCTATCCATCCATTCTCCAACCACTCTACCATGAGAAATCACTCAAGGCTTAACTTCCTTTACAACTTGCTCGTCAATTGATGAAGTCATTGGCTCAACTATTCCTGAAGATTTTGTTATCTTAATTTGCACAGAAGAAAGTTGCTCCAATTGCGCATTGAGCTTATCCATCTTTACCTTATCTTCATCATATCTCGCCATAAGGGCATCAAAATTTTCTTGAGAATCTTCTTTGGTTCCATCATGAGTCTACTTACTTTTAGACTTATCCACCTTTACTGTCTTCTTTGTGATCTTCGGTTTAATAGGAACCAATTGGCTAAAGTCAAAGTCATCCAAAGAGATGGCTTGTTTCTTTTTCTTGGGAGAGTTTGAGATCAACCAAGGTAGAAAATAAGAATCATCATCAATCTTTGTAACAAATGTTTGTGAAGAGGGTTCTTGTCCCTGAATGATAGTGGTCACGATGGGTGAAGTGAGAGTTACAATGGAAGGTGGGACCTCTGTAGTCGATACATTGGGAATGTGTGTAGTATTTGACATGAACTTTTCCAAATCATCGAGCATGGTAGTAGATACCTTGGACAAATTTGGGAAGGTGGAGAATACATTTTCAATATTATACTAAGGAGTATCCAAAGTTGACTCACTGATTGTTGAAGATGGAACAATATTAGACAACCACAGTAGTTGATATTGGAGTATATGAAATGGTAGAACCAAAAGGTGTAGACTCAGAGGTAGAAACCTATGGGGGTAAAGTAGTTCGAACAAGATTTATTACTCAAGGAGTAGATCCTTGTGTATCCTCATGTTGAGGAGTTTCGGGATTTTCTGGTAATCTATCCTCATCATATTCATCTTCTTGTTTCTCATCTAGTAATTCTTCTTCAGATTGTTCTTCATCCACAAGTTTGTCTTCTAATTCACCTTCTTCTATGTCTCTTCCTTGTTGAGAAAATTGAGTAGATGGCTCACCTTAATCTTTTCCTTTACTCTTTCCCATGATGAACCTGTATTTTGGATCCTTTTGCAAAGTTCAAAGATCTTGTATGTCCTTAGTTCTGAGCTCTGATCTTTTGCCAACATGTCCAGTCGTATGATCCTTTGATCTGGTATGAATGGATTCAATTGTATACCATTCTCTGACAACCAAACATTGGTGTTTGCAAGAATGTTTTGGAATCTAGCCCTAATGGAAACTACTTCCTTTCGAGATCACGAAATCAGGGGCAATGTTGTCTTTGCAATCTTTTCATCCACATACATTGCATCCAAAATGTTCCCATCAACTTTAATTCCCTTGAGAATATCTGCAAGATTAAGATTTTCAATTTTTTCCAAAGTGAGACAACAGATATCAAGAATTCTTGATATATTTTTCAGTTTTGCAATCTATCCAGATATCCTCTATACAGTGCACATGGGTGTATCTCTTCTTCAACTTGTTCTTCATTCCCTTGTAATAAAAGTCTTTCCTAGATTTCAAAAATCTCATGGCAACTCTTCTCATTTCCTCATCCATCACCTTAGCTTTGTAGATGGAAGTAATTGAGTACCTTCTAATAGTCAAAGTAAACTTGAAACCAAGCTTGTGGGAACACGATTGTCATTCATGAACCATGACCATCTGTCAAGATAACTGCATAAGAACAATCTTATTTGATGGATATCTAGGGAGCACAAAGGGTTGATCATCAAAATATCCTACCCTAAGGTAGGTGAAAGTAGGAAATTGCAAAAACATGCATCCATACTGATTAACCACATCCCAAGCTTCATCTAATAATCTCTTCCTCTAAAGATCTTTGTTAACCATGCAAATATAATGATAGAAGAAAGCACCATTGACCCTTCTAAGGTGTAGGTTGTTCTTTAAAACCAGCTAGGAATAGTATTCATAGACCGAGACTTGTCTTCTATCTCTTCTATGGACAAACCTGGAAAATGACTCGTAGATGCCACAACATACACCAAGTATGAAGTCATATAAAAATTAAAAGTGGTAGGTACCTTGGTGAGTTGATCTCATAGAGCATCACTTATATGTTCACCCCAATATATTTTTTCCTTGTTTTGCCTAATAAAATGGATGTATTGATACATCCATTCATGATATGTATCTGAAACTGGAAGACTCTTTACTCTATTGAGAAGAGTAATCAAATCATCAACTTCCTCAGTGAAGTCACTACGGTGAAAATTCTTAGGCCATCTAGCAATGGCGTGCTCAGGAGTCTTCGACCAATTATCATTCATATTTCTTTGACACTTGTCCAAGTGCTTCTCACAATAGGCTTGATTTGTCTGAATATCAATGTTGGCATACCTATCAATGCTTGAACATTTGAAAATAGCGTCGAAGAAATCTTCATCCAATCGAATAAACTTTTTACCCTCTACATCTTTAACACTTATACTCTAAGGATCAAAGTTGTTGCTACTGCAAGCACAAATACTGGATTTTGAGTAGACATAGGAAATGTAGAGACTAAGTGGATGTTCCTATTGATAGTTTGTTCTATCTTGTATTTCTGAGGAGGCTCTTTTATCCTTTTGAGAAATTCTTCAAGGTCCACATGACTGATCTCTATATCTTTGATATTATCAATGTTAGAGAAATCCGAGAGGGGGCTTAGCAAGTAGTATCCTATTTCCAAGCCTAGGTTGTGCATGCTTACAAGTGTTTTCAATCGTATTAAGACCCATGGAAATTGGGATATTTTGACCTACAAAACATACACATTACACTTAAATTTTAGACAACAACACCTTCAAGCATTGTGTCTTCTTGTTTGTTGTGTTTTCTTGCCACAAAAATATCAACATTAAGATCTAGTCACTTTATCACAACTTTAAAACTTGGACAAATTGAACAAATTAGATTTATACTATGTCTGTGCTTATGAGATTATAAGAGCTTGTAAGGTTCATTACATAGGATTTAATTTTAGTCAACCATCTTATCAAGGCTTTTCATTCACTTTCAGACATTACTTTCAATCTGATCCCATTCATACTTTTCAACTAGAGTCAAAAGGTTGTTTAGTAGTCCCTATCTTATCTTACAAAGACATCACATACACTTGTAGGTGGTTTCGGCATCAAATTTATCATCCTGGGTACCATTTGGACATCTCAAGTTAAGGTCAACTTAACCCCATTGGAGTTTATCATCTTCTAGGAGGCCACACCTTGCTTAAATAATTACATTTAGCTTGGAACAACAATTTTGGGACATTGCAAGACAACCCTAGATTCATTTTCCATTTCACAACTCTCTTTATCTTCCATGGTCTTCATTTTCTTCCATACTCCATCTTAGCCAAGGTCTTTCATGGTGTAATGGCTAGAAAATGATGAGTGATGGATCAAGAGGAAAACTACCCTTCCCTCAAAGAGAGATGAGAGTTTTTTTAGACACAATGCACCACTAAGAGGGGGAGAGGGTGAATCAGTGGTTCTCTAAACTTTTCCCTTTAGCTCTTCTTTTTGAGTATACCGGTTTATGAATCAAACACAATGCAGACTTACCAGTTAGTGATGAGACTAACTCAAATATACACACACACAAGAAGACATCTCATAACACCAACATGTACGAGGAAAACCCAAGATGGGAAAAACCTCAGCGAGCAATGTTGTTGGAGTCTACTTCTCCAATCCAACCTCAGAGTAAATCAAAGTTACAAAGTTTAGCGCACCAACCCAAGGAGCACCAACCCCTGACTTTAGGGCATCAACCCAAGAAGCTACAACCCCTACACTGAGCTACAACTTAGTGTTCACAAAGTAAAAATCAAATACATAAGTGGTTATCATGTTAGAATTGAATCTTGCAACCTTTTCATATATTTTTCTCTATTGGTGAGA
The DNA here is from genome assembly GCF_030272615.1 of Cryptomeria japonica. Taxonomy (NCBI): domain Eukaryota; kingdom Viridiplantae; phylum Streptophyta; class Pinopsida; order Cupressales; family Cupressaceae; genus Cryptomeria; species Cryptomeria japonica. The sequence continues at coordinate 10,381,557 of NC_081407.1, forward strand.
TATCCTCTCTGCTACACTAACTCACTCTTCTTGTTGTTCTTCACTTGCTCTACTCTCTGTCGGTTCTCTGTTTACCTTCTCTGTAGCCTCATTCTCTTCTGCTTGACCAGTATAAACACTATTGGTTCTTCACTCCAATCGGTTGAATGCTTCAACCAGATTCTCTCTCTCTCTCTCTCTCTCTCTCTCTCTCTCTCTCTCTCTCTCTCTCTCTCTCTCTCTCTCTCTCTCTCTCTCTCTCTCTCTCTCTCTCTCTCTCTCTCTCTCTCTCTTCATAGATGCTCGTTGAGCACTAGGCTATTCTTTCTTGTAGAAACCCTCAACTTCTCAATCCCTTGATATTCTATTCTTCAGCAACTTAAAACTTCCTCTTCTGCCACATACTTATATACCAGTTTTCTGTCCAAAAATCAATTCAAAATCTAGGCGGCTAGGGTTTCCTCACCATCCTTGAGACAAACCAAATCCAATCAAAGCTTACACGATATTATCTTTCTGACATCTGAATGCACAACTTTTCCATATTTGCATCTTCTAGATCACGCCTTCCATCTTTGGCGACTTGCTTTTTACCCTAGTAGTTGATCCTTTGGTCAATCACGAAAGATCCGTTGTGATGTTTTCTCTATCGCCTTGATCTTCTCAATCACTCTAGGATGACTCGTAGTTGTCTTCCAAACCTCAAGCCTCAAACCCCTGCAATCACTCTGCAACAAGTCCCATGATTTGTGTGACCTTTCATTAAAGCTTACCAACCCTGCAACAACCCTGTCGATGTACATTCCATCTTTATCCAAACGCAGGTTTTCCACGTTGACTCCTTGTGGCATCCATATCGACTAACTGCTAGCTTGGCACTTCAAGTCGGTCCAAGTAGGATCACCGACCAACCACCCTATCGGTTCCTTACTTATGTCGGTTTGCTAACCCTTCTGGTCTCAACCATTATACCAGTTACCTTATCATATCTGCCCTCATCTTGAACTGTCGATGGAACTCTCAAACTGGTCTCCAGACTGGTAAATCCAAAGTATTCTCATTCCCACAAATGGTAAATCTTCTGCAACTGTACCTTGCTTATATAACCGATGGACTCATATACCGACTACCAGTCTTGATGACACCATGTCATCAACCTTCACAAGACTCCTATCTTCTTTCAGTGAGGTCAGATTCCTATGTTTACATCTACTCAGCCTTTCTTCCTGATCAATGTTGTTCCTTCCTCTACTAGTTTTTCAAGGTGACAAACACTTCACACTTCCTTTGTACTAGCATCTCAATCATGCCTTCTCTTTTTGGTTTAGTGCATAACCCTGATCTCAAGCACTTAGGGCATTCCTTCAGTTCACCAGTAGATCCGGTGTGATCCTTCAAGTGCTTGCCCTTACCTCTTCACTCTTATCTCTCCAAACTATAATGCACTTAATGCATAATAGGAGATAAGTTCCACTTGCTTGGTGGAGTAACACCATCTGCTTTTTGTCATAAGCTCATGTGATTTCCTATTGAGCAACGTCTCTTCAGACAGGCACATGTGAACTGATGTGAGCATATTCATTGTTAGTCATTGCTTCCCATGATGACTGCATCTTCATCTGGTGGGAGTCCTGCTATTCTGCAACCTCATAGCATACCAGTTCATTCTTCCCTTCCAGTGTTGATGTGATTCAGGTAATATTCTGCCTCTTCATCACAAACAACTGCTCAAACACCTTTCTAACTCATCACACAAGTCAGGCACTAACTTGTTACACTGGTGACTCCTGAGGTCATCTTCCTTACCATTACTGATGTTTTGCAACACAAGGTGATATGCAAGATATCTCATCTTGTACTTCTTCATAGCAGTGTTGCACATACATCTCTACTACCGGTGGTCATCCCATATCGGTTTACATCAATGGCAACACAATGCCAACAAGTTTCACTATTGATTATCATTCAAGCACTTTTCACCATTAAATTAGGAAGAAGGGGATGAGATAATTCACTAGATTCAATCTCCACACAAAGATGATAGATTGAATTTTGAATGAATTAAGAATATTAGGATGATCCCCCTTTTCCTTGTTTGAAATGGAAAGGAATTTGATTGAATTATATAGTGTAAAAGTGACAAAGAATTGATTATAACTTGAGATCAAAATATGGGATGAAGTTGTGCACCTGGATCTGGTAGTAAAACGTTGAGACGAATTCACCCTGTGAAATTGACGAAAAGTTGTCCAGACCGTGGCAGGAATGTACACGGTCCTCTAAAAAATCCGTGAAATGAAAATAGTTTTTCCGCCTCTGCAAATGTAGCCTAAATTTGAAAGTACAATTGCACACCCACAACCTACACATAGAAAAGAGAGGGAAATGTGTTGGGATTGGGGGTTTGCCTTTAGATCAAACCCCACTTTTGGAATTAACCAAGTAATGAAAGAAAGTACTTGCAAGCAGATGTAAATGGAAGACTGAATTGTAAATCACCTCAAAGGAGGTTATAGTAGCAATGTTGATAGAAATTCTCGTATGGAATTGTATGTTGAAATCAATCTCCTCTTGAATGGTTGAATCCTTGACTTGAATGCATCACCTAGCCTAGAAGGGAGACTTGAGAATGCTCAATGCTGGAAAAGAATGCTTGAATGCTTGATCACTTGTGCAACTTGAATCTCTCCAACTTCGACCTCTCCCCCTTATGCAAATGAGAGAGTGAATGCCCCCTTAAATACATGTTTGAAGGATTTGAATTTCATCACGGGCCGACATTGGGAGAGTTTTCCCGCTCACTGCACAACCCACAATGCATGCTCTAGGAAGGTCCTGCCCCAAAATAGGGCAGGGACAGGGGAGCCACGCCTCTATCCAAGGGGGGACAGTGGCGCCACACCCCTGTCCTACCCCTTTCTCCTAGGCAAATTGCGGACAGAGCGATGTGGAGGCCAATAAAGAAGTTGTTTCCATAAGTCGAGCAGTCTTCGGTCTCTGATCAGGCTAGAGGATTTGAGTTCGCATGTGCGAGGACCCTAATGCAGTAAAAAATTGCTAGGGTCACAATTTTATGACACTACATTTAGCCTCCACTTTAGTGGGAGTATAAGCGTACGCCAATACTGTTGATAAAGTACAAGGAAACAAGATTGAAAGACTTTTACCACGTCAAGGAGGGAAGATGCACCAAGCCCCCAGTGGACTTAGGATCTTAAGACTTTGATTGACAAAGTAAAAGAGAACATCAAGAAGGGGAGAACCATGACTGGAAGTAGCAAAGTTCCCTTCACTATGAGTCATGAAAGAAAGGATACAAAGATTACAAAGCAAAAAAAAGTTTCATTAAGTAATTCTAAGTATCACAAGAAGGAAAATATGAGCGGAGTGTATGCCCCCACATTAAAGCGATCACATGCGCTTGATCAGGAGCGATTTCTTTAAGGTAGGATACACCCAAGAGAAAAAAGGAGGGAGCACGTTATTGCAAGGATTTAGCCCCCAATCGAGGTATAAACCCAAGGATAATGAACACAAAACATGAGGTAGTGTCGCTTTCCTTGGGGTCAGTATGCTGTATGAAAACTCATGTATATCATGTATGTATATGCATATAATAATCTTCATTCCCCAAAGAAGGACACTACCTTAGAAGAAAGGGAAGACAAGATGTCTTATGAGTCAACATGAAAGAGACCAATGAGAATATCTCAATGCTTTGCATCATCCCCAAGTAGACATTAAGGGAACAATAGAAGAACAGGGATACATATAGAAGAATAGTTACAAAAGAGAAAGAAAGAAGAGAGAGAGAGATCTATAGTGCTAATATTGCGAATCTAGCACGACATCTGCCTCCCGATCTTGCTGATCACTATTTCGAGAAGGCAAGCAACACACCTGAGGAGCGACATCAAGGACAACAGATGGAGCTATCACAAGATCCAAACAAGGACTATTCTCGTGTTGTAATTCATTTTGTTCGATTCAAGGAGCTAGGATTAGGGTCTATGAAAACTCATCCGATAAATTTTGTCCACATAAACATACTCATACTCACTATCAGAAACATTAGGAGTTGTATTACCATTATGAATAAAATTTTCACCCATTTCTTCATCAAATTTTAAAGAAAGAGGAGCAAGAACACAAATAGGACTAAAACCATCACATGCAACTTATGATTTGGAGATATTGGTTGAACATCTTGCTTAGGAGAAAAGGGAATCATGTCAACTGTTGGAGTCTGAGGAGAGTGAGTATTTTGAGGGATAGATTCATGAGCTCGAACATGAGGTTCTCTCGCACAACGATTTTGTTGTCTTAGTGGAAGGCTGAGAAGAAGGAGGAACGTTTCTCTCCTTGATAGTGGAAGGTTTATGTTGAGGTCTTTTTGGTTGAACAATAGGAGAAGCAAGCCTCTTCTCTCGATAAGAGGAAGGAGGTGGAACTGTGTCGTAGAAAGGAGAAATATTAGGTGTAGGGAGGAGACCAGGTCCATCATGAGGAGGAGGTATAGGTCTAACCTTAGGAGGAATATTGTTGTTCTCCTTAAGAGAAGGTAAAGTCACATGCATGGGAGTAGGTGAACAATTTTCCTTAAGAGGGAGATTAGTTCTATCTGAGAGAGGAAGAACCTCATCTTGAAGAATAATAGGAATGTCAAGTGTTAGGGATCTAGGTTGACTTAAGGATAATATCATATCATTCTTCCATTTTTGATAAGATTGAAAAAGAGCATCGCTCCTTGACGGAAGAGATTGAAATTATTGAGGCCAAAAGAGATCAATAAGAACACGGGGGCTTCTTTTGAATGGATGAAATAAGCTATGGTTCATAGTTATGATTTCTCCATTGTGAGGAAATTCTAGACACTTGTGGATTGGAGAAGCAATAGCCTTCATGGAAGATAGCCAATGATAGCCCAAATTCACACAGAATTGCTCATAAGAAGGTATGATAACAAAGTCAACATCCATGGATGTAGAAAGAACTTCAACAGGAAGGCTGATAGAGCCAATGGTAGGAAAAGAGAAGTCATAAAATAACTTTACAACCACATTATAAGTATCATATATTGGCTTATGCAATCGTAAAGTGAAAAGATACTCTTCAGTTATGGCATTAACCATGCAAGAGGGATCAATCAGGGCACCACGGCAATGAATATCCTTAACCTTTGCAACTATGTATAAAGGGCCATTGGGTGCGCTAATGGTCTCACTAGAGTAAAATGTAATACAAGGATCCTTAGGCATATCTTGTGTTTCTACCATATTAACCAAGTTTGGAGCCATACGGGCGAATTCTTCAGAAGTGAGAGAATTAGGCACAATCTCAATAATGTTAGAGGTATGAGATGGCAAGAGATTAGTGAAAATCTTAAGATTTTGATTACGAGGAGCAATTGATTTATTCCCTTTATCATTCACACCTACCACAGATATAGTATTATTATCAATCAAGTCTTGAACCTTATTTTTCAATGCAAAATATTTCGCAGTATCATGACTAGGCTGACGATGAAATTGGCAAAAGGAATTGTTATCAAAATAAGGAGATGCAAGTTTGGAAGGATCAATTTGTTTTATAGGAGGAAGTTTGATAATATTTATATGCAACAATTGAGACATAATACTATGCAAAGATTCACTCAAAGGAGTAAACTGTCTTTCTCTGAAAAAATTAGAAATAGAAGGCACACCTGTTGTAGCATTCACATGGTTGTTGTTGATTGGATCATTGAACTTGATGAAGCTTTTTGTTGGTTTGAACTTCACAAACGGTTGTTGAACACTCTCCCCCTTATCACTCAGAGCCATAGGAGTGGATTGCTCCATTTGACTCACAACCAGTTGATAATTGTGGAGTGTTGCGCACAACTGCAGAAAGAAAGTAAACTCAGACAAAAAAAGCTTTTCCCTGATATCTTTTTGTAAATTAGAAATAAAAATTATTTGAATATCATTATCAGGCACATGAAAAGAAATTTGAGCACACAAATGTTGGCATTATGTGAACCGGTATGAAGACATAATGATATTGTATGTTGTCATTGATGTCAATATGTGACATGATGTGAACTAGTACATGTGACATGTGAGAAGAGAGAACCGGCATATGTGTGAACCGGTATATATGCCAAAGTGAAGCGGTATATGTGTTCAAGATGAACTGGCATGTCAAGGTGAACCGGCATGTAGTTATGGGAACCGACACATGGAAGCATTGTATGACTACCAGTTGTAGGTAGTTTCCACTTCAAGATTTACAGTTGGAGTACCTCAAGTCTGTGTGACTCAATCGGTGATCTTTGTGTGATAAGTTAGCAGTATAATGGAGAACAGATCGTGTTGCCACGTAAGCCCTGTGTGCGTGAAGGATCTTGCATGAAGAAGACTATCCCTATCTACCTTGGGAATGTGTGAAGTTTGTCAAATGATGATAACACGTGATGGGTTATCAGCTGCCATGAAATCAGTGGATAATGGACAATAGAGAATGTCTTGAGATTGATTCAAGATTGTTGCATTTAATGCAGTATGATTCAACGGTCAGGATTGAACCACTTGAATTTCTTAACCTAATAGGTTTAGGGTTCAGGGTTTTTGCTATCGACCTGTCTGTGTCCTATAAGGTCGATGTTGTGTTTCTTTCTAAGTTTGTTGACAAAAGTTGTGTGTGTGTATCCAAGGGAAGTGATACGTGATTCTTGCTAGACCAAAGGAGAGAAGAGATACCTGCAAAGTGAATGTGCAGAAGGTGAAGAGGAGCCAAAACGGATCTGCATTAGCATTGAGTGTTGTTACCAGACCATTGTAATTCCTGTTGTTCTTTAACCACTTCAATAGTTGTGAAATCCCTTAATAGGGTAGCCTTAACCGACTTGATTCAAATCCCTTAATAGGGTAGCTTTAACCAGCTTGATACAAATCCCTTAACAGGGTAGCTTTAACCAGCTTGATACAAATCCCTTAACAGGGTAACTTGAAGTTATTGAGTTCTGAGAAGCTATAGAGCTCTCGAGATCCTTTAGCTATTGAGTTCTTGAAATCCTCTAACAAGGTAACCCTAACTGGGTTTAACCCTTAACCGGGTATTATAGCCGTCTCTTAATCAGGTGATCCCTAACAGGATTGGTTCCTAATAGAACCTATTGTAATGTCTTTAACCGAACAAGGCTCCTAATAGAGCGGACTTCTAAAGAGTTCAAAAAGCAGCTTGTGGGTATTCATCCCCACCGTGGTTTTTCCTAGTTGGGTTTCCACGTGAAAAATATGTGTGTCATGTGAGATGCTTTTATCTTGTGATGCTTTGTTATTACCTGTTGAGCATACGGTGGTTCTGTGTTTTATGCCTATATATAAAACATATTGAACTAACTATTGTGAAGATCTGATGATAGTTTACCTGTTTATGCATAAGGGTGTAATGGTGCTATAGTATTGAGCTAAGAGGAAAACTTAGTGAGTAACTGGTTTATGATTGTTTTAGTTGTTTTGGGTCTTACCGGTTGTACTCTGTTTCAACTAGTATTACTGTTTGCCAGTCATTTGGAGTATTTGCTGTCAAACCGGTTTTGGACTATATTTTTGTTTGTATTGATTCACCCCCCCTCTCAGTACCGGTTTGGTACTAGTCATTCATCTTTGAGTTATCAACAAATGCTTATATCTACCAATGAAATTAGTCACTTTTTCTTTAACACCTTGTTTGCAATACATTAAATCAATCAACATGATTTTATGACCAATGTTGTTTTGAAATTGTTGGATGAAAGCATTTGCCAATTATTTAAAGGAAGTGATAGAATAAGAAGGCAAAGAGAAATACCATTGTAAGGCCTTATCTCTTAGGGTTCTTGTAAACAATTTTACAAGAAATCGTTGATCATAAGCAAAATCAGTATACAAGGTTTGAAATATTTTGACATGCGTAAGAGGATCACCTTTTCCATTATAGAGTTACAAATGAGGGATCTCCACATGTCTAGGTGGCCCAACTTTAACAAAAATCAAGAGAAAGTGGGCTCGCAACATCAAAGGTGGGCACACTTAACTTGGATTGACTCATAGAAGCAATCTATTGTTGTAAGGAAGACACAGTTTGAGAAAGATTGTTAATTGTCATCTCGATAGAAGAGTTGATGTTAGACATAGGTGATTGAGAAGGTGGTGTGATGTTGTTGAAAGAAGGCATGGACTAAAAATAAGGTGGTGGGACATTATGATAAGTAGGCATTGATGACGACTGGGTAGGAAAAGGGACACTTAAAGAGGAATAAAGTTGTTAAAGGAATTGACCCCTTGTGTTTGACTGATTTGTTGAGGAATAGTAGGAATACTCATGGAAGTCATGGGTAAAGATGGAGGATTAAATGAAGAAGAGGGATTGCCCCCATCACCCATGGTTGTAGGAATGACATTTTGAGTTGAAGTAACCATGATGTTGGATGTGAAACTAGGAATAGAAGAATTGACTTGTGCTGAAGGTTGTGAGTAACCTAGGGTTTCAACATAACTCTTGATAGGCATGACATTAGAATCAACAATATGTGCAATACCACACAATATATCTGTAGACACCTAAAATTGTCTTGTCTAATTAAAATAAATATTTTTATTTATTTAATTATTTAAGCCTAATTCTTCTATTAATTAAATAAATCTTTATTTATTTAATTCATTCATTCATCCCTTTCTAGTCTTTCCTCATTTAAATAAATATATTTATTTATTTAAATTATCCTTTTCCTAAATTAAATAAATACTTTTATTTATTTAATTGATCCCACTTCCTCTATTAACTAAATAAATCTTTATTTATTTAATTAATTCATTAGCCTTTTCTACCTATGACACATGCCATTCATCTCTTAATTCCTACACTACCTACCCTCTCATTATTTTCTTATTTCCTCTACCTACCCTCTAATCCTAGCCGACCATTTATCTTTTACACCTCTAAATCTTATCCCTCCATTTCTTATAGTGTCTTTTATATAAGGAGATGTTTCCTTCATTATCAGGGACTACTAAGCATTCTAGCTTTCGAACTTTCATATGCGATCTAGCTATCAACCACATTTCTTTTTTTTGTTGATCTCTTGTGCACACATAAAATCTGAGAGCAAATATATCAAGCAAGATCAATGGAGATAGGAAGAATGCAGATTCAAACCCTATTAGACATGTGATGGTATCATCATTGTGATTTTGTTGATTTACATTGTCTTAGGTAATCCTCATATGTTATGGTGGATCTTTGTTGTTGTTGGGCTAGGGTTTTGTGGTTGAATCTATTTAGTCTTTCAATATTGTTGTTTCCATTTTCACCATAAATATTTTGGCATGCCCGGTGGGACATGGATTTTTGTTAGATCTATTTTTTTTTGCAGGTTTTTCTAACCCTATATTGCTGTTTTGTAAAACAATTTGGAGAATAACCTCGTGCAACTAGGGTTGTGGACACAAGATCAAGATCTTGGAGAGATTTGATCCGATCTAAAAAACGGCTGGGAATTTTTGCATAAAATTTTGTTTGCAGGTTTGGGACAGTATCAAAAGCTTGCAATCAAAAATTCAGATTTTTTGGAGTATATTTGAATTTTCTATGATTTTTATGAATTTTAATAAAAAATTAATTTTGAGAGCAAATGAGCAATTTTTTTGGATTTTCTTATATTTTTGGAAATCTCTCTGATTTATACACAGGATCCGTTCTTTGTGATTTTAATTTTGATGCTCCTTAAAAATTGGATTTTTAAAACAAAGTTTTTCATTATTTTGATCTGATCTTACAAACAACTTTGAATTTTGGCATCAAATTTTTGTTGCAAGTCAAGAACAGTATCATAAGTGCTCAGTTAAAAAATCAGATTTTTTGGAGCATATCTGAATTTTCTATGAATTTTTTATGCATTTTCATACAAAAATAATTTTGAGAGAAAATGAGCGAATTTTTCAGATTTGTTTATAGCTTTGGAAATTTCTTAGAATTATACATAGGATTTGTTCTTTGTGATTTTAATTTTGATGCAAAATAATTCCTAAACAATCAGATCTTTAAAAATTAGGGTTTTGCATTATTTTGATCATATCTCACAAACTGCTTGGAATTTTTGCAGGAATTGTTTTATGCAGGTTTAGAATACTATCAAGATGTTCCACTAAAAAAATCAGATTTTTGGGATCAATTTTGCATTTTCTATGAATTGTTTATGATTTTTCATAAAAAAATTTTTTTGGAGCAATTAGCAATTTTTTTGGCTTTTCTTACATTAATTGAAATGTATTGAAATTTTACAGGTGGTATGTTTTTTATGATGGAAAATAATTTGTGAAAAATCAGATATTTGAATTTATCAAAAAACGTCTTATCAAAGGCCCCTATTTCACAAAGTCTTTTGGATCTAAAATTTACCTAACTTGTGTGCTTGCAGGAGGAGTATTATTTCAAAACTATTAATAATCTTGGTGCAGGAAATTTGGCAAAGATTTGATTTTAAAATTTCTTGCTTTGTTTTCATACACTAGCAAACACTTCAATTGGTGCACTAAAATTGAACCAGTGTCTTTTGTGTCTTGAGCAATAGGCTCTTTTTGTTTAATCTCTAGAGGGCTTGCCTTCTTGTGTGGTCATTAGAACTACTAGTGAGGAGGGAACGACCCAAGTGGTAGCGAGGAAAACCCATCTCTTCTGAACCACTATAAATAACTGTATCTATGGTGAAAGCCATGGGTAACGTGTGCTGATTAGTTCATACCGACACTATGTCTCCCCATAAACCCATTTGATCAAATTTATTTGATCAATAGTAGGCCGTAACCCCTACCGGCTGGTAGCCTTCTGTATTTAAAGAGCTGAAAGTGCTGCATGTATGGCCACACGAGCAGATTCCCTTACTAACACCTTTTTATTTTAGAAAGCCAAAATCCTTCTAGCTGTTGGGGCAAGACGTCGGACCTCTGGAGTGGCCCACACACATACGGTTCTTAGTAGAGATACAAAGTTCACCACAGGGAGTTTTCGTGGGGACTGATGCTTGGCTGCCCCAGAGAAGTGAGTACCAAGGGTGGAGCCAGTGGGGTCAAGCACCTAAGTATTCGCTTTGAATAGCGTAGCCTCGGTGGAAACCCCATGTGGGATCAACAACTATTGTCTTGGCCAACCGTAAGAATTGTGTTTGTCTTCTTTTAAACATTCAAACATTCAAGATCAAACATAAAAACATTGTGTCTTTTGTGTCTTCAAGTGTATGCAAAACATTTTGCATCAAACAACAACTTTCTTTTGAGTCATTTTGAGTCCAAACACCTGCAAACGTAGAGTCCTCATCAACATTGTGTCCTCTTGTCATGGAAAATGGTCAAAAATTTAGATTTGGTCACAACAAACAACTTCACAAATTGAGAAAATTGCACTCAGGTTTTCTAAACGCGTATGTGTCTGAGAGAAACATCTTTGTGTCATGTAACTGCATTTGTGTAGGACAGAATCACATCTGTGTTATCATAGCAAACTACATTCACAAGATTCTAAAAAACGCGTTTGTGCAGTATCTAGTCAAGTTTGTGTTGGATAACCACGTCTGTGAAGTATACAGACACGTCTATGTTCAGTATTGAAAAAATCTACAGTCCAGCAAACAAGAGCAATCAGTTTCAGAATTCTTGAGCTTCCTAAGTTATTTCTCTTGGTTTTCATCTAGAATTCAGCCTATTTTTGGGTCTCACAAAGTTCATCATTACTTTACACCTTGCATTACATTCACATTTGTCTAAACTTGAGTCAAAAGGTCACTTTCTTGTCCCCATCTTGCTTTGTCAACACAATACACACAACAACATTTTGCTAAGTGGTCCCTCATCAAGGTCTATCACCTTTGGGTCTCTTTGGTCTTACTTAGGGTCAAGGTCAACTTACCTCATCAAGAGATCTATCATCTCTTTGGAAGTCACACCTACTCTACTACATAAATACTTGGTTTTACACTTTGGACATTGCAATTACACCTCAGATTCATTTACATTACATCCAACTCTTGGTCTTCCATACTCTTTCCATTTTCATCTAATCTCACACATCTTGGTCAAGACCTAGTTCATGGTTGAAACCCATTCCCAAAAATCTAGGAGAGAAGATAAAGAGGCTCAAGAGTCCGCAAACATGAGTGGCTATGAGTACGACAATGATATCTTTTTCAATTCTTATCATACCACATTACCTGACATGGACAATTATAGAAACATTCAAAATGTTGAGAACATGGATAATACAAACAACAATGATACACACAATGACAATATGGACAACATTTCAGTACATTCAACAAAAGTGGAAGACTCTACTATGGATCCCCATTTTAATAGATTGGTTGAGGAAATCATGAGAAGAGATAGACAATATTTTCTACAAGTGATCACACAAAGTGGAACTAAGATACCTCATGATTTTGACATGTCTCAAATAGTGGAAAATCGACCTATGCAAGAAACTCAACTCAACATGGATCAAAGGAGAGCTAATAGTGGAGGTACTAGAGGACCACGTTTCGTGCTTGAGTCACCATCATCTTTGTTTCAAAAACCTGAGATCCCAAATACACATGGTCAAGCTTATGATACTCATGAAAGAGCATCTCATGAACAACTCCGTCTACGCAGACCATTATGAAAGTCTTATGCAGATAAATACACTTAATTGCATACCAATGCTAACGACCAACCTAAAAAAAAAATGGATATCCAGAGGCATGCTCAACATTTGGACACAAGAAAACCCCGTGTCAAATTTGGGGGCACTACATAGGAACAAACTCATGACATGCCCATAGAATATAATATACATGGACAAAGAAGATATTCCATTCCTCATAATGACTCTATACCAGGTGGTTCCTATAAGTAGTATCATTATAGAACTCCTGCATATGAACATATTTATGATCAATACCATCCATATATGCAGTATCCTCCTCCTCCACTCGATGGCTCAGGCATGGGATATGGTCCAATAAGTCGGTCTCCACCTAAGAACAATTTGGAACAGCAAATAAAGGACTACAAAAGAAAATGGAGGACATTAATACACCAAAGCCAACTTACACAACGAGAGATATATGTCCCTGTCCATTTGACAAAAGCATTCCAATGCTTCCTTTTCCTACACACTTCGTAACACCTAAGTTTGATAAGTACAAAGGCAAATTAGACCCTAAGGCACATATAAGACAATTTTTCGTAGCTTGCATTGAGGTAGCAGAAGAAGAGACATACTTGATGAGATTGTTCCCACAAAGCTTAGGTGATCAAGCTATGGAATGGTTCTCCCAACTTCCACCTGGAATTAAGTCATGGGGTGATCTAGTAGAAGCTTTTATTCAACATTTCTCATATAATATAGAGACAGATATATCAGTCACCACTTTGTGCAACACCAAGCAAAAGGATGGCGAGTCATTTTCATCATTCTTACAAAGATGGAGGAATTTAGCCAATAGATGCTCTTGTGAAATTCCACAAAAACAAATGGTAGAGATGTTCACTCAGAATGTCAACAGAGAAATTGGTTATGACTCGAGAAAAGCTTGTTTATCCACTTTCAAGGATGTCATTGAGAAAGGCTTAGCAACAAAGAAGGTCTTAATTGAGCAAGGAGTCATTAAGATATTCGAAGAAAACAAAGAGGACTTTAAAGGAAAAGACAAGCCACGATTTTAGAAAAAGAACAAGAACACAGTAAATGATGGTGTTGTCGATGCTAACACAGTGAGACCCAAAATCATTCTTTTTGGATCAAGTTCTACAAACAACCAAGTGAATACTCAAACAACTTCAAAACTATGAAGGAAATACACCCCATTGGGAGAACCACTTGAATCAGCTTTCAAGAAGCTAGTGGCAAACAAGATAATAACAATTCCAGACAATCCTCCATATGAGCCAAAAGTCAAACCAAATTGGTGGAATGACGATGAAACTATGAATATCACAAGAGAAAGGGGCATAAAATAGGAAATTGTCATCTACTGAAGAACATTATACAAGATCTTATTGATAGATGTGACATTAAGATCAAAGGACATTCATCCAATCAAGAACATGAGATATTTAAGGAACCATTCCCTAAACATGACAAGGGAAAAGCCAAAGCCACAAATGAGCAATCCAACTATACCAAAGCATCCTATAACTATGATTCAACTGTTAATCACATTTCAATGGACAATTGTATCTCTACTATTATCATAAAGGACAAAACACCTGAAAATTCTACCCAAAGACCCAAAGTTGTCCTAAAAGGAATTGGACCTTCTTCTGAATCTACCTCCGAATGTAATGTCACAACTCGTCGAGGTAAGGTCACTTTGCAAGGTGCTCCAGCTAAAACCACCTCTTCCTCATCAACTAAACCCGAGTACAACCTAGTAGAATAGTTAGGGAAGACACCCACGCTTATCTCCATCCTTGATCTTTTACGCATATCCCCCACACGTAAAGCCATCCTTGATAAAACTTTGAGAGAAAACTCTGTCCCCACTGATTTGAACATGGACCAGTTTCAAGTCATGGTGGGATACCTTTCCATTCCACATTCTCTTACATTCACTGAAGATGACGACGCCTTCGTAACCCAGCCTCATAATGTACCTTTACACATTGAAGCCTTCCTACACAAACATCGAATAAAACGAGTCCTGACAGATGGAGGAGTTAGTCTCAATATATGTACTTTGAACAAAATAATACAATTGGGATATTTAGATAAAGTTGTGAATGCTACAAACAAAATCACCATTAAGGCATATGATGACGAAGAGTGCTCATCCAAGGGTACAGTCACTTTACCTCTTAGAGTAGGGTCGGTTACAAAGGATGTGGTTTGTCAAGTCCTAGACCTCAATCTCACATACAACATATTGCTAGGATGTCCATGGATTCATGAGATGAGAGCAGTCCCATCTACATACCATCAATGCATTAAGTTTCCTCATAATGGTGTTGAAGTAACAGTTAATGGTGATCCTAATCCATTTATATACTACAATAACTTGAGGCCAAAAACTAAGACAATAATTCCAATTAATAGAGAAGCTATCCTATCTTATGCATATATTGACCCTGAATCATTAAAACCTTCAACATCAAAGCAAGGTGAGCTTAAAGGGAAATATCAAGATAAAGCCATGGGTGAATACACTCTAAATCAAACCATGTGCTTGCGACAAGTTATGAGTTCACTTAAAGAATATGGACGACCACATCCTTCTAAATGGGTATCTATCATTACGCTAAAATGGGATCCTACTATATTCCAAAAGTGGGGTGAAATGGAAGAAGAAGACATACAAATTACTTTACAAAGACCCTGAAGATGATACACAATATCGCATCAAGATACCATGTGAAAAATATGGCAAAGGATTTGAGATCCTATAAAAGTTTGGGTACAATGGTAAAGGTCCTTCGGGCTTAAGAAAAGAAGGTATCACTCAACCTTTGCAACCAGAATTGACATTTAAAAATCAGTGCTCAAAAGGGTTTGGTTTCATATCTTCTAGGGTAAACACTCGCAAATCAAAGAAGCATTGCCAATCATGATTTCCAATGGTCAACAAGAGAACCTCTATTCCACCGACTCTAATGAATGTGAATGGGAAAGGTGTTTGGACAAATCCTCCATTGATTATGAACTCACCGAGACATTTAGAGTACCAGGTGAACCCACAAAAGAGGAGAAATTTTATAGAAAATTCAAAGTTGGTCAAGAAACGACCCCTGAGGATCCCACACAGTATTTGTTTTTAGGTTCTAGGTCAAAATCACGAAGAATGAGGACACCCGTTCCGTAATGCGCTTTTAATGATGACAATATGGACTCGTTCACGATCAAGACAGATGATGAGAGTGCCAATGACGACCTCGACAACTACCTTGACATACCTGAATATAATTGTATCTTCACCCTTACTCCCACTGACTTTGAAAACATTGAAGGCCTTCCCCTTGTTCACCACCAACTTATTAATTGGGACCATGAAGGACCTTTACAATTCAACACATTCCAAAATTATGAGGCCTTCATTGACTATTTAGGCATATGAGATGATATTCCACTTGGGGACCATAAGGCGAGATACACTATAGAACTAAAAAACGTGGCATATTTTGGTGAGGGTGTTGGGCCTTCCACTCATAAAAATGTAAAAATAAAAACAAATAATGGGTTTGACAGTGAAAACCACATTGTGGCACTGTCTGACCCCAAAAAGGTAAAAAGAAAGGACGTATCTAAGGGTGAAAACCTCTCTGAGGCGCTCAAAGATGGGAGTCTCGACATTCTCTCGGCATCATATGAAGAAAAATCATCCATGTTAGTAGAGGAGACCATCAAAACAAACATCGGTACCAAATAGATCCCACATAACATATTCCTGGCATAATCTCTTCGACACCAATGTTTGTGAAGGCGGAGCTTGAAAAATTGTTGGATGTCAGATTCATACGACCAATTGATTATTCTGAATGGATCTCCAACTTAGTACCAGTCAGTAAGCCAGATCGCAGGATCAAAATATGTACAGATTTATGAGACATCAACAAAGCTTGTCCCAAGGATGACTTTTCATTGCCAAACATCGATTTGATCGTAGATCTCACAATAGGTCATGCGATGTTATATTTGATGGACAAATTCTCTGGCTACAATCAAATAAAAATCACATCCGAGGATCAACACAAAACAACGTTTACTTGTTCCTGGGGAACTTTCTGTTGGAATGTCATGCCCTTCAGGCTAAAGAATGTAGGTGCTCAATACCAATGAGCCGAGACCACTATGTTTCATGATCCTATGCATGTAACTATAGAAGATTATGTTGATGACCTCTTGGGAAAATCATTAGACATAGACACTCATTTGGACATCCTTTCAGTCATTTTTGATCGGTTGGAAAAATACAAAGTGAGACTAAATCCCAAGAAATGTGTCTTTGGAGTAACCTCTGGGAAGCTCCTTGGATACATTGTTTCAAAAAGAGGAATTGAAGCCAATCCAACAAAATTCAAAGCGATATTAGAAATGCCACCTCTGAGAAATATCAGTCAACTTCAATCTTTACAAGGAAGACTACAGTCCATATGAAGATTCATAGCACAACTTGTGGATAAATGTCATCCTTTTCAGCACTTGTTGCACAAAAACATCAAATTTAAATGGGATGATAATTGTCAACAGGCTTTTCAGATTCTCAAAGATTATCTTTTGAATTCACCAGTCTTGATGCCACCGGTCCCAAAACAACCCCTCTTACTCTACATATCAGCTACACCAACAACACTGGGGCACTCTTGCCGCAACAAGATGTTGAAGGCAAAGAAAAGGTAGTATATTACATCAGTTGTACTTTGGTTGGTTATGAGATAAAGTACACACTAATTAAGTGTGCATGTCTCATTGTGGTTTTTGCTTTGGAGAAGTTATGACATTACATGCTAACTCATAAAACTAAGCTAGTCACAAGGATTGATCCATTGAAGTATCTTCTCAATAAGGTGACGCTTACTGCCAGACTAGCCAAATGGGTGATGCTCTTGAGTGAATTTGACATTTAATATGTGGATAGAAAAGCAATAAAGGGACAAGTTATCGCAGATCAGCTAGCATATGCACCCATGATAGATGATGCTCCTCTAATTTTAGAATTTCCAAATGAATCCATCCTGGCAGTATCTCACACGAAGTCTTGGCAACTATACTTTGACAGCTCATCTTTTGAATAGCAATCTACAAACCGTTTTCTGGTTCCTTTCTCAGAGTTCAATTTTTGTTTGAAAACTGTAAATAATGGCTTGAATATTTAAATGCTAGTGTGATAGAGTAGATGTTACTTTCTCTGTTTCATGAGTTCTAATTTTGAAGTCATGCCAAGCTCAACTCTATAAATAAGTTGTTGTTATGTTTCTTGTTTTATGTTGGTGGCAAGTAGTTACACCATGGCTCTATCTTGATTCTCCATCGTGGGATCCACACAACCATTGGAGGTTGTCAAGAAGAGCCAGCCATGTATAGTAGAGTTCTATGTGTAGAAAACCAGGGAATAGCATCAGCCATTTCAGTAGACTGGCCCTAGGTGGGTTTGATGATAGCCCAGGTAGGTATCAGTGACCAAGAGGAATCACTTGCAGGATAGACCGAAGTCTAGGTTGTTAGCCTCAAACCAAGGGAAGATGGGATCAAAGGGAGAGAAGACCCAAGCATGAGGAGGAAAACAACTTAGCAGAAGTTGTAGGTATAATCCATGGTAGTGCAAACCCTGCAAGATGGCTGGTGAGATCCGATGGATTAGTGAGTTGGTGGATTTACGCAAGTGAATTCACATAGAGAAGAATATAAAACCTCGGTAGTGAGGACCTAGAGTAGATTAGGGGAATAATGAGAGGAGTATTCCCGGATTAGGCTAGGAAGAA
Source organism: Cryptomeria japonica (assembly GCF_030272615.1). Taxonomy (NCBI): domain Eukaryota; kingdom Viridiplantae; phylum Streptophyta; class Pinopsida; order Cupressales; family Cupressaceae; genus Cryptomeria; species Cryptomeria japonica. Next base: position 10,400,006 of record NC_081407.1, read on the forward strand.
AGCATTAGAGTGAGTCAAGCTGACTCAAGCAATCTAGGATCCTCCCTATCAATGAGGCATTAACAACTGGATTACAGATTGTAGTTCAGTGGAAGATCCAAGAACTTCATGTTTTTGGGGACTCTCAACTTGTAATTCGTCAAGAAACCGATGACTACCAAACAAAGGATGAGAAATTAATGCCTTACAAGAAAATGGTAGATGACTTAAAGCAACATTTCATAAAGATAACCTTTGAGCAGATACCAAGAGAGCAAAATCGAGCCGCAAATGCCATGGCTACTATTGCCTCACTGATTGATCTACTGTAGAATGAAGTCTGCTAGGAGTTCTTGGTGGATAAAATTTTGGTTCCCTCATATGAGATTACTTCTACTGAGATGCTATGTGTCGTTGGTCCTAATTCCCAGTTATATGGTTCCATTTTCACATACCTTCGTAACAACACCCTTCCTCCTGACTTATCCAACAACCAACACCACACTTTCATTCGCCAATCTTCCCGATACATCATTCTAGCCGATATCCTATACCGTCAAGGTCTAGATGGCACTCTTCTTAGATGTTTAGAAAATGATGAAGCTCAGATTGCATTATATGAAGCTCATGAAGGTATATGTGGTCCACATTCTAGTGGTCCTACCTTAGCCAAGAAACTCATCAGGACTAGATATTATTGGCCCAATATGGAAAAAGATTCATATCAGTTTGTCAAGAAATGTAAGCAATGTCAAATTCATGGAGACCTTATTCATGCACCAGCACAAGAACTTCAACCGATATCGTCGCCTTGGCCCTTTTGTCAGTGGGAACTCGATCTCATAGGCAAGATTCACCCTCCTTCCAATGGCCACAAAGTATTTCACAAAATGAATTGAAGCCTTGCCTCTTACACAAGTCACTGGAAAATAGATTGCTACATTCATTCTTAACTGTATCATTTTCCGGTATGATATTCCTCTTTCCATCATCACCGATAACGGACGTCCCTTAAAAAATTAGGATATTCGTGAACTTTGTGATCGCTTCCATATTACCCATCGTTTATCCACTCCCTATTACCCCAAGGTAATGGTCAAGCTGAAGCGTTTAATAAAACTATTCTTAAAAACCTCAAAAAGACAGTCGATGAGGCTGGCCAAAATTGGCATATCCAACTTAATCCCACACTTTGGGCTTATTGCACAAGTGTTCGCACACCTACAGGAGCCACACCTTATTCACTTGTCTATGGCACCGAAGCTATCCTACCTATTGAGGTTGAGTTACCATCTTTATGAGTCTCTTTGCACAACATTATCAGTGATGAAGACTACAAGGTCTCTCGCTTACAAGAACTAGAACTATTGGATGAACAAAGACAAACTATTTTTAATCATCTCAAGGCTTATCGACAACAAATGAATCGCAGTTACAATCACAAGGTAAAGCCTCGCACATTTGAAGTAGGTGACTTGGTTCTCAAAGAAAATCCTAAAAATTAGCGAGACTGAGAGAAGAAGGGCAAGTTCAAACCAAATTGGCTTGGTCCTTACATCATTACAACAGTCTATGGATCTGGTGCATATCATCTCTCAACCCCAGAGGGATAACCTTTAGAGGATCCTATCAACAACATGCACCTTTGCAGGTTTTACACATAGCTCTTCAGAATATCCTAATTCAAAAATGCAAAAAAATCCAAAAATTCAAAAATGCAAAAAAAAATCCAAAAAATGCAAAAAAATACAAAAATAGAAAATAAATAAATAAAAAATATAAAAATGTAAAAAAATTGAAAAAAGTAAAGAGAAATAAATTCGTCCAACGGTGAAAACCACTTCGGTGGTGTCTTGGGAAGGTACCATGGTGAAAACCAGGTCACCGACGTCATGTGTAGAGACATTGCTCCTCTCTCCTTCAGGATTCAGATCTCATCCACTCACTCTTGCACACACTCATAGCCTATCCATCCATAATAAGCTTACCCACTCCCATCATGGCTTGTTATTGATCTACCCAAGATTGGTTAGCCATTCATATTAATCCTTCCTTTTCACCCCTTTCCATCCATAATAAATCAACTCCTATTTGTGGCTAAGGCAAATCCTAAGTCTAGTGATGGGTGTGGAACTAAGAGTATCACACATTCTGAGGAGTACAATTTCTTCTAGTTTTCTTTAGTCTATCTGTGCACAATCCACAATAAAAGCAACACTTGCATCACAAATCCATAATAAAGTTTCGTCTTCTCCGCAATAAAGTATCAGTTCATGGATTCAATCAGTTTCAGATGAGACACACGCAACAAAGAGCTTCAACAAATAAAATCTTTCAACAAACTCAGACAACATTATGGTTCAGTGCTATCTATCCTTTTGTGAAAGTAAACATTGTGACCACAATCAAATAGACTTATACAAGTGACAAGAGACACTAAATTGGAGGACTACAGTGGATGTTGGTGTTGAGTCTTGGTTTTCTTTTGATTTTATTTTTTGGTGACATGTCTTTTAGCTTTTTCGGGATGTCTCTGACTAGAGATTTTATCTCCAGGATGTCTTTGACTAGAAAGGCAAGGATGGGGTATGGTCACCTATTTTTCTTTGCTATCTGTGGATTGTCTCTTAGTAATGCTATGATTTGTCCGAGGATATGAGGACACTATGAGTCTAGTATGAACTAAGGAATTCTTTGTTTGGGACTGTCTGATCTCCATGCAAACGGGTACAATGACTTTCTGGGTCAAACATATACCTGGATTGTCATAACCTATTTGCCATAATAAAGCTCAATGATGATAATAGCACAAGAAGCTCTTTCACTTCCATATATTCTATCTTTCATCCCCCTTTCTTGATTGACCTCCATCGTCCTTCTTGAGTCCGTGTAGCCCGCTATCACATGACTAAGTATAATGACACGCCAAAAATATTTACATTTCATGTAGTTTTCACCTACATTACCACATATTAGCGTTTCATACATACATATAGATATCACAATTGCATCACATCCTACACACAACACATGTTATCACATTTTACATTTTAATCATGTAAATAGTTATTTGCATTATCATATTTATTTGCATTTCATACATTCACATTTGCATTTGCATTTGCATAACATATTAAAAACATAAAAGAACAAAAATATATTGCATTTTATTAGGTACAAATTTGCATCCATATCATAAGCATCATATAGAAACATGTATCACATAGAAGCAACATCCCATAGGTACACATGCATATAGCTGCTGCAAAGATGAATCATCTCATATATATATATATATATATATATATCAAAATCATAAGTGTCATGATACAATGATGTCAAAATACATATGGCTACAATCACCCGAAGGTGTCTACATCATCATACAAAAATGGTACAAAGACTGATACATAGGGATCCCTCTAAGGCTATGATGAACTCCCTCCCTCGGAGCCAGTTGGCCTCGATGGAGTCTGAGCCCTGGAAGGACCCACCCCAGGATCATCTCTCTTGCCCCCTCTATCTGGTGGTGGTGGAGGACCCATGACCCCACCACTAGACACATGTCTCCTGTCTCTCCTTTCAGTGGTCATCGTAGTCCGCAACGGTCTCTGAAAGCTCCTAGCCCGCTGATCTGGTGGCACCACTCCATAATATAGGTCTCTCTAGTAGGCTATCTCCTCCCCTGCCCATCGCATAGGCGTATCTGGCCCCTGTGTCCTCTGCTGCCTGCCTGCCCTCAGTGCTATCTTTGCCTCTATGTAGCACTGAATAGCTCGATCTCTCTCTCACTCAGTGTCCCCCAGCTGTCTCCTAAGCCTAGCCCCATCCCTCTCTAAGTCCTGAATCTTATCTGTCTATCCCTAACAGATCTCTCTCAAGGATAGTAGCTCATCCTCCTCCTCTCCTCCCACCTCCCCCTATCCTTGTGGTTACTCTTGTGGTTGTCCCTGTCCCTGTACCTATCTGGGAACCTATGTTGCTGGCACCTGTAACAATAATCCACCTCTACCCCTCACTACACACACCTACCTTTCCTCTCCGCCATCTCTCCCCTAAGCCACTTTCCTCTCTGCCACTACCCCTCACCTCCATCGTCGGCCTCTGCCTCCACCATCTCCACTATCATCTCCACCATCTCCACCATCACTCTCTATTGGCTCCCCTAGATCCATTAGCTATGGAAATGGATGCTCTGCCCAACATGCACCGTACTCTACATCCATCCCTGTATCCTCCACATCTTCCCAAATATCCCAAGGCATGGGAACCATCTCCTGCATCTGTGTCACAGCCTAATCATAAGACAATAATGGCCCTAAATGCACCTGATCTCTCACTGTTCACGCATACATCCTTGACCCCCATGCCATCCATTGTATCCTGTCAAACTGCCTGCATACCTTGTCAATCAACTGTCACTCAATCACATATGGTGTTCGACCAATCAGATACCTACTCCCAAATGCATACAACAACTCCACTCCATCATCCTCCCATTCCTCACACTCTCAGTAAGGCCTCCATACTACATTGTCTCTCTCATCAATAACCCAGTGCCAATACTCTAGTCTCCCAATCCATGGTTGAGAAGTAATCATATCATACAGATGCATATAACTGCGCCCATGTCCCCTGCCTCTAAAATGTATCAGTCGTGTAACTGGAAGATGCTCATATGCCCATACCTACAACAATGTCACTCTGCATCCCAATCCTGTTGATCCATGATACACAAATTGATACACACATGACCCCCATACAAACCTGGTGTGCTCAGTCACCAATGTCTCCAGTGTCCCCCCATCCCACAACCAACCCTCGTGTCACCCTATCCGGACAGAGGAACCCACTGATAACTCCTACTAGCACTGCCGGTAGCGCCAATCCTATCATTGCCATGGTGTCCCAAGCCACATGTCCCACCCTCATCTCTTGTCCTGGATCCTGAAACACTCGTCTCAGTGCATCCTTGTCTCCCTCTCGATCATAAGGAACTAAGTCCCCAACGATCGATATACTGAGTATCCTGTATACATCCTCTAAGGTGACTGTCATCTCACCCATCGACAAATGAAATGTGCATGTCTTTGAGTGCCATTTCTCAGCTAATGCAGTCAGCAATCCCATGTTCGTCTGAAACTTAGACACATACATAATGTATCGCAAGCCCATAGCCTCAACTACTACTCTATCCTCGAATTTTATCTCTACTCACAAACTCTAACTCAAAGGGAATTTCTCCCATGACTCTAGAATAGGTAGGTCCTCCTGTAGTCAAGCAAATCAACTGTGTCAATCCTAGCGGTACTCCCTGTTCATCACAAAGTGCTAGTTTTTACCCTAGTGCTTATATCTATCATATGACACTCTATCCTAGTGGTACTCCCTATTCATCACAAAGTACTAGTTTTTACCCTAGTGCTTATATCTGTCATATGGCACTCTATCCTAGTAGTATTCCCTGTTCATCACAAAGTGTTGCTTTTATCCTATCTTTTAGGGTGCCTACTTGAGCGTATCCTCTTGAGTATCTTATTCAATTGACAACGTATGTTCTATCATAGAATTGTCAATTTTAGCCTAATCCAATTGACAACATATGTTTTATCACAGAATTGTCAATTTCTATGGTACTCCCTGTTCATCACAAAGTGTCTCGCTCTATCTTATCCTAGGGTCTCAGCTTGAGTGTATCCTAACAACATCTTATCCAATCGACATTGTATGTTTATCACAAAACTGTCAATTCGACCTTGAAGACATAAACGTACATTCATGACACAAACACACTTACATACTTCACAGATGTTTCTGCATTTCACAAATGCGCCTGAAACACATAGACGTGCCTCTGTTCTGCATAGACGTGCCTGCCCTGCATAAACGTGCCTGCACTTCGTAAACGTGCTCGCATCTGCAATAGACACTTTTAGACTCATAGACGTGGTTACACTCGACGCAGACACGCCTAACCTACCCAAATGTTCTTGGCACCAACGCAGACGCACCTTCCCATCTTTTGACCCACTTGACAATTTCTTAAACATACCTAATATGCATGCATTTATTGCCCTACCTGACATACATTTATGATAACAATTAATTCAACAAGGTACACAGAGGTTTTGTGGTACTCACCGACTCTCCTGCATTTGCTGGCCTTTGATATCGACGACCGTGATTGAATCTATGCACCAATGCCATTGTTGTTGACTACTCTCTGTTCTCTCTACACTTTGCTCTCTTAGGTGTGTGGATGACAATGATGATGTTTTCCCTCATAGTCTATCTTATAGACTACCCTAGCCATAGTCTCTCGCGTTAGTCTTCTTTATCCTGTGACTCTGTCACTTCATCCTATATTGTCGATCCTTTCTAGCTTTTCTTTCTTATCGAGAGATTGTCTGCGATCTTTTCAGACATTTTCATCCAATCTCTCGAGGGGGCATATCATTCCTGTCTTGGGACAACTTTGTATCAGTTCATCTTCTTCTTTGAAATAACACGACAAGCTGCATTGTCTCAAAGAGGGGAAAGATGTAGACACCTAAAATTGTCTTGTCTAATTAAAATAAATATTTTTACTTATTTAATTATTTAAGCCTAATTCTTCTATTAATTAAATAAATCTTTATTTATTTAATTAATTCATTTATCCCTTTCTATCCTTTCCTCATGTAAATAAACACATTTATTATTTAAATTATCCATTTCATTTTATTTGTTTAATTGATACCACTTCCTCTATTAATTAAATAAATCTTTATTTATTTAATTAATTCATTAGCCTTTTCTACCTATGACACATGTCATTCATCTCTTAATTCCTACACTACCTACCCTCTCGTTATTTTCTTATTTCCGCTACCTACCCTCTAATCCTAGCCAACCATTTATGTTTTACACCTCTAAATCTTATCCCTCCATTTCTTATAGTGCCTTCTATATAAGGAGATGCTTCCTTCATTATCAGGGACTACTATGCATTCTAGCATTCAAACTTTCATATGCGATCTAGCTATCAACCACATTTTTGTTCTTTGTTGAGCTCTTCTGCACACATAAAATTTGAGAGAAAATATATCAAACAAGATCAATGGAGATAGGAAGAATGGAGATTCAAACCCTATTAGACATGTGATGGTATCATCTTTGTGATTTTGTTGATTTACACTGTCTTAGGTAATCTTCATATGTTATGGTGGATCTTTGTTGTTGTTAGGCTAGGGTTTTGTGGTTGAATCTATTTAGTCTTTCAAAAAATTTGTTTCCATTTTCATCATAAACAATATCAATTCCATTCTTATCACTTTGAAGCATGCACTTAAGACCTTCAATTAATGGAAGAGATTCACTATTAGGGTATTCTTGGGACATCCATTGTTTAAAACTACCAAATTAATTGTCCAACATATAAAGTTGATCTAAAGAAACCCTAGTTAAAGCTTCTTCTTCATCATAAGATCCATCAATAGGCACATGATTAGGATGGGAAGAATTAGCATGATCTTCATTAAAGAAGTCACCCAAATTAGGCTCCATCTCTTCGGTAATTAATCCTTGGGAAACTTTAATTCTAATGCTTCGTCTAACGGGAATAGGATAGGTAGGACTAATAGTTGTAAAACTCATGCACTAGAGGGAAAATTTGAATTTTGAATTATAGAACAAAGCTTACAAAATTGAGTAATGCAAAATTTATGAAAATAATGATTACACAATTTGAACTCTGTTGGGGGAAGAGGATGACATAATTTCCAAAAAGGAAAGGAAATTGGAATTTTAAAATTAGGGCCAAGGGAAGACTACTTAATTTTAAAATTAGAATTTTTAAAATCAGGGCAGACTATAATTAACCTCTTAATTTAAAAAAAATTCTTAAAAGTTGAAATGTTTAATTTTGAAGGTATTTTTGATTCTAGAGAGATCAAAAATCGATAAAATCAGCCAATATTTTGGATTTAGGCTATTAAATACAGTCATAACAGTCTCCCGAAATTTTGGGGAAAAAGCCGAGGACTGTGGCGGGAATGCACATGGTCTGACCAACTTTTTTTCAAATTTTTAGGGATGGATATTATGATGATTTTAAAGCTAACCCTCAAAAATTGGTGAATTTTACGATCTCTAGATGGGCAAAATGAAGGCACAAAGGTGAAAATAGGACCCTACAAGGGTTTTGAAAATAAAAAGGAATTGAACTACAATTTTGAAAAAGGGTCAAACGTAATGGATAGGGACACCTTGGAAAATGTTTATAAATATGAATGTAGATGAAATTGATTTGAAATTCACACAAAATCCAATTAATTTTAAAAATTAGGGTTTGATGAGCTAACCACTTAATTTGAATTTTAGGAAAAGGGGGGAAATTGAAAATTTGAATTGTAGGATTGAAGACAAATTTGAGAACAATCAGAAATCTGAAAATTAAATGGAAATCCAATTTTTTGCACAAGTTCAAGATGATTTTTGAAAATTAGGGTTTTAACAAGTAACCTCTTAATTTTGTAAATTTAATTGCAAATTGAACAAGAGGAATTTGAATTTGACAAACAAAGCAATTTTCAGATCTAAGATAACCACAAACAATTTTTACAAATCACAAGTTCAATTTTAATTTTAAAAACTAGGGTTTTGGATGATTTAACCACTAAGTTTATAGAAATTTGAAACTTGTCAATGAAAAATATGCAATTTTGTCCAAAGGAAAGCATGCAAGATGTCGAGTTCACCAAAATGTAATGGTTGGAAAATGATGATTGATGGATCGAGAGAAAAACTACCCTTTCCCTCAAAGAGAGATGAGAGTTTCACTATTGATTATCCTTCAAGCACTTTTCACCATTACATTAGGAAGAAGGGGATGAGATAATTCACTAGATTAAATCTCCATATAAAGATGATAGATTGAATTCTAAATGAATTGAGAATGTTAGGATGATCCCCCTTTTCCTTGTTTGAAATGGAAAGGAGTTTGATTGAATTATGTAGTGTAAAAGTGATAGAATCGATTATAACTTGAGATCGGAATATGGGATGAAGCTATGCACCTGGTTCTGGTAGTAAGATGTCAAGACAAATTCGCCCTATGAATTTAATGAAAAGTTGTCCAGACCATGGCGGGAATGTACACGGTCCTCCAAAAAATCCATGAAACGAAAAGGGTTTTTCCACCTCTACAAATGGAGCCTGAATCTGAAAGTACAACTATGCACCTACAACCTACACATAGAAAAGAGAGGGAATTGTGTTGGTATTGAGGGTTTGCCTTTAGGTCAAACCCCAATTTTGGAATTAACCAAGTAATGAAAGAAAGTACTTGCAAGTAGATGTAAATAAAATACTGAATTGTAAATCACCTCAAGGGAGGTTGTAGTAGCAATGCTGATAGAAATGCTTGTGTGGAATTGTATTTTTAAATCAATCTCTTCTTCAATGGTTGAATCCTTGACTTGAATGCAACACCTAGCCTTGAAGGGAGACTTGAGAATGCTCAATGCTGGAAAAGAATGCTTGAATTCTTGATCACTTGTGCAACTTGAATCTCTCCAACTTCTACCTCTCCCCCTTATGCAAATGAGAGAGTGAATGCCCCCTTAAATACATGTTTGAAGGATTTGAATTTCATCACGGGCTGACATCGGGAGAGTTTTCCCGCTCACTGCATGCTCTAGGAAGGTCCTGCACCAAAATAGGGAAAGGACAAGGGAGCCACGCCCCTATCTTGGGAGGACAAGGGTGCCATGCCCCTGTCCTACCCCTTTCTCTAGGGCAGAATTTAGACAGAGTGATGCAGAGGCCAAGAAAGAAGTTGTTTCCACAAGCCAAGCAGTCTCCGGTCTTCGATTAGGCTAGAGGATTCGAGTTCACATGCGTGAGGACCCTAATGCAATAAAAAATTGCTACGGTCACAATTTTATGACACTACACATGGTTGAAACCCATTCCCAAAGGTCTAGAAGACAATTTGAAGTTAAAAGATCTCTAAACATGGAAACATACGAGTTTAATGAAAAAGAGTTTTACAACTCATGATCCTTTGAAAACTATAGTAATGCACAATAATTTGACAATAAATCCTTTACCACCACAAATATTAATACACCACATTTGATGAGCGATTTAATAGATTGGTTGAAACGATTATGGGAAGAGACTGCCAACACTTTTTGCACATGTTAATCCAAAGTGGTGCAAGATTACCCCATGATTTTGATGTGACACAAATTTTGGAAGAGGATCCTAATCAAGCTAATGGAAATGATGGTGGAAATAGACGTGAACATACCGTACTTGATTCACCTTCATCCTTGTTTCAAAAACATGAAGTGATTGATACTCATGCTGATACCAATGATGCTATAAATTCTCATGAACAACCTCGTGCCCATACTTTCCAAGGCTGAAGGAATACCAATAATCATACCGAACAACAAGAGAGCACCCACGATCATGATAACACCTATACAAGAAGAACACATGTTATAATTGATGGCAACTCTCAAGATCATGCTTATAATACCAATTATGTTCATGGTCATGATACATACAATTGTCCTAGGCCTAATTCTCCTTATCATAATACCATACCTGGTGGCCCATACAATAACTACATTCCTCTCCCATATGAGCATATATGTGATCAATATCACCCTTACATGCACTACATTCCTCCTCCTCCACCCGATGGCTTAGGCATGGGAATACCTCAAAGAGACAAAGCACCACCAAGTAATGATTTGCAACAATATATGAAGGAATTGCAACAACAGATAGCAAGTATGCAAACACCAACAAAGGACTACACCATTCATGACATATGTCCTTATCTATATGATAGAAGCATACCAATGCCTCCTTTTCCTCCTCATTTCTTGGTACCAAAATTTGATAAATATAGAGGAAAAGGAGATCCCAATAAACACATTAGAGAATTATTTACAACTTGCATAGAGGTGGCAAAAGCAGATTCCTATTCAATGAGATTATTTCCACAAAGTTTAGGTGGACAAGCCGTGGAATGGTTTTCACATCTTCCACCTGGGATCAAGTCATGGGGTGAATTGGAAGAGGCCTTTTATGCAAAATTTATCATACAACATTGAAAGTGAGGTATCAGTGACCACGTTATGTAACACAAAACTAGAAAAATGGAGTCTTTTCTGTCATTTTTATAGTATTGATGAAGTTTGGCTAGTTGATGCCCTTGTCAAATTCCACAAAAACAAATGGTTGAGATGTTTACCAAAAATATGAACAAAGACATTGGTTATGAACTTCAAATGGCATGTTTGTCTACCTTAAAGGAAGTTATTAAAAAAGGTCTATCAGTTGAGAAGGTCCTCATTGACCAAGGAACTATCAAGATATTTTAAGAGAACAATGATGATTCTAATGGGAAAGACAAACCCCGATTTTAGAGCAGAAACAAGAATATCATCAATGATGGCGTTGTGGATGCCAATACGATCAAGCCAAAGCTAACTTTTCCCAGTTCTTGTTCATCCAATAATCAAGTGAATACATAAAGAGCACCAAGACCTCCAAGGAAGTACACATCTTTGGAAGAACCAATTGAAAGCGCATCGAAGAAGTTGGTTGCCAACAAGATCATTACATTACCAGATGATCAACCATTTCAACCGAGGGTAAAACATTCATTGTGGAATGACAATGAATTTTGCAAATATCACAAGAGAAAGACCATAAGACAAGTAATTGTCACAAATTGAAGAATCTCATTCAACATCTTATTAACAATGGAACAATAGAAGTTGATGGCCATACTTACAATGAAGAGCATGCAATGTTAAAGGAACCATTTACAAAACATGACAAGGGAAAGGCCCCTAAGATAGACAATAATGGCAATTACACTACTATGATCTATGATTACACCATCAACCATATTGCTGAATTGAGAAAGACACCCACTTTTATTTCAATCCTTGAGCTTTTGCATATTTCACCCTCACATAAAGCTATTTTGGATAAAATCTTGAGAGAGACATCCATTCCTACCGATTTAAATGTAGACCAATTCTAAGCCTTAGACAATCAAATGATATTGCTACCAGAGTTTTAGTAGTAGTAGTAAAGTCTTTGTCTGCCTCTCTAAAGAAGAAAAATAGAAGATTGAGTGTCAGTGAATCTAGTGGCAATCCACTTTATCCTAAAAGGGAAGAAGAAAATAAAAGGATTGACACTAGCCAACTAGAAGTTATTCCGAATTGTAAAATTCAAATTGCACAAGCTCCTAATATTGTAGAAGAATAGAAAGCTACACAAGAGATAGTTAATGTAATAGGACAATAGTATATTGAGGTTATTGGTCAGGAAAATATACTTGAGCATTAGGATGATGCAAATCAATGTGCAAATGATGCCATGGAAATACTAGTAGATGTTACTAAATAGATGGCTGAAGAAAAAAATGTTGACATAAGAAAGATAAAAGGAGAAGCAAAAATGAAAGTTATTGAAAAAGAAAAGAAGGATGAAACATGTATGGATAAAGGGAAAGTATTTGAGAAAGAGTGTGTGGCAGAATTGTCTAGTGTAGTAGAAAAATATTATTGAACTTGGCATAACTGATCCTGATCGCAGAGCTGTGCTACAAGCAGTGGGGGAGTTATCGGTCCACCTTCACCACCGCTAGGTCATCCAGGTGCAGGTTCTAGTGGGTAGGGCCATGGGGGGCATGCTGAGGATGGGGGGGTGACGGTTGACACTTGATAAACACTTTTATTAAGACCTAAAGAGTGTTGCATCATTGTAATTTGACACACACACACACACACACACACACACACACACACATATATGAGATAAAGTTCTGATGGTTCCCTACATGATGTGATTTTTTTATACATGATGATATGATGTGATCTGATGACTTATGATCTATGTATATATTTCCTATATGCTTTATATCATGTATAAGTTTTGTGATGCTTCTATGATGATGTTAGGATGATCTTATGACCTATATGATCTTATGATTCTAAATGTATTAATGACTTACCTAATATATAATTTATGAATGTCTTTTTATTGCATGCATCTATATGATTTATACATCCATATTATAGTTTATAATAGTAAGATGGTGTTTTATATTCCTATTGTATGAATTTTATGCAATATGTATTGACATGACCTTATATACACACCAATATATTGCTTATGCTTATCATGAGATGGAGATATGTACAATGATGAATGTGAATATGCTTGTGTTCTAACATGAATGCATGATGTGTTTTACTTTTGTGTTCCAAAGTACTTTTTAGATTGAGCATCAATGTTTCCATAGAAGAAATGTTAGTAAGAAGACAAATTAGTACGAGATGTATAATATTGATCAGAATGAAATGATTCACCATCACAAATTCATATGCCTTTATTATAGTGCAACATTTTCATCATTGAGCCTTATTATGTGTAAATGGAATTTTATACACTAGGGTATGAGGAATCAAGGTATGAGTGATATCTCATTGTAGAAACAAACACTTAGCAAACAAGGAATGAAGCTCTCCATTCTTGGGTATAGCACTAAGAGTTGAGGTATGTGCGATAGTCACAAGCATGGCTATCCTTAACTTTCATTTTTGCATAGGATACTTGCCGAATGAATGTACCAACATAGACAACCAAAGTACCTTTGCCCCAAAACTTCATCAAATCCCACCACAAACAATAAACAAATAAAAAGGGTCATGAACCATCTTGGATCTTCTAGTCACTTGTGGACATAACCAAGTAGCATAGGAACATGACCTATCACCAATTGAGAAAAATAAGACTAACTAAGACAAAATCCAACAACCATATTGATCTATGTAATTGTTTTGATTGCTTGATGCGATGATGAATGTTTGATTGCAGAGATCAAATACCCTATGTAAGATCAATCTGTCTAGTTTTGAGTGCATGTTTCCTTGGTTAAGACAAGGTGATGATTGATTGATTCGATTAATAAGCCAGTTGGTCAATTTGATTGCAGATTTTGATATGATAGTTTGTTTGTTTCAATTGCTTACTGGATATCTACTTAAGTGTTTGATCTTCACATGATAGTTTATTGCAAGAATTTGTTCAAATTTTATGATTTTTAGGGCTTTTTTCAAGACTTTTAATACTTTTTGGGGATTTTTTTAGTTCTTTTTATTGTTTTTAAGGATTTTTTTAGGTCTTTTTTATGATTTTTATGGATTTTTTTCAAGTCCTTTTCATGATTTTTAGGGATTTTTTAAGGTCCTTATTTTATTTTTTTATATTTTTTAGGATCATATTTGGTTTTTTGGGACTTTTTCCATGACATTATTTGATTTTTTTGTATTTTTTCAGGATCATATTTGATTTTTTTGGACTTTTTTCAAGACATTATTTGATTTTTTTGTATTTTTTCAAGATCATATTTGATTTTTTTTTACTTTTTTCAAAACATTATGAGTTTTTTGGACTTTTTTTCAGGACATTATTTGATTTTTTTGGATTTTTTCGGGACATTATAGAATCTACCCATAGTCCAATCTGGAACCATGATTGCTCTTGTACTTGAAGGTAATGCCTTTCTCACCTAACAAAATATGCATGATTCATTGATTAGTTGGGGTATTATGACTTGATTGTTACCTAACTATGGATGTATGCATGTACTCTCAAATTGTATCAAATTAATTGATTATGAAAAAGAACAACACTATGGAAAATAAGGATAAGTTTCCATTTGAACAAGGGAGATTATGTGAATATGTCACTTTATTATGCACTAATCGGATAAGGGTTGCAAAACATTTTAGAGATAAGGAGTCAATCTGTTCTCAGAATCTTTGGACTGCTCAACCTAACACATCCAGTGATGAGGCTTTGTATCCAAAAGAGGGGAGGAATCTCCTATCGAATCATGGTACTTTGTCTTTGATTACCCATGTGTGTGCAATTGAGTTTATTCTGGCTCATATGACCATTGTTTATTCTTGGAATCTTGTGTGACTAGCTACATGAGTTATCTTGAATCCAAAAGCATCCTAGATAGAACCTCATTGCCGCATGTTCCTAAAGCCAAGCATTTTGATATTGCATTTTCTTCTCAATTTTTTTTCTTCCTTGTTCTCTTCTTTTGATATCTTTGATATTTCTCTTTTGTCATCATTTATTTTTATCACATTGGCTTGTAAGCAATGAAGCTCACGCGGGTTTGAGAATTATAGCATCATTGAAGTAGGATTTTAGATTTTTCTTAAGTCACACCCTCAACGAGGTAACCGCAACGACTTAAAGAAAATGATTAATGTGTATAAGATATGGCAATTGAGAGATGTGGACATCAAGATATAATAGGAAATCCTCTTTTGTGTTAGATACACATCCTAATCGCAAAATGATGCTAAAGATGAACAAGCGCAAACTTCAAAGAACTTCATGAATGAGTATCTAAGAAATGGACTGAACCGAAATTACGCAGGTGCAAGCGTGTGACCAATAGACATAAGAACATCTTGTTCAAATAAAAACATCCTACTTAAGACACTTTATGAAAATGCTAAACAACTACTGCTAAGAGACTAAAGCAAATGAAAGCAAACTAAACTATACAACAACTAGATATAATATTTCTTTAGATGGGTGTTGTTGATTAGCTCTAACAATGGAAAACCTTCCATTTTTGCTAAGTTATTTGGTTTATTCCTGATAACTCTTGTGACCATATAGGGACTTGACCAATTTGGTTCAAACTTGTCTGGTCTATCTTTGTCAACCAATTTTTTTTTTTTTTCCCTTCAGGATCAAGTCTCCTATTTCAAAAAATTGAACTCTCACCCTCTTGTTGTAGGTTTGCCTCAGATGATTTTGATATCCTTATAGATGATTCAGGACACTCTACCTCTTTTCATCGCGCATCTCCAACTCCTGTAATCTGTCCACCCTATAGTCTTATTTTGAAATGATATGTTGCAAGGAGACACAAAGAGATGATAACTCTACTTCAACTAGTAGGATGACTTCTGACTCAAAGACCAAGGAGTATGGAGTAGCACCTGTAGCTATACAAACACATGTTCGATAAGCCCAAAGAGAAGGATTCAACTGTAAATGCGAATCTCATCCAAATTCATTGACAACATTCTTAAGAATTTTCAAACTTGTTTTGTTGGTGGCTTCTACTTGGTCGTTTCTTTGTGGGTAATAATGAGTGGCAAAGTGAATGTGAAATCAGTCACAAATATTGTGCACTTCCTAATTTTTTAAGGGGTAACCATTGTTTGTGATTATGGTCATTGGGATTACATACCGACAAATGATGTAATTGAGAAGAAACTTTGCTATTTGCTTACCGGTTATGTATGTGAGAGGAATCACCTCTACCCACTTAGTTGTTAGGAACTGGAAGGACAACTGAGAGGGGGGGGGAATCAATTGTCAATGAATTTCAACTCAATTATAACTTAATCAAATTTAATACTTAATACCAGTAAACTAAACTTAATGCCGGTTGACAAATTAGCAGTTAATATCAATACCGGTGAAACTTAATGCATGAAACAGAAAGAGAAATAACATCCACAACAAATAACACAAATATTTTGACGTGGAAAACCTGTAAAGGGAAAAACCACGATGGGAAACCTTACCCACAATCAGATGACACTACTGCAGATAGTATGTGTATACAAATGGGGTTTGCACATGCAGAAAGGCCAATCGCCTTGAGCACACTGCTCAAATGGGAGTCACAATGACTACAGTAGGATGGTTAAATCCTAGAATAATGTACTGCTCAAAATAGCATATACAATGCTAGATTCAATACCGGTTAAGCTCTAATAAACACCTTCAAACCTTCCTTGAACCTTCTCTATGGTCTGATCATATGATCTTCAATATTCACACATACCATGTTACAATACCATACCATAACCACATCATATGTTTATCTCATAAATGAGATCTTACATATATACAAAACCTAAGACCAAATGTGTAGGTCGACTCACTAAGAGTATTACAATTAAATCAATTACAAGTAAGTCTTAATGTGATACAACATGTCAACTCAATACAATTACAATAATATCCAATCAATAAATCATATCCATAACGTGTCATGCTAATCTGGAATAGATAACGCATACTGGTCCATAACCTAGACCAATCTGTCGATAACAGCAAATATGTCAACCTGAATAGACCAATAATGAGAACACCAAAACCAAGTATCAAAAACATGTCTTTGATATAATCAAGTGATCTCCAGATGATAACAAGTCATCATTAGTGTCGGTGAACCATATAACCTATCGGTGACTATGCATAAGTCATTGACCTTGCCGGTGAACACAATGCGCCAGTTCATCAGCAAGCCAATGTAACCATAGTACCAAATCAACAATGTAGATCTCTAGAAGGATAAGTGTTGACATCAATGACAAAACCAATGCAACACATCCATAATACCAACAATCTCCCCCTTTGGAATTGATGGCAACACTAGATGGGAAAACATCTAAGTGCCAAAACAGAATGCCAAAAACCAAAAATCAACAATCTCCTAAATAGACCAATACCAAAATTCAAAACCAAAATACAAAGGGTATATATCTCTCCCCCAATGAATAATATTGCTCCAAAGAATGTTTTTCCATAGATCTCTCTCCCCCTTTGACATCAAATGCCAAAGCAGTTAAGAAGAAATACCAGAACATACAACCAACTACTCCCCCTGAGAAGTAGCTCTCCTCCATCAAAGCCGGAAAAAGATTTCTCTGTTAGTTTTTATCGGTTTGATGCCAATCTTCAATCATATAAGTCTCTATCGATGAGGTTATTACCCCAAGCTCTTCTCTGAGATATTCAAAGGTTTCCTTAGGCAAAGGCTTTGTAAAGATATTTGCAATCCGCTCTTTAGTATTCACATAAACCAATCTCACTTCTTTTGCTTCAACATTCTCTTTCAGAAAATTATATTTGATAGAAACATACTTAGTCTTAGAGTGAAATACCGGATTCTTTGATATATCAATTGCTGGTGAATTATCACAATAAATGATTATCGGTTCTTTGCATTTTACCTTTATGTCCTTCAACATTTTCTTAATCCATAATACCTGAGTACAATTAGTTGTTGCTGCAACATATTCTGATTATGCTGTTGATAATGATGTACAACTCTGCTTCTTGCTTATCCATGAAATCAATCTGCTACCATGAAAGAATGCACTGCCAGTGGTACTCTTTCTGTCATCTATATCTCCTGCCCAATTTGCATCGATGTATGCACATAGATCAAAATTTTCATCTTTAGGATACCATAAACCAAGATTTGTTGTGCCTTGTGGATACTGAAAAATCCTTTTTACTGCTGATTCATGATTTTCTTTAGGATTACTCTGAAATCTTCAAACAATACATACTACATTCATTATATCAGGTCTGGTTTGTGTCAAATACAGTAATCATAGATTTGTATCTTATCAGATTAACATGAGTTGAATCATCCTTCAATGTCAATTTATCAGTTGTAGTCATAGGAGTACTTACCGGTTTAGAGTTTTCCATACCAAATTTCTTCAGTAGTTCCTTTAAGTATTTTGTTTGACATATGAATATACCTCTATCAGTTTGTGAAATCTGCAATCGTAAAAATAATTTTATCTCCCCAATCATAAACATTTCAAATTCTTCCTGCATCTTGTTAGCAAAGTCCTTACACAATCCATCTTCTCCTCCAAAAATGATATCATCAACAAAAACTTCAATAACCAAGATGTCATCATTAGTCACTTTGTAGTATAAGTTGCTGTCAGCATTAACTTTAGTGTAACCAAGCTTCAAAAGATATTTGTCCAATCTAGCATACTAAGCTCTAGGAGCTTGCTTCAATCCATACAAAGCTTTCCTTAATCTGCAAACCATATCTTTAACATTTGTCAATGAAAATCCATCAGGATATTCAATGTAAACTTCCTCTTCAAGATCACCATTCAGAAATTCACATTTTACATCCATCTGATATACTTTATATTTCTTGTGAGCTGCAAATGCAAAAAATAATCTAACTGCCTCAATTCTAGCTACTAGTGCAAAGGTTTCATTATAATCAATTCCCTCTTTATTTGAATATCCTTTACAAACTAATCTTTCTTTGTTCCTGATTACCTTACCAACTTCATTAAGTTTATTTTTGAATACCCATTTAGTTCCAATTATATTTTTGTCTTTAGGTCGGGGAACTAATGCCCATGTATTGTTCTTTTCAATTTGTTCTAATTCATCTTCCATTGCTTTTATCCAATGTTCAGCTTGACATGCTTCAATAACAAATGCTGGTTCAATTTGAGAAATTAAGCATACCTCTTCATTTGCCAGTCTTCCTCTTGTCATAACACCTTGATACTTATTCCCAATTATCTGATTTTTTGAGTGATTCAGTCTTACATACCCGGGTTTATTCGCATGTTGTTGTTCTTTAGTCACTATGGAATTCTCTAATGATGCTGGTGTGACTGGATCCACATTTTGTACTAGTGTAATCTATATTGGTTCTGTAGTCACATAAATCTGTCCATTTTAATTAAATGAATATTTCGTATTTATTTGATTAAAAATCCACTAACCATCAATTAATTAAATTAATATTTAATTAATTCATCCCCAAACATTCTTCTATTAATTGAATTAATTATTCAATTTATTTTAATTAATTCATTAAACCAAATACAATCAATTAAATAAATAAAATCTATTTATTTAATTAAATCCCCCTATTCCTCTTTTAAATAAATTAAATAAAACATTTATTTAAATCATTATCCCCACCCCACTTGCATTTTCCTACAAATGCAACTTGCACACATTTTGAAATAAATGAATTTTTATTTTAATAAAATCCTATTTTCCCTCACCCACCAAATCCACTTGCAAAATCTAATCCCCTTCTAGATTCTTCTAACCTCTTCCTAATTAACTTAATCCATCCCCTAATTATTGTCACATTCATAAGCAAAATGGAGTCACTTCTCAAATGGCCCAAAGTCTTGGATAACCATTGAAGGTTTTCAACCTTCAACCACCAAAAACCCCAAAGTCTTTGAAAACCATTAAAGGCTTCCAACTTTCAACCACTTAATCCACAAAGTCTCCAATAACCATTAATGGTTAACCCAAACCCTCCTACATGGTTAAAACATTTGTTTTGACTCAACCTCTACCCAACCACTGGGTCTCATCAGGTCATTAATGCTTTGACCATGATTATCTCTTAATCATTTGCACAAAGGTTTATCCTTGCATTAACTCCTAATCCAGTGGGTAATCCTAATTTAGGCTTGACCCTTAGCCTTTAGATAACCATGAGGTCTTCTCAGGCCTTTAATGCCTCCAACCTCTTCTCTCAACCCAATCCTGTGTTGACATTTGTCACCATTTCATTGGTGCAAATTGTGCACATGGATCCCCAACTTTCAAGCTTGACGCTTGATTAAACCTTTCAATCCTGGCCATCCATTGCTCCATTTTTCCTATAAATAGAGCCCATTCCTTCATAATCCAGATCCTGAAAACTTGTAAGCATTTAGACTATAGCCATTTTAGAGAGCATTTAGCATAGCATAACTAAATATTGTCTTTTGGTTAAAACACATCATTTTAGCATTAAAATAGCTTTTCATTTCATGTTTAGAGCTATTCTACAATCTCAATCCTCCATAAGCATCCATAGTGCAAAAAGCTGCTGAGAGCTACACTATTTTGGAACTTGGAGAGGAGAGGAACAAGGGAGAAAGAGCTAATATCATGTTAAGAGATAGTTGGAGATATCTCATTGTCTTACTTCTTTAGTTAGATTCATTAACATGTTTTTAGTGTCTCCTTTGGAATGCCTTCATTGTGTTTGGTTTTTAGATTGATTAACTCTAACATCTTGTGTGTTTTGTGTTGTTTGATCAAGAACTAACCTTGTGCCATTTAGGAGGGCATCATTTGGTGAACCTGACATGAATCGAACACACAACCTTCTGATCTTCATTTTTGAAATTAACATTTTTTCTTGTTGAAATTGTCACACAGGTCGCGCTTCGGCGCTATTGAACGCGTTTTAGCGCTATTGAAAAATTTCTTTTAGCGCTATTGACCATAAAGTAGCGCTATTGAAAATGTTTCAGCGCTATTGACAACATTCCAGCGCTATTGTCACTGTTTCAGCGCTATTGACACAATTCTAGCGCTTTTGTCTTCTCGGGATTTTCTTTTCTTTAAGCGCTACTGTTTAAATTAGCGCTTCTGCTCACGCAGACTAGCGCTTTTGTATTAATCAGCGCTTCTGTAAAAACGCAGAATAGCGCTATTGCGACAGAGTGTCGCCCCAATGGACTTGTAACCGAAAAATCAAAAAATTAGGCTTGTGGAAGCCCCCCCCTGTGAGCATTAATTTTCTTAACTGGTTTCTTTTCTCTGTGCAGGTTAAACAACACAACAAAAAATCACAAAATTTTTTATTTTAAGTGCTTAAAAAGAACTTAAAAACACAAAAAAAAATAGTTTCATTGTTTTCTAGTTAGGGATACATTTTGTTTTGGTGCTTAAAATCAACCAAACAAACTTTATTTCTTGCATCAATTGGGACTTAAAAATCACAATCCACACTTCAAATTTTTGGTGCAGTAAAAGGAACAATCCACTTGTCTTTATTTTTTGGCAAAAACAAATTTTCCTTCATGCAATCGTGTTTTTTTTTAAGTTGACCAGGACTTTCAAATTCTAGATTACAAAACATATTGCTTTGAAGCTAAAAATGAACACCATGGCTGTTGGAGCAACATCTCCAAATAGTTAGATCACATTTGCAAATGCTGGATTAAAAAAAGAACAAGTGTTTTACGTATCTGGCACGCTTGTGCACAAAAGTCAGTCGAGTGGTCCTACCTCTAACACACACTATCCTCTCCCTTGGCTCTCGTGGTCCTAGGTGCAAGAGAAAAGTGTTAGTAACACTCAAATTTTATCTTTTTAAGAGAGGCCTGCCAAGGGATCGATACTCTTGGGAACGACCTCGAGCGGTAAATCCTTCGAGCCACTATAGAAATCAGGTGAGAGCGAAAGCTGTAGCCTTGGGTATAGCTGTTCCTACAGTGTAACTGGCCGAAAGGACAAATGGGCCCCACCACCAGTTACAAGGCTCTTAAGTGAGTCACTGCAGAATGAACTTATGTCCAAAGCCATCGAACATGACTAAACACCTTTAAGTAGTAGCCCACCTGTTCTATTGATTGAGGATATTTGAGGTATAATTTAGTGCAAGAGCATAGATGGTTTTGCTCCCAAGATACTCACCATACATATTTCCTTGAGTAGAAACATAGCTTTTTGAAAAGTCACTTGTGGCTTGATAAAAGTGGTGACTCCCCCATCATAGGGATCATCTATTTGTTATGCTCGTGCAAGACTTAGTATATCACATCCTTACCTGCCACGGTGGGATTCATAAGGTATGTAGTACCAAAGTCAAAGAAATATCAAGATGTGGGCTAAATTTATCACAACTGGCCATTTGACCTTAGGGATAAAGAGTGTTTGAAGTGTGTTCGTTTTATAGACCTAGTGCAAATTGAGCCGACTTCAGGCTTTGGAATTACACCTTAAAATAAATCTAAAGGAAGGGTCAGAAACAAGTCCAAGGATTGGGTTGATCTAGACCCATACTCATTTGTGCCTTTGAGGCTACAATCTTGTGTTTGTGTGCTTGCTTTGTTTTCTTGTCAAAGAAAAATCAGAAAATCAACCCCAAAAAAACAAAGTATTCATCCAACATCTGTCAACACAACCAAAAATACCAAAAACAAAGTGTAAACAACACAGAGTCACAACTTTTATGACCATTCTTCACATCTTGCGAAGGAAGAAGTGTCATCAGAATATCAACCTGAAAAGGAGACCATTGAGCTCAAAGGCTTTAATCAAAAGGAGGAAATTCTTCTATCTCAATAGACAAATCTTTGTCTCACATAGAGTCTTTCTACATCGCATGCGTCTATACCTTCAAGGTAAAACAAATGAGTTTGATTCAGAATCATTGAACCGCAGAGCTTTTATGCAATATAGAGCTCTGAGTTATCACAAAAATCAAGGAGGAAAGATTAATCCCAATTTCTTCCCAAACATCTGTATCACCTACAACACAGCTCGAGAAGTGCCACCAACCCCTGAAAGGGAAGAAGAAGAGTTTGTCCCATTTGTGACACAAAGTTTTTATTGAAAGTTGAAAACATTTTCATCCATCATCCCACTCATACATCATCACTTCATCATCAATTCATCCCAAAAACTCTCAAAACATTCAGAGGTTCTTGTCCCAAAATCCCTTTTTAGATATTGCTTGAAATCAAAACACATCACATCACTTTTAGATTGTTTCTACATCTAGGATAAGCTCATCCTAAGAGACACATCTACGCAGGTTAAAACTAGTTCATGAGTGAATCCTCTCATTGCTAGGTAGTCAAAATCTGTAACACATCTCAGATTTCTCTACACCTTATCACATCAAAACTTATCAAAACAAACAAGCAATTCAAAGAAAGAATTTCAGTTACATTTACCTTTAGAGTGTTAGAGACCTACATACCACCAATCCACTAAAACATCCATCCTTCATCAAACAACTCATCATCATCTTCAATCAACTTCAAAAACAAACTTGCAAACAAAATGGCTCAAACCCGATCATGATCAAGGCAGCGAGAAATAGAAATTGAGGAAGAAGAGGACAACCTCAATGAATTTCAAGAAGCACTTGGAGGAAATGTGAATGACGAAAACCCAAGTACTCCCACTCCTTCAACAATCGAAAGGGTTCAGCATAACCCTCATTTTAACAGATTATTTGATGAAATATTAAGGAGCAATGCGGATGCTCACTTCTTAAGACTCGCTCAAGAAGGAGCCAAACTCCCCTCGGACTTTGATCTTGCCCAATTAAGACAAGCATCAGAAAGACAAAGTCGTCATGAGGAGGAAAGAGGTAGAAATCACATCAGATATAACATCCCTCGAGGTAACCCACCACCTCCTCCTCCTAATGAAATAGAGATGTTGCGGCAACAAGTTGAGAATCTCGCCCAACAACTTCATAGTGGTGTTAAGACCAGTCAATTCTCACTTAACGACATCTGTCCATATCCGTTTGATAGGAATCTTTATATGCCACCCTTTCCACGCGGGTTCGAAACACCAAAATTCGAAAAATATAGAGGAAAGGGAGATCCCCGCGATCATGTCCGAGAATTTCATTCCGCTTGTCTTGAAGTTGCATATGAAGACACATACTTAATGCGCCTTTTTCACCAAAGCTTGGGAGGAACAACCACATCATGGTTTTCCCGACTACCAGGTGGCATAAGAACATTTGAGGAACTCATCCAGAAGTTCCTGTCTCATTACTCTTATAATATTGAACGCCACATCACCATGGCTGATCTATGCAACACCAAACAAAAACCAGGTGAATTATTCTCAGTATTCCTGCAACGATGGCGCCAAATGTCTAGCAGACGTTCTCTTCAGTTACCTGAACGAGAACTAGTGGAAATTTTCATTTCCAACTTAAACGAAGAAATGGAATTTCACCTGGATGTCAAAGATACAGATTCTTTTAACGATATGATCACCAAAGGTATAAAATGTGAAAGGGCACTCATCAAAAAAGGACTCATCAAAATCTTTAATGAACCCAAAGATGGTCCTCGCCCGCGCTTCAATAGTGATAAACCCAACTTCTGGAATAAAAATAAGAATATCGTCAATGATGGAGTTGTGGATGCTCGAACTATCCAAAATGCACAACCTGTGGTTCGATTTGCAGGGCAAAATCCTCCACCTCAAAATAATACAAATGGTCCTCCTAATCAAGGTCGCATCACATCTCATGATGAACCAAGACCCCGTCCACAAAAACAAAAATGCACATACACTCCCTTAGGGGAACCCATTGAAACAGTGATGCGACAACTCATTTCTCAGAATTTGATCACTCTACCTAAGTTATCAAATTATGAGCCTCAAGTCAAACCAGGATGGTGGAGAGATACTGAACATTGTGAGTTCCATCAAGGAAGAGGACACAAGACAAGTAATTGTCACCGATTGAAAGATCTCATTCAGGACCTTATTGACCGAGGAGAAATTGAAATTGAAGGGCATGACCCAAAAACAACCAATAATGATCATCAGATGTTCAAAAATCCACTTCCATCGCAAGATCAAAGGGGTCCTTCCACTTCCAGATGAGGTCCTGATACCACTGATTATACGCAAGCTGCGTATAACTACACTGTCAATCACCTGTATGATGCTAGTGAACAAATTGCAACTATCACCTTCAAAAATCCCACCTCAAATTGCAATGTTGTTACACGTCGTGGCAAGGTCACCATAAAGGCAGCTCCACAAGGCACCACCTCCATCCCAAAGCAGTACAATCTTGTGGAACAATTAGACAAAACCCCTGCGCTTATATCCATCTTGGAGCTTTTGCGTCTGTCACCCTCTCATAAAACAATCTTGGATCAAGCACTCCAAGAGGCGTCAGTCCCTGCAAACCTGAATACAGACCAATTTCAAGCCATGGTTGGAAATCTCAAGTCATCACCTTGTCTCACTTTTTCTGAAAGTGACAACTCTTCTTTCCAACAACCTCATAACGCCTCACTCCACATTGAAGGCTTTGTCAACCAACACAGGATCAAGCGAGTCTTGATCGATAATGGAGCAGGCCTAAACATTTGCACACTACAATTGGTCACAGCATTGGGATATGCAATAGAATCAGTGGATCCTCGCAAGAAGATCACCATCAAGGCCTGTGATGATGCAGAGCGTTCATCCAAAGGAGCTGTGGTACTACCAATCCGAGTGGGCCCTGTGGTAAAGCACATCATCTGTCAGGTTCTGGACCTTCCTCTGCCATATAATCTATTATTAGGGAGACCTTGGATACATGCCATGCAAGCCGTTCCATCTACCTACCATCAATGTATCAAGTTCCCACATAATGGTGCAGAGATCACAATCCTGGGTGATGCAAATCCCTTTGCATTTTGCCATAATATTAGCCATCAACCAGAGATTACTGTTCCTAATAATAGGGAAGCCATTTCCTCCACATCATATGTAAATCCCGCTTCTCTTGCCAGTTCAAACACTCCTATACCCAAGCAAGAAAAGCTTAAGATGAAAGTCGCAGAGGAAGGTCCTGGAGAATACAACTTGAGTCAGCTCTTTTGTGTGGGAAAAATGCCCACTTCTCCTAGAACGCATGGTAAACCCCAGCAGTTGCTCCAACAATCCATAGTCACGCCCGCATGTGCCTTAACTCCTTTCATCCTTGGAAAGAGTCAAGAGGAAGAAACACAAGATGAGGACCTAGCAGACTGGATCTATAAAGACCCCGTTACCACTGATAAACCGCGAGTTACGCTTCCTACAGAACAGTATGGCAAAGGCCTCCTCATTATGCAAAGAATGGGGTATGATGGTCAGAGTGCTTTGGGATCCTGCAAACAAGGACGACATGAACCACTATTGCCAGAGTTCAAGCCCAAAGGTAATACAGGCCTAGGCTTTGAAAAAGAAGTCCTTCCTAAACTCAAATTCAAAGGAAAACCCAGCAAACCATTTTGCCCACCTACTGCAAAGAGGACACCTTTCATAATCAAAGCACCATCAAGCACTATCCCCACTGCCCCATCACGGCTCACAACTCCACCGCAACCATCACCAGTGCCAAACATCCCACCAAACGAACCAGTAATCCCACCAGCAACACCATTTGTAGCAACAACTGTATCAGAACCCGCAGCAGCATCTATGGCACCAGCCGTTCCATCAGCAGCCACTGAGTCACCATTACCGATACTTCCAGTAACAAATCCTTTAAACCTCATCACGGTTCCTGCAACACCGATCACCATAAAGATACATAAACCAATCACGCCTGCAGTATTTAATTCCAAAGACATCCCAGTATGGTATAGCAATCGGATGCTAGAAAGTGATTCAGAGACCGACTCACATGAGTGGGAATTTGATTCAGTGCAACTTAACACTTCAGATGAGGAAGACACATCACCACCTCCACCCCGCAAAGACATCCCTGTTTACGGAGAAGCACAGATAAAGACCACTTGGGTACCTGAGCTCGAAACATCTTCCACAGACCCTACGTCTCATCCTACGCCTGATTCTGACAGGGAGAGTACCATCAACGACCTTCACCACACTGTCTTAACCCTCACTGATACATCTCCCGCACTTAACTTAATCGATGAAGTAATGCCCATTATTCACCCTGAACTCATTGAATGGAACCAACCAAATCCCCCATGTCTTGACCTCTTCCAGAATGATGAGGCTATCATTGACTTTTTGGAATTAAGGGATAATCTACCAAGCGGGGATCACAAAGCTGGATTCGCCATTGAACTTAATAGTGCAGCATACTTCGGGGCGGATGCCAAACCTTTCAGCTGCAAAAATATAACAATAAAACATGGATCTTCCAGTGAAAACCACACTGTGGCGCTGTTTGATCCGACAAAAGTAAAAAGCAAGAGCGTATCCAATGGTGAAAACCTCTCTGAGGCGCCTAAGGATGAAGGGTTTGACATTCTCCCTGCTAGTACACAACAGGAACGATCAACGATTCTTATCGAGGAAACCAATGAATACAATGTGGGGACTCCTGAAAACCCTCATATCATACATCTGGCATCTCTTCTCACTCCAGAGGAACAACCTCAATTTATAGAGTTCTTCCAGAAGCGTCAGATCAACTTCGCATGGTCATATGCAGACATGCCTGGGCTTGATCCTGATTTAGTTATGCATCATCTCACAGTAGCAGAAGGAGCCAAACCTGTCAAGCAGAAGCTTCGTAAGATGCATCCCCAGATTGCAGTGCTAGTCAAAACAGAACTCAAGAAACTCCTGGATGTTGGTTTCATTAGACCAATTGATTATGCAGAATGGATCTCCAACATTGTACCAGTTGGCAAACCAAAAGGGGGCATCCGCATTTGTACAGACTTCAGAGATCTAAATAAGGCATGTCCTAAGGATGACTTCCCTCTACCAAATATCGACATCATAGTAGATTTGACAACAGGACATGCCATGCTTTCACTCATGGATGGCTTTTCAGGATACAATCAAATAAAGATCGCACCCGAAGATCAACATAAGACAACCTTCACATGTCCATGGGGCACATACTGCTGGAATGTAATGCCTTTCGGTCTAAAGAATGCAGGAGCAACCTATCAAAGAGCAATGACCACCATCTTCCATGACATGATGCATACTATGATGGAAGATTATGTGGATGATTTACTAGCAAAATCACTCACAAGAGAAGGACATCTTCATATCTTAGATCAAATCTTTGATAGACTGGAACAATATCATGTTCGACTCAACCCAAAGAAATGTGTCTTTGGAGTGACCTCCGGGAAACTTCTAGGATACATTGTCTCAAGCAAAGGCATTGAGGTCGATCCAGCAAAGGTTAAGGCAATAATGGACATGCCACCTCCACGGAATATCAGTCAGCTAAGGACACTACAAGGACGGCTTCAATCCGTCCGCAGATTCATTGCACAATTAGCCGATAAGTGTCACCCATTCACACACCTGCTACACAAGAACATCCGCTTTCAGTGGGATGACAAATGCCAGCAAGCATTTCAGGCACTTAAAGACTATCTCATGAATCCACCATTGCTGATACCACCAGATCCAAGTAGACCGTTGTTACTTTACATCTCAGCAACAAGTACAGCACTGGGGGCACTACTGGCACAACATAATGCAGAAGGCAAAGAGTGTGCTGTATACTACATCTCTCGTACACTGGTTGGCTATGAACTCAATTATACACCTATTGAGCGAGCTTACCTAGCAGTGATCTTAGCAGCCACTAAATTACGGCACTATCTGTTAACGCACAAGGTACAACTCATCGCAAAAATTGATCCACTCAAGTACTTACTTAGCAAAGCAGCATTGACAGGTCGCTTGGCCAAATGGGTAATGATTCTAAGTGAATTTGACATTGAGTATGTGGACCGTAAAGCTATCAAAGGGCAGGTCATTGCAGATCAGTTGGCCGATGCACCCCTCACAGGCGATCATCCTCTTATTTCCAATTTTCCAGATGAAGAGATATTCATGATCACAACAGCACAACCATGGAAACTATATTTTGATGGGTCATACACTAGGCATGGCTTGGGGGCAGGTATTCTGTTTATCACACCTCAAGGTGATAGCATCCCGAAGTCTTACAGGCTCACATTTCCATGCACAAACAACATAGCAGAGTATGAGGCTTTGATCACAGGACTCAGATTAGCCATACAATGGAAATTAAAAGAACTGCAAGTATATGGCGATTCCCAACTAGTCATTCGACAAGCAACAGATGAGTATCAGACCAAAGATGATAAACTCATGCCATACAAGCAAATGGTGGACACTCTAAAGACATCATTTACTACTATCACTTTTGAGCAGATACCAAGAGATCAGAATCGAGCTGCTGACGCTATGGCTACTATCGCATCTCTCCTAGATCTTCCACAAAATTCAACACGCTACGAGTTCTTGGTAGAACAGCTTTGGATCCCCGCTTATGATATCCCTGAATCTGAAATGATATGTCGCCTTGTTGGTTCTGAATCCCCATGGTACGGTGAGTTCTACACCTATCTTCACGATCGTACCCTTCCTCCCAACCAATCAAATAACCAACGTAAAACCTTCATTCGCCAAACTGCTCGATATACCATTATTGCCGAAACCCTATACCGACGTAGTCTTGATGGTACTCTCCTTCGATGTCTGGAACAAGATGAGATAACAAAGGCTTTGGAAGAGGTACACGAAGGAATTTGCGGGACTCACTCAAGTGGTCCATCACTGGCCAAGAAGATCATGCGAGCTGGATACTATTGGCCCTCTATGGAAAAGGATTCCTACTATTTTGCCAGGAAATGCAAGAAATGTCAAGTTCACGGCGACCTGATACATGCACCAGCTCAGGAACTGCAACCAATCACGACACCATGGCCTTTCTGTCAATGGGGCCTTGACCTTGTGGGTAAGATTCATCCATCTTCATCCAATGGCCATAAATTCATTATTACCGCCACCGAATATTTCACCAAGTGGATCGAAGCTGTTCCACTTACCCAAGTCACCGGCAAGCAGATCGCCTCATTCATCCTCAACTACATCATCTGCCGGTATGGTGTGCCCATGTCCATTGTCACAGATAACGGTCTCCCTTTCAAAAATCAGGATGTCCGTGAACTTTGTGAGAAATTTCATATCCAACACCGCTTTTCCACTCCCTATTATCCACAAGGCAATGGTCAGGCCAAAGCGTCCAATAAAAACATATTGAGAATCCTAAAGAAAACAGTCAATGATGCCGGTCGTGATTGGCATGTTCAATTGAATCCAGCATTATGGGCATATCGAACTAGCATTTGAACCCCTACAGGTGCAACTCCTTATTCATTGGTCTATGGTGCAGAAGCTATCTTGTCTATTGAGGTTGAGATACCATCATTACGAGTTTCCTTGCATAATCTCATCGATGATGAAGCATACAGAGTATCCCGTCTTCAGGACTTGGAGTTACTAGATGAGAAGCGACAAGCTGCATACAATCACCTCAAAGCCTATCAGCAGCGCATGAGTAGAAGTTACAATCACCGAGTTAGATCTCGTACATTTGAGGTAGGTGATCTTGTTCTTCGAGAAAATCCTCGCAACCAACCAAACCGAGAACATCAAGGCAAGTTTGAATCAAACTGGTTGGGCCCATATGTTGTCACTGCTGTATTCGGGTCCGGGGCATATCAGTTGGCCACATCAGATGGAGAACCACTCACAGACCCAATCAATAGCATGCACCTCAAACGGTTTTATACCTAAGGTGTACAGAGCATCAGGCTCCCCTACATATCAAAAAATACCAAAAACATTCAGAAAATGTCCTGAAGAAAATACAAAAACATTCAAAAAAAAAAAAGTAAAGAAAAATCATGCATCCAAACGGTGAACAACCACTCCGGTGGCACCTTGGGTAAGTACGATGGTGAAAACCTGGCAAACAGGCGCCACTCGTAAAGGCAATGGCTCCAGTATCTTTCAGGCTCGTTGCGATCACATTCATGCACACACACATCCATCCATCCCAACCATGGCTTGTTATTTGATCTACAATTAAGAAAGTACTCCATACATCTAGCATCCCACCTTTTCATAGTCAGGTCTAAAAACTGGGGGCAATACCCTTACCCTAGTGATGGAAGTGGATTCTACATTATCTTATATATCATTACGCTCTTCATTCAGGCAATCATCAGAAAATATCAAAAACATTCAAAAATGACTCTCAAAATACCAAAAACATTCAAAATTGTTTCACAAAATCCAAAAAACATCGGAAAACCCATCAAAAATCACACACAAAAAAAAAAACATGGCAACACCTTGTACAATCGTTTGTTTATCTGTATCGGGATCTTTCAGCATTGTTTTGAATCGTTTGTGCATTATTTCCGATGAAGTTCTGGGGCATGTACTAATGGTGTCTACGTGGGAAGTTCACTAAGCTATGTGATCATCGACAAAAATGCAGTCATAGATCACTATGGCTTGCTGACTACAGCGTATACCTCGACCATATGAGCATGAACCATTACCAAGGATCCATATTCTTTATTCTTTATGTATATACTGTTTGTTTACAGGTACAATGCTCATTCTTTGGTTCCTCTTCCTCCAAATTGGATAAAGGTTTTATTTTTTAGTACGGTATGAACTTGTCTCAGGATCTGATCAAGCCTAAGATCAAGGAGGACGATCCAAGTCATGCACGAAAGGAGATAATCCTTGTCTGTTCCGCAAGCAATACTCTGGTCGACTTGACCCTTATATCAAGTCGTTTGTATTCACTTGCTATATTAAAATCCATGAAAGAAATACTCAGGTCATCTTGAATTATTGTGTCAAGATGCTTGTATTCTCTTCCAACATTTTAAAGCTCAATGATGAAAATAGAGCACTATGGATCACCATTTCATCTCATCTGTTTATATATTGCATTCCGTTGGATATCACCCATCCGTTCACTTATTCATATAGAGGTTTTATATGCAAAAATGAGAAAATTAAGCTGGTCTTGGATACAATCACGACTGAGTACTCTGATACATCATCAGTGCATCATGCAAAGTCTTAAAAACCTTGCATTCCTCATGACAATATCATCATTGCATTTAGGTACATCTGGCATTATGTCAATTCATGTCATTTTTAAACTTAACACATTGCATCTAGTTCATTATTGACATTAGTTTTCATTAAAAATCATTTTCATCATTGCATCAATCATAAATAAATAGATTCATTCATGGGATCAAATTGTCTTTGGTTGTTTTAAATCATTTACTCAACATTTCATCCAGTGTAAATTATCCATTATCATCTTATCAACTTATTATTACACACATCCATTTATCCATTTAGTTACAAAATGCATTCATTCATTCATTAATAAACATCTTATTATGTTCATTTTAGGATTCATTTCACATCGCATTCATTATCCTCTTTTTAATTGTATTAAGGTACAGTTATTACAAATATTAGTTATAGTATCATCCCACTTTCATATTTAATGCATTTTAGATTCATAAGACCATTTGTTTACAAAACATTGGTTCATACCATTTCATATATCCATTTTACGTATGCATTTAAAACACATTATCATATAAACATTTGTACTTTACATTTGTTTATCCATCTGCATTCATTTAGGCATCATCATATAAACACTTGCACTTTACATTTGTTTATCCATCTGCATTCATTTAGGCATCATCATATAAACATTTGTACTTTACATTTTGTTTATCCATATTACATTCATCTAAACACATCTAGATGCATATCCATACATAACATCATTCATTCAAACATCGTCACATAAATCATCTCATCATTACATTGCAATAGGAAACATCAAAAATCCTGTTCATGCATCAAGCATAAGCATATATCCTCATCATGGCATTCCATACATAAAGCATTACATCATAAATCGAACACATCATATATATGTAAAACCTGCATTCATATGTCAGTATACAACATCATAAATCATCATAAAAACATGCATAAAAGAAACATCTCATCAAATGCATCCATGAACACATATACATCTAAGCAATAAATCATCATCATGCATAAGCGTCCATACATAATCACATGCATAATCATCACAATATGGGATCTCCTCATATATATCAACTCATATATCAGAGTCCAATGAAGTCTACAAAATCGGCTACCAAGAGCCATCCAAGATACAGTCCAAAAATAGACAAATGATACAATACATGTATGCAAAAATGCTCTCTCAGATGCCGCTCTGGCCAGATGCTGTACCTGCCCCACCCCTACCTACTCCACCACTGGTACCGGCACCACCTGATCCATCTCTCCGTGGAGGCCTCATCGAACCCCCACTCCCTCCTGCATCTCCTGATCTATCCCGCCTCAACGGACCCATCACTCCCCCACTACTCTGCATCCTCTGTGATCGCTCGGATCTCGTCTGCCGCATCTGGGTATAACTGAGAGCTCGCTGACTGAATGGCACAACCTGCTCATATAAACCTCGCCAGTACTCTATCTCGGCCTGCGCTCGCCCAAACTGCCTCATAGTCTCCCCTGAAGGACCCTGTGCTCCCGCTCGGACTCTCTCTTGCAGCTCCGCCAATCTCTCCACCGCCGTATCTCTATCCCGCAGCACCACTGTCAGCTCTGCCTCACGTGCAAATAGCTGCACATCTCTAGCTGCTACCTCCGCCTCTAATCTCTCTACCCGGGTCTGCAAATAACCTATCATGTGCTCCCGCAGATCCCCAGTCGCTCCCTCCCCCATGTCCATGGCTGCCGCACCTGTATCACCCCCTCCACTAGGTCCCTCCTCTGCACCACACTCCTCTGCACCACACTCCCCTGCACCCCCCCCTCCTGCACCTGTATCCATCAGGATCTCTCTCTCCATCCCCCTCCCACTTAGCTGCACTCCTCCCTGCATCAAAGGTCCCTGTGATATCTGCAGTGGTAACCCCCCTCTCCCTCTCCGCTGTCTCGGCATCCCCATCCCTCCTCCACCACCTCCTCCTCCACCACCACCTCCTCCTCCTCCACCTCCTCCACCACCTCCTCCACCACCACCCCCTCTCCGTCCCCATCCCCTCTCATCCTCGAATGCTGGGATCGGCTCCGCTGGATCTGATATCCGTCGAATCGGGTGCGCCGCTCGATACTGGGTATACTCTGCTGTAACCCCTGCATCAACGACCCTCGGTCGTAGATCCCATGGCCTCGCCTGTAGTGTCCGGAACTCTGCCAATGCCTGATCATACGGTAGCACTGGACCCCATGCATACCGCTCTCGAATAACTCGAGCATACTCTCCTGATCCGCTCGGCAGTCCCTGCTGCCGTCCAAACTGCCTCATAACCCGTCCTGGCACCTGTCTCTCCACGTGATACGAAGTCCTCCCAATGAGGAATCGGGTCATGAAGCAATAAGGTAGTGCCTCCGCATCATCCTCCCATGGCTCACACTCCAAGTATGGCCGCCAGATCACTGCATCTAGGTCATCCAATGCTCGCCTCCACCACTCTAGCTTCCCCAAGTGGGGCTGGCTCATCATACCACTATACATGAACATATAGGGCTGGTCCACGGCTCGGAATCTCAGACTCACTGGTCGCGTCACTGGTAGATGCTCCCATGCCCACACATGCAGTAGCGTCATGCCTATTGCAAGCGAACCTCTCCCCCGGTACACTACCTCGTGTAACTCCTGGTACATGTGCGCTAGCACGCACGGCCCCCAGGCATATCGAGTCCCCTCTGTCACCATCATCTCAATCACCTGTCCCCATCCGACCGCCAATCCATGTGACCGCCTGTCTGGACACAGCAGCCCTCCCACGATCCCTGACAATACTGCTGGAAGGGGCTCATATAGTGCCGCTATATCCTCCCAGGCGATCGACCCATCATCAATGTATACATCCTCATCAAATATCCTCTGACAGGCCATCGTCCCCCAAGATCGATCATATGTCACCAGCTGCCCTCGAATCGGAATCCGAAGAATACGCCACACGTCCTTCAAAGTCACCGTCATCTCGCCCTGAGCCAGATGGAACGTGCATGTTTCACTGTGCCATCGCTCTGCTAAAGCTGTAATCAGGCCGTGATTCATCCGAATCACGGGCATATGCATCACCTCATAAAGCCCAGTAGCCGCAATACAATCTATCTCGATCTGAGTCAAACGATCTCGCAACCCCTGTGTCGCGGGGTGGCGCTCGCGTAACTGCAACACGCGTAGATCCTTCTGCACATAGACATTCATCAAACCACCATCAGTTGTTTTGTTATCAAACTTTCTTAAGTTTAAACCTAGACTATCATCGGATACTTTGATCAAGTATCTTCGAGTCTCAACAGGTAAGCAATCATGGCCGCCTAGACTTCAACAGACATTTCTCCTAACAAATGACCTAAGTCTCATCGGGCTGCTATGGTTCAAAACAACTCCCACTTCACCTCGTCATCCATCAATCGTTAGGCATTAGGAGATTTGTTTTGTCCGACACTGGGGCATCTTGTATCCTAAAGCAAAAGCGCTATTTAACCTACAAAAGCGCTCATTCTGAACAATAGCGCTACAACAACATCAATAGCGCTCAAAAAGCCTTACAATAGCGCTACCAAAACAAAAGCGCTAAAAC
Organism: Cryptomeria japonica; assembly: GCF_030272615.1. NCBI lineage: Eukaryota > Viridiplantae > Streptophyta > Pinopsida > Cupressales > Cupressaceae > Cryptomeria > Cryptomeria japonica. The sequence continues at coordinate 10,435,885 of NC_081407.1, forward strand.
AGCTACACAATAGCGCTATTCCGGTCAATAGCGCTCAATTAACTACACCATAGCGCTCATTAATCAAAAGCGCTAAAACCGCTATACAATAGCGCTATTACACATCAATAGCGCTCAATTGACCCTACCGTAGCGCTAATTTATCAAAAGTGCTCAACCTTGCCTACAAAAGCGCTAAATACATTCAAAAGCGCTAAAACTAGCCTACAAAAGCGCTATTGCGGTACAATAGCGCTAATTCATGGAGCAAAAGCGCTAAAAACCTAGTTCCAGCGCTCTTGCTCCGACTTGACTTGGACTCAGCTAAAAACGTATTAAAAATGCATGAAAAGGAAGTTTTCGAATTTGCGTACCGCTGGTCCATAGTCGGCTGGGCGCTGGTACCGGCGGACTCGCTCAAATCGGTGCTTGGTGATCGGAAACAGCATCGTCGCTCCTCCTTGCTCTTCCAAATGTCACTGTCAGAGCTATAGTTTTCAACTGGTCGCGGTCACAAATGATCCTATTTTCACCCCTTTCACCCCATTTATACCCCCCGACGTCACCGTAATTTCGCCCTGCTCATCGCCGTGGTCCCCGTGAACTTCCCGAGCCCCCCATTTCTCCATGTTTCCCCCAATTTCTTCTATTTTTCCCCAATATACCTAATTTCTTCTATTCCACCACCCTGCCAATTTTCATTCTTTTTCGAGAGATCGCCCGATTTTTCGACATTTTTCGGCCCATCTCTTGAGGGGGCATACCACCCATTAAATTAACATTTTAATGGGGCATTTCTTCACACCAGTTTTTCTTTCTTTGAAACGATGCGATAAACTGCACCGTCTCAAAGAGGGGCAAATGTAGTCACATAAATCTGTCCATTTTAATTAAATGAATATTTCGTATTTATTTGATTAAAAATCCACTAACCATCAATTAATTAAATTAATATTTAATTAATTCATCCCCAAACATTCTTCTATTAATTAAATAAATTATTCAATTTATTTTAATTAATTCATTAAACCAAATACAATCAATTAAATAAATAAAATCTATTTATTTAATTAAATCCCCCTATTCCTCTTTTAAATAAATTAAATAAAACATTTATTTAAATCATTATCCCCACCCCACTTGCATTTTCCTACAAATGCAACTTGCACACATTTTGAAATAAATGAATTTTTATTTTAATAAAATCCTATTTTCCCTCACCCACCAAATCCACTTGCAAAATCTAATCCCCTTCTAGATTCTTCTAACCCCTTCCTAATTAACTTAATCCATCCCCTAATTATTGTCACATTCATAAGCAAAATGGAGTCACTTTTCAAATGGCCCAAAGTCTTGGATAACCATTGAAGGTTTTCAACCTTCAACCACCAAAAACCCCAAAGTCTTTGAAAACCATTAAAGGCTTCCAACTTTCAACCACTTAATCCACAAAGTCTCCAATAACCATTAATGGTTAACCCAAACCCTCCTACATGGTTAAAACATTTGTTTTGACTCAACCTCTACCCAACCACTGGGTCTCATCAGGTCATTAATGCTTTGACCATGATTATCTCTTAATCATTTGCACAAAGGTTTATCCTTGCATTAACTCCTAATCCAGTGGGTAATCCTAATTTAGGCTTGACCCTTAGCCTTTAGATAACCATGAGGTCTTCTCAGGCCTTTAATGCCTCCAACCTCTTCTCTCAACCCAATCCTGTGTTGACATTTGTCACCATTTCATTGGTGCAAATTGTGCACATGGATCCCCAACTTTCAAGTTTGACCCTTGATTAAACCTTTCAATCCTGGCCATCCATTGCTCCATTTTTCCTATAAATAGAGCCAATTCCTTCATAATCCAGATCCTGAAAACTTGTAAGCATTTAGACTATAGCCATTTTAGAGAGCATTTAGCATAGCATAACTAAATATTGTCTTTTGGTTAAAACACATCATTTTAGCATTAAAATAGCTTTTCATTTCATGTTTAGAGCTATTCTACAATCTCAATCCTCCATAAGCATCCATAGTGCAAAAAGCTGCTGAGAGCTACACTATTTTGGAACTTGGAGAGGAGAGGAACAAGGGAGAAAGAGCTAATATCATGTTAAGAGATAGTTGGAGATATCTCATTGTCTTACTTCTTTAGTTAGATTCATTAACATGTTTTTAGTGTCTCCTTTGGAATGCCTTCATTGTGTTTGGTTTTTAGATTGATTAACTCTAACATCTTGTGTGTTTTGTGTTGTTTGATCAAGAACTAACCTTGTGCCATTTAGGAGGGCATCAGGTTCATTTATGATCATCTCAACTGCTGGTTCAGAATCTAGAGACCTTGAATTTCCTCTAAAATGTTCATCTATCTTCACATTAGCACTTTCAATGATCTTCTACAATCTTTTATTAAAACATATATATGCCTTGCTCTTAGATGAATAACCAAGAAATATTCTGTCATCGCTTCTAGGATCAAATTTACCAACATACTCATCTCTCCTAATATATCATATACTTCCAAATATTCTGAAGTATTTAAGAGTAGGAGTATTACCAAACCATAGTTCATAAGGGGTCTTACCGGTTTCACCTTTGATGTGAACTCTGTTGAAAATGTAAACCGTTGTATTTACTGCTTCTCTCTAGTACACATGAGGTAGATTTTCTTCCAATATCATGCTTCTAGCTACTTCCAGAATAGTTCTGTTCTTCCTTTCCACAATTCCATTCTGCTAAGGTGTCTGGGGTACTGATAGTTGTATTTTGATTCCATTCACTTCACATAATGTATTAAATTCCTTAGATGTAAATTCTCCTCTTTGATCAGATCTCAAACATTTGATTTTCTTATCAGTTTCATTCTCTACCATTGCCTTCTATAACTTGAATTTTCCAAAAGCTTCTGATTTCTCCCTGAGAAAGTAACCCAACACATTCTAGAATAATCATAAATAATTAGCATAAAATATATATCTCCTTGTAGATTTCTTGTTCTTGTCGGACCACACAAGTCAGTATGAATTAAATCAAGAACATTATTGGATTTCTCAGAAATACTCTTAAAGGTTGTTCTAACTTGCTTTCCCATTTGACATTCCTTACATACTGGTTTATGAGGTTTCACAATCTTAGGTAAATCCCTTACTACCTTAGTTGAACTGATCTTTACAATGCAATCAAAATTCACATGACAGAGTCTCTTATGCCATAACCAACTTTCATCAATATGTGAAATCAAACAGGTCTTATCACTGTTATTTAAATGAAAGATATTACCTTTAGTCTGATTATCGGTTGCAATCTCCAATCTAGTTATTTTCATGATTTTGCATTTACCATTCTTGAATTATAACTGAAATCCCTTTTCAACTAATTGACCAACACTCAAAAGATTATGCGTCAAACCTTCAACATAATAAACATTATCAGTATTGTGCTTACCATCCAAAGATATAGTGCCTTTTCCTTTGATTAAACAAGCTTTATCATCACCAAATCTTACTAGACCTCCATTATATTCCTGAAAAGATAAGAATTTACTTTTATCACCACTCATATGATGTGAACATCCACTATCAATGATCCATTCATCTTTTTCCTCAATTTTAGCTGACAGGGCTTTATCTACCGATGGGCTAGTAGGTGCCGATTGCTCTTCTTTTATTGCAACAAATTCTCATCCATTGTCTGTCGGTTCTTCCTCAGAATCATTTGTAACTCCATCAACATCGTAACAAGATTTATCTCTGTTCTTCTTAAATTTGTATCTCTTATATTCAAGGTTAGGCTTATATGTTCTTTTAGCTTCCTCTCTTAATCTTGCATGTCTATCAAGACATCTAGATGTTATATGACCAACTTTATTGCAATTAAAACATTTAAACACTGATTTACCTTCATACTTACTTCCAACTGGACCTTTAGGCATTTTCCTTTCAAATAGTGCTTCAAGTTCTTCCAGTTCTTCATTTTCCCTCCTAGCATCTTCAAGTTCTTTCGCATAAAGTGTTTTCCAATCAGATTTGTCAGATGATGATGATGGTGTTGTAGATGATGATGCTCTGAAGGTAAATTTGTCTTAACTATAGCAACCAGACCAAATTCCTGAAGCTCAAATGCTGATAATTTTCCAACCAAGGCATCTCTAGATACTGATGTATTAGGCATTGTTCTCAACTCATTAATAGCAGTTACTTTCATTTTGTAAGCCAATGGAAAATCTCTTATAACTTTAAAAACAATTTCATCTTCACTTAAGGATCCTCCACAACATTGTATTCCTAAAACGATTTTATTAACTCTTTTCATAAAAGCATAAATTCTTTCATCTTCTTCCATTTTCAAATTTTCATACTTGACCCAGTAACATTCCAGTTTTGCAATTTTGACAGTTGTATCTCCTTCGTTCAATGTCTCTAATTTATCCCAAATAGCTTTAGCAGTAGATAGGTCTGATAATCCCATGATTTGCTGATTTGATAATGCGCTTAGAAGTGCTTCTCTTTCTTTGCAATCATTCTCCTGATCTTTACCCAAATTGGTGGATTAGGTTGATTCAGAGTAGGACCAACATAGCCATTCTTTGTAACTTCCCATATGTCTCTTCCAATGCAATTTAGTTGTGTCTCCATTCTGATCTTCCATATACCATAGTTAGTTCCATCAAGTTTAGGACTGTCATTCCTGAAAATGTTTGTTGCCATATGATCTCCTCAAGCTGTTAGGCTTTTGCAAAAAGAGGACTTAGCTCTGATACCAATTGTTAGGAACCAGAAGGACAAATAAGAGGGGGGATGGGGGGGGTTGAAACAATTGTCAATGAATTTCAACCCAATTATAACTTAATAAAACTTAATACTTAATATCGGTAAACCAAACTTAATGTTGGTTGACAGATTAGCAGTTAATATCAATACCAGTGAAACTTAATGTATGAAACAGAAAGAGAAATAACATCCACAACACATAACACAAAGATTGTGACGTGGAAACCCTGTAAAGGAAAAAAACACGGTGGGAAACCTTACCCACAATCAGATGATACTATTGTAGATAGTATGTGTAGTCACATAAATCTGTCCAGTTTAATTAAATGAATATTCGCTATTTATTTGATTAAAAATCCACTAGCCAGGAGTTAATTAATTGATATTTAATTAATTCATCTTCAAACATTCTCTTATTAATTAAGTAAATTATTCAATTTATTTTAATTAATTCATTAAACCAAGTTCACAAATCAATTAAATGAATAAAATCTATTTATTTAATTAAATCCCCCTATTCCTCTTTTTAAATAAATTAAATTAAACATTTATTTAAATCATTACCCCCCCCAAGTTGCATTTTCCTACAAATGCAACTTGCACACATTTATTGAAATAAATGAATTTTTATTTTAATAAAATCCTATTTTCCCTCACCCACCAAATCCACTTGCAAATCTAATCCCCTTCTAGATTCTCCCGACCCCTTCCTAATTAACCTAATCCATCCACATTCCTAATCAAAATGGAGTCACTTCTCAAAGACTTCAAAAAGTCTTTGAAAAGCATTTAATGCTTTGTGTGTTCAACAAATTAACCTCCAAAGTCTTCCAAAACCACTAATGGCTCTTACGTAACCATTCATGGTTATTTCAAACTTGTCTCCCCAAACATTTATTGCTTTGACCATGTTTATCCCTCTTGCCTTTTGCACAAGAGTTTATCCATTGGATAAAAGCTTTATTCTTTGAATAAAGAGTTTATTCATTCAACTAACCTTGACCTTAACTCCCAAAGTCATGTCAAGCATTTAATGCTTATTCCCTCTCCTCTGATCCTATCTCACATTGACACTTGTCATCCTGGGATTGGGTTGAAAGCCCTCACATGGATTTGAAATCATTCAATCCTGACCCTTGTTGAGATTGCTCAATCTCAACCATCCATTGCTCCATTTTTTCTATAAATAGAGCCCATTTCTTCATAATCCAGATCCTGAAAACTTGTATGCATTTAAGCTATAAACATTTTAGAGATCATTTAGCATAGAAAACTAATATCTTGTTATTTTGGTTAAAATCAATCATTTTAATAGCATCTAGTATTTTAGCTTTTCATTTTACATTTGGAGCAAAATACTCAAATCTCAATCCTCCATAAGCATCCATAGTGCAAAAAGCTGCTGAGAGCTACACTATTTTGGAACTTGGAGAGGAGAGGAACAAGGGAGAAGGAGCTAAGAGCATGCTAAGACGCATTTGGAGATGCCTTATTATCTTTGTTTCATTTGTTAGACATATTAGCATGATTTTAGTATCTCTTTTGATATGCCTGTTTAAATTAGCTTTTGGTTAACTAACACTAACGATTTCTTGTGTCTTGTGTTGTTTGTCATTTACTAACCTTGTCCATTTTGCAGTGCATCATTTGGTGAACCCGACGTGAATCCAAACACCAAAAAGATCATTTTTTTTTTACCAATAACATGTTTGAATGTTGAAATTGTCACACAGGTTGCGCTTTAGCGCTATTGATCACGTTATAGCACTATTGATACTTGTTGTTCTAGTGCTATTGATCTTACAATAGTGCTATTGTATCAAGTTTAGCACTATTGACATGGTTTTAGCATTCTTGACCCCGTTTTGGCGCTATTGACCCTGTTTAAGCACTTTAGTCTTCTCTATCTTTCTTATTCTTTTAGCGCGTTTGTGTTAAATAGCGCTTCTATTCAAACATAGACTAACACTATTGTAATAGAACGTTGTACAAAAAGACCTTGTAAATGAAAAAGTGAAAGTTTTTAGGCTTGTGGAAGCCCCCCTTAGATATAGATTTTACTAACCGGTTGTTGTTTGTGCAGGTTTAAAAACTCACCCTTTAAAATCAAAAACTTTACTTTGGTGTTTTAAAACTTGAACAAAAAAACTTTCCTTGCTTTCTAGTTAGGGTCACTTGTTTCTTTGGTGCATTAAAACTGAACAAAACAACATTTATTTTCTTGCAAGTTAGGAAACACACTTCATTTGGTGCTTAAAATCAACACTTCCATTTTCTTGCATCAAAAGAATTTACAATCCACACTTCAATTTTTGGTGCACATAAAATACACAATCAACTTGTTTAAAACGTTTTGCAAAATGATTTTTTCTTCATGCATTAGTGCTTCAAGTTCAGTTGACTAGGATTTCCCATTTCTAGATTACAACACATTTTGCCATTGAAGGATAAAAAGAACACCATGACTATTGGAGCAACATCTCCAAATAGTTAGATCACATTGAAAATGGTAGATTAAAAAGAACAAGTGTTTTTCGTGCTTGGCACACTTGTGCAAAAAGTTGGTCGAGTGGTCCCACTTCTAACACACACTATCCTCTCCCTTGGCTTTTGTGGTCCTAGGTGCAAGAGAAAAGTGTTAGTAACACTCAAAAAATTTATCTTTTTAAGAGAGGCCTACCAAGAGACACATCACTCTTGGGAATGACCTCGTGCAGTAAATCCTTCGAGCCGCTATAGAAATCAGATGAGAGTGAAAGCTGTAGCCTTGGGTATAGCTATTCCTATAGTGTAACTGGCCGAAAGGACATATTGGCCCCACCACTAGTTACAAGGCTCTTAAGTGAGCAACTGCAGAATGAACTTATGTCCAAAAACATCGAACATGGCTAAACACCTTTAAGTAGTAGCCCACCTATTCTATTGATTGAAGATATTTGCGATATAATTTAGTGCAAGAGCATAGATGGTTTTGCTCCCAAGATACTCACCATACATATTTCCTTGAGTAGAAACATAGCTTTTTGAAAAGTCACTCGTGGCTTGATAAAAGTGGTGGCTCCCCCATCATAGGGATCATCTATTTGTTATGCTCGTGCAAGACTTAGTATATCACATCCTTACCTGCCACGACGGGATTCATAAGGTATGTCGTACCAAAGTCGAAGAAATATCAAGATGTGGGCTAAATTTATCACAACTGGCCATTTGACCTTAGGGATAAAAAGTGTTTGAAGTGTGTTCATTTTAGTCAAAGACCAAGTGAAAATTGAGCCAACTTCAGGCTTTGGAAATACACCTTAAAAATACATTTAAAGGAAGGGTCATATACAAGTCCAAAGATTGGGTTGATCTAGACCCATACTCATTTGTGCCTTTTAGGCAACATTCTTGTGTTGGGTTCTTGCTTTGTTTTCTTGTCAAAGAAACATCAAAAGAAAAATCAATTCCAAAAACAAAGTACTCATCCAACCAAACATTTTTCAAAACAACCAAACATATCAAAAACAAAGTGCAAACAACAAAGAATCAAACTTTATGACCATTCTTCACATCTTGTGAAAGAAGAAGCATCATCAGAATATCAACTTGAAAAGAAGACCATTGAGCTCAAAGGTTTTGATCAAAAGGAGGAAATTCTTCTATCTAAATAGACAAATCTTTGTCTCCCATAGAGTTTTTCTGCATCACATGCATCTCTACCTTCAAGGCAAAACAAACGAATTTGATTCAGAGTCATTGAACCGCCGAGCTTTTATGCAATATAGAGCTTTGAGTTATCACAAAAACCAAGGAGGCAAGATCAATCCCAAATTCTTTGCAGACATTTGTATCACATACAACATAGTTCGAGAAATGCCACCAATGCCCGAAAGGGAAGAGGTAGAATTTGTCCCATTTGTGACACAAAGCTTTTATTGAAGTTAAAACATTTCATCCATTATCTCACTCATAAATCATCACTTCATCATCAATCTGTTCCAACTCTCCAAACATTAAGAGGTTCTTGTCCCAAGTTCTCTTTTTAAATATTGCTTGAATCAAACACATCACATCACTTTTTAGATTGTTTCTACATCTAGGATAAGCTCATCCTAGGAGAACACATCTACGCAGGTTAAAACTAGTTCATGAGTGAATCCTCTCATTACTAGGTAGTTAAATCTTTAATACATCTCAGATTTCTCTACACCTTATCACATCCAACCTTATAAAAAACAAACAAGCAATTCAAAGAAGGAATTTCAGCTACATTTACCTTAAGAGTGCTAGAGATCCACATACAACACAATTCACCAACCATCAATCTTTCATTTCATCAACAACTCATCATCATTTTCACACAACTTCAACAAAAGCTTGTAAACAAAATGGCTCAAACCCGATCATAGTCAAGGCAACAAGAAATAGAAATGGAAGAAGAAGAAGAGGAAAATCTCAATGAATTTCAAGAAGCACTTGGAGGAAATGCAAATGACAAAAACCCAAGTACTCCCACTCCTGCAACAATAGAAAGGGCCCAACATAACCCTCTCTTTAACAGAATTTTTGACGAAATACTTAGGAGCAATGCGGATGCTCACTTTTTAAAGCTTGCTCAAGAAGGAGCAAAACTCCCCTTTGACTTTGATCTTGCCCAATTAAGACAAGCATCAGAATGACAAAGTCGCCATGAAGAGGAAAGAGGTAGAGATCCCATCAAATATAACATTCCTCGAGGTAACCCACCACCTCCTCCAAATGAAATGGAGATGTTGCGGCAACAAGTCAAGAATCTCGCACAACAACTTCATAGTGGTGTCAAGACTAACCAATTCTCACTCAACGACATCTGTACCTATCCTTTTGATAGGAATATTTATATGCCACCCTTTCCACGAGGATTCAAAACACCCAAATTCGAAAAATATAGAGGAAAGGGAGATCCTCACGATCATGTCAGAGAATTTCATTCCGCTTGTCTCGAAGTCGCATATGAAGACACATACCTAATGCGCCTTTTTCCCCAAAGCTTGGGAGGAACAACCACATCATGGTTTTCCCGACTATCAGGTGGCATTAGAACATTTGAGGAACTCATCCAAAAATTCCTAGCTCATTACTCTCATAACATTGAACGCGACATCACCATGGCTGATCTGTGCAACACTAAACAAAAACCAGGTGAACTATTCTCAGTATTCCTAAAAAGATGGTGTCAAATGTCTAGAAGATGTTCTCTTCAGTTACCTAAACGAGAACTAGTTGAAATATTCATTTCCAACTTAAACGAAGAAATGGAATTTCACCTGGATGTTAAAGACACAGACTCTTTTAATGATATGATCCCAAGGGTTTGAAATGTGAACGGGCACTCATAAAGAAAGGACTTATCAAAATCTATAATTAACCAAAGGATAGTCCTCGCCCATGCTTCAATAGTGATAAACCAAGCTTTTGGAACAAAAACAAGAATATCGTCAACGATGGGGTTGTGAATGCCAAGACTATAAAAAGTGCACAACCTGTGGTTCGGTTTGTAGGACAGAATCCTCCCCCTCAGAATAACACAAATGTTCCTTCAAATCAAGGTCGCATCACATCTCACGATGAACCTAGACCTCATTAGCAAAAACAAAAATGAACATACACTCCCTTAGGGGAACCCATTGAAACAGTATTGCGACAACTCATTTCTCAAAATTTGGTCACTCTACCTAAAACATCAAACTATGAACCTTAGGTCAAACCTGCATGGTGGAGAGATACTGAACACTGTGATTTCCACCAAGAGGACACAAGACAAGTAATTGTCACCGATTGAAAGATCTCATTCAGGATCTTATTGATCGAGGAGAAATTGAAATAGAAGGACATGACCCAAAAACAATAAATAGTGATCATCTGATGTTCAAAAATCCACTTCCATCACAAGATCAAAGGGGTCCTTCCACTTCCAAGCGAGGCACTGATACCATAGATTATACGCAGGTTGCATATAATTACACTGTAAATCATCTGTATGATGCCAGTGAACAAGTTGCAACTATAACCTTCAAAAATCCCAACTCAAATTACAATGTTGTTACACGTCGCGACAAGGTTACCATAAAAGCAGCTCCACAAGGCACCACCTCCATCCCAAAGCAGTACAATATTGTGGAACAATTAGACAAAACGCTTGTGCTTATATCCATTTTAGAGCTATTGCGCCTATCACCATCTCATAAAACAATCTTAGATCAAGCACTCCAAGAGGCATCAGTCCCTGCAAACCTGAATACAGACCAATTTCAAGCCATGGTTGGAAGTCTAAAGTCATCACCTTGTCTCACTTTTTCTGAAAGTGACAACTCTTCCTTCCAGCAACCTCATAACGCTTCACTACACATTGAAGGCTTTATCAACAAGCATAGGATCAAGCGAGTCTTGATCGATAATGGAGCAGGCCTAAATATTTGTACACTACAGTTGGCCACAACATTGGGATATGCGATAGAATCAGTGGATCCTCGCAAGAAGATCACAATCAAAGCCTATGATGATGTGGAGCGTTCATCCAAAGGAGCGGTGGTCCTACCAATCTGAGTGGGCCCTGTGGTAAAGCGCATCATCTGTCAGGTTCTGGACCTTCCTCTGCCATACAATCTATTGTTAGGAAGACCTTGGATACATATCATGCAAGCCGTTCCATCTACCTACCATCAATGTATCAAATTCCCACATAACAATGTAGAGATCACAATCCTCGGTGATGCAAATCCCTTTGCATATTGCCATAATATCAGCCATCAACTAGAGATTACCATTCCTAATAATAGAGAAGCCATTTCCTCCACATCATATATAAGTCCCACCTCTCTTGCCAGTTCGAACACCACTATACCAAAGCAAGAAAAGCTTAAAATGAAAATAGCAGAGGAAGGTCCTAGGGAATACAACTTGAGTCAACTCTTTTGTGTGGGACAAATGGCCACTTCTCCTAGAACACATGGTAAACCACACCAGTTACTCTAGCAACCACTGATCATGACAGCATGTGCTTTGACACCTTTCATCCTTGGAAAGAGTCAAGAAGAAGAAACCCAAGATGAAGACTTAGCGGAATGGATCTATAAAGATCCCATCACCACTGATATACCACAAGTTAAGCTTCCTACGTATCAATATGGAAAAGGCCTCCTCATTATGCAAAGAATGGGGTATGATGGTCAGAGTGCTTTGGGATATTACAAATAAGGATGACATGAATCTCTGCTGACGGAATTAAAGCCCAAAGGTAATACAGACCTAGGCTTTGAAAAAGAGATCTTTCCTAAACTCAAATTCAAAGGAAAACCCAACAAACCATTATGTCAGCCTACTGCAAAAAGAACACCTTTCATTATCAAAGTAGCATCAAACACCATCACAACTGCCCCACTGATGCCCAGAATCCCAACACAACCATCACCAATGCCAATCATCCCACCAATCAACCCAATAATCCCATCCGCAGCAGCCATCATATCAATAGTACCATTAGTAGGAGCAACTGTATCGAAACCCGTAGCAGCATCTATGGCACCAGCAGTTCTAGTAGAAGCAACTGAGTCAACACAACCAATATTCGCCATATTAGATTCTTTAATCCCCATCGACCTTCCTACAACGCCAATCACTACAAAGGTACATCAACCAATCACACCTACAGTATTTAACTCAAAGGACATCCCAGTATGGTATAGTAATCGAATGCTGAAAAGTGACTCAGAGACTGACTCACATGAGTGGGAATTTGATTCTGTACAGCTTAACACTTCAGATGAGGAAGACACATCACTACCTCCACCACGCAAAGACATCCCTGTTTACGAAGAAGCACAGATAAAGACCACTTGGCTTCCTGAACTGGAAACACCTTCCATAGACCCTACGTCTCATCCTACACCTGATTCTGACAGGGAGAGTACCATTAACGACCTTCACCACAATGTCTTAACCCTCTCCGATACATCTAACACACTTAACCTAATTGATAAAGTAATGCCCATTATTCATCCTGAACTCATTGAATGGAACCAACCAAATCCCCCATGTCTTGACTTCTTCCAAAATGATGAGGCCATCATTGACTTTTTGGAATTAAGGGATAACCTACCAAGCGGGGATCACAAAGCTGGATTCTCCATTGAACTTAATAGCACAACGTACTTTGGGGTGGATGCCAAACCCTTCAGCTGCAAAAATATAACGATAAAACATGGATCTTCCAGTAAAAACCACACTGTGGCACTATTTGATCCAACAAAAGTAAAAAGAAAGAGCCTATCCAACGATGAAAACCTCTCTGAGGTGCCTAAGGATGAAGGGTTTGACATTCTCCCTGCTAGTACACAACAAGAATGATCAACAATTCTCATCGAGGAAACCAAAGAATACAATATGGGGACTCCTGAAAATCCTCATCTCATACATCTGGCATCTCTTCTCACTTCGAAAGAACAACCTAAATTTATAGAGTTCTTTCAACAGCGTCAGATCAACTTTGCATGGTCATATGTAGACATGCTTGGGCTTGATCCTGATTTAGTCATGCATCACCTCACCATAGCAGAAGGAGCCAAACCTGTCAAGCAGAAGCTTCGCAAGATGAATCCTCAAATTGTAGTGCTAGTCAAAATAGAACTCAAGAAACTCCTAGATGTTGGTTTCATTAGACCATTGATTATGCAGAATGGATCTCCAACATTGTGCTTGTCGGCAAACCAAAAGGGGGCATCTGCATTTGTACTGACTTCAGAGATCTGAATAAGGCCTATCCTAAGGATGAATTCCCTTTACCAAATATCGACATCATAGTGGATCTGACAATAAGACATACCATGCTTTCACTCATGGATGGCTTTTCAGGATACAATCAGATAAAGATAGCACCAGAAGATCAACATAAGACAACCTTCACATGTCTATGGGGCACATATTGCTAGAATGTAATGCCTTTCGGTCTCAAGAATGCAGGAGCGACCTATCAATGAGCAATGACCACCATCTTCCATGACATGATGCATACTATGATGGAAGATTATGTTGATGACTTACTAGCAAAATCACTCACCAGAGAAGGGCATCTCAACATATTAGATAAAATCTTTGATAGACTAGAACAATACCATGTTCGTCTCAACCCAAAGAAATGTGTCTTTGGGGTAACCTCTGGGAAGCTTCTAGGATACATTGTCTCAAGCAAAGGTATTGAGGTCAACCCAGCAAAGGTAAAAGCAATCATGCACATGCCACCACCAAAGAATATCAGTCAGCTAAGGACATTACAAGGGCGACTTCAATCCATTCGAAGATTCATTGCACAATTGGCTGATAAGTGTCACCCATTCACACACCTGCTACACAAAAACATCTGCTTTCAATGGGATGCCAGATGACAGCAAGCATTCCAGATGCTCAAAAACTATCTCATGAATACACCATTGCTGATACCACCAGATCCAAGCAGACCTCTGTTACTCTATATCTCAGCAACAAGTACAACATTGGGTGTACTATTGGCACAACATAATGCAGAAGGAAAAGAGTGTGTTGTTTACTACATCTCTCGTACACTGGTTGGCTATGAACTCAATTACACACCTATTGAGCGAGCTTGCCTAGCAGTAATCTTAGCAGCCACTAAAATGAGACATTATCTATTAACACACAAGGTGCAACTCATTGCAAAGATTGATCCACTCAAGTATTTACTCAGCAAAGCAGCATTGACAGGTCGCTTGGCCAAATGGGTGATGAGTCTGAGTGAATTTGACATCGAGTACATGGACCGTAAAGCTATCAAAGGACAAGTTATTGCAGATCACTTGGTCGATTCACCCCTCATAGGTGATCATCCTCTCATTTCCAATTTTCCAGATGAAGAGATATTCATGATCACAACTGTATGCGAGAAAAGCGGGTCGATAGAACTCAAAATGCAAAAAACGGAGCTCTAGGGAGCCTTGCTCACACACCTACATGACTTCTTGGTGCAAGCTACAGAGTTATGAAGCATAACTCAGCTTCCCAAGGATGGTTCCATGGTTCTCTATCTTGCACGGTCCCTCAAACCAATGTTTTTGCTCTCAGATCACTGAGAAAAATGGTTTAGGGATGGCAAATGCAAGAATGAGGGATGCTTTGATAGATTTTAGAATGAAATGCATCCTAAGATATGCATGATCTTAAAATGCAATAAACTAGATTATAAGATGACAAGGTTAGTATAAATACTATCCTAACATGATACATTAGTTTATGATTGAGCTAAAATGATAAAGAAAGTATTCTAAACATGCATAATTAGACTAATTCCTAGTTAAAGAGAGGCTAAAATGATGAGCATAAAATGATATGAAAGCTTGAATGTTTTTGAGCATTGGATTCTTTTCTTGGAGGAATGAGAGCTCTATTTATAGCAAAAACAGGGCAATGGATGGTCAGGATTGAAAGAGTTAATCAAGGGCTAAGTTTGAAATTTGGGAATCCATGTTTGCAATTTGCACCAATAAAATGATGACAAATGTCAACATAGGGTTGGGTTGAGAGAAGGGGTTGGAGACATTAAATGCCTGAGAAGACCTCATGGTCATCTAGAGATAAGGGTTAAGCTTAAGTTAGGCTTACCCATTAGATTAAGAGTTAATCCAAGGATAAACTCTTGTGCAAATGATTAAGAGATAATTATGGTCAAAACATTAAAGGCTTGATGAGACCCTTGGGTTGGATGAAGGTTAAGTTAGGCAAAAAGTCTCTAACCATGTAAGAGGGTTGAATTAACCATTAATGGTTTGGGAGACTTTGGAAAATTAATTGGTTGAAGACTTGAAGCCTTTAATGGTTATCAAAGACTTTAAGGGTTTGAGAAGTGACTTCCCCTTGCTTAGGGATGTGACAAAGTTTAGAAGATGGGTTAGGGTAATTAGAAGTGATTAGAAGAGTCTAGAAGAAATTAGGAAGGGGTTTAGGAAGGCAAGTGGGAGATGTAGGAAAATGCAAGTGGATGGAGGGATAATAGAATTTAATTGAAATAAAGTTAATTTAATTCAATTTGGTTGTAATTTGGGGAAATTAAATAAATTAGATTTATTTAATTTAGGACAACTATTTAATTAAATTTGAATTTAATTAAAAGTGGATAGGGGGGATTTAATTGAATAAAATGATTTATTCATTAAATGGTATAGTGAATTTAATTTAAATAAATTGAGTAATTTACTTAATTTAAACAGAAGAATGTGGGAATTTTAATTAAATTTAATTTAATTAAATAGAGAAATGAACATAAAATATTCATTTAGGAATATGGTCATTTTTATACGTCTACATTTTGCCCCTCTTTGAAGTGATGTGTGTGCACATGTTATTTCAAAGAAAATGATGCGTTATCGTGATTTATGATAAAATGAAATATTTGTGTCGCTCTTGTTTTGCAAGTTGTGCCCCATATTTGATTTTATGCGTGATGCCCCCTTGGGAGATGAATCAATATTTTGAAGATTTTGATTTTATTTGGTGATTCGTGTTTGGTGTATATGATTTTGTTTATGTGAAATGTTTTAAATTGATTCATCTCCCGATAATTTATAGATTTTAGGGTATAAGGGAGACTGCGACCACATTACATATCCGGTTTCCTAACCCTAATTTCATTTTTCTCCTATAAAAGGGGAAAAGTGTTTTGATTTGATTCATTTGTGCATTGTTGACTTTGGAGAAAGAGAATTTGGAGAGAAGTTAAAATGCCTATTCCGTATTCCAGGCATCGTTTTGAGCGCGTTCGGAGGTACTGGAGACCTGCCGCATATGGACCACCAGTAAGTCAACACTTTTGACCCTTTTTTGATTTTTGATTTGGTCGTTTTTGGTCATTTTTTTATTTTTGAAATTCGGTTTTAGCGTTTTTAGCGCGTCAAAGTCGCAATTTAGCGCATACGAAAATTTAGGTAGCACATGAAGCTTAATTTTAGGGCTGCGTCCGAAACAAAATAGCGTAGCACATAGAAAGTCTAGGGTAGCGCAGGGAGTGAAAATAGTGCATGCCGAACGTAGGGTAGTGCGTCAGGTCAACAGGGTAGCACGTAGGGTAGACCTAGCGCATAGGGGTCATAGGGGTTCGCATGGGTAAGGGGGTTTAGCGCGTAGGGTAGACCTAGCGCATAGGGTCAAATAGGTAGCGTCAGCAAGGTATAGGTTAGCGCATAAATAGTGTTTAGCGCATAGGGCAGGTTGGGTGGCGCATGGGGGAAAAAGATTAGTGCATAGAGGAAATCTAGCGCATATGGTAAATAGAGTAGTGCGTGGGAAAAACAGCCTAGCACGTGGGTATATTTAGCACAACGAGAATCTGTTTTAGCGCATCAGGAAAAATTTTATGCGATGGAGGAAAGTGTGAAATTGTTGTGTCTTGCTATCATGGTTTTTATTGATTTGTCCAATATGAGTGCTGATATAACTTGTTTTGATTTGCGATATTTCAAGTTATGCATAGATATTAATGTATTGGTTTGATCAAAGCATGATTTGTTTGTGCACTTTGTTTTCAAGTTCAAATGTGTGAAACCTGTTTTGTGTTACAAGCTGATATGGGTTGGAAACTTGAATTATTTTACAAGCTGATATGGGTGGGAAACTTGAGTTGTTTTACAAGTTTATGTGATTTGGAGACTTGAGTTGTGTTACAAGTTTTGATATGGTTTTTGATAACTTGAGTTGTGTTACAAGTTGATATGAAATGATAGGATTTTGAACTTGATGTAGAAGAGCAAATTGTTTCATGTTGTTGATGTGAGTTTGATTTTGATATCTTTGTTTTGATGTGGAAATTGATATTGGACGTGTTTTGTTGGTTGACAGGAGCGATTGGGCATGGTACAACCGCATGAGCGATTTTCGAGGCCGTGGACATTGATACCGCGGTTGACTTAGGCAGACCTGGATATCATTGAGAGATGTGGGTTGACGTCCCTGTTAGATATGCCTCGGTTCATTGTGAACCGGGGGCTACTTACAACGCTCGCAGAGAGGTGGCACAGTGACACAGACACCTTCCATTTTACCACAGGTGACATGACAGTCACACCAGATGACTGTTACAGGATCCCGCGCATACCAGTAGTAGGTGCACTACTACCATATAAGCAGTCGGAGGAGGGTGGCACAGAGGCACTTTGCCGTATTTTTCATGATGAGATAGTATGCGGATGTGAGATCCCATGGCAGGAGTTCTTAGACCTGAATTAAGCACCTCTTCCATCAGTACTGGCAGGGTTTATCGATGGATTCCTTTGTCCTGATCGTAGGTCAAAGGGATTCTCTGTGGGATGGGGGCTGGTGTTAGAGGACGTGGTTACCCAGGGTCGTAGGTTCGCATGGGGATCGGCTATGTTAGCCCATCTATACAGGGATTTGCACGAGGTGGTATACCTAGGTTATGGCAGTTTGTCAGCTGGCGTGACGCTGTTACAGGTATGGTGCTGGGAGCATATTCCAACTGGCAGGCCATTAGTAGATAGAGATAGGCCCGTTGGATGTGCCTATGCTTATGGATACATGGGTCTAGTTGTCCAGCGGAAGCTGGGCAAACTAGAGCATTGGAGGAGAGTGTTGGATGACATCGATACGGTCACATGGCGACCGTATACAGGGTGTGAGGTGTGGGCGGAGGACAGGCTGGAGATGCCCTGCGTGTTTATGACGAGATACCTGATTGGGAGGACTCCATTTGTTATTGAGAGGTTTGTGGTGACCAGGGTTTTGAGACAGTTTGGTCGACAGCAGGGTATACCTCAGGGGGCTTGCTTCTATGCATGGCGGAGGCAGGACATATCAGATTGGGGCCTGACCATTGATAGCGTGGTGGCGGTGGAGGAGTTTGTTAGTTTGGCGGGCCAGATATGGGATTATGCCCCAGATATTTTGGATGCGGGCATGATCGATGAGTTTGCGAGATTGTTTGCCACACGGGTAGTGGCCAGGATATTGGATCCTGAGGAGATGCGACCGACATTCGATGATGATGATGAGGAGGGAGAGGAGATGATGAGGATGATGGAGATGGTGGAGGAGGATGATGAGGGAGAGGAGTTAGAGGGACGAGGGGAGATAGAGGGAGGAGAGGAGATAGAGGTGTGGAGAGAGCAGTCAGACAGGCGGAGAGGCGGATTGGCTATTGGAGCTGGTGGAGAGGGGAGGGTGGGGGAGGTTCTAGCTGCAGTGGGGGGTACTGATGAGGTGATTCGACCAGCGCAGAGGAGGAGGACAAATGTGCTCCCACCTCCAGCATCGAGGATAGGCAGAGTTAGAGGGGATGCCCCTGCACAGGTATCGTTACGGGTTCGGGTCCCTACTCATGTTGAGGATGCACAGATTCAGACCCTACAGATGACTGTACAGCAACTGCAGGCACAGGTTTTGACATATTAGCGATAGATTACGTAGTTGACCATTGAGCGAGACACAGAGATAGAGAGGAGGGGGTGAGCGGAGGAGCTTACAGCCAGTGTGCAGAGAGCAGCGACGGGTGGTCCGATGAGAGACACCTTAAGAGAGCTATCATTGAGAGCTCAGGAGGTGGAGTACTACCATCGACATTATGAGGCTGTGGTACCCAGGGATCGTCGAGTACAGAGCTTCACACAGTCGAGATCTAGTCGATCTCGAGATACTAGGTCGCAGTCTGAGAGCCAAGGTGTGATCAGGCCATCGAGACAGGATCCCCCTGGAGATCCAGGGGTGGGGACATCTAGAGCCAGATCATCTCCATCAGGGGATAGCCATACTTGAGAGACGTGGTCTCTGTTGTATTTTTGATCATTGTATTCTTTGTACTGGACACCGAGATGATAGATTTTGTACATTTTGATCATTTTTAGATATATATATATATATATCATTATCTTTGATCATGTGGTGTGTTTATATGGATGGATGTGCTTGTGTGTTCTTTTCGTTATGTGATGATGATGCAATGCTTAAATATATGATATAATGTATGATGCAGGATGTATGCTTTTAATATGTTTGTGAGATGTATCTTGAAAATGAGATGTATGATTTTATATGCTGTGAAATGTATCTTTGAGATGTATGATAATGATATGTACCTAAATGAAAAATGATATGCAACTAATTGAAAAATGATATGCAACTATGTTAAAATGATATGCAACTATATAACTAATTGTAAGATGATATGCAACTATATAACTAATTGTAAAATGATATGCAACTATATTTTTGGAGCATCCTCATTCTGCATTTGTCATCCCGATACAACCATATGTTGTTTGCTTTCTTGGTAGGTATCATCATTAGCATTGATTTGTTTAGGATATGTTGAAAATTTATACAAGCATAATGGTATAATTAAACCATGATG
Organism: Cryptomeria japonica; assembly: GCF_030272615.1. NCBI lineage: Eukaryota > Viridiplantae > Streptophyta > Pinopsida > Cupressales > Cupressaceae > Cryptomeria > Cryptomeria japonica. The sequence continues at coordinate 10,456,018 of NC_081407.1, forward strand.
ACCTAAGAAAAATTTACATGATGTTTGATTTTGCAAGATAGCACAAGCGTCGAGGTATAATTGAACCGGGATGACCTGAATGTGGATTGCGTAAACAGACAAGATTAAATCATTTGTATGTGTGAAGTGGAATCAAGCCTTCAGTGATATTCGATGTATCACGTCTCGAGGCAAGTATTCACACAGTACAAGTGATCGCCTCCCAGATAGAAGACTAAGAAAATATTGGAAGTTCCCTATGATCTCTAGCTTTGAAGCATTTAGTGAGAAAAGGAAGAGAATCCAATAATTTAAAAAGTTCAAAACACAAAAATAGTCAAGATTTTTATGCGATAATGCAACATTCAGTACTTCAGAAAATCATCCATCCTTGGTATTTCTGTGATGATTGTTTTGTTTTGTTTTGCGATGAAGCATAGTTTTGGTTGTTGGATGTCATGCTTCTATGTTTTGACATCTTGAATGTTCGCAAGTTGTGATGATTTTAATGCCCCTAGTTGAGTGTGCCTCTTGATGTGAATATGTACAGTGATTTCCAAGCCATGGTGGAATGTGGTAAGATGATATATATGGATAACCCAGGATAGTGACTATGCTAAGTATGTCCTGAATGGATATGTGCTAAGTGTCGGGCGATGGCCAATAGTGTTTTTAAGGATACAGATAAAATGGTATGGAGATAGATAGAGGAGCCGTTCTTTCACAAGAGCGCCTGTTTACCAGGTTTTCACCATTTGTTTTTATTGTACTTTGTGTTTTTGCTTTTTCTAGATTTTTTGATTTTTTTGCTTGTTTTGGTTTTTTCTGTGCACTAGGCTACTTAAGTGTAGTACTTCTTCAGATGGATGTTGTTAGTTGGTTCGTTGAGCACATCTCCTTCTAAAGTTGTTAGCTGATAGGCACTTGATCCATAGACTGATATGATGACATAGGGACCCAACCAGTTAGGTTCAAATTTCTCTTTCTTTTCTCGATCTGGCTGATTTCTTGGATTTTCTTTGAGGACTAGGTCACCAACTTTGAAGTTGTGAGGGATGACCTTGTGACTGTAGCTCCTGCACATGCATTGTTGATATGCTTTGAGATGAGTGTAAGCATGCTGATGTCTTTCATCTAATAGTTTGAGTTCTTACAGTCGGTTAACTCGATACTCTTCATCTGGGATTAAACCTTTCAAAGAGACTCTGAGAGATGGGATTTCTACTTCCAGGGGTAAAATGGCTTTTGATCCATATACCAATGAGTATGGTGTTGCTCCTGTAGGTGTGCAGATGCTGGTTCTATATGCTTAAAGTGCTGGATTGAGTTGGACGTGCCAATCTTTGCCTGCATCATTCATTGTTTTCTTTAGGATTTTTAGTATTGTCTTGTTAGATGCTTCTGCTTGACCATTTCCCTGTGGGTAGTATGGTGTAGAGAACCGATGTTGGATTTTGAATTTTTCACATAGTTCTTATACATCTTGGTTTTTGAAAGGCTGTCCATAATCTGTGATGATTGAACTTAGAATACCATATCTGCAAATTAGATAATTTAGGATAAAAGAGGCAATTTGTGTCCCAGTCACTGTGGTCACAGGAACTGCTTCTATCCATTTGATAAAGTATTCGGTGGCCGTTATAATGAACTTGTGTCCATTTGAAGATGAAGGATAAATTTTGCCAACTAAGTCTAGTCCCCACTGACAAAAGGGCCAAGATGTTGTAAATGGCTGCAGTTCTTGTGCTGGTGCATGTATCAGATTACCATGGATCTGGCATTTAGGACATTTCTTGGCAAAGTGATATGAGTCTTTCTCCATTATAGGCCAGTATTATCCCATTCTTAGAAGTTTTTTAGTAAGAGTAGTACCACTTGAATGTGTGCCACAAATACCTTCGTGAAGTTCGCGTAAAGCGAAATCAGAATCATTATGATCAAGGCAATGAAGAAGAGTACCATCTAGACCTCGATGATACAAAGTATCAGCGGTAAGGGTATAACGGGCAGCTTGCCGGATAAAGTTACATTTTTGGTTACGAGATTGGTCAATTGGTAAGATATTGTTCTTGAGGTAGTCATTTATTGGTCCATATAACGGAGAATCTGAACCAGTCAAGGCATAGATAACATGGGATTCAGAGTGGTCATGGGCTAGGGAGAACAGTTGCTCTACCAGGAACTCGTAACGACTTCGTTGCTTTGGAATTTGTAGTAGTGAAGTGAGAGTAGCCATTGCATCGGCTGCTTTGTTCTTCAACCTTAGTATTTGCTCGAAGGTGATGTGCACAAAATACTGTTTGAAGTCATCCACCATTCGCTTGTATGGTAGTAGCTTGTCATCCTTTGTCTGATAGTTGTTGTTGATTTGATTGACGACTAGTTGTGAGTCTCTATAAACCTTTAACTCTGTGATTTTCCATTCTACGACCATTTTGATGCCTATAACCAATGCCTCATATTCAGCCACATTATTTGTGCATGGGAACATAAGCCTATATGATCTTGGTATAGTGTGTCCTTCAGGAGTGATGAATAGAATTCCAGCACCTGAACCATGTTGTGTGTAGGATCCGTCAAAGTATAGGGTCCATTGTTTGGTAGAAAGAGCAAGAACGTCCCTGTCTGAAAATTCAATCTCCATGGTTTGTTTTCCTGGTAGTGGTGCTTCAGCCAGCTGATATGCAATTTCTTGTCCTTTGATGGCTCATCTTTCTATGTATTGAATGTCGAATTCACTGAGAATCATGACCCATTTAGCCAATCGGCCTGTAAGAGCTGCCTTGCTGAGTAGATATTTGAGAGGATCAATTTTTGCTACTAGCTTAATGGTGTGTGCTAGCATATAATGTCAGAATTTCTGAGATGCAAAGACCACTGTTAGGCAAGCCTTTTCAATGAATGTATAGTTGAGTTCATAGCCATTCAATGTCCTACTGATGTAGTATATGGCTTGTTCTTTCCCTTGTTGATCTTCTTGTGCCAATAGTGCCCCCAGCGATATATCTGTTATTGAGATATATAGGATAAGTGGCTTTCCTGCGACTGGTGGTACTAGAACTGGTGGATTCATTAGGTACTGTTTGATTTGATAAAAAGATTCTGTACACTTGGTCTCCCATCTGAATGGTACATTTTTGTGTAGTAAATGGTTAAATGGTAGACTTTTATCTGCTAGTTGAGCGATAAACCGCTTGATTGATTGAAGTCATCCTTGTAGAGACCCGAGTTGACTAATATTCTTTGGTAGTGGCATTTCCATAATGGCTTGTACCTTTGCTGGATCTACTTCGATACCTTTAGCTGAGACTATGTAGCCTAGTAACTTGCCTGATGTAACGCTAAAGACACACTTCTTAGGGTTGAGCCTGACTTGGAATTTCTCCAATCGATCAAAGATCTTTGTTAGGATGCCGAGATGTTCTGTTTTGGTGAAGGATTTAGCTAGTAAATCATCCACATAGTCTTCCATGAAGGTGTGCATCATGTCATGAAAGATTGTTGTCATTGCTCTTTGATAAGTGGCCCTTGCATTCTTTAAGCCAAAAGGCATAACATTCCAACAGTACGTTCCCCAAGGATAGGTGAATGCGGTTTTATCTTGATCTTCTAGGGCTATTTTGATTTGATTATAGCCTGATAAACCGTCCATTAGTGAGAGCATTGCATGGCTTGCTGTGAGATCTACAATTATGTCGATACTAGGCAGAGGAAAGTCATCTTTTGGACAAGATTTGTTGACGTCTCTGAAGTCAGTGCATATTCTGATACTACCATCTGGTTTTGATACTGGAACGATGTTGGAAATCCATTCTACATAGTCAATGGGTCGGATGAATCCAACATCTAATAGTTTCTCTAGTTCAGTTTTGACCATGAGTGCTACCTGTGGATTCATCTTTCGTAGCTTTTGCTTGACTAGTTTAACTCCTGAGGAGATGGACAAGTGATGCATGATCAAGTGTGGATTGACTCCAGGCATATTGACATATGACCAAGCAAAATTAATTTGTTGTTCTTTAAAGAAAATGATGAATGCTGATCTTTCCTCCTCTGTCAGAGATTCTGCAAGGTGTATGTTTTTGACTGCTTCTGTGGTACCAATGTTGATTGATTGAGTGGGCTCAATCAATATGGGTGATCACTCATGAAAGTGCTCAGGAAGAGTGTCAAGTCTCCCATCGTTAGGTGCCTTAAAAAGGTTTTCACCCTCAGATGCATCCTTTATTTTCACTTTTTTGTGATCTCGAGCTGCCATTGTTTGGTTTTCAGCATTAGATCTTTCATTTGATTTATTTTTGCGACTGAGAGACTTGGCACTCCCTAATTGGCAGACATCGTTACTTTGTTCACTGGTAGAGCCTGTTTCCGGATTTACGGTACATAGGTAATGGATAATAGATTCATCATCTGAGAAAATTGGTATATCATGGATTTCAGGTTCATCCCAGTCGATGAGGTCAGGAAAGACAAGCGGTAAGGAATCGTTAGGTGGATCAAGTTCTGTTTTGTAAGTGTTAGGACAGAGTTTTCACCATGATTGTTCTTGGTTTTAAAGAAGTCTAGGATTACATCAAGGTCTTCGATGGTATTATCTTTTGTATAGACTTGTTCATAATGTTTTTGTTTGCTTTCTTTGGCGTCATAGATATTTTGTGGTCCAAATTCAAGAGGTCTATCTTCTGCGTTAGGTTCTTCTTGAGAAAGGGATATGGAATCAGTATCTTTAGGGATATATGTAGTAGCATTGGAGTAGGTACCCCATTCATATTCATTGGAATCAGTCTCAGAGGCCTCATCCTAGATTCTATAAGTGCTGTAAACTGGTATGTTGTATGGTGAAAACAAATCTTTGATGATGGATACCATTTTGATAGTTTTTGTTGATTCTGTGTCAGATCCGGCTTCTACTTTCTGTATTTGTTCATAGACAGTGCCTTCTTGGGGAGAAATAAAAGTATCCGAAGATGATTTTATTGATTCTTGAAATAGTGGATTTTGAACATGAGCTACTGCTGCCGATATGGCCCTTTTGTGGCTTAGAAGCTTTTCCTGATGTAACTTCTGATCTTGACGTTCCCGTGCCTTGCGGATTGTTTCTGCTGATTCAAAGAGTGCTTCCTGCCAGGATTCTTCTTTGTACTTCTTCTTTACTTTCCATTGAGGTTTTGTAGTTATGCTGGATGGCTTTTTTAATAGGAAAGTGAGCTCACAACCCAATCCTGTTTTATCTCTATTGGGTTGTGAAGGCAGATCTATGGGTTCAATGACTCCTTCTTTGCGTTTCCCAATAGGTCCTTTACCATCATATGCCATTTACTGCATGATTAAGTATCCTTTTCCATACAGGTGTGTAGGTAGAACAATGTCTAGAGTAGTTGCTCTGTTATCTTCTTCCTCATCTTTGTATAATCAGCTAAGAATATCCCTGTCTTCTGATTCATGTGCTAGAGTGCCCAATTGGATGAAGGTACCATCAAATTTGGTGATGGTCTGAGTTACCAGATGCATTGATGTAGTAGGCAATCCATGAGATCTAGGTGATGTTGGCAATTTGGCCAAACATAAGGGCTCCAAAGAGTATTCTCCCATGCCTTGGTCTTTGATTTGCATTTTCTGCTTGAAATCTCCAAATAAGGAGCTGGGCTTTGCTATTTGTAGATCTGATGTTGAAGATCACTACTTTTCTCTATTATGAGGAACCAAACTATCTTGGGCTGCCCCCATTGCGTTGCAATGTTGAAATGGATTGTGATTAGCAGATATGGAGATTTCTTGTCCGTCATAAGGAAATTTGACACACTGGTGATACGTAGAAGGCACTGCTTGCATTTCATGTATCCAGGGTCGCCCTAACAAAATATTGTAGGTGAGATCTATGTCTAAGACCTGACACATAGTATCCTTTTGCACTGGTCCCACTTGAATAGGTAACATCAAAGTTCCTTTAGATGATCTTTCATCATCATCATATGCCTTTATGGTAATCTTCTTGTAGGGATTAATAGACTCTTCCGAGAAGCCTAATGCACAGATAAGTTTTAAAGTACATATATTAAGTTCGGCTCCTCCATCTATTAAGACTCATTTTACTTGGTGTTTGCAAACAATGACTTTGATATGGAGAGGAGTGTTATGCGGATGACTCAAGGAAGCATTGTCATGCTTTGAGAAGGTGAGGTTATGAGGTCCTGTCATATGGGCGACCATGGCTTGAAATCTGTCTGTATCCAGATTTTGAGGTACATTGGTTTCCAATAGCGCTTGTTCCAATATGTCTTTGTGCTTCGGTGATAGTTTCAACAATTCTAGTATAGATATCTGAGTTGGAGTTTTGCATAGTTGGCTAACCAAGTCATATTGGATTTTTGGTGTGGTAGTTGTAGGTGACGTATGTCCTTTTAAGACATATTTCTGAGTTCGGGTTGTTACATTAACAGATTCATGATCACACTGATCTCGGATGGTGATGACATTTACTTGATGATCTTCAGCTGGTATGTGATTTATGGTGTTGTTGTAGATATGGTTGATACGAGCTCTGCGTGTATCATCCGAGGTTGAAGCTCCATCTTTGTTGTAATTTGGGAGAGGATTTTTAAAGGCTCCATGATCACCATTTGTTTTGAGACCATCTACCGTTAAGTCACCTCGATCAATCATATCTTGCACCATGTGTTTCGATTTCATGCAATCGTTCGTCCAATGACCCTTGTTACAATGGAAATCAAAATAGTGTGAATCATTCCACCAAGGTGGTTTGATTTGGGGTTCATAGTTGCTGATTGGAGGCAAAGAAAGAATCTTATTTGCCAAAAGTTCTCTGAATGCTGATTCTAGTGATTGCCCTAGTGGTGTGAAGATACGCTTTTGGAAATTGTTCGTGTTGTTGCGTGAATTGTTGTTAGGTCCTGGATTCATGTTTTTGCTTTGAGTATCATTGGTGTTATTTGTGTTGAGTTGTCCTTGATCGGTGTTTGGTGCATACGTGTTAGCATTTGGATTAGCATTTTTAGGATTTTTCGTATTTTGAGGATTTTCGGATAATGCAAGCACTGGTTGCTTAGATTTGGGATTATGTGAGTCATTGTTGCCTTCATTTTTGTTTTGAGTCCAAAATCGAGATTTGTCTAGGTTGGTGTTGTTCTAGTTATTGTAGTTTGATGAGTTTGTTCCTTCCTTGTAGAATTTGAGTGTTCCCTTTTTGACACATGCTACTTCTACTTGAATGCCATTTTCAATCAATTTAGCGAAAGATGGTATGCATTGAAGTTTTAGCATGTAGCTCATTTCACCATTCAAATTGTCAATGAAGATTTCCATTTTCTCCTTTTCAGGAATATCTCGAGGATATCTTGATACCATACGTCGCTAGCGTTGAAGGAATATCATAAATGTTTCATTGTTCTTTTGTTTGGTGTTGCAGACATCTAGCATGGTTATGGCGTGTTGGATGTAATAGGAGTATTGGGTTATGAATTTGTTAACCAATTCATCAAATGATCTGACAGGTGGTATAATTTTGGATAACCATTCCATTGTTTGCCCTCCCAAGCTTCTTGGGAATAACCTCATCAGATAGGTGTCATCATGAGCAAATTCAAGACTCATTGTGCAAAATTCTCGAACATGATCTCGGGGATCACTTTTCCCATCATATTTATCAAATTTGGGAATGTCTGAGTTTGGAGGAAAAGGCACCATGTTTAATTTTCTGTCAAATGGATAAGGACAGATTTCATTTAAAGAGTACCGCACTGTTGTCCCTTGTTGCATGTCATGTATTTTTCTTTGTAACATTTGCATTTGTTGAGTAAGAGTAGCCAAAGGTATATTGTCTTGTTGAGGGAAGAGTTCTTCCCTTGTATTAGTTCTTAGCTGAAAAGGTGTGTTAAATGGTATATTTTGCTCTGGAGTTTCTAGCTGGGGTATACGCATTTTTGGTATACGTTGATCTGACATGTGTTGCTCAGGTATGTGTTGTTCAAGGTTACGAGTTTCCTCTTCTCTTTGTTGTTCTTGATATGCATATTGTCGAGATCCAGTTCTAAAGATGTTTGTGTCTAAATCTTCAGGAAGTTTAACGCCTTTACTTGTGAGCATGAGCAAATACTTTTCTTTGTCATTTTCCATAAGCCTTTCTACAAGTTTTTGGAATGAAGGGTTTTCCTGACATTCCTGAAGAAGCGCTTCAGAAATTTCAGTCTCTTCTAAGTGTGGAACTTCAAAAGGATTTGACAACCTTCGATTCATACTAGACTCTGCGTGTGTCTCGCTTTGTTGGTTTCTTTGAGAGCGAGTAACAGGCATTTTAGTAGAAACTTTCAATGACAAGGGGGACAAAATCCTTGTTGATATGTTGCTCGGGGGTGGGTGGTTCTCATCGAGATATGTTATAAGTGATACACTCGTCGGGCAAGAATGCCGGATTGATTTTTCCTCTACGGTTTATGATTTGATTAAAAGTAGACTTTGATAGTAGGCTCTTGTTTTTAAGGGCTCTTTGTCAAATTCATTGGATTTGTTTTGGATATAACATTTGACGTGATGAAGGAATACCTGATGAGATTTGAAGAGTTGACGATTGATGTATATAAACTTATTTCTCTTGATGAACTTGGAAAAACTATGTTGTTTCTTCTTCAATGTGATGTTACGATAAAGGTTCTTTCTTCTCAGAATATGGGGATTAGTCATGCATGAGTGATCAATGGTTTCCTTTGATTTGTTTGGATTCAATTGATCTTGTTTGGAAAATTTCAAATTTTACTCTATCAAAGTGAAGGTTTAGATGCCCCTTCACGACAAAGCGTGTCAAATGATATGGATAAAAGCCTCCCGATATGGAGACTTGATTTCACAACTTGAAAATTTTAAACAAGTGTTTTTGAGATGAAATCTGTAAGATGGTAAAGGATTCTATTGATACTGATGATGAGGTTTTTGGATTATGATAAGATAGATACGTTTTATCGTGCGATCAGTTCAGGATTTTTACAACGTTTGTTTTGACACAAATTTAGCTTAAGAAATAGTTTTTAACAGTTTGTTTTTGCTACTCTGCTTTGATGAAAAGTGTTGTTGATAATGAGAGGCTTTTTCAAATTTTTTCAAATTTTTTAAAATTCCTCACTGTTTTTGCCCTTTGTCTATATGTTTTTGATCATGCACTAACACAGAGATGAAATGCGCTACCAAAATTACTCTACGCGCTAAAATAATGACCACACGCACTAGGCTGCCCCAGACACGCGCTTAAGTTTTGATTGTTCAAAAAAATTGTTTTCTACCTTTAAAAAGTCATGTGCTAGCTTGGGCTTGTTATGCGCTAACTTGTAAACCGGATGCGCTAATGTTTGGTTTCCACGCGCTAGACTGTTTTTCTGACGCACTAAATGTTTAAACACTGATTTGATTTTGGGATAAAACTACTGTTTGGAACCGACACGCTAACTTGATGGTTGGATGCGCTAACAAAAGTACCTCACGCGCTAAGAAGTTGCTCTTATGCACTAAACTGCCCTGATTTTTTCTTTGATTGGTTTTTTGTAAATTTTGGATTTTTGTTGTGAATTTTTCAGGTTTGATGGATGATTTTCTGAAGTAGTAAATGCAAGCACGACACAAAAAGTACAACTATTTTGCCTAAACTAACAAAAAGTGTATGTTCTGCGAGGATCTGTTCAAATCCTCAATGTTTTAACAGGTTTGGATACGAATAATACACTTCAGAAAGACTCTTTATTCAAAGGTCATAAATAACATCATAGCCCACTAGTCTTGATACTCCGTCAGCTCAAACAGCCGTGTCACCCCCTAGAGGGCGCCCGTTTTTTTGCCTTTTGCCAAAAATTAACTCAAAGTGAATCGCTTCACAGGTGAGTAGTTATCTTGGGAGATATATGGTGAGTAATCTTGGGGGCAGATTCTTCCCCACCCTTGCACTATGATGTTATAAATATCTGATTACTGACTCGGTTCAAAACTTCTATTTCTATGGTTCGTAATCAAACTTCCTGTTCGACCGTCAGTGATAAACTCCCTTAGGAGGCTTCTCAACCTTTAGAACAAAGGCTTTACGTATCTCGAGGATATTGGGGGAAGGCTAATCGCTGTGCGCAACCATTGAAAAGGACTTTCATCACTTTCTACGTTTGATTATAGTGGGTTGGAATTCTTGGTGTCAAAGTCATTCCCCACTTAGGTCGTTCCCTTCACACCGGCCATAAACGACTTTAAGAGTTGATTTCAACTCCTCGAGAAGGCAGAATTGCTAAAAGATGTAAAATGCTTTGAAGGAGAGAAAGCTTTTTAAGAGAGGTCTGGTTTTTTGAATCACCTAGTTAAGGGGAGAGCATATACCTTCCTCTTTCGATTCAAGACAATCACAAATTCTTTTTAAACCTTCAATTCAGTGATTTTTTAACCTCTAATGGGAGATGTTGCTCCAAGAAAAAGCATGGTGTTAATTTTACTTCTTCAAAGCAATGATTATTTAATCTAAGGAAATAACCGCGTCAACAAAGCAAAAGATTTGATTTGGTCAACAAATAAAAATTGGTAAACAAAAGGGGAATCACTTCCCTCTTTTAATTGTAACAAAAATTTTGAGGTGAAGTTCTTTCCTTTGCAAAAATGAAAGTGGATCCTTTTATGCACCAAAGGATGGTGAGGTTCTTTTTAAGCTCTATTTTTGTGAAAAAGAAAATTTTGTGTTGTTCTTTTTAGAGCCCAAATTTAGAAATTTTCTCCTAAGAAAGCAAGAAAAGATTTTGATTTGTTGTTTGTTTTAACTGCCCAAAATAAAAGTGAGTTCAATTTTATTTAAGCAAGAAAAGAAAGAAATTTGAACTTTTGCCTAACTTAGAAAAGTTAGTAAAAATTTAAACTACTTTAACTCTAGCCTAAATAAAATGGATTCAAAACCTGCAATCAACTATCAGTAACCTGCAGAAAACTAGTCAATTTGTTAGCAAAAAGGCGAATTCCGTGGACTTCCACAAGTCTAAATTTTAGTTTATGTTACAAATTAGTTTTTTTTTTCTTTTCTGTCTGTAATGTGCTACAGAACAAATTGTATGTGCTACAATATAACAACGATGCACTAAAAGAAGGTTTTAATGCGCTATATTGTTTTCAGGATGCGCTACTCTGTGCGCCGAAAATGCTGCTTTATTTTTCTCCCACGTCGAGACCTACAAGAAAATTAGTAATCTAATGCACTGATGGATGTACTTTACACGCTAAATTATGAACTCCACGCACTGAACAGTAAACCGAATGCGCTAGGCTGTTAACCGGATGCGCTAAACAGTTAACTTAACGCGCTAATTCATCTTTCCCGCGTGCCTGCAAAAGTGGATATATTTCAAAACCGATTAGATATATGGGGTTAGGCCCCACGGTGGGCGCCAGAAATGTGTGCGGGAAAAGCGAGTCGATAGAACTCAAAATGCGAAAAACGGAGCTCTAGGGAGCCTTGCTCACACACCCACAGGACTTCTTGGTGCAAGCTATGGAGTTATGAAGCATAACTTAGCTTTCAAAGGATGGTTCAATGGATCTCTATCTTTCACGGTCCCTCAAACCAATGTTTTTGCTCTCAGATCACTGAGCAAAATGGTTTAGGGATGGCAAATGCAAGAACGAGGGATGCTTTGATAGATTTTAGAATGAAATGCATCCTAAGCTATGCATGATATTAAAATGCAATAAACTAGATTATAAGATGACAAGGTTAGTATAAATACTATCCTAACATGATATATTAGTCTAGTATTGAGCTAAAATGATAAAGAAAGTATTTTAAACATGCATATTTAGACTAATTCCTAGTTAAAGAGAGGCTAAAATGATGAGCCTAAAATGATATGAAAGCTTGAATGTTTTTGAGCATAAGTATGATACTACAAGCTTGGATTATTTTCTTGGAGGAATGAGAGCTCTATTTATAGCAAAAATAGGGCAATGGATGGTCAGGATTGAAAGAGTTAATCAAGGGCTAAGTTTGAAAGTTGTGAATCCATGTTTGCAATTTGCACCAATAAAATGATGACAAATGTCAACATAGGGTTGGGTTGAGAGAAGAGGTTGGAGACATTAAATGCCTGAGAAGACCTCATGGTCATCTAGAGATAAGGGTTAAGCTTAAGTTAGGCTTACCCATTGGATTAAGAGTTAATCCAAGGATAAACTCTTGTGCAAACGATTAAGAGATAATCATGGTCAAAGCATTAAAGGCTTGATGAGACCCTTGGGTTGGATGAAGGTTAAGTTAGGCAAAAAGTCTCTAACCATGTAAGAGGGTTGAATTAACCATTAATAGTTTGGGAGACTTTGGAAAATTAAGTGGTTGAAGACTTGAAGCCTTTAATGGTTATCAAAGACTTTAAGGGTTTGAGAAGTGACTTCCCCTTGCTTAGCGATGTGACAAAGTTTAGAAGATGGTTTAGGCTAATTAGAAGTGATTAGAAGAGTCTAGAAGAAATTAGGAAGGGGTTTAGGAAGGCAAGTGGGAGATGTAGGAAAATGCAAGTGGATGGAGGGATAATAGGATTTAATTGAAATAAAGTTAATTTAATTCAATTTGGTTGTAATTTGGGGAAATTAAATAAATTAGATTTATTTAATTTAGGACAACTATTTAATTAAATTTGAATTTAATTAAAAGTGGATAGGGGGGATTTAATTGAATAAAATGATTTATTCATTTAATGGTATAGTGAATTTAATTTAAATAAATTGAGTAATTTACTTAATTTAAACAGAAGAATGTGAGAATTTTAATTAAATTAAATTTAATTAAATAGAGAATTGAACATAAAATATTCATTTAGGAATATGGTCATTTTTATATGTCTACAACAACAACACAACCATGGAAACTATACTTTGATGGTTCATACACTAGGCATGGCTCGGGGGTAGGCATTCTGTTTATCACACCTCGAGGTGATAGCATCCCGAAGTCTTACAGGCTCACATTTCCATGCACCAACAACATAGCAGAGTATGAGGCCTTGATCACAGGACTCAGGCTAGCCGTACAATGGAAATTACAAGAACTGCAAGTATATGGTGACTCCCAACTAGTCGTTCGACAAGCAACTGATGAATGTCAGACCAAGGATGATAAACTCATGCCATATAAGCAAATGGTGGACAAACTAAAAACATCATTTACTACAATTACCTTTGAGCAGATACCAAGAGATCAGAATTGAGCTGCTGATGCTATGGCTACCATCGCATCTCTCCTAGATCTTCCATAGAATTCAACATGCTACGAGTTCTTGGTAGAACAACTTTGGATTCCCGCTTATGATATCCCCAAATCTGAAATGATATGTTGCCTTGTCGGTTCTGAATCCCCATGGTACAGTGAGTTCTACACCTATCTCCGCAATCACACCCTTCCTCCCAACCAATCGAATAACCAACGTAAAACCTTCATTCGCCAAACTACTCGATATACCATTATTGCTGAAACCCTATACCGACACAATCTTGATGATACTCTCCTTTGATGTCTAGAACAAGATGAGATAACAAAGGCCTTGGAAGAGGTACATGAAAGAATTTGTGGGACTCACTCAAGTGGTCCGTCACTAGCCAAGAAACTCCTGCGCAATGGATACTATTGGCCATCTATGGAAAAAGATTCCTACTACTTTGTCAGAAAATGCAAGAAATGTCAAGTTCATGGCAACTTGATACATGCACCAGCACAGGAACTGCAACCAATCATGACACCATGGCCTTTTTGTCAATGGGGCCTTGACCTTGTGGGTAAAATCCATCCATCTTCATCCAATGGCCATAAATTCATTATTACCACCACCGAATATTTCACAAAGTGGATCGAAACTATTCCACTTACCCAAGTTATCGACAAGTAGATCACCTCATTCATTCTCAATTACATCATCTGCCGGTATGGTGTATCCATGTCCATCATCACAAATAATGGTCTTCCTTTCAAAAATCAGGATGTCCGTGAACTTTGTGAAAAATTTCATATCCAACACCGCTTTTCCACTCCCTATTACCCACAAGGCAATGGTAAGGCCGAAGCATCAAATAAGAACATATTGAGGATCCTAAATAAGACAGTCAATGATGCCGGCCGTGATTGGCATGCTCAACTAAATCCAACACTATGGGCATATCAAACTAGCATTCGAACCCCTACAGGTGCAACTCCTTATTCATTGGTCTATGGTGCAGAAGCTATCTTGCCTATTGAGGTCGAGATACCATCACTATGGGTTTCCTTACATAATCTCATTGATGATGAAGCCTATAGAGTATCCCATCTTCAGGACTTAGAGTTACTTGATGAGAAGCGACAAGTTGCATACAACCATCTCAAAGCCTATCAACAACGCATGAACAGAAGTTATAATCATCGAGTTAGACCTCGTACATTTGAGGTAGGTGATCTTGTTCTCCGAGAGAATCCTCGCAACCAACCAAACAGAGAACATCAGGGCAAGTTTGAATCAAACTGGCTGGGCCCATATGTTGTCACTGCTATATTTGGGTCTGGGGCATATCAGTTGGCTACATCAGAAGGAGAACCGCTCGCAGATCCAATCAATAGCATGCACCTCAAATGGTTTTATACCTAAGCTGTACATCAGACTCCCCTGCATACCGATGAAAATATCAAAAACATCCAGATAAATATCCTGAAGAAAATATAAAAACATCAAAATAGTAAAGAAAAATCATGCATCCAAATGGTGAACAACCACTCCGGTGGTACCTTGGGTAAGTACGATGGTGAAAACCTGGCAAACAGGCGCCACTCGTAAAAAGCTATGGCTCCATTGTCTTTCAAACTTGTTGCGATCACATCTACTTCATACATACATCCATCCATCCATCAACCATGGCTTGTTATAAATATACAAATCCAAGAAAGTACTACATGCATCCTGCATCCCGCTTTTTTATAGTCATGTCTAAACTGGGGGCAATGCCCTTAACCTATTGATGCAAGTGGATTTCTGCATTACTTGTGATTCGTGGATTTTTTCATTCAAAACTATCTCACAAAATCCCAAAACATTCAAAAAAATTCAAAATCCACAAACATTAAAAAATCATAAAATCCAAAAACATCAAAAAACATCAAAAATCACACAAAAAAACATGGTGCCACATTGTACATACTCATCCAAGCAGATACCAAACAAACATTGAAAAATCCTCGCACAAATGATCACTTCTCAAATTGACCAAAAAAATCGACATCAACAATCAAACTGTCTTAAATAAGGATGCATCCTTCCTTACCAAAACAAAGACAAGATGACATTTTCTTTGACAAGAAAATTCTGTTTACGCTATCAAATACTTGGTTGATTTATAGGCTAGTTATTTATATTAGGTTCCTATAGTATTGTTTGTGTATCTTTGGTGCATTATTCCGATGAAGTTTAGGGGAATGTACTAATGGTGTCTACGTGGGAAGTTCACCAAGCTACGTGATCTTATGCAAAATGTAGTCATAGATCATTACGGCTTGCTGACTACAACGTATACCTTGACCATATGAGCATGAACCATTACCAAGGATCCATATTCTTTATTCTTTATGTATATACTATTTGTTTGCATGAACAATGCTCTTCCTTTGGTTCCTTCCTCCTCATCCAAAATTGGATAAAGTTTTTTATCTCTTATTACAGTATGCACTTTTCTCAGGATATGGTCAGCCTACGATCAAGGAGGACGATCCAAGTCATGCGTGAACGGAGATAATCCTGGTTTGTTCCGCAAGCAATACTTTGGTCGACTTGACCCTTATATCTAGTCGTTTGTATTAACTTGCTATATAAAATCCATGAAAGAAATAGTCAGGTCATCTTGAATCATTATGTCAAGATGCTTGTATTCTCTTCCAGCATTTTAAAGCTCAATGATGAAAATAGAGCACTATGGATCGTCATTTCATCTCATCTGTTTATATATTGCATTTCGTTGCATATCACCCATCCATTCACTCATTCATATGTAGGATTTATATATGCAAGTGTGACCATTAAGCTGGTCTTGGATACAGTCATGACCGAGTACTGTGATACCTCATCAATGCATCATGCAAAGTCTCAAAAACCTTGCATTCCTCATAATCATATCATCGTCACATTTAGTTGCATTTTGCATTAAGTATATTCATGTCATTTTTAAATTAACATTGCATATAGTTCATTTGGTTTATTGACATTAGTTTTCATTACACATTTACATCATTGCATAATCATAAATAATTAGATTCATTCATGGGATCAAATTATCCTTGATTATATTAAAACCATTTACTATGCATTCATTTAGTATCATTTATCCATCATCATTTCATTTTTCTTTATCATTTATCATTTCATACATTCCTTTATCTATTCATTAGTTAAAAGGTGCATTCATTCATCCATTATTAAGTATCTTATTATGTTCATATTTAGGATTCATTCACATTGCATTCATTATCCTTTTTTAATTGCATTAAGGTGCAGTTAATAAAACCATGAGTTGCATTATCATCACATTATCATTTTTACTTAATTATATTTAAGCATTTATAATCATAAAACCATTTGTTTCCAAAACATTGGTTTATGTTATTTATATATCCATTATACATATGTATTCATTTAGACATTATCATATAAACATTTGTACTTTATAGTTCGTTTATCCATATTACATTCATTTATAAACATCTAGATACATAACCATACATAAAAATCATTTATTCAAACATTGCATTAACATCATTACATATCATTATCTCATCATTACATCAAAATAGGAAACACCAAAATCCCGTTCCTAAATCATCATAAACATACATCATCATCATGGCATTACATACATAAAGCATTCCATCAAAATCAAACAAATCATACATATATAAACCTGCATTCATATGTCAGTATCCAACATCATAAATCATCATAAAAACATGCATATAAGAAACATCTCATCAAATGCATACATGTACACATATCCATCTAAGCAATAACTCATCATCCTGCATAAACATCCATACATATCAAATGCATATCATCAAAATATGGGATCTCCTCATATATATCATCTCATATATCAGAGTACAATGAAGTCTACAAAATCGGCTACCAAGAGCCATCCAAGATACAGTCCAAAAATAAACAATGATACCATACATATATGCAAACATGCTCTCTCAGATGACACTCTGGCCAGATGCTGTCCCACCATCGCCACCTGCTCCCCCACTGGTCCCCGCACCATCTGATCCATCTCTCCGTGGAGGCCCCATCAAACCCCCACTCACTCCTGCATCCCCTGATCTCTCCCTCTGTAGAGGACCCATCACACCCCCACTGCTCTGCACCCTCTGTGATCGCTCTGATCTGGCCTGCCGCATCTGAGAATAGCTAAGAGCTTGCTGACTAGCTGGCACCACCTGCTCATATAAACCCCGCTAGTAGTCTATCTCCACCTGTGCTCGCCGCATCTCCCTCATCACCTCCCCCGTAGGCCCCTGTGCTCCTACTCCAACCCGAACTCTCTCCTACAACTCTCCTAATCTGTCCATCGCACTATCCCTCTCCTGCAACACTACAACCAGCTCTGACTCCCGTGCAAATAGTTGCACATCCCTAGCCACCACCTCCGCCTCCAAATCCTCTACCCGGGTCTGCAAATGTGGTATCATATGATCCCGAAGATCTCCAGTGGCTCCCTCCCTGGTATCCATATCAGTCTCACCTATACCACCCTCTCTAGTAGCTCTCTCCCCTCTGTCCATTGGGATCTCCCTCTCCATACCCCTACCACCCAGTCTAACTCCTCCCTGTATCAGCAGTCCCTATGCTATCTGTAGTGGCAGTCCACCTCTCCCTCTCCGCTAAATCCGCATCCCCAACCCACCACCTCCACCACCTCCACCTCCTCCTCCACCTCCACCCTCTCCTCCACCTCCTCCACCTACCCTCGGTCCTCGACCTCCTTCCCTCCTCCGTCTTCGTCCCCTCTCATCCTCAAAATCAGGCATCGGCTCTGCTGGATCGGATATCCTTAGGATCGGGTGCACCACCTGGTACTGCGTATACTCATCTAATACCCCTGCATCCACGACCCTCGGTCGTATGTCCCACACTCTCACTTGTAGCGTCCGAAACTCCGCCAGTGCCTGTTCATACGACAACACTGGCCCCCATGCATATCTCTCCCAAATCACCCGAGCATACTCCCTTGATCCACTAGGCAGTCCCTGCTGTCGTCCAAACTGCCCCATCACTCTCCCTGACACTTGTCTCTCTACATAGTATGAGGTCCTCCCAATGAGGAATCGAGTCATGAATACATAGGGCAGTGCCTTTGCATCATCATCCCAAGGCTCACACTCCAGGTATGGTCGCCATATGACTGCATCTAGATCATCTAATGCCCGCCGCCACCACTCTAACTTCCCCAGGTGGGGCTGACTCATCATGCCACTATACATAAACATATACAGCTGATCCACTGCACAGAACCTAAAACTCACTGGTCGAGTCATTGGTAGGTGCTCCCAGGCCCAAATATGAAACAATGTCACTCCCACTGCTAAGGAACCCCTCCCTCGGTAAACCACCTCATGAAGCTCCTGATACAAATGTGGCAACACGCATGACCCCCAAGCAAATCGGGTCCCCTCGGTAATCATCATCTCGATCACCTGCCCCCACCCCATGGCCAAACCATGTGATCACCTATCTGGACACAGAAGTCCTCCCACAATGCCTGATAGAACTGTTGGTAGAGGCTCGTATAATGCAGCTATCTCCTCCCATGCAATAGAGCCATTATCAATAAACACATCCTCATCAAAGAACCTCTGTACTGCAAGGGTCCCCTAGGATCTGTCATACGTCACCAACTCCCCCCGAATTGGAACATGTAGGATGCGCCACACATCCTCCAGGGTCACTGTCATCTCCCTCTATGCTAGATGAATGGTGCACATCTCACTGTGCCACCGCTTTGCTAATGCCGTAATCAATCCGTGATTCATCCAAAACATGGGCATGTGCATCACATCATATAGTCCCATCGCAGCAATGCAATCGATCTCGACCTCTGTCAGCTGATCCCGCAACCCCTGTGTCGCCGGATGTCTCTTGCGTAATTGCAACATGCCTAGATCCTCCTGCACATGGGCATCCATCAATCATCATCAATTGTTTTGTTTTCAAACTTTCTTAAGTTTAAACCTATGACTATCAACAGATACTTTGATCAAGTATCTTTGGGTCTCAACAGGTAAGCAATCATGACAACCTAGACTTCAAACAAGCATTTATCCTAAGAAATGACCTAAGTCTCATCAGGCTGCTATGGTTCAAAACAACTCCCACTTCACATCGCCATCCATCCATCATTAGCATCGGGAGATTTTATTCATACAAATAGGGGCATCTGTTTATCCTAAAAACAAAAGCGCTATTTTACCAACAAAAGCGCTAGTTTATCAACAATAGCTCTAAACCCCTAACAAAAGTGCTCAATCAGCTACCCAACAACTCTCAAACTCCAAAAGCGCTCAAACAACCTCGCAATAGCGTTAATAAAGAACAATAGCGCTCAATTAATCACTCAATAGCGCTTATTAATCAATAGCCCCTAAACATGCATGCAATAGTGCTAAAACATTTCATAAGTGCTCAAACAATAGGCCAATAGCACCATTGCGGCGCAATAGTGCTAGTTAATTGGGCAAAAGCGCCAAAACATAGTTTCAGCACTATTGCTCTGACTCCACTTAGACTCAGCAAAAAACGTATCAAAAATGCATAAAAATTCAAAATTTAAATTTGCGTACCACTGGTTTGTAGTCGTCTGGCCGCTAGAACCACCGAACTCGCTCAAATCGGTGCTCTGTAATCAGTACCGACATCCTGACTGCTGCTTGCTCCTCCAAAATTTCACTATTAGAGCTTTGGTTTCACACTGGTCGCGGTCACAAATGATCCTGTTTTCACCCCTTTCACCCCATTTAAACCCTTCACCGTCCCCATAACTTCCCCCCCGCTCACCGCCGTGGTCCCCGTGACCTTCCCGAGCCCCCCATTTCTCCATTTTCCCCCCAATTTCTTCTATTTTTCACCCGTTTTGCTAACTTCTTATCTGCTAACACCCTGCCAATTTTCATTCTTTTTCGAGAGATCGCCCGATTTTTCAAATTTTTTGGCCCATCTCTCGAGGGGGCATACCACCCATTAAATTTATATTTTATGGGGCATTTCTTCACACCACTTTTTCTTTCTTTGAAACGATGCGATAAACCGCACCGTCTCAAAGAAGGGCAAATGTAGTCACATAAATTTGTCCAGTTTAATTAAATGAATATTTGCTATTTATTTGATTAAAAATCCACTAGCTAGGAGTTAATTAATTGATATTTAATTAATTCATCTTCAAACATTCTCCTATTAATTAAGTAAATTATTCAATTTATTTTAATTAATTCATTAAACCAAGTTCACAAATCAATTAAATGAATAAAATCTATTTATTTAATTAAATCCCCCTATTCCTCTTTTTAAATAAATTAAATTAAACATTTATTTAAATCATTACCCCGCCCCCCCCACTTGCATTTTCCTACAAATGCAACTTGCACACATTTATTGAAATAAATGAATTTTTATTTTAATAAAATCCTATTTTCCCTTACCCACCAAATCCACTTGCAAATCTAATCCCCTTCTAGATTCTCCTAACCCCTTCCTAATTAACCTAATCCATCCCCTAATTATTGTCACATTCCTAAGCAAAATGGAGTCACTTCTCAAAGACTTCAAAAAGTTTTTGAAAACTATTTAATGCTTTGTGTGTTCAACAAATTAACGTCCAAAGTCTTCCAAAACAACTAATGGCTCTTACATGACCATTAATGGCTCTTGCATAGCCATTTATGGTTATTTCAAACTTGTCTCCCCAAATATTTATTGCTTTGACCATGTTTATCCCTCTTGCCTTTTGCACAAGAGTTTATCCATTGGATAAAAGCTTTATTCTTTGAATAAAGAGTTTATTTATTCAACTAACCTTAACCTTAACTCCCAAAGTCATGTCAAGCATTTAATGCTTATTCCCTCTCATCTCAACCTATCTCACATTGACACTTGTCATCCTAGGATTGGGTTGAAAGCCCTCACATGGATTTGAAATCATTCAATCCTGACCCTTGTTGAGATTGCTCAATCTCAACCATCCATTGCTCCATTTTTCCTATAAATAGAGCCTATTTCTTCATAATCCAGATCCTGAAAACTTGTATGCATTTCATCTATAGGCATTTTAGAGAGCATTTAGCATAGCAAACTAATATCTTGTTATTTTGGTTAAAATCAATCATTTTAATAGCATCTAGTATTTTAGCTTTTCATTTTACATTTGGAGCAAAATACTCAAATCTCAATCCTCCATAAGCATCCATAGTGCAAAAAGCTACTGAGAGCTACACTATTTTGGAACTTGGAGAAGAGAGGAACAAGGGAGAAGGAGCTAAGAGCATGCTAAGAGGCATTTGGAGATACCTTATTATCTTTGTTTCATTTGTTAGACATATTAGCATGATTTTAGTATCTCTTTTGATATGCCTGTTTAGATTAGCTTTTGGTTAACTAACACTAACGATTTCTTATGTCTTGTGTTGTTTGTCATTTGCTAATCTTGTCCATTTTGCAGTGCATCAGTATGTGTATACAAATAGGGTCTGCACATGTAGAGAGGCCAACCGCCTAGAGCACACTACTCAAATGGGAGTCCAATGACTACAATAGGATGGTTAAATCCTAAAATAATGTACTGCTCAAAATAGCATCTCCAATGCTGGTTTCAGTATAGGTTAAGCTCTGATAAACACCTTCAAACCTTCCTTGAACCTTCTCTATGGTATGCTCATATGATCTTCAATATTCACACATACCATGTTACAATACCACACCATAACCATATCATATGTTTATCTCATAAATGAGATCTTACATATATACAAAACCTAAGACCAAATGTGTAGGCCGACTCACTAAGAATATTACAATTAAATCAATTACAAGTAAGTCTTGATGCGATACAACATGTCAGTTCAATACAATTACAACAATATCCAATCAATAAATCATCTCCATAATGTGTCGTGCCGATCTGGAATAGATAACACATACTTATCCATAACCTAGACCAATCTACCGGTAATGACAAATATGTCAACCTGATTAGACCAATAACCAAAATACAAAAACCAAGTATCCAAACAATGTCTTTGACATAATCAAGTGATCTCCAGATCGTAACAAGTCATCATCAATGTCAGTGAACCATATAACCTGCCAGTACCGGTGATTGTGCAAAAGTCACTGACCTTGCTGATGAACACAATGTGCTGGTTCATCAGTAAACCAATATAACCATAGTGCCAAATCAACAATGTAGATCTCCAGAAGGATAAGTGTTGACATCAATGATAAAACCAATGCAACACATCCATAATACCAACATTAGTGAAGTATTTAGTAGCAACTAGGATGAACTTATGTTCATTGTGAGAGGTAGGGTTGATTTTACCCACAAGGTCAAGTCCCCGCTACGAAAAGGGCCATGGTGATATTATAGGTTGTAGATCTTGCGTAAGCACATGGATGATATCACCATGTATTTGACACTATCTACACTTCTAGACATATTTGTATGTGTCTTTTTCCATTGAAGGCCAATAGTACCTAACTTACGCACAAGTTTCTTAGCCAAAGCTAGACCGCTAGAGTGAGCACCACAAATTCCTTCATGTACTTATTTCAAGGCTAATTGTCCTTGCTCAGTATAAAGGCATCGAAGGAGAGTCCCATCTAGACTTTTTCGATACATGGTATCTTTGATGACAATATATCTGGATGCTTGATGCATTAAAGTCTTGCATTGATTGCATGAGAGATCGAGAAACAGATATTGAACATAGAGATATGTGTATGTGTCTTTGTACCATGGGGACTTAGGGGCAACTATCATACATGCACATTATGATTGAGGGATTTCATATGCTGGTATCATTAATTATTCCACTAAGAATTCAAAGTGTGTCACGTTGCTTCGCATGTCTAGAAGAGATCCTATGATTGTCATTGTATCTGTTGTTCACCAAAACTGGTTCACCCAAGTACACCTGCAATCTTTCTATGAAATGGCCAATTTCAGTCTATGAAACACATCAGGACTTGGACAACATAACATAGGACCCTAATTGATCCTCCTGCACTTCAGGTTCTGCTAGACCTAGGGGGGACACCCTTTTGATGCATGAAATTAACTCATTACACACTTATGACAATATCAAACATTAATCAGATAGATTATTTCACAAGCTCAACAAGTTAGGAAACACTACAGGTTGGCTATATCTGTACAAACAATAGATGAAACAGAGCTTATAATGAATGGAATACAACCCCTAAACATAAAGGGAAAATATATTTTTCTTTAAATTTGTAAATATGAAAGTATCTCCAAATCCTTCAAAGACCAATGCCTTGTTCATTGGGCATGGAGTCACACACAGAACTGCAAAATGCAAATCATAGCTGCAAATTTGTTTTCCTTACAAGATATTCCTGCATCAATACCTTATACTAATGCATTACTCAATTCCTTCACAAAATCATCAGATCTTGGATACATATTTCATTATTTATGACTGATTACAGAATTTATAACCTTCATTGAAGGATACCTACAAACAATCATAACAATCTCCTAGAGTTGACTAATTCCAATCCTCCTTGAGGATTCAATTTGTAACAATGAAATACACGCCTAGAGACAATATTATGTGAAATTTACTCATGCCTGACACAAGTAAGACCTGCAACTAGAAAAAACATCTCCAATACTACAATGTAATCTCTATAGTCTGAAAAGATCCATAGAATTTTACAAACTTGGGTCAAGAAATTCAAAACTGGAAGCCATGAAATCTAGAGCACTTCCTCCAAAATTCTGGAACCCTTACAATTGAGAGGAAATGGGAATATGAAGAAGAGGGAAAATACCAGAATGCATCAAAACATGCCAAGTGTCCCTTTTTCCCTAACTACAAAAATATCTAGTCTTCTTCCCATGGAAACTTCTCTCAAAATATCTTATGCCTATTAAAAAAAACTACACGATTGAATTCCTCATCTCAAGAGCTTTCCGATGATATATAATACTTGCCATTTTGGGTAAAAAATAACCCCTGAGCGAATTAATCTTTCAATGCAGACCCATCATTTAAATTTTTCGAATTTTCCACATAGTTCAAACTTTACATTTAACTTTAATTTTTGGGTCCATTTTTGCAACCTGCATCCTGCCACGTGGTGACTAGCAATTTGCTCATGGGGTCCACTGGGATGACACCTCACCGATTCACCACTTGGACTGCCACATCACCGCCACCTCAACACCACCTCACTCGGACTCGCTAGTTTGATTGCCACTCGAACCTGCCACATCACCTTTCGCTGCTTCGTGATGGTTAACTAGCATGCATCTTTACTTTGTGAAACAACGCCAGTCGTAGATCACCATCGAACTTGCATGATCTTTAACATTTTGCCATTTCGCGATGGGTAACTTTCGAGCATCTTTGGCTTGCGAAACTGCGACCACCGTCAGATCTCCTCAACTTGCACGATCTTTAATCCGTCCATTCTTTGCCAAAATTTTCTTGGAAACCGTGCATGTGGTAGGGTCCACCTGGGCACCAAATGGCCTCCTTAGTCACCTCGAGAATTGTGCATATGCGTTTTGGGTCCACTGGGTCACCAAGCAGCTCCCTGTCAAAAGCCTTTAAGCTTTGACATTATAGATGTGTGGAGCCTTATATTTAAATATCAAAATATACTCCTGCCCAGCCAATGTGGGATAAATGCTCATGCCTGGGAATGCAATTTTGAAGGTTATCTGAGACTTTTAATGGCATTTTTGCATTTGCTTTAAAATTTCTAATGCCTCCTTTGTCTGCATCGTGGGAGGGCTGGACGCTCTACCTGGCATTTGCATTTGCTTTGGAGTTTCTATCCTTCTAAACCACGCCAAATGGGGGTCTTTAGCATTTAACACCATTGCATTTGCTTGAAAATTTATTGGTGTTTTATCTATCACATGGGAGACAAGGAGGAGCTACCTGCTATTTTCACCTTGGCAAATGCCATTCCTATTGGGGGCTTCTTGGCATTTACACCACTTGCTTGAAGTTTTTCCCAAATTTCACTCCACGTAGCCCCAATTCAAAGTCCACACAGGGAGGAGGCTGCCAATACACCTGCTAATAGCATTTGCTTAATGTTTTAGTCCCCTTCACCACACAGGAAGATGCTAGTAAAAGTTGTGGAATTTGGCTCTTGCCAGCCATTGCATTTGCTGTGAAAGTTTTTATTACCTTTTCAATGCTACCCCAAGAGAAAAATGCTTTGAAAGTTTATGCTTTACACCTGCAGATGCATTTGTTTGAATATTAAAAATATGCTCCTCCTCCATGTTCTGCGCAGCAGGAGTTTGGAAATCTTTAGAACTGCCAAAATGCATTCGCTGAAGAAGATTTTTAAATTGCCTTTCTACTTCATTTTCTACCTCAACGCCACCATCTACAGGGAGAATTTGATAAAGGTTGAGGAATTTGATTTTAAGACCGGCAATCACATTTGCTGATACTTCTAAACTCTAACTTTGGTTTTATGCCCTTTCAGCTATCAAATAGCCAGGCATCTGCTTCAATGTACCATTAATGTCCATATTTCTCTTATAATATTCTCTATCTTCTTCTATATCTCTTAAATCAATAAAACACATGATTTAAAATAACAATTAAAACTTTTCCTGAAAAGATGCATGAAGCTACAAGTCAAGTCGGGCCCCAAAGTGGGTCCGGCTAAAAAAAAAATTGTTTTCATGCAACTGACCTTCGAAATGCCTCACGAACCTTAAACATACCTCTGGAATCGATCGACACCATTTTCGGATCATTAAACTAAGTTTCACGACTTTCAGGCACTTGCGCCACATTTTCACATTTAATCACAAAGACGTAATTTTGAAACTAGTAAAAACACCTTTTTGGACTTCGCAAACTGATAGGCGTGTACTCTGATATACAAACATAAACTCTGCCAAGCGGTTTCTCAAGACGAATCCCGAGTGAAGAAATATTAATGGTCAAAGATGACCAACTGGCTTTGTTAGCACTGCGGACCTGATAAAGTCAATGCGCAGGGACTCATGATGCCTTTCTTAAAAATGCCTAGATAGTAAATCTCCAACAAATAAGAGCTCCTTTAATCCTAGTTATTCCTAGTTCATGTGGCTTGAGCAACCTATTATGTACTAATATCTAGCCAACCTTAGAAGCATCATGAATAAGCATCAAAGCAGAATGAGAATTGGAACTAACTGCCTGCTAGAACTGAACTGCTTTATTTGACACTGGCTTTTAACCTTAACATGTTCTTGTAGTCTCGATAGATAGTTAGTCAAAGAATCGATGATCCCTTGAAGTGAATGATAGACCCTCAAATCTGAGGCATAGGTACCTTGAAGTACAAATCAAAACTTAGAATGCTTAGTTCAACCAAAAGGCTGACTGGGTGCAAATGGTACACTCATGAAAATAGCAATTTTAACTGATGTAGCAATGAAAATACAGAACACTGAATAAGGTGGCTCAAGAAACCCTTTTGAAAACTAATCAAACGGATTGACAAGAGCTTGAAATTTGAAACATAGCTTGTCTTTTATATCAACAATAGCCCAGAATAAACATCCTGACATGACATTCACTGGGGCATCTTTTACAAATGTGCAAAGTGAGGCTCTGACTAGCTGTCAAAACAGGGACTTGTGCAAACCATAAACTACAAACGGATTGAGCTTACCAAATTGAGCAAATGGATTCACAGGGACTTGAAATTTTGCATGTTGACTCACATTTATGCATAAAATTCATTTCACTTTTAATTTCACCATGACAATCAACATGGCAAAATTTATATTCGCTCAAATTAAGCTACTTAATAAAATATGCATTTGCACCTAACATGCACTTTCAGCTCACCCCTTGAAATGGGTACCTGATAAATTGATCCAAACTGAATTCTGAAAGTTGCACAACACTTCATTAGCTAAATGAAAGGTGTAGGACACATCTCAAAGCTTTACCTCTTGATGATTAACTAAGTCCATTTTACCCTCTCTCTAACTAGGCCATTCAAACTGACTCATTTTATGATCATTTGGAAATGCAGAGAAATTTTTTGAAATGGGCCTCTCAAATTCACTCAAATTTTATGAATCCCAACAGAATCAACTACTTTGTTTTGCATATGAGGCGCTTGCTCAAAGACAATTTGATAAAAATATTGTTTAAAGTCATCCACCATGTGCTTATATAGCATTAACTTGTCATCCTTAGTAGTATAATCATAATTGAATTGGTTAATTATGAGCTGTGAGTCACCATAGACATGTAGATTTGTAATTTTCCACTGCACTGTGGTGTGAAGACCTTTGATAAGGGCCTCATATTCTGCCATGTTGTTTGTACAGAGAAAATTTATTCTATAAGATTTTGGTATTGAATCTCCTTGGGGTGTCACAAAGAGGATTACTGCCCCCACTGGTACAAGATCCATCAAAATATAACTTACATTTGGTTGATGCTGTTAAGGTGAATACTGGCTCATCAAGGAAGTCTGTTAATAAGGGGTGATCATATTGAAGTGGAGCTTCCATGAATTTGTCTGCTATGATTTGTGCTTTGATGGCTTTTCTGTCCACATAATCAATGTCTAATTTGAGCTTGATAAAACCAGGGTTAACAAATTCACAAGCATTTAATATATTAAATAACAAAACAAAGCATAAAGCATACAAAATAAATTTTTTTCACCTTGATTCGTCACCTTCTTTGATTGAGTAGTAAGTGAAAGCATGCACCCAAGACCTTCACTTGATTTGCTCCTTTGGATGAGGGATGTGGGTTTCTCTCCACTACACAATAAGTGATTGAGATGTTGATGATTTGAGGGACAAATTAGCTTATGTGAAGCAATATTTGGGCATAATGTAGGTAGGATGGATGATTTTGTTGCTCAAAGGGACAACATAATTGAAGACTTCAATTTATAGATTGGAGGGGCCCAAAATGGATGCCCAAGATCAAAGGGGACCGTAGGGCTAGGATTGAAAGTGAGTGGGAGAGGATTTGAGAGGACAAGTGGGAGATCCAAGAGATTTGCCATAGAGGCATTTCTAATTTCCACACTTCTCAAGTACATGGGGAAGAGTTCCCTAAGTACCTTGGGAAGAGAGGAAAGGAATATAAAATTCCTTGGGAGAGGACAAGAGGAATTTAAAATTCCCAAACAAGAGGATGCGTGGGAAGAGTAAAGGATAAAGGAATTAAAAATTCCTTAGGAAGAGGGGGCACGGGGATATGTAAGGGATTTTACATTCATTGATTGGACCAAAAGTGGGCGGCATTTAAGGTTGGAGGGTGAGATGGGAAGGCCATTTATGTCAAGGAATTTACTCATCCCTTATCATGGTAATTAGGGATGTGCAAATGAATAAGGAGTGAGATTAGGAGAGCTAATGAGAGGTTATGAGATAAAGTAGGTTAGTTAGGAGGATGGGACATGAGGAGAGATAATGAGAGAATGAATATAAAATTGGGGGAAATGATAATCATGATTAGACTAGATGGTGGGATTATAAGGGTGATTTGTAGGAATCAAATTATTAGTTAATTAACATGGATTAATTAACTAATTAGGATTTAGAAGATATAATAGCTAAAGTTGGGGATTGAATTTATTTTTAGAAGAATAGGATATAATCAAATTTTTATTAATTAATTATAAGGCTAAGGTGATAAAATTAATTAAAAAATTTCATTAATTTTAAAGAGGACTAACATAATTAATATAATTAATTTTACGAAAAAGGCTAAATTAATTA
Organism: Cryptomeria japonica; assembly: GCF_030272615.1. Taxonomy (NCBI): domain Eukaryota; kingdom Viridiplantae; phylum Streptophyta; class Pinopsida; order Cupressales; family Cupressaceae; genus Cryptomeria; species Cryptomeria japonica. The sequence goes on from NC_081407.1 coordinate 10,485,028, forward strand.
AATATTAATTTAATTAATTTTAGATGTCTACATTTTGCCCCTCTTTTACGTGGTGATAAATTTAGTGACAGGTAAAAGATAGGGAAAAGATGCCCCAACGTGAAAACAAAGGTAAGATATGCCCCCTCGAGAAGTTAATAAGAAAATTTAAAATTTTGCCAGAAAATTCTCGAAAAGATGAAAATAGGAGAAAAGGATGGAGAGAATGAGATGTAGTGAACATGAAGAGAAAACATGAAGAAGGGTGGAAAAGGAGTAGAGGGAAGACTACATAAGGGTGAAAGAAGGGCTTATATAGGCCACATGGGGCCCATAAAAGGGTCATTTTCACACCCACAAGTCAACGAGCAACAAAGAGCCCAGAGTGAAGGAGAAAGATGGTACAAATTTCATGTCATGAGAAACATGATGAGAGAGTCCAACTCTTCTAACAACCACCCAATGATGGGCCACCGACACATACCCCTATCCCAACTGTGATTTTAGTAGAATAGCATTAAATAAGGGTATTTAATGAGGTTGAAAGGGGAGTGAGGTGTATATGTCAATCACCTGATTGATGTTTTTGCTTGGGGATTATCATCTGCATGGACAATCCCCGTCTACAGTGGGTATTTAGTTGGTCAAGTATTTGTACACACACAACAATAATGACGACACTTATTGAGAGATGGCATAGTGAGACGTGCTCTTTCCATCTTCTAACTAGAGAGGCATCTATTACCTTTGAGGAAGTGTGGTGTATCCTATAAGTTCTGATTTGTGGGGTCATTCCATAGTATAAGATAGAGGGTGGGGACTACTATCTACATCATACGTGCCAAACATATGACCTTCCTATGGACAATTCATGGATGGTGTTGGACTGGGTTATGAAGCTGCATCAATGAATTCCTCAACTCGTTTTATATATATGCGACCTGACCAATGGTTTGATGATGCCCTAGCTTAATGGGCATGGCTTTTCTATCAAATGGTCAAGATGCTTATATAATATCATGGAGGACAGGGTTTAGTATGCCTGGGGATATGCCATACTTGGGAAATTCTACCTTGATATTCACATGTGTGTCTATCAAGGATACAAGAACCTAGAGACTGGTGGTTGTATAAATGGTCCTGCCAAGTCACTATGTACCAACTCCAATAGTTGTGTAGCTCTCTATGCTTTGCCTTTACCATACTTCTCCTCATGATGCTTACCAAGGATGCATCCTTGGCAAACTCCAGCAGAAAATTGAATAGAAGGCAACCTTGAAACCATGTCCTATTGACTGAGTTGTTGCAAATAATGACAGTTTAAGTGGCCAAACTGTTGATTCCACAAACAACTCACCTCATTTGCATGAGTGAGTAAAACTGTCAAAGGAGAGTCAGGAACAAAGTGAGAAAATCGATATAATCTAGAGTGATGATCTCCATTTCCCACAGTAACAATAGACCCATTATGCATTTCACTGATTACCATTGTATCTGGTGTGAACTCAATTCGCTTGCCAGAACCAGTGTGAGTGATCTTATAAACAGATAAGAGATTAGTTGATAAAGATGGAATACAAAGGACATCCTCAAATGTTCCTTTTCTGACATCAATAGACTGTCTCCCACACACTTCAACAAGAGCGTCATCACCCATTAGTATGGTAGGCATAGAACATGGCTCTAAAAAGGTGAAATCATCTTCTAAAGAAGCCATGTGGTGTGAAGCGTCTGAGTCAATTATCCAAGAATTGGGTTGTGAAGCAACAACAACTACGGCCTTACCCTTTCCTTTCCCCTTACTCTTATTTGTGTCCTTTGAAGATCCTTCAAATGAACTCTATTTGACTGAATCATACACCTTGATATTATTCTTTCAAAAAGATGTGAAAGGTGATCAATTTGTTTCTTTAAACACTTATGTTCATCATGACCAGGCCTCTTACAATAAGAACACTTAACCTTCTCCTTCTTAGGTTGTTCACCTTTTGATGAAGAGGTTTGATTGTCTGCTTTTGAAGCAACAAATTTTTGATCTTTCTTCTTCTCTCCTTGGTTCTTTTGTTTCTTATCTTGCTTCCTAGACCCTTTATGTTCTTTTGTGCCTTGATTTACAACTAAGGCATGTGACTTAGAGAGTTTTATTGTACCCATTTGAACCAATTTGTCATGCTCCCTAGTGAGTTATGCAACAAATTCATCTAGAGAAGGCATTTTGAATGTGGTACCTAGGGCACATTTTGTAGCATATAATGTAGAAACAAACACTGAATAGTGAGGACCAAGCTTAGAAAGAATACTGAAGATTAGTTGCTTATCATCTTTCTTATTTCCATATTGTTCCAACTACAATCTTATAGACTTAAGTTTTGTGAAGAAGTCTTGTATAGTGTCAAAATTGGTTGGATTCAACCCTATGAGTTCTTTCTCCAACTGATTACCTCTTAGCTCATCCTGCTTACCAAAGAGGTTTTCCAAAATGGTCCACACTGCATTGTGTGTAGTGGCAGATTGAGAGACTAGCATACACAAAGTACCAAAAGCTTCATCACATTTATTAAACCATTTAATCTTTTTTGTAGCATCTTAAGGTTTGGTTTCAAGTCCCATAGTAACACGATGATATCCATGTCTTTTCAGATATATTATCATCTTAGGTTTCCATTCAAAATAATTATATGGTGTTAAAAGAGGAACTATAGATGCATCCATGATTGCAGAAAAGAAGATTGCAAAGATTCAAAAAGAGTGCAAGAAAGAAACACCAAGAGACATCCCCTTTCCACTAGTCTCAAAAATCACCCCCCAAATATTACAAGGTTAACACTTTATAATTAGTGCGTTTACAAGGCTTTTTATTAGATTGCAATGCTTTCTAAGGCTCCAATGATCATAAAAAAAAGTTTGATACACATTCATTTGATACAAGATCTTTAAAAAATAGCCTTATAGCTTCTCAATGCATCTCAATACCTTTCCAACAACTATTCATTTTTTAAAAACATAGTTGTGAGGTGAAAGATATGACTTGTTCAAAGACAAAATGCAGCTAATTCAACCTGCAATATCTGATGAAAAAAGGTAGAATATTTCAATGAGACCTACAAGAATGGAAAGTTCTAATTTCCAACTTTCTGTCAAGTATTTGTTTGCAAAAATTCGACAGCCGAGGCCAAAGTTATGCAACTTTTAAGAGAGGTTGTTGAGTTTATTTGCTAGAAAAATGGCTCATACCCTGTTCAAACTCGATTTTTTTAAAAAATATTAATTTTCTAATAACAACATAAAAAACCCAAAAGTTTTTCGATGTTGAGAAGAAAAACCAAAAATCCCTTTTCCTGAAAACAAGAAGAAGTTGGAATTATGAAGCCAAAATGAAAACAACTCCAGTAAAAAATAATTCACTCTAGTTTTTTTACTGTCCTACAAACTTTGATTTTGGTTAAATAAAAGTCAAATTTGACTTTCTCAAGCCTTATGGACACTTTGGAAATGCTGATTAAGCTTCCAATATTACCAAAAAGTTGCAATCACCCAGATCTTACAAGAACACACACACACACAAAACTAGATTTAACTAGAAGCTTGTTTCCTTTAAACTGTTCTGATTCTCCAAGTCCCATGAGAATGCGGGAGAAGAGCATACTTGATTATGAAGAAAAAAATTTAGCTATATAATAGTCTAAAATCTCTCAAATAAATTAAAAAATTAATGAGCTATACTAGACAACATGACTTTGATACCATGTTAGATTCTGTGAGAAACAAGAATCAAGCCAGGATCCGATGTCGGTCGTAGATCACATGCAACTCCAAGCAACAAATGATCGAAGATCAAAACAGTTGAATGAAGATAAATCTAATATGAAAGAAAAAATAGAGACAAAAGAGAATTTTGGAGAAGACTCTCACCAAGCTATTACTGAACTAGTGAAGGTGACAATATAGTGCTTATTATATAGGAAAATAAAAGCATATACATCCAAGATGAGCATTAACTCCCACCCCCATAAAAAGTGGGAGGTTTTACCTTCTACCCCATAAAAGGTGGGAGATTTTTACCTACTTGGTAAATAACAAAACATGTGGCATAATCTCCTTACATAAAAACAAAAAAGGAGTTATGAGAGGTGGCACATAAAGTCGAAAAAGGGCGAGAAACCCAACTACCCTTAACCCTCTTAGGAAATGACAAAATAGTGGTTATGAGAGGTGGCACAACAAGCCAAAAGAGGGTGTGTAACTCAACTACCCATGTTAGGTGAAGAGTTACACATGTAGATGAAGTATTTCACCACGTGTCCTCATAAAAACTACTCCTAATAACCTAAGCTTGCTTAATAATATATGTGTTGGAAAAATAAATACCCCTAACATAAAAAAAAAAAAAAAGCTAAACTAACATTTCATATCCCTATACTAACACATAATTTTTTATTTGTGAGAAAACTAATAGATGCAGGTGTGTGGGTAGTCTTTTTTTGATGCAGTGTGAAAAATGGTGAGAGGTGTTATGGTGGTTGATAGAGGTGTCAAATTTGACACATTGTATAAGTTGGATGCATACACTGTTGAGTGTACTAGTACTTCTATAAAAAGAAAACTTTTGGATACTTTATTGGAAGATGTCAAAGTTTCACCTTCAATAGATGGTCATGGATTTTGGGTACCTACGGGTGCTCTTTCTTCTAAATCAAATTTACCTGTAGAGAATACTATGTTATGGCACCTGAGACATGGCCACATTGAAGAAAATAGTCTACTAACCTTCAAAAATAAAAACCTTATTGAAAGTTTGAATAATTTTAATCTTGATTTTGATTTCTGTGAGCATTGCATTTGAAAGTTTGAATAATTTTAATCTTGATTTTGATTTTTGTGAGCCTTGCATTTATGGAAAACAAAACCGCAGAAGGACATGGGTATATTTTCTAAAGATTAAATCAGAAGTTTTTAATAGATTTAATGAGTTTAAAGCAATAGTTGAGTTAGAGATTAGAAATAAAATAAAATGTTTAAAAGGACTGATAATGGTGGTGAATTATGCTCTCATGATTTTGATAGATTCTATAAATATTGTGGTATTCATAAACAAAAGATAACTCCATATTTTCTATAGCAAAATGGAGTTGCATAAATAATGAACAAGACACTAGTGGAGAAGGCTAGGAGTATGCTGAGTGGTGTTGGTATAGAACAAAAATTTGGGCTGAATTTGTTGCCACTACTTGCTACTTGATTAACATGTCTCCTACATCATCTCTTATTGATAAAATTTTCTATGGAGGCATGGCCAGGTCATAAGCCTTCATTGAGACATCTTAGATTTTTTTGTTACGAGACATATGCACATGTGCCAAATGAGAAGTAAACAAAGTTGGAGAACAAGTTTGTGAAGTGTATCTTCATCAAATGATGTTATGGTGTGAAAGGATACAATCTTGGGGACCCTGTTGTAGAGAAGGTAATACATAGTAGAAGTGTTATTTCTAGAGAAAATAAGCCTCCTGTTACATTGCAACCAGAACAAACTAACAAAGAAGATGTGATTGAATTTCCTTATACACCTAAAAAAGTTGAATTGAGATCCCTAGATAGACAAGAAGTTAAAAAGAGCTCATATAGCTTTGAATCTTCAAAAGGGGATGAAGAATATTCAACTCAACTTGTTCAAAGGTCTACAAGACATAGACAACCACTTGAAAGGTGTTCACGCAATGATTGGAGATCTATGTTTTCTTTGAATACTAACATGGATGAACCTAGGTTTGCAGAAGAGAAATTAGGTATGAATGATATAAAACCTTGGAAGATTTCTATGGATGAAGAAATGGCATCTTTGAAAAAGAATAATACATGGGATTTTGTACAATTACTTGAAGGACAAAATATTATTGGTTATAAATAGGCGGTTAAGAAAAATATTGGTATAGATGGAAGTACAGAGAAGTATAAAGTGAGGCTGGCTACAAAAGGCTAATCTCAAGTTGAGGGTGTTGATTGTGGTGAGATATCTTCTCCTGTTGCAAAAATGATGTCCATTACATTTTTTCTTTCTATTGTTGATACTTATGATTTAGAGGTTGAACAAATGGATGTGAAAAATATTGTCCTTCATGGTGATTTGGAGGAGGATATTTATATGACACAATCAAAGCACTACATGGTAAAAGGTAAAGTAATTTGGTTTGTAAATTGAAGAAATCTCTATATGGCCTTAAATATATTCCTAGGATGTATGTAAAATTTGATACATATATGTTAAGTTTGGGATCCATGTATTTTAAATTAGATCAATGTGTTTATTATAAATCTAATGGTGATCGTTTCATATGCATTGCATTATATGTTGATGATATGTTAATCATTGGTAAAGGGAGAGGTATGATTTTAAAACTAAAGTCTCAGCTTGCTGTTAAATTTGAAATGAAAGATCTTGGTGCAGTTAAACACCTTATTGAGATGGAAATTAGAAGAGGTGAGAGTGCAAAAAGCTATTTCTAGGCCTAAGTAAGTATGCAAATTCAATTTTACAGAGGTTTAACATGCATGATTGTAGATTATGTGTTCCTTTTACAATTGAAATAAAGATATCTATTTTAGATTGTTAGATATCCTAATAAAAAATGGAAGACATGAGTAGAATGCCTTACCAAAGTGCAATTGGAAGTTTGATATACTATGGTTTGCACTAGACAAAACATTGTCCAAGTAGTGGGAGTTCTTTCTAGACACATGTCTAATCCTACTAGATTTTTATTGGGATGTAGTTTTTTAAAGAGTCTTCAGATATTTGAAGGGTATCTTAGAGTATTTGATAAGAGGATAGTCATGGTTATGTAGATTCAGACTGGTCAAGTGTTGTTGGCAGTAAAAGATCCACCAGTTCTTATGTGTTTAATTTACTTAGCAGTTCAATAAGTTGGATGAGTAAGCGATAATGGTTGCTTTGTCCACTACTAAAGTTGAGTTATAACAACTACACATGCTTGTAAAGAATCCATTTGTCTTAATAGAATAATTTCAAATATTGGAATAAAACAAGGTGCAATGACAGTTTATTATGATAGCCAGAGTGCAATTTGCCTAGCTAAGAACCCAACATTTCATGCCAAGACCAAGCAGATTGATGTTCGATGTCATTTTATCATAGATATGATTGAGGATGATAGTTTGAAGTTCGTTAAGGGATAAAATTTGATAAATGTTGCAAATTATTTTATTGTCTATGTGCATAGAGAAGTTATTATGGTGTTTGATGTCTAGGGGTTGCACACACTAGCAGGGATTCAGGGTCAACACCCATGAAAGCCATATTTTATGGATAGTTTAGCATTGTAAATATTGATCATTTATCATTAGGTCATAGATCTAATGGTGGGTATTCTATGTGTTTTTCTTACCTTAGAAGGAAACTCTATTTTATGAGGGCATTGTATTACGACTATGTATTAAGATGTATTTTGAGAGTCATATAGTTGTTGATTTGCCTTTGGATTGTAAGGAAGTTAAGGTTGCAGAACAACTTCCTACACTAATATTGAGAGGAGGGTAATGCAATTTTTTTTTATATATGTACAACAATTAAGCAAAAATTATATAGAAATAACACAATAGCATTCATACTATAACACAATGATTTATGTGGAGAAAACCCTTTCGGGAGAAAAACCCCATACTCCTAAAGTTGCACAATATATTATTCAAAAATCAATAAAAAATTACAATACATTTGTAGAGAAAGCTTCTCACATGATTATCACCAACCAAAGATATGGAGGTAACTCAATAGCTATTAGACTCTTACACACAACCTCCATCTCATGCACCTTATATATAGGAGATACAATACATGAAATTGTCAAGGAGTGTTACAAAACCATGGGCTAAAACCACCCAATAAAGTGGCACCCATATTATCTCCAATCAAATATTTTATATGATGTTTTAAAACACACACCAACAAAGGGACCTCCCTTTTACAGCTCATTCATGTGTCCAAAATGTTTTTACATTTCCCATTTCAAGAGGCCCAACTTTCGGAGGCCATAAATTTTTAACCGGGTGTCTAATTAACAAATCGTTTGAAGTGTTGAAAATCTCACAATGTTCTCTATCAAGATAAAACTAGATATGCTAATTGCAGACACTTTCAAGATATTTTGGAGTCTCTAAGGCCCTCAAATATGACTTTAAAATTTGTGTTCGCAATTGTCAAAAATGAAAACTTTAATATCTTCAAATCTAGACATGATCTTGCAATGAAAATTTATCGGCATGCTTATCTAACCAATTCTAAGTTTTGGAGAAATTTTTAGTCCAATATGTGCTCAAATGAAAACTTACTAAAAATAGTAACTTTATGTATATGAAAGGTTGAGATACCATTTCCTAACATGGATCTTCGTTGGTGATACTCCTATGAGAAGCTTCTGCAAATATATTATAATTTGTGTGAATTTTTGAATAATATATTGGGTGGCTTTTGGAGTGTTGGTTTTTATCCCAAAAGGTTTTCCCCATGTAAATCACCAGGTAGTGCTATGCATGCTATTTATGTTTTTTTGTAAAGTTTATGAAACTATTGTAAAGATTTGTAATTTTTTGCATAACTCTTCTCTCAAGGTTAGTGTAGGAATTTGTTCCACTATCTTAACTTCATACATTCTCTCCAGCACCTATTTGAAATCAAAAAAGTAATTTTGTATGCACAAGTTATGCTCAAAATTATAAAACAGAGAACATCTAGCTTACAGACCCTAAAAATGACTAAAGCAATAAAATCAAGGAACCAAACCTATACCACTACATAGTGTTTAGAGAGATATTTATGTTGATTGTAAGAAGTGAAAAAAGGACAACCTAGGTAAAAGTTATGCCCATTTGAAAAAATGTTCAATTTAGTTATATAGGCAAGTAAGTGGTGGCCCCCAAGTAGAGCCACTGATGACAGTGGCACACCAACGGTACACTAGTGGTCCAGTGGTGGTGCGGGTTGGAGGGTTGACAATAGTTGCACCTAAGGCAAAATTAATTTTTATCTTTGGTGGATTTTTTTTTTGAATTTTAAATCTATAACGCCAATGAATTTTTCTAACCAGGCTGAGACCACCAATAGTGTCGATTGGTGGCTATGAGATTTTGCCAAGATCAAGAGCTCAATGAAAAGTACAAAATAGAGAGACAAAATATAGGACAAGAATAAACTATATTCTCATCTATAGATAAATGATCAAAATAATTGTTACATACAATGAATATGAGCCTGCTTATATAGGCAAGGCTATATGGATATGTGAGAACACAAACATGGCATGTGGCTCAATAAGAAATAATGGTAGGTAGGAATAAGTAGGGGTAGGTAGGAGAAACAATATAATATTCCACATGAGGTGGATCACCCACCAAAGGTGGAATTATCACTCCACAATAAGTGGATATGATAGAGTAGTAACAAGATCACATCATAAAAGGTGGAAATCTCCTACAACACACTATCCCAATGTGGCAAAAACACCCAAGTGTCTCATACCCAAACTACTATGAAATGCATTATCCTAAGTAAACTTAAGTAAGGTGTAATAACATCAAACATGAATAATTAATTACACCAACACCCCCCTTAAGTGCAACTTAGGGAAATGCACTTAAGTCTACAATGCAACTAAGCAATGCAAGATGGGTCCTGACTACGAGGCCATATTAGGTACCCATGTACAAATGCAAATGCATGCAAACCAATGCAATTAAATCTCTCATAAAGCGGGGAAAGAGAGAAAAACCCAATGGGAAAAATCCCTCCCCCATAAGAGAGATAAAAACTATACAAGAGAACTCTCATAGACGTATGTGAAGGACAAACCCCATGTGAGGAAAAAGTCCCCCCCATATGAGAGAAGAAGAGAAGCTAGGTAGCCCCCCCTCAATGTAGAATTTGCACCAATGGTAGAAGCTTGAGAATGAATGAAGAAACTGCTCCATGAACCTCGAAGAAAAATTCCTCCCCTTAGGAAGAAACAAAACCAAAGGTGTATCCATGAAGTCTCCCTAATCATGAAGGGAATATGTAGGAAAAAAACTCATGATGAATGAAGTCTTTGAAAACTGTTCAAGTGTCCCCATGTCGATGCTGAAAGATACCCCCTCCAAAGGTGGTGAACTGCTCCACACTTTTGAAAAAGGCACTCCAAGATCTAGTGGAGATGAATGTAGAACAAGATCCAAAGACTCACATGTCTCCTCTAAGGATAAAGAGACCTCCTCCCACTGTTGTGCATAAGAATCCATAATCATGTTAACCTCAAAAGAATGATCATGTAGAGAATGAACAAGAGGGCCAGAGTGTTCCCTCACAACAATCAAAGAAGGATCATCTCCATCAAAGAGAAGATGAATTTCATCAATGATGTCTCCCAAATCTATAATGTAGGATTCCACAAACAAACCTGCAATTTCTGTCAAGTAATCATCCCATGAAACTGAAGCTTGAAGACAAGATATATCTTGCTACACTGAATCACAAGAAGGCAAAATTGTTGCATCATCTGCATCATCAGGTGCAATAGGTGATGTGATATCAATAGGAGGAGATGAAACACAAGGCTCAAGAATGGGGTCACATGTGAGAATCCCCAAGTTCAAGTACCCAAAGTTCTCCTCAAAATCTGAATCATCACAAGAAGTGTGATCATGTGAAGAATCATCATATGTAAAATCATCCTCATCAACAAAATCTGAAAAGGAGTATAACCGAGATGCATGATCAACCACCCTAGTCACAATGATAGCTCTAGTCTCCAAGTCTCTAATGAAAACTGACTCAGGTGTGAACTCCACAATTCTCTTTGTTTCTCCACGTGTGATTTGACAGATGGAAAGAAGATTGTTTGTCAAGTGGGGTACACACAACACATTACTGAAGGAGTTATCCCCAATGGCAATAGTTCCTTTCCTAATCACATCCATGTATGCATGATTGCCCATCAAAATCTGTGGTATGGTGCAAGGCTCAAATGTAGAAAACATAGACTATGAAGATGCCATATGATGAGAAGTCCCTGAATCTAGAAGCCATATCCTTGAATCATGACTTGTAGTAGCACAAATAGCTTTTCCTTTTCTTGTCCCAAAAGAGAAAGTCTTCCCACTTGTAGAAGCCATGAATGCTTTCCCTTTCCCTTTTGAATGTGAGGAACTGGAAGTTGATGAATCCTCCTTCTTGTAGGCATTAGGAAAATCAATGTTGTGCTTTTTGAGGATGTGTGTGAGCTCATCAATCTTCCTAGAATGGCAACAATGCTCCTCATGACCAACCCTTTTACAATAGGCACATGTAGGTCTCTCCTTCTTTGGTGAATTGTCCTTCTTGGAAGAGGATGAATGTCCCTATTGTGGAGAAGGTGGTGCTTTGTCCTTAGGATTTGATTGCCATTTCTTCTTGTTTGAGTTGTCCTTTCCTTGTTTTCCTTTATTCCCTTGATTTTCCACTAACGCTTGAGACTTAGAAGCCCTAAGAATGCCCATGCTTATCAACTTAGTTTATTCCATCATTAACATTTCGACGAAAGCATCAAATGTAGGCATTGTGTAGCTTGAACCTATTTTCATCCTATGGGTTTGGAAACTAGAAACAAATGTTGCATATCCTTCTATAAATTTGCCCATCAAATTGAAGATCAATTGAGTATCCTTCTTATCAATGCTACAATCCTTGAGCTGTTCCCTCAACTCTTTTGCCTTAGTGACATAATCTTGTATAGTATCAAATTTCTTGGGATCTAACATGGTGAGTTCACTATCAATTTGATATCACCTAATCTCATCAACTTGACCATACAAGTCTTGAAACTTTTGCCAAGCATCCTTAATTAAGGTACATTTCTCAATATGAAAGATGAGATCCTTTGATACATACTTTCTTGAGGTACCAATTTTCATGATGTTTTTAGTGATCCAATCCAAGTGAGAAACAAGATCAACCTTAGGATTAGTGGGAGCAACAATAGTTCCATCAATATAATGAGTTAGTCCTTTTTCCATAAGTTTATTCCATGCATCAATTTTCCAAGTAGAATAATTATGAGGAGTTAAGAGAGGAAACTTAGGAGAACCCATAACAACAAATGGAAAGAATAGAAGAGCACAAAAGCACAAGAGACACCCCCCCAAATTCAATCAATCATAGTACCCCCCCCCCAAAAAAAAAAAAAAAAAAAAAAAAAATAATGATTTTGGCACTTTATATGTAGTGCGTGCACAATAGGTCACTTCTAAAAAATGGCAAGGTATACTTCTGATTTTGTTTTAAAACTTCTCCAATAGGCTAAGAACTACAATGCAAAAGACCAAAAAGAAAGATCTATGCAATACAAGTGCCAAATTGGCCAAAAAATGACCATATGTTGAAAGTAAGATTTCTACTCAAAATCAATGCAAAATGATAGCTGATTGTGAAATTAGACAAAAAATTATGCACTTTCAAAAAAAATGGCACATGAAAAGGAGTTCGTATGAGCCCAAACGGAGTCCTGGAAGTTGCAAAAACTAGGATTGGACAAGTACAATCACTAAAAATTGATATTTATGAAATATCTATCCATCAAAATCATAAAATAATGCCACCACAATAAAGTACACCCAAAATTATCCCATTTCAAAAAAACTTGCACCAAAAAAGGAGCAAAAATGAGCAAGATATGACCATTTGAAGTTGAATTGCAAAATCAAAAAGCTCAACGGGAGGGGCTTGCCAAATTTTCAAAAAAATGACGATGTCATCATTTCACGGGAATAAATTTGATGACCGTATGGCCTTCGCCAAAACTTTGCCTCCCTGCCCATGTGGCGTCCGTATAGTACGAACGTGTTGACGTGGACAAATCACATAATGACATGTGTCCTACAGAAGATGATGTGGTAGTGTACAGAGCTGATGTGGCTGTTGACAAGTCAAATGAGTTGGCTCGATGACTGGGCTCCACATGTCTAATGATAGGTGGATGCGTGGCACTGACCGTTCAAATCGCTGATGTGGGCGATTGTCCCGATGCCACGTGGCATTGACAGAGCACGAGGTTGCTTGCCGCTAGTTGTGAAGCTGTTGTTGTCGGTAGGAAGGGAGTTGGGAGGGTAGAACGGTCGGCCTACAGTGCTGACTATGGAAATCTCTCATGTGGGTGACTGTCCAGGTGCCACGTGGCACTGACGGAGCACGGGGTTGGTTGTCGCCGGTTGTGAAGTAGCTGTCGTCGACATGATCTCGACATGAATAATTAATTACACCAACAATGGCTGAGAGTGGCTGGTTGGGGTCATTGTCCTGATAGCAATATTATTGTTATTGGTTGACAGTACGACCGTGTCAGGGTATAGGGCGGGGGATATGTGAACCTCAACCCCCAAATATTTTTTTTTAATATTTAAATAATTTTTTTTAGGCCACAAAGTTGTGAATTTTTTATTTTTCTAAAAGAGTTTTTAAAAGTCAATAGGGAATAAAATTGTAGAGATTTTAAAAATATTATTTTTTTGATGCCTTCTATAGGACATATGATTGTATAGGTCAAATTTATGTCAATCTTCATCTATTGAGCCTCCTAGATCCAATGGTGAGGTATGTTTTGGTCGAAGGGGTCATTTGTATAATCTCCCTACAAATTTTTTTTATGGTGAACACCTAAAAGAAACCCATTTTTCAAAAAAGATTCATAAACCCAAATCTACAAAAAATGATCACAAATCTGCAACCCCACAACCCCAAATTTTTGAATAACAACTTGCACAAAATCCTTATACCTTGCCATGTATTCATTCTTTCATGCAATCCCTAGTTTCAAATTGATAATAGATTCACTCCAACAAAGGTTATACAACCACAACCATGGCTTTGATACCAAATGAAAGGAAACTTATTGTAACCATGGAATGACAATTTCCACATAACCCGAAAGATAAATCTATGCAAACAAGTATTCAAAATCCATGTGCAAAAGAATAGACAACATACGTGTAGACACCTAAAATTGGCTCGCACCTGCAAATGCTAATTTCACTAATTATTCTTCCTTGTTAATTAAATAATGTTCCTCTAATATTAATTAAATAATCTTATTATTTAATTAATTAACCCTCCTCGTTTACTTTAATTAAATAATCTATTATTTTATTTTATCAAATATTTCTCGTAATTAAATGAATATTTCAAATAATTTAATTAGCTAATAATGTCTTTTCGATTAAATAAATTTTCCAATTTATTTAATTTCATTTCCTTCACACTTCAATTTAATTTTATCTCTTGCTCCTTTCATTTAATTTTATTTCTCTCACATTTCAATTTAATTTCATTTCTCACATTTTCAAAAACCAAATTTCTTCAAATTCAATGAAATGCTAAATTCATCCATTTTCCTACAACAAATGCCTAATTGCCATTGACTCTCGGTTCTATTGATGACTTGTCAGTTGACTTGTCAATCACTTTTTATAACTGGTTAGTCAGTCCACCATTTTTGAAATCACTTTCCGCTAAGTAAGTCAATCAACTATGTTAACTTATCAATCAATCCAATTACATGAGTAATCGGCTCCCAACTATCTTGTCTCGTTGATTCTCCACTATTGATCTTTTTGTTGTCAAATCAATCTTGATCATTAATTTCAATCTCAAAAATTTATAAAATTAGCATAATTTTCAATCATTATCAATCACATTCTTTGAATTCTTGTGATCACTTTGTAGGTATTTTACAACTCTAAGAGCTTCTACCACTATATGCAACAAGGACATGAAGAGAAATGGAATCCACTTGCTTGAATTCAACCCTTGGCTTGCATTATTGTTTTTTTTTAATCAGTAATATTGATATTTTAATAATGATAATTCAAAATAGGATTACAAAGCTAATAATATCAAATTGAAATTGGTCTCTATGAGAGTAAAATTATAGAGCCGAACAAAAAAACCCCTACCCTAACCACCAAACCTCCATTATCAACAACCTATAGATTGACATTACTTGCCAAAGATAACTACCTCCTTAAATGTATACCCAAAACATCTCGGAACCTCAAAAATAAATCGGCCTCTCTGTAGAATAGAGAACCAAATTCGAAAGAAAACCCCATAGAGAACTTCAAAATTAAAACATGAGCATTACTTCAGTATTAACCATCTATAGACCAAACCTAATCACCTTTAACATCTACAGACTCCAGATAAAGCCATTACAAACTTTCATAAAATACTCGGCCGAACCACTATCATAGCCGCGTTACATTATATATGCAGGAAAACTAACCCAAAAGCTAAAATTGTTCAAACAAAACAATTTACACAAGAAATTGGGGACCAATTTGTAGAGCCAAAGACCAGCCGCCCACATTCCTTCCTCGTTCATTGCACTCAATCTCTTTTTTCTCGTCGCCTCCTCCTTCGTCCTTCTCCATCACCACCACCCAAATTACCCGCCGATACCACCACTTTGCCGCCCAATGCTTCCCTTTGTCGGAGGAGGTCCTTCAAAGAATCCCATGCAATCAAAGCCTTAGGGCGACGCCCGTCTTTGTTGAAGCTCATTGGCCATCGCATGAAAGGAACAATTTCATGCAACTCTACCATCTCTGGGTCCTTGAAGCCTTCACTGACATTAAACCCCACACCAGGTATAGCCCATTCCAGTACCGAATCCAGTCCACAAGCCATTCATCATCAAGAATTAACATCACCACCCGCAGAACATTATTTGTAAAGTCACTTAATTCAAAAACCCGTGCAACCACCATGGTGACCACATCCATGTTCGAACAAAATCTATATTTCGCCGCCAGAAAAAACCCCTCAAAACAACATCTCCATCAAATGGATGAATTCATCATCCTTAATCTTGAAAAGTTGTTTCATTTGCAGCGACAAAACTAAACCAAAAAATGCAACTTGTGGTTTGTTAGTGTATAAAGGAAAGTTTGCTTCCATGATATCTCCACCACCTCAAATTGTTACAAACAGGTTTGAGAATGACACGATTACATCCTGTCGCCAATATAATGCCCTCCACACAAGCGACGTTCCATCAGGGTATAATTTCCCTTACTAACTCATTAATGTCATACTCATAAAATCAAAAGCCACCTTAAATTTCATCAAATGAAATGATACGCAAATATTCTATGCGTACTTCCCCAACCTTTCAAATCCCACCGCCCACTTTGCCAATGTGTCAACAACATCATTTGCCGATCGCCGAACATGACCAACACGATAATGTCGTACTAGAGCCTGTTCATTTTGGATTGTTGAGATCATCTTATTCAAGTACCATGCTTTACACCCACTTGCTATTATTGCATTAATGATGATTAGAGAATCACCTTCCAAATGAAATTCAGAGAAGCCCAAACTCTTTGCACACCGGATTGCGGTTAAAGCCACCATTGCCTCCGCTATGTTATTCATCCCATCCTCGATCCATTTGGTTCCAAAATCCAAAATATTACCTTGCCAATCCTGAGCCACAAAGCCAATACCCGACGGTCTCGGATTAACTTTAGAGGCTCCATCAAAATTTATCTTTACCCATCTCTCTTCTAGCTTACACCATCCTACCTTAATCAATTTATCAACACTTGGATTCACTCATTGTTGCCCATTCACAGGCCTCAATTTGATGCCCGACCATGCCCTCTATATTTTCTTATCCAATGCAGACATAACAACATTAGGACGCATCTTCTGAGAAGCTGCCACTCCAACAATTTCTTCAATTAAGTGATTGACTCAAAAACAAAGTCTCTCTAAAGATTTTTGTTTCTCTTGAAAAAATCTTCTATTACATTCTTTCCAAATTTCCTAGATCACTGATGATGGGAAAACATCCCAAACAAAAGATAAAAGCAAGAAATTATGCACCTTTGGCCACCCCCAAAAAAGTTGTTTTAAATTTTTTGGGAAGGGATGTTGCCATTCCATCTTTACTTCTAATCATTGACCAACAGTGAGTGACAACTTCACAATGTAACAACAAATGATCCATATTTTCTTCATGCTGACCACACATAATACACTACGTCGGTCCCACAAAGCCCAGTCTTTCCCTCCGTTCAACTATCAAAATCCTACGTCTAATAGCAAGCCAGACAAAAGTACCAACTTTGGGAAGACAAGCATTACTCCAACATAATCTCAATGGCCAATCCTCTCTTTCATTCCTATTGTCCGGAAGCTGATAGCCAATCTTAATTGCATATTCCCCACTCTCTGAACCACACCACACAACCTTATCTCACTCTGTCGTCAACAAAATTTTCCTTCTCCCGCAAAAATCCAATATTCTTTCTTTTTGGTCTGGAGTGAGGTTTTCTCCTTCCAATGATCTCCATTTCCATTCCTATCCCAAATTACCCTAACCCAATTCCAAATAATCTCTAACTCTACTTCCCCATCTCTGGTAGAACAAGAGCTTCAAATCAACCAAATCCTCTCTACCACTCAAAGCTTCCAGACCATCCCATTAATCATCCCAGAATTTGGTTGTTGTCCCATCCCCTATACTCCAAGAAATATGGACTGTAATTAATCCTCTGTAGGAGAGAATGAAATTCCATGTTGCTGACCCCTTCATTGGATTACGAATAATAAAGATTCGATGATCCTCATTCAAATCCAGATACTTTGATCTCAAGATCTTTACCCATAGTTTCTTCGGTTTTGAATACATACTCCACACGAGTTTCACTCCCATTGCTTCATTCATGATCTACCAATCCCTCAAACCTGCACCACCCTCCTTCTTTGCTTTACAGATTCTATCCCATGCCAATAAGGGGATCTTGTCTTGTTCTCTAACCCCATTCTAGAAGAACTTCCTCATTTTTTGACTAATCACCTTAACCACCTTAAGGTAGAATCTTCAAACACATTGAAAAAAATAGAATTGCAAAAATTATAGTTTTAAGCATTAAAATTATGCCAGCTGAAGAAAGCCATCTACTTTTCCATCCATCCATCATTTTTAAACAAACATCCACCAATTCTTTCCACAAAATCAATTTTCAAACTCCACCAAATAAAGGGGTTCCCAAATATTTCCTAGGAAGAGTTCCCGCCTTCATTCCTAAAATTCTCCCAATCTCCTTTTATTTTTGAAGAGGTGTATTGAAGAAAAAGATTTCAGACTTTCTCCAATTCACACATTGACCTAAAGCCCAACTGTACATATCAATTATGGTCCTCATCACTCTGGCCTCCCTAAAGAATGATTCTTCCATCAATAGCATATCATCAGTAAATTGAAGGTGTGACATTGGCTCAACACTCTGGGCCACTTTAACTCCCTTCCAAGCCGCATCCCTTTTTCTTTTCCTTACCAATCGCCCAAGCACTTTCGCCATAGTTATAAACAAAAAAAGGGACAATAGATTTGATGGTATGATGAAAGAATAAGTATCCAGTCAACTACTGAGAGAGGGGAGGGTGAATCAGTAGATAGAAAAACTAATAATAAACTTCACCAATCAATCTCTCAAAGTAAACTTAGAATGATAACTCTATCAAGATAAAAACTCATAAGATAAGTCGATTGTCTGTTACAACAAATTAACAGTAAACAACTTCTTCATATCTCAATGCTTTCGGTTATCATGACTTATCAAAAATAGTTAAGTAGTTAAGTAAATCAACCATGAAAACATAACCACACAAAAATTCACCACTTGACACAAATATTTTGACATGGAAACCCAAATAGGTAAAAACCATGGTGAGATGAGACTCACAAGATAACTATCTAAACTCTTCTGAAGTTCGCCCTATTAGGAGCCTAGCCTGTTAAAGCTTTACAAAAAGTCCTGTTAAGAATTGATCCTGTTAGGAATCACCTGGTTAAGGGATTGACTACAAATTCCTTGTTAGAAGCAATACCCTATAAGGAGTAACCTCGGTAGAGGATTTGAAAATCCAATCTAATGGACCACCTTGTTAGAGGATTTGAATAGCACCAAGCTTGTTAGAGCTTACCCGGTTAGGGGATTTCAATTCTATTGTAATTGTTAGAAAACAACATGAGTTTGTTGATCTGTCTGAATATCACTACACTTGCTTGATTAGATCCATTTCATGCTCCTATCTGCCTTTACTCAAACTGTAGATACATCATCCAGTTCAGCAACCACACACTCAACTGAACTGTGTCTATCTCTTTGCCAACTCTCTAAAATAAACAACTTCATCAACCTTAAATAAAAATCAATTAGGTCGGTAACACAACAAAAACCTAACTCTCATCGAGATTACAAACAAATTCGGTTCAAGTATGACCGTTGGATTGCATAGCAATCTTTGCACATCAATCAAGAAAACCTTGATCGCTCCTTGATCACCGCTTCATTGAACTTAGTAACTCATCATGCGCTTTGCATTAGATGCAATACATTTGCTCATTCCCTAGACAAAACCTGTCATAACAACTCACCAATATCTCTTGGAATTGTCTTCATACAATAATCATGTGTGTCATCATCATTACCTCTCATCATCAAATCATAAACCAATATAACCAATTCACCAAACTTAATCGGTTAGGGTTTATTAAAAACAATAGGTAGGGTTTACTGGTTACAACAATAGATAAGGTTTACACCGGTTATCGGTTCACTCCACAAATTCTTCCTACCGGTTATAGTAACAATCTTATAACAAATATCAACAATATCATTACCGGTTTAATTGACATCAATTACAACATAACATATAATTAATGCAATCTTAATGCAAATGCCAACTAGATCCACTTGTCTAATCCCTTTCCCTGATTAAAAAAAAACCTAAGGGCTCCCATTCACTAAAATTGATATTCTAGGGGAATTTATGTAGCTATTTATCCACTTAATCCATTCACTGCAAAAACCAAAAGAAGAAAGGACCTTCAGAAGAAAACTTCAATTTACCAATTCATCATAGGCCTTCCTGATATCTAGCTTCACCAACATCTGATCTGTGTGTGCTCTTTGAATTGAATGTATTGTTTCATGTGCCACAATAATTCCTTCCATAATTGATCTCTGTGGAGAAAAAACATTCTTCTCTTCAGAAATAATATAAGGCACTACCTTTTTAAACCTGTTAGCCATGACCTTGGTTATGATCTTATACAAACTGTTGCACAGTGAAATTGATCTAAAATCTTCAAAAGGAACAAATTTTCTCCTTCTTTGGTATAAGTGCAATGAATGTATTGTTCAATTTCTTTAGGATAAACCTGTCATTATGTGATTCCTCCACCACTTCCCAGATATCCTTAGCAAAAATGTCCCAAAATTTCTGAAAAAAGGGCTGGAAAACCATCCGGGCCTGGAGATTTCTCCCCACCCATTGAAAACCATGTTGATCTAACTTCTTCCATAGAGACATGTTCCATCAACATTTTATTCTACTCCTTTGAGACACATCTTGGGATAACTGTTAAGACTTCATCATCCACCCCATCCATACTCTCTGACTCCTTGAGAAGATTGGAGAAATAGTCCACAACTTTGTTATTAATCTCCTTAGGATCTACCAAAACCTTGCCCCCCTGGCTAGTTATGGAGAAAATTTTATTGAGATTTGCGAGCTTTGACCGAATTGTGAAAGAATTTTGTATTATGGTCCCCTTCCTTGAGCCACATTTCTCTGGATTTTTGTCTCCAGAAGGGTTCTTCCCTTGCAAGAATCTCAATATACTCCTTTTTAAGCCCCTTTTCTTCTTCGAACTCATTCTCAGTCATACCAAACTCTATTACTCTATCATGAAGAGTTTCCAATTCCTTTTCAACTCTATCCCTTTCTGAAAAATATTCTTGAAAGTTTCATGATTCCACTTTTTGAGATTCTCCTTGACAAACTGAAGCTTCTTGAATAAAATAAATGCTTTTTTTCCTAGACCAAGAAGGGGAATGACACCACCAACTGTCAATGAGATCCCTGAAACCTTCATGCCTTAACCACATTTTCTCAAACTTTAATGGGTATCTTATTGGATTCGCATCCTCCTATACAATAACACTGATAGGATAATGATTAGACCTCAAAAAGGGGAGAATCTCAGCCTCCAAAATCCAGTTACGTTTAGACCAATCACTTGCCAGAAAAAACCTGTCGAAATGTTTTGCAATATTCAAAAAACCACTTCTTCTATTAGTCCAAATGAATTCACCTATTCTGAAACCAATTTCCATTAACCCATTGTTAACCTCAAAGTCATTAAAATCTCATTGAGTCTGCCTTGCCCAACCAAGTCCTCCAAGCTTATCTGATGGATGAAGTATAGCATTAAAATCACCAGTACACACAAATCCTCATGTAAAGACTAAAATCCTTCTTTTCTACAACAACTTCTGCATAAATGAAATGCCCAATCTTATTCCCAACCAGCTTCAACATTTCTAGGTGCTTATACTCACTCGACAAGTTGTGTAACCTGAGCCAAACAAGAATCTCTTCCACATTTTCCACTAGAGGATCAAAGTTCGGAGTCCAATCTTTGATAAAAAAACCCCCATTCCACCATAATGTATGACTCTCCCTTCAAAATCATTTGTTTCTCCTTCGTTGTTTTACAAATGATGAGGTAAAATCCATTTGGTAGCATATTTATCATGAAATCTTTACCCCAATTCTCATTACACCATTTTATTACGCTAATATACGTCGACCACTCCCCCGACCACTTCATGAAAAAATATTTTTCGGTCATAGAACTAACTGCCTCTTTCCACTCCATATTCTCTATATGAACTGAAAGGGAACAAGTTTGTGCCTTCGAGAAGCTTACCTTTCTGTTCGCATCTTGATTCTTCACTCTCCATAATTTCTTTTCAATATCCTTGAAGGTCTTCGGATTTTTCTTCTCCAAGTTGTGTCTCTGAATCTATGAGGACTCAACCCTAGCTCCATTTTGATCTTTGAAAAAAAAAATCAGGGTTCTCTTAGAAAATCTAAGGGAATAATCCTCCCAAACCCTAGCAGGAGGACACCATGCTCTATGTTGATACTGTTTACCATTCCAACATTGTTGTTGCATACCATGCCCCTGTAGGTTTCTCTAAAACCCTAGCCAACCATCGTCCATGGCTCCAACCAATAGAAAGTATTTTCGTTATTTGGTGTGTGGGTTTTTCACCCGCAAGGGTTTTCCCACGTGAAAATTTGGTGTTAACTCCGTGTTTGTGAATCTTGTTTTGTTCTTTGGTTTGCATTATTGTTAATTTGCACTTTGTGTTGAATTTTTTAGCATGCTTCAATATTTTATGGTTGGAGTTTAGTAATGGATCTTAGTTCGTTGTTTCTTATTTGGTCTAATGCATTGTTTGCCCCAAATTTCCAGTCATTACAATACCATCAAAAGATAACACAAGATACACCTTGGTAAAACCCTCACGAGGGAAGAACCTAGCCTCCAAAATCATCCATCTTCAATGTATTATTCAATAATAAACACTACAATACATCTTTAGAGCCTCCATGAAAACCTCTAAAACATCAAGCCTCTCCACTACATCCTCTGTGTGTTTAAGCATGAATCCACTAATCTGATGCCATGCTTCACACATGTGCTCTTTAGAAGAAGACTCAAAACCCCAACTAGCCAAACTTAGACAAATACCCTTGTGTTTTCTTTTATAGAAACACGCTCCCACAAACTCACTAATTGGTATTAAATAAAAGCATGTGACTAAAATCATGAAATTAAAAAATCATGAATGCCTTATTTAATATTAGGTACTAAGTTTTCACTTTCTTGATATTTTTCAATATTAAATTAGATACATTTTCCCAATGTGAGACCCCACATTAAATATATTTCCCAATGTTACATACAAAACATAAAGTGGCCCCAAGAATGTTAACTCTTAGTGATGCATGTACTTCTAAGTCCCCCTAGGTGCACACCACACATACTAATAAATTAAACATTATAAATATTATGTCAGTTGTACAAGACCTAATTCCTATCATAATCCACCTCAAGAATCCAACATCCCTCCTCCACTTCATGATCTCCTTCCATCTCAAAGTCACATCATCCCTAGATCCAACCTATCCATGAACCTCCACCTATCAAATGGGAGGAGTGGAGTTGGTGAGACGTATATAATGCAATTCATTGTTGGAAGCCCCCCGAACCCACCCACAATGGGGGTTTCCTCCTATC
Organism: Cryptomeria japonica; assembly: GCF_030272615.1. Lineage (NCBI taxonomy): Eukaryota > Viridiplantae > Streptophyta > Pinopsida > Cupressales > Cupressaceae > Cryptomeria > Cryptomeria japonica. The sequence goes on from NC_081407.1 coordinate 10,508,193, forward strand.
TTTCTTTATGTAGGCCTTGGGTTCACAAGTTTGTTCTGAACCTGCATCATACCAAATCCTACCAATCGTCAGCTCTGTCAAACACATTTTTTCATGTTTGGAGGCTCTACTAGTCCCCTTAAAATAGTAGGGAAAATCCTACATTTGTCAGTCATGTCGGAAGGAAAGATGGTGCATTTCGGGCCTTCGCCCTTGGTTTATATATATACCTGAAAGGCATACATGCATGGTGAAGGAAGGCACCGGACATGAACACACACACACACACACACACACACACACACACACACACACACACACACACACACACACACATATATATATATATGCTTTCTCTATGGCGCGTTAGAGAGAGTTAGGGTAGGGTGATATCTATCGGTGGGGCCTCCTACCTAGCAGCTATAAACTTGCCCCTACAATCGAGATACCTCTGGATGCATGCAGGTTAATTAATAAGCTTTCTAGCCCCCCTCCAATTATATATATATATATACACACACACGCACGCACACACACACACACACACATACATACATATATATGTATACATATACATATACATATATATGCATATATGTATGTATATATATACATACATAAATATATATGTACATATATATGTATGTATGTATGTATATATATACATACATGCATATATATATATGTATGTATATATATGTGTGTGTGTATATATATATATATGTATGTATGTATATGTATGTATATACATACATATATATACATATATGTATGTATATATATGTGTGTGTGTATATATATATATATGTATGTATGTATATGTATGTATATATATACATATATATACATATATGTATACATAGATATATATATATATATATACATACATACATATATATATGTATACATGTATACATATACATATACATATACATATACATATACATATGTATATGTATACATGTATACATATATACATGTATACATACATATATATATATATGTGTGTGTGTATGTGTATGTATATGTATACATATATATGTATGTATGTATATATATGTATGTATGTATGTATGTATGTGTGTGTGTGTATGTATGTATGTATGTATGTATGTATGTATGTATGTATGTATGTATGTGTGTATGTATATAAGGCGACACATGATTTTGGTGACGATTTATTTATTGTTGTACTTATGATGGACATTTTATTACTGACTATGGTACATTTGATGGTGGATGCATGATGATGCATGCGTATATTGATGTGATAATGTCGTTGACATGTTTGTGATGCAGGGTGGATTTATTTATGCATGATGCTTATGATTTATGCATTGCTATTATGAGATGTATGTGTTGTGATTTGATGTATGAGATGTTCCTAACATATTGTGAATGCAAGATGGATGAGATATATATGCATATGTATATGATGTTTATGTGATGTGTGTGCTATCGATGATATGAATCTGTACAATGATGTTTAATCTATTGTGTATGTAGGGGTAGACTATGGATGGATGCCTATATGATGTATTGATTATTTACCAAATATGGATGATAAATGGTTTATGATGCGATATGCAAGAATGTTTATGATATGGAATGATGGCTATAGTATAAATGAAATGGTTATAATATAATGTTATGAAATATGATGGAATGCAATGATTACGACTAGTTACAATAAGATGTAAAATGAAAGGTTATGATAATGAAATGATAATAATGCATTATGAAATGACATGAGTGTAATGATATGTAATAAAATGAACCCTATAGATAGCTAATACATGCAATGAAAATGAATTCTAAAATGAGAATGTAAATGTGTTCTAAAATAATTATGAGATACAAGAAAATGAAATGATGATGCAAGTGAACATGAAATGAAATGAAGCTTATAATGATAAAAATAAAATTGAATCTTATAATGATAATGCAAATGAACCTAAGAATAAATGCAAATTATTAAATGCTAAAATGGATAGGTGCACATTAAGTGATTATCTAAATGGAAGTGGATAAATGATTTGTGATGTGCCAATCAAAACACAATGAAATATATGGGATAGAAGAGAAGGGGAAAGGGTGAATAAATTGAAGTCTCCAAGAAAGATGGATGATAAGTGAGGTGAATGGATGGATGGGATCTTTTTTGTGTAAATGTGGAGAGAAAACCTAGTTTTGATATTGCCATGGACTATCTACACCACTAACTATAAAAGTTAGGATGTTGTAAATACCCGAGGCATGGACTAGACTCTCAAACAATAGGTTAAATATAAATACACATAGGTTCGCAAACACTAATGAAGGTGTAAGTGCGAGACTATTGGATAGTATAAGAGAAACCATCAAACACACCATACCTCAAAAAGATGCCCCAATGTACACGAACTCGAGACATACCAAGATATTGAGTGATCAAGGAAATCCTGAATAGATATAGATGTAGGGCACAAAAAATCAAAATCTAAGCGAAAAGACCAATCGTGCGAACAAAATACACATGACCAACTAACATCTCTTGCTAAGAGTAGGACGTGGATCTAGATAAACTACTAGACATGGGAAGGAAGCATCCCTTTGGGCAAAGGTAATGGATATGACTAAAAAGGGTGGTAAAATGACTAGATGGATGTGAAAGGTATGTAGATAAGAACATTGTTGCTTATATTTGAGTAGCACAATATGGATGGGTGTTTGGTTGACACACAAGTCAAGAAAATCTCATATTGATGGGAAAAGCTCGCGATACTGGGAGAAAGCTCAGTGTCATGGGATAAAAGCTCAGTGTGAATAGGATGATCCTTATTAACGATTTTCGAATCTAGCTCATCATCTCAATGAGAGGGAGGTGAGGTGGGATCTATAAAGGGGGCTAGTGGTGGAAGCAAGCAGGACAAAGAGTGCCTACACAAATAGGAAAAAGGGGATGATAGGTTCAATATGAGTGAATGGTGAATTAATGGCTTACATTACTAAAGAAAGGTGGATGTAGGAGATGGTTGTGGTGGGATGAGCATCCGAAGAGATAGTGGATCTGACTTATTTACCTTGACACCTACGAACAGGTTTTCACCAAGGTACTTACTCATAGTGCCACAGAGTGGTTTTCACTGATGGACGAAATGATTTTTCTTTACTTTTTGCATTTTTCAAATAAAAAATTGTATTTTTTATGATTTTTTTATTTTTTTTATATTTTCTGGATTTTTAAAAATTGGGACTCTGAAGATCAAGCATCTGATTTCTTTGGATGTAGGATGTTCATGGGCTCATCCAAGGGTTCTCCTTTAAGTGTAGACAACTGATAAGCACCAAACCCATATTTTGCAGTGATGACATGAGGGCCAAGCTAATTAGACTCAAATTTTCCTTTCTTTTCTTGGTCCTAAATATTTCTCTGATTTTCCATAAGAACAAGGTCACCCATGTCAAATTCATGAGTCTTGACTTTCTTGTTGTAGCTAAGTCAGAGGTGATTCTAATAAACTCAAAGACAATCTAAGGCCTTAAGATGTCATTCATCTAACAATTAAAGCTCTTGTAATTTAGCCACTTTGTATTCCTTGTCAAGGAGGATGTTCTATTGCAACAATCAAAGTGAGGGGATCTCGATCTCATGGGGGAGTATGGATTCAAAACCGAAGAATAGGGAATATGGGGTGGCACTTGCGAGCATTCAAATGCTTGTTCAGTAAGCCTAAAGATTAGGGTTGAGTTGCAAGTGCTAATCACGATTAGCTTCATTGACTATTTTCTTAAGAATTTTGATAAGAGTTGTTCGAAGCCTTAGATTGACCATTACCTTATGAGTCATATGGAGAGGAGAAGCAATGCCAAATGGTGAATTCCTAGCATAGTTCTTTGACATTTTGATTCTTGAAGGGTCTATCATTGTCTATAATTATTACCTTAGGGATTCCATAGCAAGATATTATGTAGTTCACTATAAATTTAGCAATTTGTTTACTAGTGGTGAAGGTGAGCGGTATGGCTTCCACCCTCTTGGTGAAGTATTATGTGGTAGTAATTATGAATTTGTGGCCATTGGATGAAGTGGGATGAATTTTACTAATGAGATCGAGCCCCCACTGTGAGAAGGGATAGGTTATAATGAATGGCTATAGATCCTGAGATAATGCATGTATCTTATCACCATGTTTCTTACAAGGCACACATTTCTTGACATAGTGATATTCATCTTGTTCCATTGTGGGCAAGTAGATTCTAATGTGCAAGAGCTTCTTAGCCAGAGTGAGGCCACTTGAGCATGCCCCATAGATACCTTCGTGTACCTTGCGTAATTCTCATTCAACCTCCTCTTTGCCAAAACACCTTAGGAGGGTTCCATCAAAGTGCCTACGAAATAGGGTATCTCCAAGGATAGTGTAATGGGTGGAGTGATGAAATAAATTCTACTATTGGGTTTTAGTAAGGTGAGGGGGATGGTATTGTTGTGGAGGTAGGTGTAGGTTTCTTGATTCTAGGGGAGTTGGGACCAACAAGGACACACACTATTTTAGACTTAGGGACATCATATGCTGAGACTAAAAAATGCTCAACCAAGAATTCACACTTTTGACTATTTTTCAGCATTTGTAAGAGGGAACCGATAATAGCCATGGCATTTGTAGCTTTGTTGTTTGTCTGCGGGATCTACTCAAACTATATAGAATTCAAGTGATGCTTAAATTCCTCTACCATACGGTGATAAGGGAGCAACTTGTCATCTTTCATTTGGTACTCATCATTGACTTGCTTAATGGCAAGTTGGGAGTCTCCATAGACATGCAAGACAATGATCTTTCATTGGATAGCCAGGCGAAGACCAATATTGAAAGCTTCATAAACCATGATATTGTTTTCGAATGTAAAGGCTATCTTGTAATACTTGGGTATACAATCTCCTTGAGGGGTGATCAATGGAATGTCCATTCTTGATCCATGTTGTGTGTAAGAACCATCAAAGGTGAGTGCCATGATAGAGTCATTTGACAATTTTACAATGAGGGAATGATCTCCTTATAGAGGGGCATCGACTAGGTGATCAACAATCACTTGTCCTTTGATTTCTTTTTGGCCCACATACTCAATCAAAATCACTTAGCAACATAACCCACTTCGCAGTATGTCCTGTAAGAGAGGCCCTTGATAGTAGGTATTTGAGGGGATCAATTTTTGCAATGAGCTTGGTCTTATGATTGAGCATGTAGAGTTGAAGCTTTTGAGTACTAAAAAAAACCACAAGGCATGCTCATTCAATTGGAGTGTAGTTAAGCTCATAACCTACAAGAGTGCAGATGTGGTAGATGGTGCACTCTTTGCCTTTATCATCAATTTGTGCTAGTAATGCCCCCAGGGCCATTGGAACAATGAAAATGTATAAAAGTGGTTTTCCCATAATAGGAGGCATTAATACTAGAGGGAGTGCCAAAGATTCTTTAAGTTTGTCAAAAATTTTCTAGCATAAGAAATACCAGTGAAACTTGGTGTCCTTCCACATGATATGAGCAAATGGATGGCACTTATCTACAAGTTGTGCGATGAACCATCAAATGGACTGATGTTTACCTTGTAGACTATGAATCTGCTTGAGAGTTTTCGATGGTAGCATATCCATGATTGCTTTTAACTTGGCTGGATCCACTTCGATTCCTCTATGTGACATAATGAAGCCCAAACTTTTTCCACAAGTGTCTCTGTTGTCACAAAAGTTTGTACCCTTGTTGAACACTCGTGCTCAACAACCTTGTGAAACATGGAAACAACCTCCAAGTGTGGGACCTTGTGCAATGTGAGGTTGAATCTCTAAAGAAGGCCAACTTCCTCTTCAATCCAAATGTAGAGTGTTGGACCAACCCAACCCTAGTAAATTCTAATCTATGGTCTAATAGGGAAAAGGGAGAGAGAGAAGGATTGCTTGAAGAAGGGAGAGAGGTTTGCACCTAGACTAAAATGATGATCTTCCTTGCCTATACTTGCACAAAAACATCAATAAAACTACCCCAAGAATGGACAAGATTCTATTCTAATCAGTCACCTAAGTGCGAGTGAAGGTTGGAATTCTATGAGATGAGGAGAGGAACTAAGACTAGTTCACAATCTACATCCACAGAGGAATCAACATGGTCACCTACAGCTAAGAAAAATCAAATCAAAACGTATTCAAATAGGAAGGTAAACATTTACATGATTTGTTCAAACTAAATAAAGGCAGAAAGAGTAATTTTATTCCTGTAAGGGTAAGGCAAAATTTACAAGTGCAGAGAAACATAGTTTTTTGCAAGAGAAAAGAAGATAAGATCCTGTACAAATGTTACATATTTGCCTTTAAAGTTCAGGCATAACTCAGATGGTTCCAGTTAAGAAACCCTAACCCTAGCCAGGGTTAGGTTACAAAATATTAGAGAAGAGAAGAAGATTGGATCAAAGAATGATCTGATGGCGTGTTGAAATAGCCTCTGAAAATATCTCCCCCATCTGGGAAGAAACAAAATCCCTGCACAAAAGGAAGAAAATCTCTGTGCAGATGCACCTGAGATGGCGTATGCAGGAAAAAAAAGTCTTCATTTTGCAATGAAGAGGCATGGGTGGCATCCAAAATTGGCTTTCACATCAAGTATGAAGTAATGGCAATGGAATCTGGTGGTTGGGTGAAGATCGGATTTGAAATCGGGCGCCGACCAAGCAAAAAAAGGACTTTGACCATTGGGTTGACAACCACCGCCTGCAAAAGAGTTTAAATGCCAAGAACTCAGAGAGAATTGAATGATGACCGTCAATCTAATAGATTCTAATGAAGATGGACATGTGAGATCTCTCCATGTAAGCATCCACTAGGCCCAATGCAAGATTAAAACATGGTTGTTGGATCACGCCTTTATGAAGATCTGACGATCGCAGATGACTAACGTGGTGCCTCGGGCCCATTTTCTTGATCACTATGAAACAACGATAACACTCTCTTTTCTTCCCAGTTGCATCATGCATCACACAGTCGTGCGAAAGTGGAACAGTCACCAAAAGGAACAAAAGCTGAAAGCTCCCGATCGCGTGATATGTGATTAAAAAAACTCCCACCACACGACCTCATCCCCTCTCACCAGGTCGCATATTGCGTTGTCATGCAAAAATAGAAGGTCATAATAGGGAAAAAAAGTGGAAGTATTCTTGTTCGATGAGACAAAGCAATAACACTCTCTGCCAGCCAGTAGCAGGTGAAAAGGGGAACCACCTACCAACGACCCTGCTGGGCTCGAGCGAGTAAGCTTAAGTGAAAGTGACCACCCCGGTCGGTCAACTAAAAAATAGAACATTAGAGCCTTAAAAAGGATAAAAGGGTATAAAACATTAGGGTTTAGGGTTTTGGGACTCATTTAGGAGGTTTATAGCAGGGGTTTTAGCTAATGATGATTTCTCAAATTGGTTAACTACATGGCTAAAATTGACACAAAACTGGTCAACAAACTCCAAAGACACATTTCTTGGGATTGAGTCACAACTTGTATTTTTCTAATCTCTTGAATATCCTTCTTAAGATGAGAACGTGTTCTTCATTTATCTTTTATTTGCCCAAAATATTCTCCATATAGTCTTTCATGATACCATGTAGGAGATCATGAGAAACAGTTGTCATTTCTCTTTTATTGGTAGCACTTGCATTCTTTAATCTGAATGGCATAACCTAGTAGTAGAATGTTCCCCATGGAGTGGTAAAAGATATCTTGTGTTGATCTACTTTGGCGATTTTGATTTGGTTATAACCTGATAAACCATCCATCAAATAAATCATCTCATGCCCAATTGTGAGATCAAAAATCATGTCAATGCTTGGTAAGGGAAAATCATCCTTAGGACACACTTTGTTAAGTTCTTTGAAGTCTGTGCAAATGTGTATGCCCCCGACAGGCTTGCCAACAAATATAATGTTTGAGACCCACTCTGGATAATAAATGGGTCTAATGAAGATAACATTGAGAATTTTATGTAACTCTACTTTGACCAGTAGAGCAATTAGAGGGTTCATCTTACAGAGCTTTTATTTGACTGGTTTTGCATCTGGTTTGATGGCAAGATTGTGCACCACTAACTCTGGATCTAAGCTTGGCATGCCAGTATAGTACAAAGCAAAGTTGATTTGTGTCTCTTTAAGGAAATTTATAACATTTTTCTTTTCTTGGTCTATAAGTGACTTAGAAATAAGCATATTCTTCAAATTACCCTCGATACCCATGTTGATGGTGGTAGTCTCTTCAATTAGAAAGGATGAGCTTTCATATAGTGGGGGAACCATGTTAGGCAAGGTAAGTCCCTCATCTTCTAGTGCCTAATCCAGGTTTTCACTAAAAGATTCGTCCTTTGTTTCTACTTTTTTTATGTTCGAAGGTGCCTCACAGAGGTTTTCACTAGGTTACTTTTGTTTTTTCTTTTTGTTTTCACTTTTGCGACTAAGCTAGTTGACTTGACTACCAAAGCATGCCTCCCTGATGAGTTGGATTCCATTCACAGTCATGTGATATTGAAGGTCTTACATGTTTGGTAATTCCAAGAGAGCATTATCATTAGCACAAATATCAAGAGTCGAGGGCCCTTGTTGGTCCCAATCAATGAGTTCTCAGTATAGACATGGTAGGTCAGATGGGGTGGAAGGGATGATAGGGGTGATGGTTTTTATGTAGACATCAGCAAAAAGAACATCAAGATATTTGAAGGGCACTTCTTGGAATTTCTCTTCATCAGATTCATCGACATCAGAGGGAGGGTCTGTCGGAGCACCAATGATGGTGGCCTTAGGCACTAGGGAGTAACCCAAGCCCCTATTATGTGTGTGTGTATGAAGTTGGTGAGATGGGTGCTTTCCTTCCTCCTTCCTTAGGTCCAAAACCATGTCTTTTGTAACCCATCTTTTCTAATATAGTTGATGCCTTAGGGTACATTTCTTTGGGAATCTCTGCAGGTGCTTCCTTTTCTTCTCTATAGAGCTTTGAAGTGACATCAGTTTCAACACTCTCTTCATCAAGTGGTCCCCATTGTTTTTAAATTGGTATTTTTACATTGCGATGTTGGAAGTGTCATATGGTGATGTTGAAGCTGGTGTGTTGAGTGGGCAATGGTAGGGATGTTTTCCTTCACGGAGCTTGTAGTATTGGAAGGGTTATAGATCAGCTGAGATAGTGATTTCTCTACCATTGTATGGGAATTTTAGGAATTGGTGATAAGTGGATGGAACAAATTGAATGGGATGAATCCACATGAGCGACCGAGGAGGATATTGTAGGGGAGATCAAGATCTAAGACCTGACAGGTAGTCTCAATTGTTGCAGGGCCCACTTGAAGAGACAATGTGATAGTACCTTTTGAGACCCATTTTGCATCATCATATGCCTTTATTGTGATTTTACTAGATGTATCAACCAAATCTTTAGAGATACGCAATTGTTTGATTAGCTTATATGTACAAAGGTTTAGTCTAGATCCACCATCTACAAGGACTCTCCTTATTTTATGTTTATGTGCAATGGCTTCAATGTGAAGGGGTTTATTATGAGAGGGATCGGCAGATGGAGCGTCTTTGGAGGTGAAGACCAGGTGATGCTGCATAGTAATATTTCCTACCAAAGCTTGAAATTGAGTTGTGTTTATTTTGTTAGGGATATAAGATTTCATAAGTTCCTATTCAAAGATCTCTTTATGAATGGGTGAGGTCTTGAGAAGTTAAAGGATGGAGATCTGTTTAGGCATCTTGTTGAGGAGGTCAAGGATGTTGTAGCAATTGGTGGATGACACAGAAGCGACAGGAGGAGGAGGACAAGCTCCTTGAATAGTTACTCTCCCTTGGCGAGTGGTGACATTGCAATCATTTTGGGGAGATGAATTTGAGGGTGAAGCACCTTGAATGACTATCTTAGTTCGAGGCGGTATGTGTTGGTATTATGGATGACTTCGTCATGTGTTGCATTGGTTTTGTCATTGATGTCAACACTTATCTTTCTGGAGGTCTACATTGCTGATTTGGCACTCTGGTTATATTGGTTTATTGTTTAACCGACACATTGTATGGTTATTGGCTTATGCACAGTCATCGGTATATACTTCACCGACAGGTTATATTGTTCATCGACAGTGATGATAACTTGTTATCATCTAGAGATCATTTGGTTATGTCGAAGACATGGATTGGATGTTTGGGTTTGGTGTTTTTCTCATTGGTCTAATCAAGTTCACATATTTTCCTTTACCGGTAGATAGGTCTAGGTTATGGATTGGTACATGATATCTATTCCAGATCAGCACAACACATTTTGGAAATGGTTTATTGATTGGATAATGTGTAAATGTATTGAGCAGACATATTGTATCACATCAAGACTTATTTGTAATTGATTTAATTATAATATCTTTAGTGAGCCTACCTTAACATAAGGTCTTAGGTTTTGTATAAATGATTGTAAGATCTTATTGAAGATCATATATTATGAGTGTGTGTGAATATTGAAGAGCGAAAATAAGCAGATCCTTGTGCGAATCATGCAGACATTATTTGAAGGTTGAAGGAAGGTTATGAAGGGATTTGGCACTCATGGTCAGAGCTTAAACTGGTATTGAATCCATCATTACAGATGCTATTCCGAAGTAGTACATTGTTATTGGATTTAACCATCCAATTGTAGTCAGCGTGACTCCTAATTTGTGATTGAGCAATGATCTCTAGGCGGTTGGCCTTTCTGCATGTGCAGACCCCATTTGTATATACTTACTATCTGCAGTAGTAACATCTGATTGTGGGTAAGGTTTCCTACCATGGTTTCTCCCCATATAGGGTTTCCATGTCAAAATATTTGTGTCATGTGTTGTGGATGTTGTTTCTCTTACTGTTTCATGCATTAAGTTATACCTGTACTACTATAACTGTTAATCTGTTTACCAACATTAAGTTTATTCTACCGACATCAAGTTTCAAGTTGGATTAATTGGTTTTGAGTTGTAATTTATTGACAACTGGTTCACAACTGATTCACCCCCCCTCTCAGTTGTCCTTCCCGGTTCCTAACAATTGGTATTAGAGCCAAGTCCTCTTTTTGCAGAAGCCTAACAACTTGAGGAGATCCTATGGCAACAAATATTTTTAGGAAGGAGAGTCTAAAAATTGATGGAACTAACTATGGTATATGGAAGATCAGAATGAAAACACATATGAACCGCATTGGAAGAGATATATGGGATGTTACTAAGAATGGCTATGTTGGTCCTACTTTGAATCAACCTCATCCATCGACATTGGCTAAAGACTTTGAGAATAATTGCAAAATAAGAGAAGCACTTCTAAGCGCATTATCAAATCAGGAAATCATGGGATTATCAGACAGATCTACTGCTCAAGCTATTTGGGATAAACTGAAAACATTGAATGAAGGAGATACCACTATCAAGATTGACAAATTGGAATGTTACTGGGTCAGGTATGAAAATTTAAAAATGGAAGAAGATGAAAGAATTTATGCATTTATGGAAAGAGTTAATGAAATTGTTTTAGGAATACAATGTTGTTGAGGATCTTTAAGTGAAGATGAAATTATTTCTAAAGTGTTAAGAGCTTTGCCACCGGCTTACAAAATGAAAGTGACTGCTATTAATGAATTGAGAACAATGCCTAATACATAATTTTCTAGAGATACTTTGGTTGGAAAACTTTCTGCATTTGAGCTTGAAGAGTTTGGTCTTGTTGCTACAGTCAAAACTGATATGGATTTCAAAGCATCGTCATCAACATCATCATCATCATCTGACAAAATTGATTGGAAAGCACTTTATGCAAAAGAACTTGAAGATATGAAAAGAGAAAATGAAGAACTTGAAGAACTTGAAGCCCTATTTGCAAGGAAGATGCCTAAAGGTCCAATAGGAAGTAAGTATGAAGGTAAAGCACCTTTCAAATGTTTTAATTGCAATAAAGTTGTTCATGTGGATTCTAGGTATCCTGATAGACATGCAAGACTAAGGGAGGAAGTAAAAAGAACATATAAACCTAACCCTGAATATCAGAGATACAAATTTAAGAAAAACGGAGATAAGTCATGTTATTATGCAGATGAAGGTGTTACAGATGATTCAAATGAAGATCCAGCAGATAGTGGATGGGCATTTGTTGCAATAAAAGAAGATCAACCGACACCTATTGTCAAACTGGTAGAGCATGCACTGGCAACAAAAAATGAAGAAAAGGATGAATGGATTATAGATAGTGGATGCTCGCATCATATGACTGGTGATAAAAGCAAATTCTTATCATTATAGGAAATTCATGGAGGTCTAGTAATATTTGGAGACGACAAAGCTTGTTTGATCAAAGGAAGAGGCACTATATCTTTGGACGATAAGCATAATACTGACAATGTTTATTATGTAGAAGGTTTAAAGCATAATCTTTTGAGAGTTGGTCAGTTAGTGGAAAAAGGATTTCAATTACAATTCAAGAATGGAAAATGCAAAATCATGAACAAAACTAGATTGGACATTGCAACTGGTAATCAAACTAAAGGTAATATCTTTCACTTGAATACCAGTGATAAGACATGTTTGATTGCACACATTGATGAAAGTTAGTTATGACATAAAAGACTCTGTCATGTGAATTTTGATTGCATTGTAAAGATCAGCTCAACTAAGGTAGTAAGGGATTTACCTAAGGTTGTGAAACCTCATAGTCCGGTATGCAAGTAATGTCAAATGGGAAAGCAAGTTAGAACAACATTTAAGAGCATTTATGAGAAATCCAATAATATTCTTGATTTAATTCATAGTGATTTATGTGGTCCAGCAAGAATAAGAAGTCTTCAGGGTGATAGATACTTTATGCTAATAATTGATGATCATTCTAGAATGTGTTGGGTTACTTTTCTCAGGGAGAAATCAAAAGCTTTTGGAAGATTCAAGATATACAAGGCAATGGTAGAGAATGAAATCGGAAAGAAAATCAAATGTTTGAGATCAGATCAAGGAGGAGAATTTTATCTAGGGAATTCAATTCATTTTGTGAGGAGAATGGAATCAAAAGACAACTATCAGCACCCCAGACACCCCAACAGAATGGAGTTATGGAAAGGAAGAACATAACTACTCTGGATGCAACAAAAACCATGATGATGGAAGCAAATCTACCTCATGTGTACTGGAGAGAAGCAGTGAATACAATGGTTTATACTTTCAACAGAGTTCACATTAAAAGTGAAACTGGTAAGATCCCTTATGAACTATGGTTTGGTCATACTCCTACTCTTAAATACTTCAGAATATTTGGAAGCAAATGTTATATTAGAGGATATGAGTATATTGACAAATTTGATCCTAGAAGTGATGAAGGAATATTTCTTGGTTATTCAACTACAAGCAAGGCATATAGATGTTATAATAAAAGATTGCAGAAAATCATTGAGAGTACTAATGTGAAGATACATGAACATTTTAGATGAGATTCACGATCTGTTGAACTGATAGTAGAAATAATTATAAATGAACCAACACAGATTGCACCGGTACAGAGTGAAGAACCAGCCACACCGACATCATCAACGAACTCAACTGTGACTAAAGAACAACAACGTGTAATTGGAAATCAAAATAAACCCAGGTATGTAAGATTGAATCATTCAGAAAATCAGATAATTGGAAATAAAAATCAAGGTGTTATGACTAGAGAAAGATTGGAAAATGAAGAGGTATGTTTAATTTCTCAAGTTGAACCAACATGAGTTGTTGAATCATGTCAGAATAAACATTGGATAAAAGAAATGGAAGATGAATTAGAACAAATTGAAAAGAATAATACTTGGACATTAGTTCCCCAACCTAAAGACAAAAATGTAATTGGAACTAAATGTGTATATAGAAATAAAATTAATGAGGATGGTGAAGTAATCAGAAACAAAGCAAGATTAGTTTGTAAAGGTTATTCACAGAAAGAAGGAATTGATTATAATGAAACCTTTGCACCGGTAGCCAGAATTGAAGCAGTTAGACTATTTATTGCATTTTCAGCTCATAAGAACTATAAAGCTTATCAGATGGATGTAAAATATGCATTTTTGAATGGAGATCTTTAGGAGGAAGTTTACATTGAACAACCTAATGGATTTTCATTGACAGATGATAAGGATATGGTTTGCAGGTTAAGGAAAGCTTTATATGGATTGAAGCAAGCTCCACGAGATTGGTATGCTAGATTGGATAAATATCTTTTAAATCTTGGATACACAAAAGGTAATGCTAACAACAATTTGTATTACAAAGTTACCAATGATGATATTTTGGTTATTGAAGTATTTGTGGTTGATATCATTTTTGGAGGTGAAGAAGGATTATGTAAAGATTTTGCTAACAAGATGCAGGAAGAATTTGAAATGTCTATGATTGGAGAGATAAATTTTTTTATAGGTTTGCAGATTTCACAAACAGATAAAGATATATCCATATGTCAAATAAAGTACTTGAAGGAACTTTTGAAGAAATTTGGTATGGAAAACTCCAAACCGGTAAGCACTCCTATGACTACAACTGATAAATTGACATTGAAGGATGATTCAGCTCCTATAAATCTGACAAGGTACAAATCTATGATTAGAGGATTACTGTATTTGACACAAACCAGACCTGATATAATGAATACAACATGTATTGTATCTAGATTTCAAAGCAATCCTAAAGAAAATCATGAATCAACAGTTAAAAGGATTTTCCAATACCTACAAGGCACAATAAATCTTGGTTTATGGTATCCTAAAGATGAAAATTTTGATTTATGTGCATATACAGATGCAAATTGGGAAATAGATGTAGATGATAGAAAGAGTACCACTGGCGGTGCATTCTTTCTTGGCAAAAGATTGATTTCATGGATAAGCAAGAAGCAAACTTGTACATCATTATCTACAACAACTAATTGTACTCAGGTATTATGGATCAAGCAAATGTTGAAGGATATAAAGGTAAAACACAAAGAACCGATAATTATTTATTGTGATAATTCAACAGCAATTAATATATCAAAGAATCCTGTATTTCACTCTAAAACAAAGCATGTTTCTATTAAGTACAATTTTATGAAAGAGAATGTTGAAGCAAATGAAGTGAGATTGGTTTATGTGAATACTAAAGAGCAAATTGCTAATATTTTTACAAAGCCTTTGCCTAAGGAAACATTTGAATATCTCAGAGAACAGCCTGGGGTAATTTCCTCACCGGCAGAGACTTGAATGATGAAGATTGGCATCAAACCGACATGGACTAACAGAAAAAAAAACTTTTTTCGGCTTTGATGAAGAAGAGCTATTGCTCAGGGGAAGTAGTTAGCTGTATGTTATGTTTTGATTCTTAACTACTTTGGCATTTGATTTCAAAGGGGGAGAGATATCTATGGAAAAACATTGTACTTGGGGAGAGATGCATTTTAGTTTTGGTTCAGTACCAAACTTTGTATTGATCTATTTTGGGAGATTGTTGGTTTTTGGCATTCTGTTTTTGGCACTTATATGTTTTTCCATCTAGTGTTGCCATCAATGCCAAAGGGGGAGATTGTTGGTATTATGGATGACTTCGTCATGTGTTGCATTGGTTTTGTCATTGATGTCAACACTTATCTTTCTGGAGGTCTATATTGATGATTTGGCACTCTGGTTATATTGGTTTATTGTTGAACTGACACATTGTATGGTTATTGGCTTATGCACAGTCACTGGTATATGCTTCACCGATAGGTTATATTGTTCACCAGCAGTGATGATAACTTGTTATCATCTAGAGATCATTTGGTTATGTCGAAGAAATGGATTGGATGTTTGGATTTGGATTTTTGCTTATTGGTCTAATTGAGTTCACATATTTGCCTTTACCGACAGAGAGGTCTAGGTTATGGACCGATACATGATATCTATTCCAAATAAGCATAACACATTTTGGAAATGGTTTATTGAATGGATAATGTGTAAATATATTGAGCCAACATATTGTATCACATCAAGACTTATTTGTAATTGATTAAATTATAATATCTTTAGTGAGCTGACCTTAACATAAGGTCTTAGGTTTTGTATAAATGATTATAAGATTTTATTGAAGATCATATAATATGAGTGTGTGCAAATATTGAAGAGCGAAAATAAGCAGATCCTTGTGTGAAACATGCAGACATTATGTGAAGGTTGAAGGAAGGTTATGAAGGTGTTTGGCACTCATGGCCAGAGCTTAAACTGGTACTGAATCCAACATTGTAGATGATATTCTGAAGCAGTACATTGTTATTGGATTTAACCATCCAATTGTAGTCAGTGTGACTCCTATTTTGTGATTGAGCAGTGAGCTCTAGGCGGTTGGCCTTTCTGCATGTGCAGACCCCATTTGTATACACTTACTATCTGCAATAGTATCATCTGATTGTGGGTAAGGTTTCCCTCCATGGTTTTTCCCCTTACAAGGTTTCCGCGCCAAAATCTATGTGTCATGTGTTGTGGATGTTGTTTCTCTTTTTGTTTCATGCATTAAGTTATATCTGTACTGCTATAACTGTTAATCTGTTTACCGACATTAAGTTTCTTTTACCGACACTAAGTTTCAAGTTGGATTAATTGGTTTTGAGTTGTAATTTATTGACAACTGGTTCACAACTGATTCACACCCCCCCTCTCAGTTGTCCTTCTCGGTTCCTAACAGTATGCTCAATTGTTGAGCAGGAGGGGCACCCTAAATGGTTACCTTGGGTTTGCATGGTGTTGATGCCCAGTCAACTCCTTGTATAGTAATGGTGTTAACATGAGTATCGATAGGTTCAAGGAACCTACCGAGGAGTCAAATCTAGTGATATTGTTGGTGTAGTCATAAGGGATTGAATGAGATGATGAGACTTTGTCCTTACCATGCTTGGGGAAGTGGTCTTGATACATCTTGAGTTGATCATTAGAATTACTAGGGTTAGCAACAACAACCTCAACGTCACCTTTGTCAATAAGGTCCTGAATGTAGTTCTTGAGTTTCATACACTTTTGTGTATCATGACCTTATACATGATGGTATTCACAATATTCATTCTCATTATACCATCTAGGTTTTTGTTGAATAGCCTCATACAATCAGATCATAGGGAAGATGACAACACAAACATTGACAATATTTTGGAAGACAACCTTAATAAGTTCAACAAGAGGTGTGTATTCGCGTCGGGGTTGATTATTCGAATGGGTTAATCAACCAAGAATAGAGATGTTGTTACGAGGTCTTGATTGGTTGTTGGACTGATTATTGGTGGTGGTAGGCTTGGTCGAGATGGTCACAGTTTGGACATGGTTGGCATCAGTGACTTGATCATTGACAATATTTTTGTTTTTAGACCAATACCTAGGCTTTTTGCTTGACAAAAAAGACCCTTGGGAATCTTTCTGAAAAGGATTTAGGACACCCTGCTCTAGGAGGACTCTTCTAGTGCTAGGCCTTTCTTAGTGAATTGTTCAAAGGTTTCTGGGTTTTAACAACTGAAAGGATGAGACATTTCAGGGACAAGGTTTCATTGAAACAGCTCGATCTAGTAGGATTTAGATAATGTCCCATGGGAACTTCCTAATAAGATGTCACCACCTTTGTAAAGAGTTGAAGAAGGTCTCTTCAGTTCTTTTCTTTATGTTACACAAGTCTATCATAAAGGCATCATTGTCAATATTGTACTCATAGTATGACACAAATTTCTTGACAAGGTCAAGGAATGACTTAATTGAACCATGTAAGACTCTTAGGGAAAATTTTGTTGGCATATGCACACTCCAATGAGACATTGTAGGTGATTGAAGGTTTTGTCATTGATGGCAACCTTACAATCCTATGGCGCTAGCAAGGCATTACACTACACCGGCACTAGCAAGATCAGACTCTACACCGGTACTCAGACCACCAACACCGACAGAGAAAGGAAGCATACCGGCACAGAGGCCAATAAGATTTTTGATATATTATATTTTGTTTATTATTGTAAAAGCTTTGTAAGCCGACTTGGCAAGTTGTAAAATGAATCTTATATATAAGAGAGATCATTGTAGACATTTTGTAAGAGATAAGAAAAAATATTAGGCAGACCTATTATGTGAAATATAGGTTAAGGGTTTATGTAAGAAGCAGAGCAGCAACCGGTACTGGATCTGGCATTATAGATGCTATTCTGAAGCAGTACAAGATACTAGACTTGTATAATCCATCATTGTAAGTCAGTGAGACTTCCCATTGAGCAGTGAGCTCTAGGCAGTTGGCCTTCCTGCATGTGCAGGCCCCTCTTGTAAGTAATATTCTCTTATTTGCCAGTAAGTGAATATTGTGGGTCACAAATCCCACTGAGGTTTTTCCCACACTGGGTTTCCTTGTTAAATCATTGTGTTATGGTGTGTTTTTCATGTGGTTGTTTTTAATTCTATTTATTGCATTATTTCTTGCATATCGGTACACTGTTATAGTATGTTCTACATGTTTTAAGTTAAGAAATTCTATTCACCGGTTAGATACTGATTCACCCCCCCACCCCCCCTCTTAGTATCTGTGGGAATCCTAACAATTGGTATCAGATCCTGGTCCTCTATTTTTAGAAGCCTAACAACTTGAGGAAGATCTTGACACCGGTAGATATGGAAAATTTGATGAAGCAACTTGAACGAGCTTTCTCAAACTATGATGCAGAAAAATTGAAAAACATCAAACTAGAAGATGATCTAAAGGCTGCTCAAGATATCATTCAAGCACTTCAAGAGAATCTTACTATTGCAAGAAATAAGAGAAGAGGACTTTGTGAAAAGATGCAAAATGAGAATGATGAAAAGGAATCACTTAATGATATGATAAACAAGCTGAAACAAGAGAACATGACAACAAAGAATGAGATGCAGGATATGACTATGAGATTTTGTAAAGAAATTGAGGATAGGAAAAAGAATGAAGAAGAATTGACTAGAGACTAAGTGATGTAGCAAATGAGAACACAAGACTTAGCTATGAAAATGATTTATTGAAGACAAATCTGATGCACACTCAAAATGACTCCAATGAACTGATGAGGCAGAAAGAAGTCTTAGAAAGAGAACTAGAATCTGCAAATCAACATAAAGAAAAATTCAAGAAAAGCTCAGAGGAACTTGGCACCTTGCTGAAGAATCAAAAACCTAAAGGTGACACTTCTAGAATTGGCTTTGAAGTTGGTGAAAGATCTGGTACTGCAAACACACAGGATCATAGCAAACTGGTAAAGCAACCTAATGCTTATAAATTCAATGGAAAATGCTTTAACTATAATAAGTATGGTCATAGAGCAAATTAATGTAGATCTAGAAATTATTAGAATATCAACACACCCACCAGTCAATGTTCAAAATGCAACAAAGTTGGTCACAACTCTGAAAATTGCAAAATGAATGTGAGATGTTATGTTTGTGGAAGATTTGGACACCTATCTAATCAATGTAGAACACAAACCAACATAGGTTATGGAAAGGCTATTCAGAAAAATAATGTGACTTGTTATGCATGTAACAAGATTGGGCATATTGCAAAATTCTGTAGAAGTAAAGGATCACCGACAGACAACAAAAATTCTAGCTTGAAAGGAAAAGAAAAGGTTGAAGAGGTAAAACAAGAATTCTCAAAACAATGGATTAGAAAAGCTGATCTAAATGTTGGAAATACTCCTCCACCGGTAGAACCAATCAACACTCCATCGACAGAACCGAGTATTACTCCACCGACAGGACAGAGTAGTGCTCCACCGGCAGGAAGTTCTTCATCAAATTGAAGAAAAGTTTCCTTGAGGGTTTGGCAATCTAATGACACGTGCTATTATTCCCTCGGTTAGAGATGAGAAGTTGGAAATTACTTCATTACCGACAGACAATGTTAAGTGACTACTTAACCGACATGCATTAAATGTGGTAGATGGTAAATAAACATTATAAATGTATGGTTTTGGCTCCATTTCACTTCATCGAGATTTCAAAAATTGGAAGAGCACGACATTTGCAGAGCTAAGGGATTTCAAGCAAAGAGGCGAAGCACTTCAAGCAATCAATCCATCCAAATGCAAAAAAAGGTATTTATCATCATGGCATCCACCTCTCCACTTGAATATATAGAAAACCCTACTGTAGTCGAGGTTATAAAATGCCCTAGGCCCGTATTTCAACTACTTCCCAAGGTAGCAAAGAAAGATGATAATATAGGTGCTTTCTCTCAAATACCAAAAGGAGTTGTTTATGCCGAAGACCCCAGAATTTACATTCACTGTAACATAGAGGAATTGGGAGATGAAGAGATAAAAACAAAGTATAAATCTGTCATATGTGATAATTTTGGAAATGTAAAATCGGAACATAAAATCATTGAAACCCTAGGATTTATTGAAATCCTTTGCATTCCTGAATTTCCCAAGGATGTGATTAGGATAGTCTTAAGCAGGGTACATGGTGAATTTTTCTGGTTAGATGCAATTCACAAAATTACCAAGGAAGCTGTGAAAGCTGTCACAAGGTTACCATCCACTGGTAAAAGACCAAACAAGACTAAGAAGGTCTCCAATGACCTAGTAATGAACTTAACTGGTGCAACATCCGATAGAAGGTCCTTGAGGGTAAATGATGTGACTGATATAAATGTGAGATTTGTTAGCATGATTTTAGGGTATAAAGCTACTCATGCAAATAGACTTAACTCAGTTTCCAGTTTGTGCATTAAAAGTGCTTATGATATGGTTATAGAAAATGTGAAAATTGACATATGTGAATGGTTAAAAGATGAGTTAATTGACAACTTAGGAAAGATAAAGAAAGATAAGAAAGGAACTTTTAGGTTTGGTAATCTGCTTGTATGCTTGATGCTACACATAACCAAACAGGTTCCCAGTATAGGCTATAAAGCACTTGGATTTGATATACCGGTAGGAAAATAGTTAACAAAACTATTGAATAACATGGGTGAAGACAAGGAAAAGAACATTCATGACTACTTTCAAGTACTTAAGGCCAAAATGAAGAAGAGAATCAGATTATCACAGAAGATTGTTGACAAATACAAGGATGATATATGTTTTGTAATAAAAAAGGATGAGATCTAGATGGAAGCAGTCATCCCTAGAACAATCTAGGTAACAGAGATGGGTTATGAGACTGATGATCATATAATTGAAACTTATGCTAAAGCACTTCTGGAAGCTCCAAATGAACCAAAGGAAGAAGCATTTGGTAGTGCTGAAACCATAGAAAAACAAATTCAATCTAAAAAGAGAGTGAAAAAGGTTGAGGCAGTTGTGAGAAGAGGTTCTAGACAGGCAAAGGCTATTAAAGAAGATGTATTGAAACAAACTGGTATCACTCAGGATGAGTTAGCAGCCCTGCAGCCTGAAACTCACCTATCACCGGTAGGCACTTCTTCGAAGAGTGACATGCCTGCAATTTTCAAAAGAGTTGTAAGGAAAAGGGATCCTTCACTGGCATACACACCCTCACCTAGAAGGACTAGACAGAAACAACAAGCAGTGAGATCTCCAGTTAAAAAGACTACACTAAAGAAGAAACTGACACCCAAGAAAAAGAAGAGAACAAAGCAAAACTTGGCCCCTCTTGACATATTGCTAAATGAAATTACAGAGGAAGGGAAACTCAAAAACATAGGAAAGGTCTATGACACTTTGATAGCAGATGAAAAAGAACAAGTGAAAAACAGTGTTATTTTGCACATGGACATGTATAAGAAATTTTTGATGGAGGTAATAGATGAAGTACCAGATGAACTGTTCAAAAGACTGGAAGCAAGAAGACAAGTTGTTATAGAGCTTGATAAGAAAATCAAAATTGAAAAGTTACTAGTTGTTTACCCAGTAAACTCACCTAAGGAGACAGATGATTTAATTGTTGAAGCCAACCGGTCAGTATTCTCTACTACACACTGGCATATTACTTTAATGGTTGGAAGAGTTAATGAGGTAACTGAAGAAATAGAAAATGCATGGGATATATTCCTAGTTGAAAAACAAAAACAAGAAGAGTACATGAGCCACAAACCAATAAAGGTATATCAGAAGGGGAGAGACAAGGGTAAAGGAAAAGTCGGTGGACCTTCTAGTATCAAAGTAAATACAACTTACCCCCACCTCCTTTGATTGCATCACCAGTAAAAACTACTGAAGATCAACCAACAAATGAGAGTATGGACACAGAGGATATAAATCCTAATCCTGAGGTACTATACACAGTAGATGTGGATACACAAAAGATCAACATTGTGGTAGATAAAGATACAACTGGTATGATAGACATGGCTAGTGAGCCACCGGTAACTGAGCAAACTAATCAAACACAAGAGAAACCAACAGATGATAACATAGAGCAACAAATAGAGAAACAAGAAGAGCAAAAGGCTCCAGAACAGGAACATGTATAGGAACAAAGTCATGAGGAAATAGTACAACCGGCAACAGGAGAAGATCAAAAACCATTGCTTAAGGAAATGCAAACATAAACAGACCTACCAGAGGTCACAACAGGCTTGGTTACTTCCTCCATCAACGGAATTCAGAATGTTGGTTCCTCCTCAACAGGCCACAAATCAACAAATGTAACTGAAGTACTCTTAGATTCAATCAAAAGGATAACAGATTGTAGTTCACAAGCTTATAAAGCTATAGATGACACAATCCCAATTTTGAAGGTAATAGCTCCTAACTGTAACATAGACAATAAATATTCTTTAGGACAACTTGACTCTTTGTGTAAATACATCACTAAGAACACAATGACTATTGAGCAAATAAAGGAAGAGACATTGAAGGACAAGGTAGAAATTGAAAAGCAAAAATTCTTTGAAGATCAGATAAAGAAGTGTACTAGAGAATTTTACACACTTCTACCAGAACTGTGTAACTTATTGAAGGAATACAAAACTATGTATAAAGATACTTGCAAAAAAAACTTTTTGATAGTAGACACAGATAAGAAGATGAGAAAGGTACAGGATGAACTCAATAAACTTGCAGACAATTTTGTTAACTCACCTGATACATTATCAGTTTTTGAACAGAAGATAACAACTTTTGAGGAAGGGTTACTTAAGCTAGGAAGATAAAAGGAAAGAAGAGTGGATAAGGAAAATAATTTGAGACTAAAACTGAGTCCAAGATTGGACTATCTAGCATCATTAAGGAAGGAAATATCTGAGGCACTAGTACAGGGACATAAAACACCGACAGAGCATATGCAGCACCTCACTGGTATAGTTAAAAGATCAAAGACAGCAATAAGAGACAACAAGAAGTTTATGGGGAGTATAAACTTGATTTTGGGAGATCTTTTTCAAATTTTAAGCACCTAGTTACAAGGTTTAGACTACAACTCTACTGACATCTTGACAACCTTTGTCATTGATGCCAAAGGGGGAGTAGTAGTATGAGAAAATAACCAGCAAAAGACTTATCTACTCAGGGGGAGTTCTTATATTTTTGGTAACATATTTTTGGAAACATTTTTGGATTACAAGTTTTGCATACACTTTTGAATTTTCTCATGAGTGTTGCCATCAATGCCAAAGGGGGAGATTGTTGGCATATGCACACTCCAATGAGACATTGTAGGTGATTGAAGGTTTTGTCATTGATGGCAACCTTACAATCCTATGGCACTGGCAAGGCATTACACTACACTGGCACTAGCAAGATCAGACTCTACACCGACACTTAGACCACCGACACCAGAAGAGAAAGGAAGCATACCGGCATAGAGGCCGATAGAATTTTTGATATATTATATTTTGTTTATTATTGTAAAAACTTTGTAAGCCGACTTGGCAAGTTGTAAAATGACTCTTATATATAAGAGAGATCATTGTAGAAATTTTGTAAGAGATAAGAAAAAACATTAGGCAGACCTATTATGCGAAATATAGGTTAAGGGTTTATGTAAGAAGCAGAGTAGCAATTGGTACTAGATCTGGCATTATAGATGCTATTCTGAAGCAGTACAAGATACTGGATTTGTATAATCCATCATTGTAAGTCAGTGAGACTTCCCATTGAGCAGTGAGCTCTAGGCAGTTGGCCTTCCTGCATGTGCAGGCCCCTCTTGTAAGTAATATTCTCTTATTGGCCAGTAAGTGAATATTGTGGGTCACAAATCCCACCAAGGTTTTTCCCACACCGGGTTTCCTCGTTAAATCATTATGTTATGGTGTGTTTTTCATGTGGTTGTTTTTAATTATGTTTATTGTGTTATTTCTTGCATACCGGTACACTATTATAATATGTTCTACATGTTTTAAGTTAAGAAATTCTATTCACCGGTTCAATACTGATTCACCCCCCCCCCCCTCTCAGTATCTGTGGGAATCCTAACAAATTCATTGCAGGTAGACATCACTATAGGAGACCTCTTGATAAGCTATGTAAAATTCTTGCACATGTACCCTAGGGTCACCTTTTCCTTTGTACTTGTCAAATTTAGCCATTTCAAAGTTGGGAATGTATGGATCCACTGAGATGGAGGGTTCATAAGGATATGGAAAAATTTACTCAAAGGTATGTGATTTATTTTGAGCCCCGTCCTTGAGGTTTTTAATAAGATTATTCATGTCTTGGATTTCCCTCATGACATCAAGTTCTTGATTTTGAACATTAGGGATATATTGACCTAATTTAGACCTTGGGATATGTGTAGACATGACTAGTATACAACCACCATTATATTGATAAGAGGAAATAGGGGCTTGAGAAGTGATTGGAGGGTGTGAAGCGGATATGGCATTGACGGGTGGTAAACTAAAATTAATGTAGTTGGTGGAATTATGGAGAGGTGTAGATGATCTAGGCAGTTGAGAAATAGGGGGATTGGAGGTGCTACTAGGTGTGGAAGTTGTAGGTTGTGGATGTAGAATGGTACTGAGAAGAGGCCAGCTAGCAAAGTTACCGTCCATAGGAGTGTCAAGGGTAGACCGGTCAAAGTCAAGAGGCAATCTGTAACATGCCCATTGTTCTACCAATTTGATTTACAAAGTTTTAACCCAAAAGTGAAAGAAATGCATTGCCAAAATACCACTAATAAATTTTTTCTAATTTCCATTTCAATAATCAAGGTGCATATTTGAAATAAAACCCATTTCAATTTTTTCATTGCATCATAAAGTATGTAAAAATATCATATTCATAAACATATGAAAGCATTTACATTTCCCTCTTCAAATTTCCATTACTTTAGGAATATTTGGATAGATACAAGCTTCTATGAGATCAATGATAAATAAGTAATACAAATGGTCTAGATGTCCTTTCTAGCATACATCCTCAAATATCGACTTCCAACTACATGAGGAAGACCATCACTCAAGCACTTTTCCACCCAACCAAGACTTTACAGTCCCCATTGCCTCTTCTAATAGAAGCGTCTTGAGCCTTCAATGAAGAGTTTGGTTTGGTGACCTCATAATAATAACCTTATGAGCATAGTGTTGTCTCCTACATAACTAGAGATACCATAAATTGGATACAACTTACATGTATGATGTTCCTTGTCTATTATGTAAACCCAGATCACAGTGAACCAATAATGTAGATAGTGGCAACATACACTACTAAATGGCCAAAAAATGCATCACCGAGTACTTTGAGTGAGAGTAACATGTCCACCCACTTCATTGCTCTATTTGGTAAATTAAATAATCAATCTATACCCATACCATTCCCATGGGTTAATAATAGATTGATTGTCTGGGTTATTCCCATCCATGGGATTGACCTAACCCCAGGGTTAACCAACTTAATCATTCTCTATTTATTGAGAAGCATATCATAGCATAGTTCTAACTGAGCTATCACATACATTCATCTATTGATAAAGATTAATAAGTTTCTATCACACAATAATGCATATACTACAAGTAACACAATTTCAAACATTGCATAAATTAATATCACGCAATATCATATAATATATCTTAATAAAAAAAAGGAAGAATCCTCATGCCTATAATATAGCTACCATGCAATATTGATTCCTTCCTTCAAATATACTAGCTCAGAACTTATCCACTAATATAGAAATTCCCAAGCCTTCAATAATAGCTACTAGCCTACTCTCTCACAATTCTTGAACTATTCTCTTCTCTCAATGAAGAACAACAAAAAGAAATAACAACAAGAAAAATGAAAAGAGATTATGGAGATTAAAAGTTGAGATGTGATGAAATGATCTATGTTCCAAGAGAGATCCTCAATTTATACATAAGTTTGAGAGAGTTAATGCTATAATTATGTTCTCTGAATTGCCACCACTCTCCCTCTCATCACCACCACTAAAACTACGTGGCTTCTCTTCTAATTACAAAGTCAACACATAAAAAGTCCTACAAAATACTACGATGAATCATCCTTAATATTATACTTAGTCAAAAATGATTAGTTATCATTGAACATTACCTAAACAATTTAGAATTCTATCTCTAATCATCACATACTAATCAACCAAGTCTACCCATGCTTATTTGCATTATTAAATGGGTCGATGATTGGTCAAATGTATCAATTCCCATTAAGCATCTTACCTTACAACATGGGGGTGGGGGGTTGATGAGCACATAGCTCTTACCATGGCATGAAGAAAGGAGAAGGTGACAGTTTTACCATCGCTTCACCCTCCTTTGGAGTAAGGTGTGCCACCTTCCATGGTGGGTTCCCCTTCCATACCTCCCTCCTTCACATTCATGGCATGCCAAATGGTAATAGACAGAGTCAAAATTTATATGGGGAATTCATTAAAAGAAGACCGATAGTATATATATATATATATATATATATATATATATATATATATATATATATATATATATATATATATATATATATATATTTATTTATTTATATGTTTATATGTTTATATGTTTATATACCAAATACATAAAGTATTAATTAAAAACAATTAAAATTTATACACACATTTATGTATATCGAAAACATGTATAATCTACTATTAATATTCAAATAGTATTTATATTCATTGATTAATATATAGATAGATATGAAAGCATAGAGATTTGAACCTATCATAGAGATTCATTCCAAGCAAGGTTATTCAAACCAAAACATATGAAACATCACAAATCATCACCAATTTGATAGAAGGCAACTTACCACTACCCAACTAATTTAACTCAACTTGACCAACTAGGTTGCAAGTGCGTGATAGCTCAATAAGGCACATATATAAGATTACCAAACCAAATTCCTCTTTTGAGTGATACTCTTCCTCCTGTCTGGAGGCTTGTTCTTTTCCTACATCCAACTTAGCACATTGCAACAATAGTCAACTTTTATTAAAACATATATATATACATCATATATTTCATATTCAAAATATCATATTGATTGCGTAATCATTCATCTGACTCCCAACGAAGATAAATATATTTAAAACCTATTCATATGTTAAAGAATTTTAACTAAAACAAGTATAGAAGATAGTAATATCACAATGGGGTGTAACATATCCTCCCCCTTGTGAATCATCGCCCCCGATGATTTTTAAGTATCAACTATAACATCAATCTTAAACTAAAAACATAATAGCATTGTTTTTATGAACTTTTTAACTCAAGCAAAACATGAGGAAAATTTTTCTTCATCTCAGCATAATCCTCCCAGGTAGCAAAATCTCCTGCATATTAATCCCACTGGACCTTGCATTGCAAAACTTCTCTGTTACACAAGTGGAGATTGTGTTTCGAGTATGTTGACAGGATCAATTGTTACTACCACTAGATCATGTACCTGCAAGGCATTCCAATCAATAATATAGTTATCCCTTGGTATGCACCTCTTAAGGTATGATACATGAAATACATTGTGCATCCTAGCAAGAGCTGGTGGCAACACTATTCGGTAATAAATAGGGTTAACTTATTTGAGGACCTCAAAAGGACCTATGAAACGTGGAACTAGTTTGGATGACTTTCCAAACTTTATGGAACTCTTATGAGGTTTAACTTTTTCCACTACTAAAAAATGTCCAAGTACCCGCTTGGAATCTGCATAACTCTTCTGCCTATCATTAGCTTCTGCTAGTCTTTGCTTAATTATACATAATTGCTCCTCCATTTCTGCTAGTGTAGCGTCGTAAATTGTACGCACTCGCTAGGGTGGTACAATTTCACACCTAGTTTAGCACCCGCCTTAGTGCATTTTGCATTCTGCATTGCATTTCTCCTTAAGCACTTAATTAATCAAATTAATTAGGTCTAAGGTTCCATTTCATCATTCTTTACATCACAAAGTTGGGCCCTTTCACTAAAGCACACCCTTCTCATTTTATTCCTCCAATACATCATCTAATCAAAAACCCTAATTAGGTCCTATTTTGAACGTGGGGGCTTGATTTCGGGGGTCAAAACATCTCGAAATCACCTGTAACTTCGGGATTCTCTCTAAAATCATCATATCCGACGGCCCTGAAAATTTGGTGAAAAGTTGCCGGGACCGTGGCGCCCGGTGCACATGGTCCCGGACATTTTTCCCGAAATTTTAGGAGCGCGATCCAATCATAAAATAAAGCTTAACCCCAAGAAATTGGCGGGATATTCAATCTCTAGGTCGGCCAAAATACGAATTTACGATCTAGGGTTTCATACATAAAAGCTCTCTTTCCTCATTTGAAAGGATGGGATTTTTGTTTCCAGGAACTTCATATGCAGCGAAAGAGCAGATCTTTGAGGACTTCAACAACATTCAACATCATTCTATCAAGCATCTATCAAATTCATTCATTCACTTAGGGCTTGGAAGACATTGAAGAACAATAGGAGATTACCGACTGAAGATTGGCTTGTACTCCTCCCTTGAGGGTTGGGTATGATTTCGTATTGTTTTCATGTCTTTGCATAAGCTTTGATACATCATTTATTCATGCTTTAGATCACATTGCATCTTGATTTAGAGCATTTACACTATCATTTACAAGCAATTAGGGTTTACTTTCTAGGTTGCTCTAGTTTGCTTTCTTGCATTTTTGGACCTTGCACACACACTAGGTCTGCACACACAATACATTTTACAAAACAACTTGGCTATTCATGGAGGTGGAAATCACCGAAGCGGGGGTTTGACTAAGGCAAAACCCTATATAGCCACCCCTCCCCCTTTTTAGATATTGTTGCAGGTTTCAGGATTCGGACGACGCCGCGGGATACAGATCCGGAGAGAGAAAGTTGGGACAGCACTCTATGTGAAATTGCAGAGCAGGAGACTGGGACAGGGGCGCTGGGTGCCCTGGTCCTTGGGACAGAGGCGCTGGGCGCCCTGGTCCTCCGGATAGACAGTTTGCAGACAGTCTCTAGACAATGTTTCGGAGTGCAGAACAGTGGTTTCCGGTGCAGTTTTTAGGACAGTGGCGCCCGCGCCCCCGTCCCGAACATTTTCAGTCCGATTTTGACTCCGGGTACATATCTGCATTCTTATTTCATCCTTGTACTTACAGCTGTTCATTGTTTAATCTCAATTCTGCAATCTTGTTATTAGTTCATACTTGCATTTTGAGATTAGGGTTTGAACTTGCATTACTTGATCTTACAATTTCAACAAGGGAATAGGAATCCTAATAGATATCCCGTGGCTCTCTCTTTCACCAAAAGAAGTAGCCAATTGTGCGATATCTCTAGGCTCTTTCGTATTCCGTAATGTGTGTCAAAGAGTAGGATTAGGGTATGTTGACCTAGTCTCGCTTTTTCCCCCACACATTTTGGTGAACCCGACGTGAACCTATCATTGCTTCCTCTTGCATTACATTTGTTAGATCTAGATCTAGATTTAGTGTGTTTTCATTTTCATTAAAAGAGAAAAAGAAAAAGAAAAAAAAAAAAGAGTGTGTTTCTTTGCATTGGGTGTTTAAATTTTATGCAATCTTTTCAAAATGTCAGATTTTTATTTACAAAATGTTCATGCTTTTGATGATTATTATGAGTATAGCCAAGATGAATTAGATGAAGCTTTAGATGAGTTTTTAAACCCTAAGGATGCTAAACCTTCATTTTACCAAAAACTCATAAACCTTGTTACTATGCCATTTAGGTGTGATGAGAAAGATAAGTCGAATGATTCCTCTCAAGGATACATTCCTATCAACTCTTCCCCTGAATCTAGTAACATGGTTGTCTTCAATAATCCCCTATATGAGGAGATGTCTCCTTTTGAATCAAAAAACAAACCTTTTAACCGATATGATCATGCTTTGTTGGATGATGCTCTTGATGACTTTGTGGCTTTGTCGAAACCTATAAACAAAAACAAGACCTCTAAATTGGTTAACATGATAAATTTGAATGAACATAATAAGCCTCTCTTTGAAGTCCAAGGTGCTTATCCTTCTCCTACCTTTCAAATTCCTAAATCACCCCTCCTTACTGTCCAAGGGAGGTATGATCATGATTCCTTTCGTACCCCGAATAAACCAATCATCACTGTACAAGGGAGAAAACCTATAAGTCCTTACAATTATGCTAAACAAATAACTAGAGAGAGTTATCATGCGGTTGCCCATACTTATCATACTAGAAATAATAGGCAACCTAATCCTCCTCCTGTTATTCCAGTTTCCCTTCCTAATCCTCAACCAATTCTTCCTCAAGCTCCCCGTATTTCGCAAGTTATGGGTAAGGAATATGATCTCATAGAACAACTTAAAGCTACCCCTGCTAAGATATCCCTATGGGATTTGATTCAAACTTCTTCTGCCCATCATGGAATGTTACAAGATGCCTTGAAAGATTTGAATGTTCCTCCACTGAACACATCTAGTAATATAGCATCTTTTGTTAACTCTGTGATGAATCATAAAGCTCAAATTGTGTTTTCTCAAGATGAGTTGCCTACTAGTGAAATCCAACAACAATATGATCCCTTGATGATTGTGGTTGTCATGAAAGACACGGCTATCAGACGAATGCTAGTAGATAATGGCTCTGGCCTCAATGTGTGTAGCATTAATCTATTGCATAAGATGAATGTGGATACGTCTCTTATGGAGCCTGACTCTCGTCCCATTCGTGGCTTTGACAATGTGGCTAAGACTTCATTAGGTATCATCGCCTTACCTCTCATAGTGGGACCTGTTACTTTGCCTACTCCGATCCATGTTATGCCAGGAAATTTAACATATAACTTGTTATTAGGGAGGCCTTGGATTCATAGCATGCAAGCTGTCCCCTCTACGTTGCATAGACAAGTTAAATTCATTTATAACAATAAGACATACACTTTGATGGGTGATACTAATTTTCAAGCTTGTCTACAAACATCTAATTCCAAAGGAGAGTCTTCTAAGCCACCCTCGTCTAGTAATGACTCTTTAAACAAGAAACCTATCGCTGAGTCTTCGCTCTCTGATGATCAAAATCCTTTGGATGAGCCTGGAACTCCTGAAGAAGATCCTTCTCGACTTGAAAATACACATAAAAAGGATTTTGATCCTGAGAAAGTCCTCGCAGAAGATGATTGGGGATCTCTTGATTTTAACCCTACCTTTGTGGGTGAATATAAGGTTCCTTCTAGAGAAATTAAAATTGAAAAGAAGGAAGAAGCTGAAAATCATAAAGTTGAAAAGAAAGAAGAAACTAAAAATCAATCAACCTTACCTGAATCTATGAGTAATAATTTTGTCGCTGCTTCTCAAACTTCTTCTCCTCACATCTATAATTATGAAGAGTTTGATTCTTTGTCTTATGAAAAACCACCTTCTCTTCCTGAAATGGCTGATCGTTATGGTCGTGGTTTTCGCATTTTTGCTAAGCATGGGTATCATGGAAAAGGTTGTGGTGCTCATGAACAAGGGATAAGAGTTCCTCTAGAGACTAATTTTCACAATTATGCCTTTGGACTTGGCTTTAATCCCTGCAGACGTACTAAAGCTTCTAAAAGACCATGCATTAGTGTTAATGCTATCTCTACATCTTTATCAATACAACATCCTGAGCATATTGATGGGGATCCTTCGTGTGCCTGTGCTTTGGATATCTTCCCTACCGACGATGCTTTAGCTGAGTTCTTGGGAGCTTATGACACTCTTCCTCGTTATCATCACAATAGGGGACTCCCTTATTGTTTGAACACCGAAGCCTATTTTGGAAAAGAGATTGATAATGATGAGATTGTGAAAGAATTCCCTTAGTTAAAGGATACTCCTCAACAAAGTAATCTTCTCATAAGTGACACCATTGATGTTAAGATGGATCCTTGCAACAAAGAGAAAGTTATTAAAATTGGGAAATGTTTGGATGAAGAGGAACAGAAACAATATGAAGAACTATTGCATGAATTCCCTGAGATCTTTGCTTGGGCATATTCTGACATGCCTGGTATAGATCCTAAGATCGTTACTCATAATATTGTCTTAGTTCCTGACGCTAAGCCCGTGAAACAAAAGATTCAAAAAATGAATCCTAAGGTGGCTCTGCTTGTTAAAGCTGAGATTGAAAAACTATTGGAGGCTGGATTTATCCGCCCTATTGACTATTCCCCATGGATTTCAAATATTGTCGTTGTGGCTAAACCAGATAACAAAATAAGGATGTGTACCGACTTTCGGGATCTAAATAAGGCTTCTTTAAAAGACGATTTCCCTCTTCCAAACATTGACATGATAGTTGACTCTACGGCAGGACATGCCTTGCTATCCTTCATGGATGGTTTTTCAGGCTACAATCAAATTTTCATAAACCCTCAAGATCAATTCAAAACTAGTTTCACTACTCCTTGGGGTACGTTTTGTTGGATAATGATGCCTTTTGGACTTAAAAACGCCGGTGCAACTTATCAACGAGCGATGACCCTTATCTTTCATGATTATATGCATAAGATTTTAGAGGATTATGTTGATGATATTTTGGCCAAATCCTTTCTTCGCATGGATCATGTTAAAGTCCTTCGTCAAATCTTTGAAAGAATTCGTAAATATCACATGCGCTTGAATCCCCGAAAATGTGTTTTTGGTGTGGATAGTGGAAAACTATTAGGGTTCATAGTTTCGCATCATGGGATTGAGGTGGATACTAAGAAAATAGATGCTATTGTTAACATGCCACCTCCTCAAAATGTGTCTCAACTTAAAAGCTTACAAGGAAAGATTCAAGCTATTCGTAGGTTTGTGTCTCAACTTGCGGATCGTACCTTTCCTTTTACTCAACTTCTTAAAAAGGATATCACTTTTCAATGGAATGAGGTTTGTCAGCAAGCATTTGAAGATTTAAAAGTGTATTTGGCTAGTCCTCCTATTCTTCAACCGACCGAACCTTCTAAACCCTTTCTTTTGTATACAGCTGCTTCTTCTCATGTTCTCGCAGCATTGTTAGCACAACATGATAAAGATGGTAAGGAATGTCCGGTTTATTACATAAGTCGTACCTTACTTGATTATGAGACCCGATATTCTGCGATAGAAAGACAATGCTTGGCTGTGGTGTTTGCGACTCAGAAATTGAGACATTGTCTATTAAATTCAGAAGTCCATGTCATGGTTAAGTTTGATCCTTTGAAGCATCTTTTCTCTAAAACTGATTTATTAGGATGTCTAGCTAAGTGGGTTATGATGTTAACTGAATTTGACCTTAAATTTGTTTCACAAAGAGCAATTAAAGGACAAGCATTGACCGATCACTTAGTTGAGGCCCCTTCGCCTTTCTCCTTCCCTAACCCTGAGTCCTTTCCTGATGACTTCATTCTTTCTATAGAGAAAGATGAAACTTGGGAGTTATACTTTGATGGCTCTAAGTGTCGTACGGGATCGGGGGCAGGTGTTGTTCTGATTTCGCCTACAAAGAAGTCCATTCCTTTATCATATCATCTAAATTTCCTGTGTACCAATAATATTGCTGAGTATGAGGCTCTTATAGCAGGAATAAAAGCAGCCTTAGCTCTGAATATAAAACACATACATATCTATGGAGATTCGCAATTGATTATAAGACAAGTAACAGGAATATATCAAGCAAAACAAGACAAATTATCACAATATAAAGATCTTGCTATCTCTTTATTACAAAATTTCGATTCTTATACCATGGATCCCGTTCCTTGAAAAGATAATCGACATGCGGATGCAATGGCATGTGTGGCTTCTCTAGTATCTTTAGAAGACCCTATGGTCGATCTTAATTTCGTTATTCACAATCTTATTTCTCCGGCTATTGAAGATGATTCTAGCTTGATAACATGTTGTGACTTTGTAGACTCAGATGAATGGTTCTCACATATCATAAGATATTTGACCGATGGTACCTTTCTTGATGCCACTAATAGGAACACTAGGGCTAGAATCCGCAAGCTGTCTGCTAGATATATCATCCTTTCTAATGTCCTTTATCGAAGGGGTTATGATGGTCTTCTCCTTCGTTGTCTTAACAAGTCAGAAATCCCCGTTGCTCTTGAAGAGGCACATTCAGGTGCCTATGGGGGGCATTTTGGGGGCAAATCCCTGGTTCATAGGTTGCTTCGTATGGGATACTATTGGCAAACTATGCAGAAGGATTCCTTTTCATTTGTTAAAAAATGTCATCAATGTCAACAACACAATAATCTGATTCATGCTCCGGCCCAAGAACTTCGTTCTCAAGTAGCTTCTTGGCCTTTCTCTGCATGGGGTTTGGATCTTATTGGAAAAATTTCTCCTCCTTCATCTCAAGGACACACCTTCATTATAACTGCAACAGATTACTTTACGAAGTGGGTAGAAGCTATTCCTCTTCGCTCTACTACTGCTGAAGTGATTTGTCAATTTCTTCTAGAAAACATCATTTCTCGATTTGGGATACCTTCCACTATTATCTCAGATAATGGGACATCATTTAAAAACAAGGATGTGAAGAAATTCCTCGAGAAGTATCATATCAAACATCGATTTTCTACACCATATTATCCTCAATCAAATGGCCAAGCCGAATCATCCAATAAGATAATTGAACAAATTCTTCGTAAAACCGTGAATAAGCATGGTAAGGATTGGAGTAACCAGCTGATCTATGCTCTTTGGGCCTACCGAACGAGTGTACGAATTGCTACGGGAACTACTCCTTATAATCTTGTTTATGGTGCTGATGCTATTATGCCCTTAGAATTAGAGATTCCATCGCTTAGGGTTTCTCTCAAAGGTATAGTAGATGATGACTCTTATAGGGAACAACGACTTCAACAGCTTGAGATGCTTGATGAACAGCGCATAAATGCTCTTGAGCATATTCAAGCGTATCACAAAATTCTACAACGAAGCTATAATGACAAGGTTATTCAACGTTCCTTCTCAGTAGGTGACTTAGTCCTTTATGAGAATCAGCGCAATGTGAATGCTTTGCCTGCAGAAAAGGGAAAATTCAGTCCTAATTGGCTTGGACCATACATCGTTATTGAAGATTATGGATCAGGTGCTTACAAAATAGCGGATGTAGATGGTACGCCTCTTAAAGAACCTATAAATGCTATGCACTTGCGTAGATATTATGCTTAATTCTTCATCTATCTTATTTTTTCAATTCTTCAACATTGGATAATATGTTAGTATCTCTTAATTAAAGCAAAATAGAATTAAATGTTATGTTGTTTAATCTATATTGCTTCGTTCCTGACAAGCGTGTCTCCTTACTTTATAGTTTGTCTTGAATTCATTAATGTAAATTGTAAAAGGTTTACATTTCTCATTATGCTAGCATATTATACAAGGTCTTTATGTATTAAGTAGAATCGTATCATGTTGTGTTTAAATTCAGAATTAAATCACATTAGTTATATGATTCTTAGGCTTAATGCATATTTCTTCCTTATTATCAATGTAGTACTTGATTAAACATTTAATTAAGTCACACATGTATCAATTTAATCATGGAGCATTGAGAAGTCAATCACATGGAAATTAAATTCTGAACATACATGTACATTTACCAAATGTATTAGATTTAATCAAAACAAAATATACATTGTTTTAAGCATTAAAGATAACACATTTGAGACAAAAGAGAAGCATGTATATATACATATATATGTGTGGATCGTATACAAATCTAGGTCACTGTACATCCAAAATGTGACCTCTCTTTTACATCATAAAATCATCTCCTATCCCTAGGGCTAGTGGCTGGAGAGTGTCGACTGGACGCTCCCTCCTGATCTGGCCGTGAAGGTGGACCCATGGGTGTGTAGCGTGATACAGATCGTGAGTGACTTCGAGAGGAACTCCTATGATCCCTATCCATAAGGATCGCACGATAGGTGGTAGCCTTGGTCTGAGCCGCTGCTAGATCTCGCCGCGCTTGTTGGAGGTCCTCTGATAGGACTCTCTCTCTCTGCCGCACCTGCTGAAGGTCCTCTGATAGGACTCTCTCTCTCTGCTGCACCTGCTGAAGGTCCTCTGATAGGACTCTCCCTCTCTCCCTCCATATATCTACCTGTACTCAGAATGGGAAAAACAAATCCCCATGCCGACCCGCGTTCCCCTGAGGCCTATAGGCAATCTGTGAGGAACTGGGGATCTGTGCTATCATGGAAATGTCTGTCATTGCCTGCTGAATCAAGGAACACCATTCCTGCACATTAGCTATGGCAGTAGAACAGATTTTTGTTAGTACCATTCTATGTCATCAAAACATTAATCAATCAATATAAACCTACTATACCTAGATCTCCCTCGCGCCAGTAGGGATCATGATATGGTAGTATCTGCGACTGAGAACCGCTAGGCTCCCCTCGCTCGTATACTCTATCCATGATGGGTGTAGGCTGGACGGTACTGGTGACAGGTCTCTGTATCGCCTCCTGTTCCCCCTGTTGGGGAATAAGAGGTGGATCCAGAGCTATGGTATCGTCTCCTGAATGGTGGGGAGCTGCATCCGACTCCTCCTCATCATCTCTATCCTCCTCCTCGTCGTCCTCCTCATCATCATCATCCTCATCCTCATCCGCATCATCACCTGCATCCCCCTCGTCCTCCTCTCTATCTGCATCCTCCTCCTCCTCGTCACTGGGCTGATCGCCTGTAGGTGGATCAGGATCTCCCGCCTCCTCGTGACCCTCTCCCTCCTCTAACTCCTCTGACCTGGATCTCTCATCCTCATCTCGGTCTCCATGTCTCCATGGGCCTGAATAGCCTATCGGATGATCTGGTGGAAAGATAGGACCTGGATATGATCTCATGAACCATGAAACATATCTACGCTGTGCTCCAGGCTCTGCAGAATAGTCGGTGACTACATCCTGATTAGATCCCTCTAAGTCTGTCGTCTCAATATCATCTACCGTCGGTCTCGCTACTGCTCCAGGTCTGGGAAGGACTTGTGAGTGTCGAGTATAGATGGGCACATCGGCTGGAACACACTGCTCTAGTCCGAACTGCCGCCGTACTCGGTCAAAGTAGAAAGGGACTATGATGTGTGCATATCGTCCTCGCAGTAGGCGGTTCCTCTATAGACATGCTAACTGTCTCTCCATACCATCCCATCTGTGCATCAGTAGGTAAGGTCTCCACACTATCACCTCGGATGTCAGTCTGTCAACAATCACTCTCCAATACAACAAATCGCCAAATCTCCACTCTCTGGTAAGTGGATAAGCGAACACCCTAGGTCGCTCGCTCGCTGTACTCAGTGGAAAGCCGACGGGCCTGGTGCATGTGAAATGCTCTAAAATCCACACCTGTAGAAGTGTGCATGTCATCAAACTGCAACCCTGTCCGAATACATACTCCTCAAGGTCGTGATAGAGATGTGCAAGCATACTCCGACCCCATGCATACACTCTCCTGTGTCTCTCCATCGCTCTGATACACCATGTGAGGCCCCCATGCATGTGTGTCCCTCGCCCATTAGGGCAGACGGCTAGTGCTATGATGGCTATCATAAGGCATCTCAGAAGTGGTATCTCCCCTGTAGGATGTAAGAGCCAGCTGACCATGATGCGACCTCTCATCTCGCTCGGCATGGCTCTCCCTATGCAATACACTTGCTCTCTTTGATGATCCTCCACTGACCGATCGGTCGCATATGTAACCGTCGCTCCTCTGATAGGAAGACGAAGTATACGGTACACATCCTCGAGTGTGACCGTCAGCTCTCCTACTGGAAGGTGAAAGGTGCATGTGTTAGGATCCCATCGCTCCATCAAGGCCATCAGCATCGCAGGATGAAAGCGAATGGCCAGCATCAGAATCATGTACCACAATCCTACAATAGATAGAGTGTCTCTCTCTGACTGAGTCAGCCGCGGAATCTGATCTCGCAAAGTGCGAAGAATATGTCCCGCTGTGTGCTCTCTCATGTACGGGAGACCCTACAACACGAAAACATGATGATAATAAGTACTCGATCATCGAAATCGCAAATGCAAACCGTCGCACATCGTATGCAAGCCCCGAACCCCTCGCCAGGCCCTGATTGGGGACCATGGTGCCCTGATGGGGACCATGGTGCCCTGTCAGGGACCATGGCGCCCTGAGGGGACCATGGTGCCCTGCAGGGACCATGGCGCCCCTGTCAGGGACCATGGCGCCCTGGGGGGACTAGGGCACCCCTCAGGGACCATGGCGCCCTGGGTGGGCCCCGGTCAGCCTTCGAGGCCCACATACGATCACGAAAAAGTCAAACATGCAAAAAATCAAAAGTCAAACATTCAGTCAACTCACCTCGTCCAGTGGCTCGTCGTCGATCATAGCCTGGCGTAGGCTCTCAATCCTCGTAGGACGCTCCGGTCATTGTGAAGGCATGATGATGGCTAGTTGGGCTCCGCTACACTGAATAGTATCCTGAAATCGACAAAGTGACGAATATAAGTGTCACTTTCGGAGTATATACTCTTGTTCGTTTATTCTTACTTTGTGAAACCCTAATTTTTTCCCTCTGTCATTCATTATATCATAACTTGAGTTTGGGAGATGCGATTTTCAAGCCGTTCGTTGTGTTGGAATCGTATTTTCCTTCTCTTACTCCCGGGATGTTCCAAAAAAGTGCTCTGATGAAGCCTATTTCGCGAACACCCCTCATCAACACTCTCTTACACAATTTGTCGCAAGTAAACATGCTACCCTGTTTCACCTCCCTAAATAAGCAAGTCGAAACAGGGGGGGGCATATAGCTACTCACAGATTTCATCACTTTCCCTAGTAAGCATTAGGTGATTTTGTGATCTAACGTTTGTTTTGTAGGGTGCGGTTCCTAACTGTGTACTGCAGATACTGCTGGGGGCTTCGTCCGACAACTTATGGATATATCCTTTCTTCAAATGATGTTTACTTTTCTGTACTTTAGCTTGCATATGCATGTAGTACTCATATGACCGCTAAAGTGGGGGCTAAATGTAGCGTCGTAAATTGTACGCACTCGCTAGGGTGGTACAATTTCACACCTAGTTTAGCACCCACCTTAGTGCATTTTGCATTCTGCATTGCATTTCTCCTTAAGCACTTAATTAATCAAATTAATTAGGTCTAAGGTTCCATTTCATCATTCTTTACATCACAAAGTTGGGCCCTTTCACTAAAGCACGCCCTTCGCATTTTATTCCTCCAATACATCATCTAATCAAAAACCCTAATTAGGTCCTATTTTGAACGTGGGGGCTTGATTTCGGGGGTCAAAACATCTCGAAATCACCTGTAACTTCGGGATTCTCTCTAAAATCATCATATCCGACGGCCCTGAAAATTTGGTGAAAAGTTGTCGGGACCGTGGCGCCCGGTGCACATGGTCCCGGACATTTTTCCCGAAATTTTAGGAGCGCGATCCAATCATAAAAT
This sequence comes from Cryptomeria japonica, assembly GCF_030272615.1. Classification (NCBI taxonomy): domain Eukaryota; kingdom Viridiplantae; phylum Streptophyta; class Pinopsida; order Cupressales; family Cupressaceae; genus Cryptomeria; species Cryptomeria japonica. The sequence goes on from NC_081407.1 coordinate 10,547,981, forward strand.
AAAGCTTAACCCCAAGAAATTGGCGGGATATTCAATCTCTAGGTCGGCCAAAATACAAATTTACGATCTAGGGTTTCATACATAAAAGCTCTCTTTCCTCATTTGAAAGGATGGGATTTTTGTTTCCAGGAACTTCATATGCAGCGAAAGAGCAGATCTTTGAGGACTTCAACAACATTCAACATCATTCTACCAAGCATCTATCAAATTCATTCATTCACTTAGGGCTTGGAAGACATTGAAGAACAATAGGAGATTACCGACTGAAGATTGGCTTGTACTCCTCCCTTGAGGGTTGGGTATGATTTCGTATTGTTTTCATGTCTTTGCATAAGCTTTGATACATCATTTATTCATGCTTTAGATCACATTGCATCTTGATTTAGAGCATTTACACTATCATTTACAAGCAATTAGGGTTTACTTTCTAGGTTGCTCTAGTTTGCTTTCTTGCATTTTTGGACCTTGCACACACACTAGGTTTGCACACACAATACATTTTACAAAACAACTTGGCTATTCGTGGAGGTGGAAATCACCGAAGCGGGGGTTTGACTAAGGCAAAACCCTATATAGCTGCCCCTCCCCCTTTTCAGATATTGTTGCGGGTTTCGGGATTCGGACGACGCCGCGGGATACAGATCCGGAGAGAGAAAGTTGGGACAGCACTCTGTGTGAAATTGCAGAGCAGGAGACCGGGACAGGGGCGCTGGGCGCCCTGGTCCTGCCAGGATAGGGGCGCTGGGCACCCTGGTCCCTGGGACAGAGGCTCTGGGCGCCCTGGTCCTCCGGACAGACAGTTTGCAGACAGTCTCTAGATAGTGTTTCGGAGTGCAGAACAGTGGTTTCCGGTGCAGTTTTCAGGACAGTGGCGCCCGCGCCCCCGTCCCGAACATTTTCAGTCTGATTTTGACTCCAGGTACATATCTGCATTCTTATTTCATCCTTGTACTTATAGCTGTTCATTGTTTAATCTCAATTCTGCAATCTTGTTATTAGTTCATACTTGCATTTTGAGATTAGGGTTTGAACTTGCATTACTTGATCTTACAATTTCAACAAGGGAATAGGAATCCTAATAGATATCCCGTGGCTCTCTCTTTCACCAAAAGAAGTAGCCAATTGTGCGATATCTCTAGGCTCTTTCGTATTCCGTAATGTGTGTCAAAGAGTAGGATTAGGGTATGTTGACCTAGTCTCGCTTTTCCCCCCACACAGCTAGCATGTCGAGTCCAAAATTTACCCTACCCTTCAACTTATCCCAGCTTATAGGATTTTGACACTTCATTCCATACAATGCTTTAAATAGAGCCATCTTAATTGCAGAACGATAAGAGTTGTTATATCCAAATTCTCCTAGGAGTAAATAATCTTCCCATTTGTATTGCCAATCCATGCAATACATTCTCAATAAATCTTCCACTACTTGGTTTACCCTCTTAGTCTGACCATCAGTTTTTGGATGGTATGTTGAACTTATATTAAACTTTGGTGTCACACGAGCATCCCTATCAGAAATAATCCTTTCAGGGATGCCATGTAATCTAAATACCTCTTGATTAAATTTTTGTGCTATAATAGGATCTCCATCAGTTAAATTCCCTCAAATAAAATGTAATACCTTGGTAAGCTTGTCCACCACAATCAGAATGGCATTATGCTTATTCCTTGATATAGGTAGACCTCAAGAAAAAAATCCATACTTAATGACTTGCCAATTCCTCTCTGGAACTTCATGAGGATACAAGAATCCTGTGGGATGATGATGTTCTGCTTTCACCCTCTGACATTCTAAATAACTTTCTATAAATCTTGTAGTATCCCTTTTCATCCCTTTCTAAAAATATAATGGCTTAACATCAACCAACAACTTTGTAACTCCAAGATGTCTAGAATATGGTGTTGTATGAATTTCTTTCCAAACCAAATCCCTTAGTTCCCTAGAGATAAGTACATAGATTCTTCCCTTAAACCTCAATAACCTATTGGGTTCAAAAATAAATCCTTCATACCTTGGGTCTTGCAAATCATCCAAGTGTGCCTTCCTAACTTACTCATAATACTCATCACCCTTAGACTTCTACAACTCTTGATCCATGAAATCAATTAGAATTGATATCATTGAGTAGATATGTCTCCTTCTACTAAGGGCATCTGCAACTCAATTCTCTTTTCCCTTGATGTAATTGATATTGAAATCATAATTCAATATCAATTCCAACCATCTTCTTTGTCAAGCATTCAAATTTGGTTGGGCGAATAGATACTTCAAATTGTGATGATCGGTTTTGAATTCAAAGGGTTTTCCCAAAATATGGTACCTCCACATTTGTAATGCATGGACAAGCGCAACTAGCTCCAAATCATGTGAAGCATAATTTTGCTTGTATGGTTTCAACTTTCTTGACTCATAGGCTATGAATTTCCCTTCTTGCATCAAAACTCCCCTTAAAATTCTCTCGATGCATCTGTGATGACTACAAAATCACCATCTAGATCAGGGACTTTTAATATAGGAGTTGTAGTCAACTTCTCCTTAAGTTAGTCAATTTCTACTTGACATTTTTCTAGCCACTCAAACTTCTTCCATTTTCTTTGTAATGAAATAATGGGAAAAGCTATCTTGGAAAAGTTTAGTAAAAAATTATGATAATACCCAACCAGACCCATAAAAATTCCATCTTCTAATACATTTCTTGGTACCGGCCATTCAAGTACCACTTTTATCTTTGCAAGATCAACTACACTTCCCTCAGCTGAAATCACAACCCAGATATTATACTTTCTTTTGAAAGAATGTACATTTAGAGCGTTTCCCATACAAATTATGCTCTCTTAACCATTGTAGGATAATTCCTAGATGTTGGAGATGCTCCTCCTTGTTCTTGGAATATATGAGAATATCATCCAAGAAGGCCAACAATAATTTATCTAATCAATCTCTGAATACATTATTCGTCAAGTTCATGAATGTTGCAAGTGCAAACGTCAGTCCAAAGGTAGGACTGTGAACTCATAATGACCATACCTAGTTCTAAAAGTTGTTTTTAAAATGTCCTCATCTTTGATCTTTAATTGATGATATCTTGATCGCAAATCAATTTTTCAGACTATTGCCATTCCTCGCATTTGATCAAATATATCATCAATACATGGTAGCAGGTACTTGTTCCTTATCGTTGCTTTATTGAGAAATCGATAATCAATGCACAAGCACAATGCACCCTCTTTCTTCTTCACAAAGATAATTGGGGCTCCCCAAGGTGAAACACTGGGCCTGATGAATCCTTTAGACAACAGTTCCTCCAATTGAGTTTTCAACTCCATTAACTCTGTTGTGGTCATCCTATATGGAATTTTTGATATAGGTTTTGATCCTAGAATGATGTCAATGGATAAATCAAACACTCTCTTGGGAGGCAATCTAGGTAATTCTTCTGGAAATACATCCACATATTCCTTAGGTATAGGATACTTTTCCATGTTTGACTTTCCTAATTCCCTTATCACACCATCCCCAACTTCTTGACAGTCTTGGGGTGCATAATGCATTACATCATCTTGATTTATGAACTAATTGCTTTCCTCAAGTTTTTCTATTTTGATAGCAAAAAGTTGACAACCTTTCTTCTTGGCCCTATGCATTTGTATGACAAAGATTTATTGCAACTTAACTTCTCTAGGATTTTCTTGAATAGATACCCAATTTCCTAGATCATCTAGGCATTCTACAGATTTGGAATGACAATCCACTTTGGCTCTATGTTTCCATAGCCAATTCATCCCCAAAATAACATCATAAGAACCTAGGGGGCCTACATACAAATTCGCTTCTATAGGAAAACTTGGAAGCTCTACCCTAGCTTCAAATAGACATTGTTCCACCTTAGCTCTTGTCTAGTTTGCATATTCAACAATCCAAGATTTTGTTATATAACTAAAATTTAAATGGGTGTTCCAAATAAAGTATCAATTAAAATTTAAATGGGTGTTCCAAATAAAGTACCTTGAGCTTCAATGGGAGTGATCTGGTACTCTGCCTATTGGTTGTCTAGAGCAGCATGGATCTTCTGCTTGAATTCTTGTCATTGAGAAGGTAGAGGATTTCCATGGGGTTGTGTCCCTAGTGATTTGTTGGGACATTGATTTGCATAGCAATCTCCTCCACATGTAAAACATCCTCTTAATGGCCTATTTCTTGGTATAGACTTTTCATTGTTGTCTTCATTTCTTCTCAAGTTGTTGTTTCCCTTGTGGTCCTTTCTAGGTTCATTCATGTTGTTGAGATATCCTTTATCTCATTTCCTTAGAAAATCCTGACCTCCACTTAGCTTCTTGGGAAACTGATTATCTTGTGACCACTTGAACTTCTTTTGACTCCTTTCTTGCTAGTTTGAGATAGAATTAAGCCTTTTCTCTTGCTTAATAGATTTTTCGTACACTAAGTCCATGGTGGCAGGATTGTGTACATCCACATCTCCTCTGATTTGAATATGAAGATCTATGATAAACTTCCTTATGTGCAACCATTCATCCTTTTGGTACAAGAGTACATGCTTCAGAAGATGGGTGAATTTCTCCTAGTATTCATTCACTGTGAAGTCTCCTTGTCTCAGGTTTTGGAAATCAATTAAATTTTGACAATAGAATAGTTGTGGTAACCACCACTTTCAAAATATTTCCAAAAAATCACTCCAAGTAAGGCTTAAAGAACTCAACCCAAGCTCCATTTTCTTGTTCAACCACCAATTGGATGCTTCACCAACCAACTAGTAATTATTGATCTCAAAATATTTTTCCATTCTAGTGAGTCATGCTTCAGCTGCATCCCCACTAGTGGTTCCTTCAAACTTTGAAAGAATGACTTTCTTCATGTCACAGGATAATTCACTTGCAAGTCTTTTTCTTGTACTCATTTTCACCCTAATTTGTGTTTCCTCATTATCGTGATCACTTGCTTGTGATTGATCATGATTATTATCTCCTTCCTCATTATGAACAACTTTTTCCTCTTGCCTTTTTGTTTCCTTAACCTTTTTCTTCTGGTTCTCAATTCTCTTTATACTTTCGTTCATCATAGCCAAAATACGATCTAGTTTTGCCTTAGTGTTTCCACACCTTGGCCTTCTTTTTGGCTACCCTCCTGGTTGGTTCTTGTCCTAACCATTTTTCAAAATTTTGGTTCACATGGAGATTTCATTTGTTTTAGATCCTAGGAAGGTTATAGATATTCCAAAAAGTAAAGCATCATTCATTCAAGCATGAAACTTCTAAGAAACTTAAGCACAAGTTTGTCAATCCAAAGTTTTATTTATATAATAAGGATTTCAAATATCCTATCATTTACATAGAATGACTATTCAGATAGTCAAGGGAAGAGTACCCCTCAGATTCACTTTCGAATACATAATCATGAGGAACATATCCTTCTGATTTTTATTCAAATTCATGGCCAAAGGGTATATAACCTATAAACTCATCTTCAAATACATTGCTATGGGGAGAATACCCCACTAATTTAGTACTAGAGGAAATTACAATAATTTATGACAATGTGGGTATACGAGGGTCCCTAAATATCATTTCAAGATCAATACTCCATTTTGTAGGCATTTCTTTGGAAAGTGGTAAGGAGTTTGACCTAGAAAGGGAGACAAGAGGTACAAAGTTAATTGCTTCTTTCATCCTATTTTTGTCTTGATGGACACGAGATAAGACATGACTAAAAGTCTCAGTGTCACTTAGCCAAATTGCATTATCATGATTGCTTCCCTCTATGGTTTTGACAATGACTTCTTTTTCCTTATTGACCTTGAGGTAGCGCTAATTTCCAATTATTGACCTCCTAGCGGTTTTCCTGAGACGCGCAATTTTGGAACAAGTATCCTCAACATTAGATTCTTTTAATGTTGGTAGGAAAGTTTAGCGAACACATAGATTTTGGAGTCGAACTTGGTAGCTCTGGTACCACGTGTAATATGCCCATTGTTCTACCCATTTGATTTAATAAGTTTAACCCACAAGTGAAAGAAATACATTGCCAAAATACGAGTAATAAAAATTTCCCAATTTCCATTCAATAATCAAGGTGCATATTTGAAATAAAACTCATTTCAACTTTTTCATTACATCATTAAGTATGTACATTATCATATTCATAAACATATGAAAGAATTTACGTTTCCCTCTTCAAATTTCCATTTAGTTTAGGAACATTTGAATACATACAAGCTTCTATGAGCTTAATGATACATAAGTAAGACAAATGGTTTAGATGTCCTTACTGGCATACATCCTCAAATATCAGCTACCAACTACATGAGGAAAATCATCACTCAAGCACTTTTCCACCCAACCAAGATTTTACAGTCCCCCGTGCCACTCCAAATAGAAGTGACCTGACCCTTCGAAGAAGAGTTTGGTTTGGTGACCTCATAATAATAGCCTTATGGGCACAGTTTTGTATTCTACATAACTAGAGCTACCATACATTGGCTACAACCTACATGTTTGACATTCCTTATCTAGTATGTAAACTTAAATCACAGTGAATTGACAAAGTAGACAGTGGAAACCTACACTACTTTTGCATTTTATTTTAGTTCCGCATTTTGATTTGATTTGATTTCATTAGTTGAAATCTGATAAATTCTTCAGCAAATGAGAAATTGATTGTTCACATTGTAGAATATTACTTTCATGAATGCATGTTATCAAATCTTGGTTCTGTAGTTTCATTGAGTTTTATTAAGCAATGTGTTTTGTCTTCATTATAGTAGATGTTACGATGGTGGATTCAAAATTAAAGCAATAGTGGAAACATTGTTAGAGCTTACTCATGGAATTTAGGTTATTTGATCTTTGATCAAATAGAAGTTTATTTATTGCAATTGTAGAATACAATTTCTTTTTCTGCAAACTTAGAATAGACTTTATTTTCATGCAAACGTAAAATAGGTTTATTTTTCTAGCATTTAATTTGTAATTTAATCGCGTAGGAACTTAGAAACTGTTTTAGTTTTGAATAGAAAATTCCACGATTGAGTTTTGATTTTGTCCTATTTGAGCCCCTAGTTACGGATCTAAAGTCTTTGTTAGAATAGTTTAGGATTCACTTAACTTAGGTTTGAAAAGCATTTTTAGTCATAAAATCTAGTCATAGGAAAGAGACAACTCTTGATGGAGAATGATCCAGCCCAAGTCACTATTTTATGGTGTAAAGACCCCCAATCTTAACCACTTCCCTATTGCATACAACTTTCAGACACACTCGGTTCGACATTGAAGAGAAATTAAATGGTGCAAGTTGTGACATCAATGGCCTTGCCCACCATTTTTGGCACCGTTGTCGGGGAGTAAAACATCTGGCTACCAAAGTTAAAAGACTTAGTGTTGATAGAGAATGAGATAAACAGTTGATGAGAAAAGCCAGAGTTCCTTTTGGAAGATTTCTTCCTAGACATTATAATTTGGAACAACTGCTAGAGGAACAACAAAAAGATTTTGAAGAACAAGTTGAACATATTGAACAACAACAAGAATAAGAGATGGGAGATCATGAAGCAGAAAATTCCCCACCCAATAGGACATTTTCATATCCTATTAATTGAATGTAAGGGATAATTAGCCTCCAATGAAAAATATATCACCCTTTGTTTTACCTACATTTCATGGGAAAACCTTAGAGGATCCTAATCAATTTATGTTTGAATTTAAAGTCCTTTTCTAGACTTATGATTATACATCTAATAATCAGAATTTGAAGTTATTTCCTTCTACTCTACAAGAATCATCATTGCGATGGTTCATGGGTTTAAGAGTTGGTTCTATCTTGGCATGGAAAGAAATGAAGACTATATTCTTGGATAAATACCAAGATTACTGTCATGTAAGAGATAGAAAAGAGGAATTGTTCCGTATGAAGTAGAGGGAAGATGAGATTTTGGAAGGTTATGCTGATCGGTTTATGTTTGTCTATCAAAGGTGTGATGAGGGACTTAATGAAGACATTAGTAGGACAATTTTCTTGAGGGGAATTGATGATGAATCAAGAGAATCTCTGAACTTAATGAGGAAAGGAGATATCAATAAGATCCCTCTTGAGGAAATTATTGACATCTGCAGGAATTACTCTAGGACTAGAGTTGGGACTAGGGATTATAGGAGGAATAAAGCTAACCCACATGATGTATCCAAAGTAATGGAGGAGATTGCGAATTTGAAAACTGATCTCCTCCTCCATCTTAATACCCAGGTAGACAAGAAAAACACCGTACCCTTAGCTATTTATTGTTCCAAATGTAGGGGAAAGCATTTGTTAAGGGAGTGTCCTTTAAATCGGGCTGATATTTATGAAATTTGTGAGAACCATCCAAAAAGCTCTTGTAATATCTTACTAGAGATTAAAAATCGCTTGAAGAAACCTCCTATTGTGGAAGAAGAATTGAATTATGTTGGCCATAGATCACAAAGTTCTGGATATAATTCTTACTCTGGAAAGTTTGGTCATGAGGCCAAATACTGTTAATGAACAGGTGAACCAACCTCAAATTCTAGCTCAACCAGTTCCCAATCCAAAGAACAATCATCAACAACAAACATTTAATGTTGATTCTACTCCTCATACTCTGAATGTAATAGAAGTTGATGATATCCATCTTAGGAATCACAATGTTCCTCCACAACCTGTTGCTTCAGACAAGGAGAGGGAGGAAATTGAGGAACCTCAAGGGAATAATGAGAATGATGACAAAGGCGAGAAAAAAGTTAATGAAGCACCATATCCAAAGTGGTTAGAAATACCCCAGATGTCTCCCGATACCTCTCGACCAGATCATATTAGCATGACAGGCTCTCCACTCCTCCGGGAATTGGAAAAGATTAACATAGAAATTCCTTTGCTACAAGCTATCAAAGATATTTTAGAGATCAGCCAACTTGTAAAATCGCTATGTCAAGATTCTAGGAAGAAAACGTAAGCTTCCTCCCACAATTCAAGTAGGAACCAAACTTACTGATGTATTATTAGGAAGGTTACTTCCTCAGAAATACAGTGATCCTGGGAGTCCTGTAATTACCCTGAGCATAAGAGGACTTGACATACCTAATGTGTTGATCGATCTTGGAGCTGCTATAAATGTTATTACTGTGGATACTGCTGAAATGTTGGGAATGCAAGGAATTAAACCAACAACAACTATGCTTCAATTAGCAGATCGATCTACTGCTAAACCCGAGGGTGTTCTAGAAAATGTTATGGTTACCATTGATACTTGGGACTATCTAGTTGACTTTTTGGTGCTTAAAGGTAGAAAGAGAGAATCGACATATCCAATCATTTTTGGAAGACCTTGGTTAGCAACTGCAACAACATTGATTGATTGCAGGTTAGGGAGTATGACAATTTCCAGTGGACAGAAGCAAAAAGAATTGACTCTCTATCCTCTAGCAAAGCCAACATTCCATCCTGACAATCAATTTTGGATAGATGAAGAGATGGACTCAGAAGGAGATGGAGTGGTGGAATTAGCTACGATGACAATATCTAAACATATCGAAGAGTATGAGGAATATGTGGAACAAGGACAAAAATTGGATGATAAGATTTTTGGGCAATGTTATGAAAAAAATCTTCTTTATGAAGAAATAAAAGGGGAATGTCATGATCAAGTTTTAAATAACAAAGAAGAATAACCTTGTCCTCTCAATACACTCATTGGAGACCCATCTAAGGAGGGAAGTGACACCAAGGAAATTTTGATCTCCAATGATAAACCTCTTTTTATTAATTCATCATTGCTTCCTCTGCAAGAAGAGGAATAAAAAATCACTTTGGAAAAACACATAGAAGTATTTACTTGGGAGAATAAAGATATGGGAGGAATACATCCTTATGTTTGTACACACCACATTTACACCAAGGATGTCAAACCTGCAAGGCAAGGACAAAGAAGGATTAACCTAGCCTTGAGGGACTTTGTTAAGCAAGAAATAGAGAAATTATTGCAGGTGGCTTTCATTTATCCAATTTCAAATAGTCAGTGGGTTTCTCCACTAGTTATAGTGTCAAAGAAGAATGGAAAGAGGCGCGTGTGTGTGTTGATTATAGAGAATTAAACAAAACCACTAAAAAGGATTACTTTCCTTTACCATTCATTGATGAAGTTCTAGTAGATAACTTACTTGGCAGTGATTATTTCTCTTTCTTGGATGGCTTTAGTGGATACAATCAAATACAAGTGGCTCATGGGGATCAAGATAAAACAATGTTTACATGTCCTTGGGGAACATATGCAATAGGGTCTTACCTTTTGGACTTTGAAATGTTCCAGCTACTTTCAGAGAGTTGTTTTAGCTATCTTTGCAGATTTGACTACCTCATGTGTAGAGGTGTACATGGATGATTTAACTGTGCATGGGGAAAAAAAGGAGGAAGCACTGGTGAGTTTGGAAAAAGTACTCTAGACATGCAAAGATCATAGACTATCATTAAACCATGAAAAATATGCTCTGATGATGACATAAGGGATTGTCTTAGGGCATCACATTTCTAAGGAAGGCATTAAAGTTGATCCAAAGATGGTAGAAATCATTCAGTAGATTGAGATCCCTAAAACACAAGCTGACATTAGAAGCTTTCTTGGACATGCAGGTTATTATCAAAGATTTACTGAAGGATTCAAGAAAACTGCAGAATCATTGTTTACATTGCTTAAGAAAGATTCATAATTCTTATGGACAATTGATTGTCAAAAATCATTTGAAGCTACCAAGTATGCCTTAACAAATTCACCTATAATCAAGGGACCTGTTGGTGCTTCCAAGTGATGTCTCAGAATTACTTCAGAATTAGCCTTCTTCCTTCAACAAAATTTTGAGCTCATTGGCCAATTGACAAGGGTTTCCTCTGAACTAAGCAACCCTTCTACACTTCAGGCTCTGCAAAACCTAGGTGGGTAGACCTCTAGCAACATTTAAAGATTTGACTCAATTTTAGAAAAATGTTGCATACAACAGATAACTCTCAGCTTTGAATATCTAGAATACATAAAACACTATCCAGAATTGGCTCTATTTTGATTATATTTTGTTTATGCACATCTGAGAGAACAAATAGTTATTAATAATTTATGAAACAAGAAAGGGCGGGGAAAGAAGGATGATTTTTATTATTTGAAAATACAGTGCCTATCCTAGGGCAAAGAGTCAAACAATAGAATGCAAATGGAATCCCATTAGTAAACACAGTATAAATAGTAGATTTTATTATGTTAATGCCTGGCATTAACAAATATGCTCATGCTATCACAAAATTCTTCTTACAGATCCATATCATTCACTCTACCTCACTGTAAGTTGCTCAAAGCTATTTAATCCCTCCCTTGGAAAGAAGCAAGAAACAATTAACATAAATCAGGAATTCTGAAAGGATGAATCCAAAGCATCCTTAATGCATTGTATTCAAATGAGACTGAATTTACAATCATGAAGACAATTATGTAAAATTACAAACCCAATGCCCAAACTGGTTATTATTTAGTCATGAAATTGCACATTTACAAATTACAATTCATATCCCTAAGTCTAAAATTTAGCCCTATCACTATGCACGCAACTTAAAACGAAACTCCAGAACCTGTACAATTGAGACAACCTGTACAATTGAGATAGAAGAAGGATAAATAGATGGAAAAGAAATTCTAGATTTGATCTAATGCAGCCACATGTTCCTTCTCCAAATCAAATTTGCAAATGACACTTGTTCTTCTTCTCTCCTCTCTCTTTAACTGAAAAAGCACTCTACCCCTTTTTAACTTTTTCATCTGCACTTTTTCCCTACTGCTCTAACTGAAAATATTCCCCTCTTATGTCTTCCCCGAGATATTTTCTCTTAAGAAAATATTTGCTCAGCCACACTTTGGCTTTCTCTTTCAGTCCATTTGCTACCAATTTTGTTTTACTCTGCCTCTTCATCCTCTTATTCTTGTGAATGCACTTTTCACTTGGGTCAAAACAAATACATAATGCTTATGTGGAATCACTTTAATTTGGGGGGAAAACAATTCATCTGCCTCATTTACAGTCCCATAATGTTTATTTCCTAGGTGAAAACATTGGCTATGCAACACCTTAATACCTTGGGCAAAATACATCCTCTTGGGTAAAATAATATTTGACACTTGATAACAATACTTTACTCAGTTTTCATTAATTTTGCTCGAGAATATTTCACTTTGGTGAAAATAATCCACTCTACTACTGCATTTTTACCTTTCAATAAAGCATTTTCACATACAAAAATTTCACTTGCAACCACATTTTACCACTCAATCTTCCTTTTCATTTCACTCCCTGCATATGCGCAAACATCTTGACTCTGGTGAAAATAATTTACTAGCACTTTTACTTCTGGCATCAAAGACTAATGCCCACCCCTGTATATTTCAACCTCTCCTGTGATTATTTTCATTACTAAGTGAAAATTTAAAACTTATTGGGCTTTTGATTTCCTTATTAAATGTACCCACTCTTATAATATATTTTGATCTTTAATAGATAAAACACTCTGTTATTGCATTTCATGAGATTACATTTCTTTGAGGTATCTTTTAAAACAATTCACACAACTTCTGTAATTCTTCATCTTGCATATTGTCTCCATAAATCAGCACTGACAGAGAGGGCATGTTGGCAAACAATTGAGGAGACTGGTGATACACCCACCATTGACATTTACTGAATAATTTGAAAAATAAATAAAAAACTTCAATAACTCCATTTTGTGCAAGAGCTGCAATCGTGGTTTATTTGAGATCACATTTCCTTTAAATATCAATGCCAAACAGCTCCCACGTACCTTGCCTTATTCCCATATTTTGCATTCATGCATGGGCGATTGTAGCTTCATCATTTAACAAGATTATTATCGTTTATGGATATCTGCGCCTTGGTCCACGACCCCAGGTTAGCATAGGCATGTTGACTATGGAGAAAGGGGCGTAGAATTTGGCTTTATATCTGCAACGCATTTGCTAAAATTTCTGATGCCTCTATGAACCCATACATTTTCATGTATAATCTGCAATCATCGCCTCCCATGGGAGTTCCATTTCTTTGAGGCATGATACTGAATGTATTTCTCTAATCTTATGCTTTGCAGTAATCCACATCGTGTCCCAAAGCTTTCATGCTTGCACAAATTAGGCCGATGCTGGACAGAGGCGTTGAATCTGGTTTTATGCTTCATGCATGCATTTTCTTTGGAGCTTCGAAAGAATTTTTAACAATGTAGTTTGTCCATTTCCTGCAAATCATGGCATCCATGAAGCTACCAAAAATAAACCCTAACTTCCTTCGATCATACAACTTAGGGCAAAATTACCTTTCCTTTTGCTTCCTCGGGACTCGCTGAAGCTGGCTTTTAGTTTTGCGGAGTGCTGAGAACCATTCCCTTCGTTAATATAATTTGCACTTTACCTTTTAATTTATTGGCTGACATGGCCTTTCATGGGGGATCAGTGAGGTTAATATCTGACTTTGCCGAGTGTTGAGCTCTAATTTATTTGCTCTACACAAAACTTTAGGGGTCCCACATTTTAACTGAAATATATACATTTAATAATGTTTCTAAAACATTATTAAATAATAAAAATATGAGAATTTATTTAAACCACATATCTCTTGGCCCGTGGACACTAGTGAATCTTGCAATTGCCTCATGTCTCCATAATTCACATATGCACATTATTATTTAATTCATAAAAGTGATTTAAACAATAAAATATTAAGATTAGTTCAATGAACATAATTATAATGCTTGATGAGGCAAGTCGGGTCCCTTGTAGGCTCGATTTAAAAAAAATTCATTCTCAAGCAACAGGCCCTGAAACTTAGCATGAAGTCCCTTGAACATTAATCGAGAGCAAAATTATGCAGAATTTTATGCAAAATGGCCAAAATGAGTTCGGGACCCTACAAAACATCTGTAAAAACTGCTCAAATGGCCAGATGAGACCATGCCATTTGATAGGAGCATAGACTGATATATTTTGAATCACGCTACAAAGCGGATTTACTTGATGATGTGCCAGATCCCTCTTCAAACCCTGTTTCAAATCTATTTTGAAAAAATATCAAATAACATCATGAGAGTATGGGAACTTGCATACAAGCTAATTTGGCTACAAGGAATCACAAGAACCACTTGGCTTGATGAAATAATCATCTGGGAGTGAAATATAAACACAAAAAGTGAGCTCTATTGAAACACTTTTCACTATGCAAATTGTAGAAATTGACAAATTACAAATGATTTAACCTCAAGGAAAACATATCAAACGAGGTCTTGGGAATATGAAAATGGGAAAAGGGGTACACAAAATTGTAGGGAATATAGGGGAACAAGTGTTTTATCATGACAAATAACTGTGTGCAAAATATAAGCCTCCAAAGTAGGCTACTTAGTCTTTTCTGAAAAATGTGCACACAGTGAACCCTTGTTGACCCCTTAAATCAAGTGCATGAAAAATGCATCCAATCTAATTGCAAGAAGCTACAAATTGATTAATATGCTTATTAAAAGGTGATAAACACATTCCCAAAGGCATTTTGCATAATAATCATCGAGCTTCAATTTGCAGCTCTCCAAAATGAGATACTTAGGCAAGACTTTATAGGGTTATCTCTAAGTGTAGAAGCAAAAATTTACATGAGTTCGGAGGTCCCAACAGGACTAGTTTGGGGAGAACCATTTCACATTCACACAGATGCATCTAATTTGACAATTGGAGTAGTTTTAGGACAAAAAGATGAAAATGAAGCGATGCATGTCGTTTATTACATCAGCAAAAACTTAAGCCCAACAGAGAGGAACTATACAATAACTGAGAAGGAGTTTTTTAGTTGTTGTGTATGCAATTAACATGTTTAGATATTACATTACTGGTTACAAAGTATTTATTCACACTGATAATGTAGCCATTAGATATTTAATTTATAAAGTTGTTGTAGGCGGTCGTATAATCAGATGGTTGTTATTGTTGTAGGAATTTGATATTAGCATTGTGGATAAACCAAGAAAAGATAATGTTGTTGTTGATTTTCTTTCTAGGATGGTGTTGCAGGGAAATAATGAACCAGTAAATGATGCATTTCCAGATGAGCACTTGTTTCCTATCTCAATACAATCTCCTTGGTTTGCTGACATTGTTAATTATCTTGTGACAGGGAAGTGTCCAAATCATTTCATTCCTAAAAAAAGAAAATATTAATTCGTGAAAGCTCTAGGTTTCAATGGATTGATGGTATCTTATTTAAATTGTGCCCTGATCATGTTCTTTGCAGGTGTATACAAGAGATTGATGTTTATGACATCATCCATGCTCTTCATCATGAACCGGAAGGAGGAAATTATTCTGTGATCTAAATAATTCATAAGATCCTGGGTGTCGACTACTATTGACCTTCCATGACTAAGGATGTTTCATTCTATGTGAAAAATTATGATGAGTGCCAGCGCATGGGGAGACCGACAACAACAATGAAAATGACACTTCAACCTTAGATAGTCTTGGAATCATTTGAAAAATGGGGAATTGAATTTTTGGGACTTGTTGATCCTCCTTCCAGAGGATACCACTACATTTTGGCTGGTACAAATTATGTGAAAAAATGGATTGAAGTGAGAGCATTGCCAACAACAAGAGAGGATAAAGTAGCTGACTTTCTATACAAGCACATTCTGCAAATATTTGGTGCACCTAGGGAGATAGTATCTAATCAAGGACCACAGTTAATGTCTTCCATGATGGAGGCTGTCATGCACAAATACATAATGACACACTGGAAGTCTTCACCATATCACCCGCAGGCAAATGGTCAAGTTGAGGTCACTAATCATGAATTGGCAAATATAGTTTCACTAAGGAAATCAGATTGGTTATATAGATTGGATGGGGCAGTATGGGCATATATTACAACCTGGAAAACCACAATAGGGTTTTATCCGTATGAATTGGTGTATGGAAAACCCCAGTTATGCCCATAGAGTTTGAATTACAAACCTCAAGAACAATATTAGAAATTGGTATAAGTTTGTGTGATGCAAAGAAGGCATGAATTTTACAGCTAAACAGATTAGATGAAATGAGAATGAAATCTTTACAACAAATAGAGTTGGTTCAGAATAAGAGGAATTGATGGCACGATAAGCATATTATCTCTAGATAGTTCAAGAAGGTAGACTAGGCACTATTGTTTTATTATCGGTTTCAAAAGTTTAAAGGAAAATTTCATACCAAATAGTTGGGGCCATATGAGAAAGATCAAGTTTTTGACAATGGTTCATTATAGTTAGTACCTATTGATGGAGAAAAGAGAATCATGTTGGTTAATGGTCATCATCTCAAGTTATATCACAAACCAACATCTAAAGAATAATTCCTTGAAGAGTTGTAGTTCAAAAAATAACATTTCACCATAGAAGATATCACTTATGTGATGAATCTTAGTTCTGAATAATTCCAACAAGAAGACAAAATAAAGGAGGTAAATTGAAAATCAATGATGTCATTTTATCTCACAAAAAAAAAAAAAATCGGGGAAGATTGAAAACTAGAAATGGCGGTCTACCCCAAGGGTGAATTGAAAACCAAAAATGGCGATTCATACCTTTGGAAAAAGTTGAAAACCAGAAATGGTGGGTTTTTCTGGATCAACTACAATTTTCTCTCGATGACTCCTAATGGCTCTCAATTTTCTAGAAATAAGTCTTTTGTCGGATCAGTGTTCCTCTTGCTCCTGATAATTCTAATGTTAAATTTTTTGAAGATTGTTTCATTATTTAATGTTTACTTGGTCCATGCAGAAAGAGCCATGAGTAACTCTTGATTAGCTTGTCATTTTTATTATTGATAAGTTGATATTTATGCTCCCAATGGCTCTTGATCTATATGTTGCTTTTCCTTGGTAACAAAATGATCAGTTTTGCATGATGGCTCCTAACTAGTATACATTGGATAATCTAAAGGTAAACATTTATCATAGGTATTATTTTCTAAATTTTTAGATATAAAAGTAGGAAATGGAAAATTTTGTTTGCATAAAGTTTCCACTAGCTTATTAATCACAATAATGTTATAAGTTAAAAAGTATTAAATGGAGAGATAAGGGATGAGTTGGAATGACATTAATTGTCACTTCAAATTCTGAAAAGTAATGATTATTGTGATTATCACACATATTAAAGTTGTTGCTAACTGTACAAATCCTGAAGTAAAGTACAATATAATGGCGGGTGGATCGGGCAGATTTAGTATGGAGTTAAAAAAATGTGTGTGTAATTAATAATCAACCTGAATATATCTCTTCTCTTTCATGAAAGATTTTTTATTTCTAGTTTTGTGAGCTAAGTTAATTTGCAGAGCTGAAGCAAAATTTTTGAGTAAGAAAGGAATGGGGAACAAAAGAGCTAGGGTAAAAGAAAGAGATGGTCATATAAAATATCCTAGTCTAATTCATCTTATTGTCAAACATCATTTCTTAAAGGATTAAGGGAAATAAAAATGGTTCGAATTTTTGTCTTCACCTGTCAAGAAGGTAAAAAAGGGTCCCATGTTAAAAAAATTGAAAATATAAAAAGGGGGAACCCTCAAGGAAGAAAACAAAAAGGGCAGATAAGGGGACTAAACTCACAAAAGAGGGCCCATCAAAGAAAAGGAAGAAAATAGAAAGGGAAGAGCCCAAGATATCTAGAGTTACCCGTAGTTCTACCAAAAAGATCAGTAGGGAAGAAATTAGAGAAGAACCTAGCTCTCCTTCTGACACCCATAGGGCTCTTGATGACCCCTCTGTTGCAAAACCAAACGAGCCTACCTAGTATAATCCCATTCAAAACCCTCCTGCCACACATTCTACTAATGATATTCCCCCTGTTTCAACCCAACCCTGTCAGCTGAGTGTTGATGATGTTCCATTAAAAGAACAAGAGATTGAGAAAATCCCTGAACAATTCTCACCCAAAATAATTTCTATTGATGATGAATCTTCAGATGATATTGAGACCCAATAATCATCTCATTCTTCTACACCCTTAGGAGCAAATATTAAAATATTGGAAGCTTCTAAAGAGTTTGGGGTTACTCAAACGCATTCATCTCCTTCCCATGACTTTGAAACCCAATTATCACCTTCTTCTCCATAGTTTGTCAAAAGGGAGGGAAAATAAATATTGGTTGAAGAAGAAATTCCCCATGTTGTAGATAAAGGAAGAGAGGAGGAAGATGCAAAGTTGATCAAAGCAATGATGTTATCTCAAATTGAAATAGAGCTTTTTGAAGCTCAAAAGAAAATAAATTTTATGGAAGAAATTCTGAAGTAGAAAGATGAAGAGATAAGAAAAATCACTTTGAAAATTGAGGAGGCACATAAGATTGCTCATGAAAAAGAAGAATAATGACTTAAACCAACTCTTTTTTGACTCTGTTAGGAGATCTTTTGGTTTACCAACTAGCATTGTTTTTTATCGCGACTCACATTTTGTGGGCCATTTATGGCGATCTTTGTGGAAGATTTTGGAACTTTCCCTTAAATTCTCCATTGTTTTTCATCCTCAGTTAAATGGTCAGACTAAATTTGTGAACTGAACTATTATACAGAGTTTGAGGATTTATCACCATAGCTCTCTACCAAGTGGGATTTGAGTCTAACCCACATAGAGCATGCATACAACCGAGAAGTTCACTCATCTAAATGTCACTCACATTTTGAGTTATGTCAAGTTATTTTTAGCCTTTGGCTTTGTATGATTTGCCCTTATCCTTTCCATCTTCGACTACAATGCATATTCAGAAAGAGGAAGATAAGGCCCAAACCTTCATTCAACATTTGCAGAATCTTCAGTCCAAAGTAGTCCAAATTCTTCAAAAGACTCAAGAAAAGAAAAAACAACTTATGGATCATCATCGTGTCCCTCATACTTTTCAAGTTGGGGATGAATTTTGGCTATACTTGGACAAACGTTGTTTCTAGGAGAAAGCACATAGCAAGGTCAAGCCACTCCGTTATGGGCATTACACTATTCTTCAAAAGGTGTTTGAGAATGTTTTTTCGGCTTGATCTTCTAGCTCAGTTGGCCATCCATGATGTTGTTAATGTTGATCTTCTCAAGAATTACCATGAGTCAACACTAGAAACCAAGCCTCCTGTCACCCATCCTGCAGATGTTGTTCCTAATTTTCAGCTTCCACTTGATTCTGATAGATTTTTTGATACAAATAATCGTCAAACACGACATGGTTCCACCACTTCCTATCTTGTTGACAAGCAAGGTCATCTTCCGCATCAGGCTCGTGGGCTCTCTCATTGTCAACTATCTCAAGAGTTTCCTTCTCTTTTGCAGGAATTGGAGTCTAATGCCAATATTGTTGGGAGGAATGATGAGGTATATATATATATATATATATATATATATATATATATATATATATATATAAGTTCTTAGCATAGTGTTATTTTTATTAGGTTTAACCTATGTAAATGTCAAAAATAAAAAGTCTGAAGTGAATAGTAATATGTTAGTTCCTAGTTGTTAGGAGGTTAGCATAAGCTAGTATTTTGTTATTTTATTTGTTAGATAGTTTTTGTTTTGTTATTGACGTGAGATTTGGATGATATTCAAAATAATCTAAACCTGGCATATTATATGCTTATATAATTATATTTTCTCCTCACGTAGGGGATATTGGAGAATGCAAGTTTTACAATCATTTTGTTGCAAAGATTTTTTTTGTGTGTTTGCAGAGATCTAAAACATTTGTCTGCAAATTTAATCTCTCATTACTGGTTAGCTTGTCTCTTTCCATATCTAATTACCATGTCGAGCATTGCAAGCATCAAGAGCTAGGTATAATACCATTCCAGTTCCATTAAGGAGGAGAAAACCTATTTCTCCTACAAATATTACCTGGAGGCTTAATAGGGTAAGGTTAGTCATAAGAATAATGGAAGAGCAAGATATAAAATAGGTTGGAATGAAGTTCAGACCTCCACTAATCCTCATGCATGTGCCACAGTTGAATGCATTGAATAATTTTGCAGGGGTAGATTTATGAGAATGGACAGATGATGCAGAACAGCGGAATGGATATGTACCCCCTTGGAAGTATCAACAATATAATTTCAACCATTTATATTTGGTTTTATGGATTGAGAGGCAAAATAAAAATATACCAGATCAACCATGAGGACATGGTTCTAGATAGGAGGGGGAGGAATGATGAGTGTATCATCATGAAACTTTTTATTATACTTTATACTTTAAAATTTTAATATTTTATGGACTAATATGCCTGGCGGCATACTTATCTGCATGCATGTTTACTCATTTCTACTATTATATTCTGCTTATTAGGGAAAATATTAGAAATAGTATCTTTTGATTAAATATTTTACTTTCTGCTTGTTTGCAAGAATGGATGGTTAAATAATCAATATAATATCATTATGATTTGTTTTGTCATAAATGAATTCTTGGATGTGTTTCAAGTCAACAAGCAGATAGTTCAGTTTGGTTGCCACGAAGTTGATGACAACTCTTGATCGTTCTAGTTAGAAGATCCCCTTGATCTTCTCCACATCTATTTCATCGGCTCTCCCTGAGAACTTTAACTTCTTCCTAAAGTTATTTAATTCTATGTTAAGTCTTCTTCGGTTCGGTTTTGTAATCATCTCTACTTTAAGTGGGTAACTTTAGTTTGAATTTGAATAAAGGATATGTATAAATATCCCTTCACTTTCTTTAGAAAGCTAGCTAGATAGTTCAACAAGTTAGTAAGTTAGCTGGAAGTAGAGTCTCATATTTTGTAACTTGTTTCACTTCCTTCTGAAAGTATATTTCAATAAAAATTCAAAGTTGATCCAGGGATAATCGTTCTTTGGATCCCACTAGAGGAAGAGCAAGGCCCACTCGACCAAAGGGAGGTGATCCTTGTGTGGTTTTATTTTATTTTAGTTTTGCATTTTGATTTGATTTGATTTCATTAGTTTGAGTTATGATAAATTCTTCAGTAAATGAGAAATTGATTGTTCAAATTATAGAAGATTACTTTCGTGAATGCATGTTATCAAATCTTGGTTTTGTAGTTTCATTCAGTTTTATTAAGCAATGTGTTTTGTCTTCATTACAGTAGATGTTAAGATGGTAGATTCAAAATTAGAGAAAGAGTGGAAACATTGTTAGAGCTTACTTGAATGGAATTTAGATTATTTGATGTTTGATAAAATAAAAGTTTATTTACTACAGTTGTAGAACATAATTTATTTTTCTGCAAACTTAGAATAGACTTTATTTTCATGCAAACGTAAAATAGGTTTTTTTTTCCAGCACACAATTTAGAATTTAATTACGTAGGAACTTAGAATATGTATTAGTTTTGAACAGAAAATTCCATGATTGAGTTTTGATTTTATCCTATTTGAGCCCTTGGTTACGATGAAATGCAGTTTGATAGTACATTTGTCTTGATCAACTTCTTGAGTGCAGATTCAATGGGTTTTCCAGGGGTGTATAGTTTCGCCTTGCGCTAGTATTCCTCAATGTTGGCATTACAATAGAAAGGAGATTGTTGGCATTTCAATAAGGATATTGAGAAGGTTGTTGGAGATTATTGATATAACTGAAGAAGGATGATTATTGTCTTAATAATATTGTTTTGTCATTGATGTCAAGAATTTGATTTTCTGATTCATTATGATGTTGCCATATCTTGAGAAGTATGTGTTGATGAGTATTAGGAGGTCAGTAAGTGACACAGAAAGAATGTGATAATAAAGGGGAGAAATAAGTTATTCAATGGGCAACTATTACCGAGTTAGACAATGATGAGATCATGTTGTTTTGATTGCTTTGATATCTAACACATGTTGTTGATTATAAGTTTAATACTGTATTATGTCACTGAGCAAGGAACCTAGTCGGTAAACCCTAAGGTTATCAATATCGGTTAAAGAAGGCAGATGTCTACCGAGCGAAGTTCAGTATTAACCGAGTAACAACCGAGTTATAATAGATCGCATTGGATGGATAAAAGCATTATTTAATGAAGGATGTTGATAAGCTGGAGATGAATAAATGATTGGTATGTCGCGCAAGAAGTTTTTGTTAAGGATATACGGAAATGAAAAATCAAGAGGAAAATCTACAGCATAGATTGAACCGCAATAACCTAGTACAAGTTCCTAGGAAGGAATGCAAGTTCCAAGGCGAGGTAAAACATTTTCAAATCAAAGGATTCATTAAACCTAGTCCAGTTTAATGATCTGATGGCTAATATTGATCATGGGAAATGTGATCAAGGAGATTAAGTGGTTAGAAATTGTTTATAAATAAGGAATTGTTGATAAACAATGTATGCGGGCAAATGTATGCACATTGATGCTATAGGAATGTTTACCGAGCTCAGAAGCTTGAAGATCTGATTGAATAACAGATTGAGAAGCCCAACAAGCCCAACAAGGGACTAGATAAGTCTTATGACAAGATTGTTTTGAGCAAATAGAATCTGCTTTAGCATTTCAGATGTGAAGTTGTAGATATAATTTATTACTATTATTTGTTTTGTAAGTGACAGGAAATCTCTTAACCAAGTGGACCTAACAACCTTATTTGTAAACCCTCTAGCAAGCTAACATTCTAAATGAGTGTTTGAAATTCTTTGACAAGGTCACTTCTAACAAAGTGCAAGACTCTAACAAGTCTGAGGGAAATACCTTAACCGGGTCACATCTAGCAATGTGTTTGTAATCTTTAACAGGATTTGCTTTTAATTGAGCATACTCTAGAAGGGTATTTTCTTAGTGGGTCCGAAATCCCACAGTGGTTTTTCCCTATTTGGGTTTCCACGTTAATTCTGGTGTTATATGTGTTGTGATGTTATCTGTTCATAGGTTTGAATGTTTTACAGTTTTGGTTACATATTCTGAAGTATAAGCTACCGAGGTTGAATCAGTTGAATATATTGAACAAGTTAAGTTTGGATGATTCACCCCCCCCCCTCTCATCTTACTAACTATTGGCATCGGAACTTTACAATTGGTATTAGAGCTTTGGACTCCGGAAGAAAAGTTTAAAGGTACTTGAGGCAAAGATCCGAAGATGTATAAAAGGGATGCACCAAAGCTGAACAAGTCAAGTTTCTCCACATGGCAGAAAAGGATGAAGCTACATGATTCAGGAATTGGAGAATATGCAACATATTATCTGGAGAATGATTACATAGCACCTAGCACCAACCCGATGACCTTGGAAGAGATAAAAGCAAAGCAAGAACATATTCAAGCTATGATTGAAATAACATCAACATTGACTGACTCAGAGTTTAATGATCTAGAAGGTTGTAATGATGCAAAAGCAATGTGGACCAAGCTCATATCTGTATATGGTGGTGATGAACATGTTCAAAGAGCAAAAGTAGATAGTCTAAGAGGACAACTTGAATCCATGAGAATGAATGAAGGTGAGAACATAACCCAATACAGTACAAGGTTAAAGGAAATTGTCAATCAAATTAAAGGAGCAAGAGAAACTATTGAAGAAAAGGATGTAACAAGTAAGTTGTTGAGAACCCTTCTACCTACTTATGCCATTCGAGTCTCTGCACTCAACGAATTAAGGTTTGTACCAAACATGCTAGTCTCTTTGGATACCACTATCGGTAAGCTACATGCATTTGAGTTAAGTAATTTTGATAACAATGGGTCTTTAGTAAATAAAGTAGAATCCGCATTCAGTCATTTTCATATTGGTGAATCTGATGACTATAATGATAGAATGAATAAGTATTCTGAAGGAAATCACAGTGGAGCAAGTGAGAGATTTCATAAAAATATGGAAGAAGTACACAAACTGTATGAGGAAATCAGAAAGCAAGAAGAGTTTAAAGCACTATTGGCCAGAAGGTTATCGAGAGGCAAAGGTAAGTATAAAGGAAAGCTACCTTTAAAATGTTTCAATTGTGATAAAATAGGACATATGGCTTCTAACTGCCCTGACAAAGAATCTAGTGAAAAGAGAGAATACCGAGATAACAGGCAGAAAGACAACCAATACAAAGGACACCGAGACTTCAGAAGGAGAGACAGAAAGACATGCCTAGTAGCTGATGAGGAATCCAACAATGATAAATCTGATGAAACTGATACAGAGGAAGTTGTTTATGTGGCTATTAAAGATGGATCAGATGAAGAAAGGTATGAAGAAAAAGCCCTAATGTCTCACATAAATAATAATGATTCTTGGATCATAGACAATGGATGCTCACATCACATGATAGGTGATAAATACAAGTTTGTTAAATTAGAAGACTATGATGGAGGATATGTAAGATTTGGTAATGATGCACCATGTTCGGTGAAAGGTAAAGGATCTATAACACTTCTTGACAATGATAAATGTGATGATGTATACTGGGTTGAAGGTTTTAAATACAATTTTTTGACTGTAGCACAACTAAACAATACAGGATACCGAATAGAATTCTAGAAGGGATGTGTCAAAGTTCATGACAAACATGGAAAGTTGGCTGCTACCGGGACACAAACAAAAGGTAATACATTTCATCTTGACTCAACTCGGAACAAATGTCTATATGCAAAATAGAAGATACCTGGTTATGGCATAAAAGGTTTTGTCATGCAAATTTTCATAATCTGATCAAAATAAGTAAGAAGCGCCAAGTAAGAGGTCTACCGAGCTTGGAAAAACCTGAGAATGCTATGTGCCGAGGATGCCAGATGGGTAAGATGACAAGATCAAGCTTTACAAGTAAGTCCTACACTTCTAAAGGAATTTTAGATCTAGTACACACTGATCTTTGTGGTCCCATGAAAGTTCAAAGTTATTATGGTGATAAATATTTCATATTATTTGTGGATGATTACTCAAGGATGATGTCAGTTATGTTTTTAAAAGAAAAATCAGAAGCTTTTCAAATGTTTAAATGGTACAAGGCAAGAGTTAAAAATGAAACAGGAAGACAACTGAAATGTCTTAGATCTGATAGATGAGGAGAGTTGACTTCTGATGAATTTAACTTATTCTGCAATGATCATGGTATAAAAAGGCAAGTGTCTACACCGAGAACACCTCAACAAAATGGGATAGCTAAGAGAAGAAACAGATCAATTGTAGATTGTGCCAGAACCCTAATGATAGAAAAGAGGGTACCTCAAACATTTTGGAGAGAAGCAATTAGCACTGCAATTTACATCTTGAACTGAGTACAACTGAAGAAAGGAACTATGAAGACACCATATGAAATCTGGTATGACAAGAAACCTAATGTAAGTTATTTTAAAATCTTTGGAAGTAGATGTTATGTTCACAAAGATGACAGAAATGGAAAGTTTGATCAGAAAAGTGAGGAAGGAACATTTCTTGGTTATTCTTCTAGAAGTAAAGCATTTAAATGTCTGATCAAATCATCTAACAAAATAGTAGAAAGTGCAAATGTGAAAATTGATGAATTTGTAGAAAGAAATGATGAAGGAAATTCCAAAGAACCAGAAAATTATGAAGAATTTGTTTATGTTCAACCGAGAAGTCCTACTGAGAAAGTTGCTGAAGAAAATGAAGATAATATCCAGTTACCGAGTGATGAAGAAGATCGTACAGAGCCTATCGAGCCTATATTAGCCAAATATGTCAGAAGAAATCATGCATCAAGTCAGATTATAGGAGATAAGGATGATCCAGTGATGACAAGGAACAAACTGAGACAGAACACATGTCTAATATCTAAATTTGAACCGAGAATAGTAAAAGAGGCATTCAACAACGAAGATTGGGTAAATGCTATGACATAAGAGATTGATCAAATCAAGAAGAATGAAACATGGACATTGGTCCCAAGACCAAAGGACAAAAATGTAATTGATACAAAGTGGATTTTCAAAAATGAGCTAAATGAAAAAGGTGAGGTCATTCGAAACAAAGCAAGACTAGTTTGTAAAGGTTATGCTCAAGAAGAAGGAATAGATTATGGTGAGACTTTTGCACTTGTGGCTAGACTTGAGGGAGTAAGAACATTGTTGGCATATGTTGCTTTCCAAAATTTCAAGGTATATCAAATGGACGCTAAATCTTCATTTTTGAATGGTATACTACAAGAAGAAGTTTATAATGAACATCTTGAAGGATTTGTTGAAGACAGGAGTAAAGATCAGGTATGTAAATTAAACAAAGCTTTATATGGTCTGAAACAAGCACCTAGAGCATGGTATGAGTGACTGCACTCTTACTTAATCAAGATTGGTTTTATAAGAACAAGTGAAAACAACAATATGTAAATGAAGAATGATGAGGACAATGGAATACTGATCTCAACCATATTTGTTGATGATATTATTTTTTGTAGAAATGATTCTCTATGAAAGAACTTTGGAAATGAAATGTGCAAAGAATTTGAGATGCCATTAATCAGTGAGATAAAGTATTTTATAGGTTTACAAATACTGCAAATGAAAGATGAGATTTTCATTACTCAATCCAAGTACATAAAGGAAATCTTGAAGAAATTAGGAATGGAGGATTCTAAACTTGTAAGTACTCCTATGACTACTAACTGTAAACTATCAAAGAATGATGAATCTACATCTGTTGATGAGACACTTTACTGATCTATGATTGGAAAGTTGCAATATGTTGTTCACAGCAGGCCAGATATAGCACATGCAGTAGGAATAGTTGCAAGATTTTCTGCAAATTCCAAAGAAACCCATATGACAACAATCAAGAGAATTTTCAGATACCTAAGAGGCACTGAAGACTATGGCTTAGTATATGAAAAGAGGAATGATTTTGATTTAAAAGTTTATACTGATGTTGATTGGGCAGGAAACATTGATGACAAGAAAAGCACAAGCGGTGGAGCTTTCTTTCTGGGTGATAGACTAGTAAGTTGGCTTAGCAAGAAACAAGGATGCATTTCAGAGTCAATAGTTGAAGCTGAATATGTCGCTACAACATTGAATTGTACCAATATAGCATGGATCAAGCAACTGTTGGAAGGTATAAATGAGAAATTTACTGAGCCAGTAACTATATTCTGTGATAATACTAATGCCATTAACATTTCAAAGAATCCAGTAATGCACTCTAAGACAAAGCATATCTCTATAAAGTACCATTATCTCAGAGAAGAAGTTCAAGAGAAGAAAGTTGTACTGGAATATATCAGTTCAAAGGAGAAAATAGCAGACATCTTCACAAAGCCACTGCCAAAGGACACTTTTGAGTATCTCAGAAGCAAGTTAGGGGTCCTACCCCTATCTTCTACTCACTGACAAGTTTAGTGAAAGCATCAATTCGATGACTCCATAAAATATTGTTTGTGGATTGATGTTGATTTACACACTTTAGGAGGTTTTCTAAAGGTGTGCAGGTAATAAGTGATTGCAGACAAGATGCTCTGACCGTGAATGAAATTACTTCACAATGGCAGAAATCATGAATTAGTTTTTTTTTTTCCTTTTGGCATTGTTGTCAAAGGGGGAGAAGACTAAATGGAGAAAATAACAGAAGACTAATGACAAGGGGAGAAGACGCCAGGAGAAGATTTTAATAGCTCAAGGATAACAGGAAAAGTCTAACAGCAATCTGAATCCGAATCAGTTGGAAAAAATCAAGTTGGTTTTGCCATCAATGCCAAAGGTGGAGATTGTTGGCATTACAATAGAAAGGAGATTGTTGGCATTTCAATAAGGATATTGAGAAGGTTGTTGGAGATTATTGATATAACTGAAGAAGGATGATTACTGTCTTAATAATATTGTTTTGTCATTGATATCAAGAAATTGATTTTCTGATTCAGTATGATTTTGGCATATCTTGAGAAGTATGTGCTGATGAGTATTAGGAGGTTGGTAAGTGACACAGAAAGAATGTGATAATAAAAGG
Source organism: Cryptomeria japonica (assembly GCF_030272615.1). Lineage (NCBI taxonomy): Eukaryota > Viridiplantae > Streptophyta > Pinopsida > Cupressales > Cupressaceae > Cryptomeria > Cryptomeria japonica. The sequence goes on from NC_081407.1 coordinate 10,575,930, forward strand.
GAGAAATAAGTTATTCAATGGGCAACTATTACCGAGTTAGACAATGATGAGATCATGTTGTTTTGATTGCTTTGATATCCTACACATGTTGTTGATTATAAGTTTAATACTGTATTATGTCACCGAGCAAGGAACCTAGTCGGTAAACCCTAAGGTACCTAGTCGGTAAACCCTAAGGTTATTGATATCGGTTAAAGAAGGCAAAATGTCTACCGAGCGAAGTTCAATATTAACAGAGTAACAACCGAGTTATAATAGATCACATTGGATGGATAAAAGCATTATTTAATGAAGGATGCTGATGAGTTGGAGATGAATAAATGATTGGTATGTCGCGCAAGAAGATTTTGTTAAGGATCTACGACAATGAAAAATCAAGAGGAAAATCTACAGCACAGATTGAACCGCAATAACCTAGCACAAGTTCCTAGGAAGGAATGCAAGTTCCAAGGTGAGGTAAAACATTTTCAGATCAAAGGATTCATTGAACCTAGTCCAGTTTAACGATTTGATGGCTAATATTGATTTTGGGAAATGTGATCAAGGAGATTAAGCGGTTAGAAATTGTTTATAAATAAGGAATTGTTGATAAACAATGTATGCGGGCAAATGTATGCACATTGATGCTACATGAATGTTTACCGAGCTCAGAAGCTTGAAGATCTGATTGAAGAACAGATTGAGAAGCCCAACAAGCCCAACAAGAGACTAGATAAGTCTTATGACAAGATTGTTTTGAGCAAATAGAATCTGCTTTAGCATTTCAGATGTGAAGTTGCAGATATAATTTATTACTGTTATTTGTTTTGTAAGTGACAGGAAATCTCTTAACCGAGTGGACCTAACAGTCTTATTTGTAAACCCTCTAGCAAGGTAACATTCTAAATGAGTGTTTGAAATCCTTTGACAAGGTCACTTCTAACAAAGTGCAAGACTCTAACAAGTCTAGGAGAAATCCCTTAAGCAAGTCACATCTAGCAATGTGTTTGTAATCTTTAACAGGATTTGCTTTTAACCGAGCATACTCTAGAAGGGCATATTTCTTAGTGGGTCCGAAATCCCACAGTGGTTTTTCCCTATTTGGGTTTCCACGTTAAATCTAGTGTTATATGTGTTGTGATGTTATCTATTTATAGGTTTGAATGTTTTACAGTTTTGGTTACATATTCTAAAGTATAAGCTACCGAGGTTGAATCAGTTGAATATATTGAACAAGTTAAGTTTGGATGATTCACCCCCGCCCCCCTCATCTTACTAACTATTGCATCAGAACTTTACACTCAATAGTCGTGGATTATTAGACCGGGCTACATTTAAGGAGACCATGTTATTGTCATCAAATTGATTCTTAGTTGGCACGAAGGCATTGGTGGGACCTTGTAAAGAGACAATAGGTTGGGCCCTATCTACCACTTGGGCATCAACTACTTCCTCATTTTTTACATTCTTGTTTTTTGACCAGTACTTAGGTTTCTTTTTACTCATATTACTATTCGAATCACTTTCCTTATTATTTTTTCAAGATCCCTTATTCAATGAGACCCTTTTTGAACTTGATTCCTTTCTCTGTTACCTTGTGGAATGAATTGATACACTGCATTTGCAAGGCGTATTTGATTTGAGGAACTAGGTTCTCTATGAACATATCGACTTGTTCTTTTTGCATGATATGACAAGGACTCCTTCGGGCGAGTGAGTGCCATCGTTGTAAGAATGAAGCAAAATATTCTCCCTCCTTTTGTTTGGTAGTAGACATGTCCATCAATGTCATAGGGTTGTCAATGTTGTATGAGAAGTGAGCAATGAATTGTTCGGCTAGTTTTCCCATGAACATATCCCTGGTGGGAGATGTGAAAGCTATTCTAAGGCCTAGCTGCCGAGGCTCCAGGAAAAAAGACACGTCAAATAGGTATCATACCTTGCAACTTCTATACAAGTAGTGAAGAATTCTCGAATATGATCCCTTGGGTCACCTTTCCCCTTATATTTCTCAAACTTAGGAGTTTCAAATTTTAGGGGACAAAGATCTTACATGGTATAACTCTTTTTTATGTTGCTTGTTTGGAGGTTTGTCATTTGTCTCTATAGGTTCTAAACTTGTTGAACAAGGAAATCTATTTGAGTCAATGATGTGTGTGTAACATGATGATTGTGAACAAAAGGGTTGGAATTAGTGTACATAGGAGGTTGTTGAAAAGTTGAATGATTGTGGAGCTGTGTGCGACTATTGCCACTTGGTGAGGTGAAATATGAAAAATGCGTGCTAACACAAGGTTAAGTTACACCAAATGGGTTATTAGGATCTTGATTTAAGTCTTGATGACTGTAGGTTGACCCCATGGAACTAATATTGAGGGTTGTGTGGTACTAACCATGAATCCTCCAATAGTTGACACAGGAATTTGGGAAGCGTTGGCCAAAGTTTGGGTTGAGGCACTGGAAGCACTAGTTGTTCTGATTAATTAAAAAAGTAGGTTTTCAGGACCCAAAACCTTTAACATAGGATATTAAGATAAGACACCAAAAAGATCAGAGCTTAAGAGCCACATACAAAAATACTGGTAAAAATCCAGTGAATAGAAAGGACAACAAAACTAAGAACAACAAAGAAACTGAGAAAGCACTACACAAAAAATTTCTTCAACAAGTCCTCCGCCTTTGTCACCAGCTCGTCGTAAGAAGCCCCGACAGCTTTAAGGTCTTCCAAATCCTTGTTAGGTTTTTGTCCTTCTTTTTGCCTCTATCTGGGGCCTTGAGCTTCCCCTGTTCCTTCTGTTTCCGGGTCAATGTCCAGGATTTCCTTTTCATCATCCAGTTTACTGATGAGAGTGTTGGTGTTGTTGGCTGAAATCTTTAGGATGCTAAGACTTTGTTCAGCAATGTTCTTCAGGCACTCCTCAATTTTACCAATTTTGCTGATAGCTTCTGTGAGAGTGTGGTCATTAGTGTCAGCAAGATTATTTCTTTCCAACAAATCCTTCTCAATTTTTTTGAACCTGGGGTTGAAAGCATCTCTTATGTCTTCAGCTTTGGCGATGGTACTTTTCAGGTCCTCTATGAAGTTGGCCATGGTCTTCCCTTCCCCTGTATTGATGGTTTCCAGGATCAAGATTCTGTTATAGAGTTTTTTATTTTCGTCCACAGCTTTCTTGTAACCATTAATGAGCCACTCCATAATTTACATGAAACCTTGCAAACCCTTGGGGGGAGGGTTAGAGGGGGGGTCAAATTTTCTAGGGGATGCCTTTTCCTCTTTAGGGGTGTGCTGGATGGTTGTGCCAAAAGCCCTAAGAATCTCATCCATGGTCTCCTTTTCTAGTTTCTGACCATCTTCCAGGGCCCTTACCTGCTTATGGGCTTTCGGTTCCTTAACAGTCTCCTCTTTCTTCTTGTGCATTTTCCTTGCCTGGGTGTGAGCTTTAGTCTTCTTCTTCAGCCACCCTTGAGGGCACTCCTCCTCAAAGTTATCTGAAGTCTCCTCTTCCAAAGAAATGCTAATCAGGGGTCTACCTTTAGGCTTTTTGCCCTTAGAGGATGAGGGTCTGGTTTTGATGTATTTCCTCTTCTTCCTACTTTCATAATCGGAGACATCCATGTTGTCCTCAGTATCAGTCAAAGGGCCGCTTTTAGACTCCTCTTCCTCTGAGAAGGCAGGGTCAGACCCCTCATCCTCAGAATCTGTAGAGGGCTGCATCCGAGCAATTTGGTTGGCCTTAAGATGGTCATAGATTAGTACCATAAGGCCTTGGTGCATGGCCATATCACCTTGTGGGTTCTCTTTGTAGGCCTTGAGGGATGCATTCATCAAACAGAGTAGAAAATAAGGGAAGTTAACCTTATCATTGTGCCTAAAGTGATTTAGTAGAACGAAGTGATAACCATAAACTTTAGTGAACCTACCATCTAGAGTGATGTATCGCATTAAAACAAAGAGGAATTCCTGCCAGGGTTTGGCAAAAGCCATGGGCGGGTAGTAGGTTTTGCTCAACTTTACCAGTCGTTTCTTCTCTTTCTCGGTGTTCGAGTATCTTTCAATAGCTTCCCTACTGACTTTCCTATCTCTGTAGAAGTTTCACCCTTCTCTTGTGAGGCCCGTAGCTTGAGCAATTAAATATTCATCGATTTCTACAGTTTGGTCTCCCATGTTTAGCATACCCTTTTTCCAATTTTTATAGAAAAAACTAGTGATCATACCATCGCGACCGTGGAGTCTCTCCATGAATTTCGAGAAGCCTCCCTGAATACCCCAAACCTCTTCCTTCTATTTTCATTCTTTACAACTACTTGGTTCATATCGCCTCTTGTTACCACCCATATTGTCGTTGTTCAACACCAAATTTTGAAACTTGCAGAGCAGATTAGCCAGTGAGCTTTTCAGAACTATCAAAGACACCCAGAAAGCGTGGGAACTTATGGAATTGGTAATATAATAAATGAGTCTCATTATTATAATGACTCAAAGTACTCAAGTCAATTCTTTTCATAATTATCCTGTCCATCAAGTATCTTAGGAGTACTTCTATAATGATCATAGAAAATTATTTGCCTGACATCTTCGGGGAGTCCTTGTTCTCCAGTCCACATGGTAATTGCTTCCTTGTTAATCACCGCAGTGGCAGCCCAGTCAGCAGAGCCATTGGCCTCCCGGTAAATGTGGGATATGTAGCTTTTTTAAAGGTGCTAATAACGTCTCTAGCAGAGATGATAATGTTGTTGATCGACCATGAAGGTTTTGAGACCCCCTTAAGATAGTTAATAATATTTTTTGAGTCCCCTTCAATCCATAGGTGGGGACAATTCCATTTTTTTGCTAGGAGGGATACCTTGGAAGCACTAGTTGTTATTTGTGATGAAGCACTGACATTTATTTGTGACATAGTATTTGTGTTTATTTGAGTGTTTGTATATGTCATTGCAAAGTTTTAACTTTGGGTTGAAGCCATAGTGGATTGAGCTTATGTGTTTTGGGTTGAACCTTGCATATAATTGGATGATGCAACATGAGTTTGAGTTTGTTGGGAAGATGATCCTGATGTTTGACTTGTGTTTGTATGTAGTGTGGTCCTAGGTGGTATAATAGTTGTGACATCAAAACCGGGTAGTAATTTGGCCCCATTCTATAACAACAATGAAAAGTATCTGTTTGGGTCATGATTAAGAAGGTCATTATGGAGTGTAAGTACAAGTGGATCTTTTTGCATGACCTCGGGTTTTCTAAATGCCAGGTTGTGTTTAAGGGAATCCACTAAGGGTAGGTCATTGGTATTCAATGGTAAGGTTGAACCTCTTCAAGATTGCCCACGTGAATATGCTGATAGGTTCATGGTATTAGTAGGATTGAATGTGGGATCACTATTAGAGTCCATTTGACTCCTAGCCTTTTGTGATCGGGTAGTGGGAATTAATGAGGCTTAAGATGACTTAAGGATGCAATGCAAAAGTTGAGACCAATTATGATACACTAACGATTGAATGCAAATGCCAAGAGTTGTTGATGACATACTATGAATGCAGTTGGACTGAGCAAGTCTTTCAATAATTTCCTAGGACACTTTATTAAGGATGAAGGGAAGGAGGTTGTTGTTGAAGGCATACTCTTTTAAGTATCTGATAAAGATTTCTCTTTTAGGTGCGGCTTGGATTTGTTGGGCTTTTAGTTCTTCCTCCTCTAAGACAAAGGTAACTCACATGTATTGAGGTGCGTTTATTTTTAACTTTCAAGTGAGATTGTAAAGACCTAAGATAATATCTTCTTGGTTGTCGTTGAATCCTAAGTTTGGTTGCAAAACTAGGAAGATATCTCTATGTGGTAGGACCATGTTGTTTCATGCTAGATGAATCTCCTAAGGGATGATGTGATTGCTAAGATGACAATGCTAATGATGCCTAAGATGTCGTTGAGGATGATATCCAAGGACAAAGTTGAGGACACCATGCAAGAAAGATTGTGGATTATTTTGGCCCACGAAAAGATTGAGATTGATTATGGATGTTGATACACTATACTAGACTTATGAGTAAGTGCATGAGATTTTTTAAAGATCGAATGATAAAAAAGGGTTTCTAGTTTTCAATGACTCTTTATCTTGATGTTGAAACCAGAACCTTGGATGATGTAGGCAACCTAGGACATAAAATGAAGAATTCTATGGACATGTAACATATAAGGAACTAGGGATTATAAGAGACACTATTGATCACAAAAGGTATGGAAATTTATAGACCTTGAATTTGAACTAAGGGTTGTTTGTATAAGAACCAATTTTACCAGTCTGATGAAAATTTTGATTGAGATAGATGTGGAACAAAAGATTGACAAGTACAAAACTCTGATCGAGAAGATACAAGATGGGAACTAGTTGAATGCAAAATGAATACAGGTCAAATGCAAAATTTAGACTAGGTGAATGTGAAATGTCGACAAATCCAATGCAAAATGAGGATAGGTCAAATGTGGAATGAGGACTAAGTGAATGTGAAATGCAGATAGGTCAATTGCGAAATGAGGATTGGTCAAATGTGGGATTTTGTGTTTTTGCTGTTATTTTGGAAATGTCTAACTTATTTCAGAGAGTTTTCAAACAAGTTATGACATGATCAGTCACTTAAAAAATAGTATAGACAATATGGCCTTGGATTTTTTAAAACACTAAAGATCAGAGTTAGACGTGAAAGGGCCTAGGTTGGCCCGAATCTCGCCTAACTCTACTAGTCTAACACATCAAAATATTTATAGACACTTTGAAAACAAGCACATGGCCTACTCAAGATACAAAGGAAACCATCCAATGGGGCCCTCATCACAATAAAATACTTCAAACATAATGGAAAACTAGATATATTGGTGACATTGGCTCCCCTCCATGGCACGGGCACACCAAATCTCTTACCTCGAAGATACAAAGATCTTGTGACCAGGGGATTCTTGTCTCACTTTGAAGGGTACATGAGGTGTATGTACGTGGTTCACTCCACACTCCCTAAACCACCAGATGTAGGGTGTTTGCATGGTCTTATGAAGATCTCAAAGCTTATAGGGAAGATCTTTTTCAACATGAGATACCACTTAAGCCAGAAGCTAAACCATTCAGACAAAAGCAGAGACCCATTAATCCAACACTATTACCAAAAATGAGGGAAGAGATCATAAAGATGAAAGACGCGGGAATTATTGAACCCTGCAGATATTCCACATGGGTCTCTAACTTGGTACCGGTCAGGAAGAAAAATGGGGATATTAGATTGTGTGTGGACTTTAGGAATTTAAACATATCATCTCTAAAGGATAATTATCCATTGCCAAATATGGATAACATGCTGCAGAAGGTGACAGGGTGTGAGTTATTATCTATGATGGATGGATTTTCAGGTTATAATCAGGTGAAAGTTAAAGAAACTGAAAAATATAAGACATCCTTTACAACTCCATGGGGCACTTATGTCTATGCACGAATGCCATTCGGATTGACTAATGTTGGTGCTACATTTTAGAGGGCAATGGATGTGGCTTTTGCAGAGCTAATTGATGTAATCATGGTAGTATACCAAGATGACTTAACTGCATACTCAAAGAAAGCTAATGATCATTGTGAGCACCTTGAAAAGATATTTAAAAGAGCCTTAGAATATGGGATTTCCTTGAATCCTAAGAAATGCCACTTTGGTGTTGAAGAGGGAAAGTTACTTGGACACATAGTATCCAAGGAAGGGGTGAGAATTGACCCTGAAAGGGTAGCGGCTATCAATGAGGTTCCCATCCCCCGAACTATCAAGACCATTCAATCATTCTTGGGACAAATTAATTTTGTAAGAAGGTTTATTTTGAATTTTGTAGACATAGTAAAACCTATAGTAAGGATGTTAAAGAAAGAGGCCCAAATAGATTGGACTGAGGAAGCAATTGATTCCTTTGTGGCGATCAAAAAAGCAATTTCTGAGGCACCAGTACTAATCTCCCTAGATTTTGGCAGACCTTTTATAATATTCTCATTCGCCTCCTGTCACACAATAGCGACAGTATTGTTGCAGAAAAATCCAGAAGGGTATGAGCAACCCATTGCATATTTTAGCAAGTCTTTGAGCCCTTCAGAAGTAAAATATGAATTGAATGAAAAGCAAGCTTACGCTTTGGTCAAATCAGTAAAATAGTTTAGACCATACTTGGTAGGGGCTGAAGTTATAGCTTATGTTCCCAATGCAGCAGTGAAAGATATCTTCAGACAGACTGAGGTCACGGGCAAAAGATGTAAATGGATCAACCAAATACAAGAATTCAACATTGAGCTCAAAATTTCACAGGTTATCAAAGGACAAGGGTTGGCCAAACTCATGACAGGAACTGAAATTGAGGAGTCTTGTGTAAATCAAGTTGGGTGGGAAGAAGCTAACTTCAGTATTGAGAATACAACATGGTACACTGATATCATGTACTACCTTAAGCACTTGAAATGCCCAAATGGTATGACTGATAATCAGAGGAGAGCTTTGAAGTTAAAATCTACAAGATATGTAATTGTCAATGGGGACTTATATTGGAAAAACAGAGATGGGATATTATTATTATGTCTAGATAACTACCAAGCAGAGAAAGTTCTTCATGAGATACATGATGGGGTTTGTGGTGGTCATTTCTCGGCTAAGACTACTGCACATAAGATATTGAGAGCTGGACATTTTTGGCCATGTGTTTTCAATGACTCTTATAGATATGTCAGAAAGTGTGAAGCTTGTCAAAAATTTTCAAGCAAAATGAAATATCAAGGGTCACTCCCATTGAGACCAATGTTGGCTGAGGAACCATTTCAACAATGGGGGATAGATTTCATAGGGGAGATATCAGAAAGATCTAGTGCAGGACATAGATGGATATTAGTCGCTATAGACTATTTTACCAAGTGGGTGGAGGCAATACCCACTAGACAGGCCACTAGCAAAGTGGTGATAAAATTCATAATGGAGAACATCATTACTAGATTCGGTGTTCCTGCAAAGATCATCTCAGACAATGGTATGTCCTTTAGGTCGGAGGAATTCAACACTTTTTGTGAAGAATATGGCATCAAAATATCACATTCCTCTCCTTACCACCCTCAAGGAAATGGGCAAGCTGAATCAAGCAACAAGAATATCCTAAAGATCATTAAAAAGATGCTGGGACAAAACAAGAAAGCATGGGATTCAAAGTTGAATCTTGCATTATGGGCAGATAGGATAACTGTGAAGAAATCTACGGGAAAGTCTCCATTTGAGTTGGTTTATGGCAAAAGGGCCAGACTGCCAATTAGTAGAGCTTGATGAGGTCAGAGCAGAGGCTCAGAAGCAGAATATCAGGATTCAAAATCAGATGAAGAAGTTATATGACAAGAGGACATCAGATAGAAAATTTTGTGTGGGTGATTGGGTTCTAATGTGGAATGACAGGAGTCAGGACAAAGGCAAGCATGGTAAATTTGAGGCTTTATGGATTGGACCATATGTAATCATGGATAAAAAGGGGGAGGATTCCTACTTGCTCCAAAACACAACAGGGGAAGTCCAAGAATTGCCAGTACATGGACAATTCTTGAAAAACTTCTTTTCTTAAATATATTCTATTATATGTACAGTAGATTAGGATCCATTCCCATTGTAAATACCATCATGTATCTGCACTAACCAAAGATTCTGAATTCTTGAAGACATACACAATATGCCTCCATCCTCAGTCAGAGCCACTGTTGAACACTATGTTTGAAATAAATAAAAAATCTTCCCATAGGCTTGAAAACTAAAAGATTATCGGCCAAGATATTGTATCGAGCATCTCAAAAGGAGTTTCATCGAAAGGATACTTTCATCGAAATAGAGCATGACGTGTAAAGCACTACGCAGAAGTGTTTTCAACAGAATATCACTGTCGATAAATAAAGGAAGCCGCTCATCGATACTCCAGTTTCATCGAAAAATGAAAAGCAAAAAGTAAAAAGTGATTTCGAAGAAATACAACTGCCGAAGAAATTCATAAAGCATTCATCGAAATGCAAATCTCATTGACAACATTATATCAAACAAGAACAGAGGTGTTTTATCGATAAAGGGGATATCGAAGGAAAAAGACTTTCGAGGAGCTTGCATGAACTTTCGCCGAAGAACATAACTCATCGAAATATGATTTCGATGAAACTTGCGAATAACTTATCGAAAGAAAGTTCATCGAGGAAAAGATGATTTCGATGAGTCTTGAAAATGGTTTTTCGACATGGGCTATTCACCGAAAAAGTGATATCGAGGAAAGTGAGCTTTCGATGAAAGATCAAAACATTCGGCCGAAGACAAGGGTTTCATTGAAAACTTGACTTACGATCATTTTGGTCGAACTTGACTTCCTGCGAAAGAGTTAAAGGCCCAAGTGAAGAATGTCACATCTGCAATTAAGTTTAAACATTTGAATAGCCGTTGTAGATGCAGAGACATTAACTGTGCACAAGTTGCCCATGCAATTACAGCCGAACTGATCAAATCTTCATAAGAACCAGATTGATGCCAAAAGACTGACAATTGCGAGGAATTTGCTGAGGTTCGTGAACGACAATCTGAAGAGCTAGACATTTCTCCAAGTAAGTGTGATTTATCGTATCTACTGAAACTATGGAATCTTCTTCTTCTTCTAAAAAGAGTAGAAAAGGGAAAGAATTAAATCCTAAGGAGAAGCCCAAAAGACAGAAAAAGGAAGGTAGAGCTTTGACTCAGGATTTGCTAGACCAGTGCCCGGCATCCAGTGTGAGGTCTAAAAAGATCAAGAGTGAAGAAGAAGGATTGGAGGATAGATTTGAAAATCTGGGAGACATATGGACCGAAATCAGGGGACATGAATTGTTCCTATTTAGTTACAAAAGAAGGGATGCTCCTGAGCCCATAAGTAATCTATGGAAGAAAAACTTAGGGAAATTGGTAGTCCCAAATGTGTTTGTGGATGTTGAACTAATGAAAGCCCTGGTAGATTGCTATAATCTGAGAACCAAAACCATATGCGACTACCGAGGGAATCCCTTGGTGGTGATTAACAAATAGACTATTGATATGGTGTTTGATCTAGACTGGGAAGTAGAGGAGAAAATCGATATGCAGAAACTGTCGCAAGAATTCTTTAGCTTGGAAAACATCTATAGGACATGGAGATTACCTATTCACCGGCCGAAAGTGGGTGGGTCCTTTGTTCCGTTCAGCAAAGATGACAAGGTGCCATTTGATGTCAACCATTTCCATCCATACTTTAAGTATACATATTATGCTGCAGCTCAAGTATTAGGTTTAGAAGCTCATCCTCTCATGGATATTGGGGTTATGGTTCTGTGTGCTGATTTACAATCAAAAGACCCTAGGTCATTTGATTATGCCACTTATGTTGCAGATGCCCTAAATCATGGGTTGGAGAAGTTAAAAGGGGACCTTGTGAATATCCATTTTTCATTGTACTCTTTATTGATGCATATTATTCTTTATTGTGGACAAGAAATCAATTTCTGGTCAGATGATTTCTGCATCAGAGCTTATGATAAGAATGGTTTGAAAAAACGAGTTCAGTTGTGGGTTTCTACATGGGATCAGAGATTCATGAACAACCAGTATTGGCACTTTCAGGAATATTTTGTGAAACCCCTTAGTGCGGCCTTTGGGCAACATAGAGATTATACTCTGTCCCCTGAAATTAAGAGATTTCTCAGGCCAAAAGACTTCTCTCCGGAGTCACAGATTGATCACAATTGGGGTGATTGGTATTGCCACAATAATCATACAGAAATTAGGGTATTTGGGTATGGAGGAAAGCCACACATGCTTCCAATTATAGTACCAAACAGGGTGGCTAGCCTGGAGATTGTGAGACAACTATCTACTGTCAGTGCCAAACATCTTACGGATTTTGGTAAACAGTCCATCATTCCAGGTTTATTGGTTTTTTCTGATTTTATTGTTAAAAGTTAAAAAAGTTATCATCTACTTCAAAATAAATTAGACTACTATGGCATGACTCTGGGTGAACCTAGAGAGAACTTTGATCCTGAGGGATATATAAGAGCTGCCAGGGCGTCACAAAAACTAAAGGCTGGAATACATGTGGCTAAAATGCCAGATGACTTGATCAAGAACCTTGAAAGAGAGGAAGCCAGGGTTTTGAGAGAAAGGAGTGAAATGACTTGGGAGGCTTTCAAATGGAAAAGGGCAAGGGGGATGGTGGATGGAGATTTACTTGGAAACCTCCAAGATCCTCTGGAAATAGCCAAAAGGCTACTCCAACATGGAGTAGAAATCATGCATAGAGTGCCCCCACAATTCCTTCATTTTATCAACACTGAAAAGGATAGTCAACCATTGGCTCACATGTCACCAAAATCAACTGCTAGTAGTATCCCTGTTGATTCTCCTAGAGAAGATTATCCTCCTGGTTTTGAAGCAGAGGTGAATATGGACACTGGTGAAATTAACATTAAAGATCTTGTTGATATAAGGATGACAGAGCATGAAGATTTTGTTGCTGACGACGGATTCGCCTCTTCGAGGGAATTCCTTTCATTCTTGTACCAATATAAAGGGGTACATGTGAAACGAAGCATGGCTGGAAGACCAGAAGAGGAACAGATGAAAAGACTAGAGGAAGAAATTGATACCCTCATGAAAGATATGACCCCTGAGAAAGGGAGAAGATTATTAAAAGAGGCTGGTATTATCATCTTTTCTGGTTGGGACATAAATTCAGCACTTCTGTTTGACGGATTCTTGAGGAAGCAAGACTTGAATCAACAGGTGTTGCCTCAGGAGATAGAAAAATTATTCCTAGGCTTCGGATATGATCCTGATAAAAAGGCTCTCCTACAGTGGGCATTATATCCAAAGGGAAAAAGGCCTATTATTGTGGATATCGAAGAAACCTTTGGACACCTCATGGTTCATCAGGTTGGAAAGACTGACCCTAGGGTCACTACTAAATTAAACTTGGATGTTGCCAGATTAAATTTGGACCAGACAGAATTTTTGGTCAGGGAAAACATCACTTATAAGGGGTTGTATGAAAAATCTAAAGAGGAGAATCAAAAGTTACAAGCAAAAATATTGCAACTTGAGACAGGGACTCCCATAAATGAATATACCTCATATCCCACAGGACGTAGCTTGGATGATGTTTCTGATGCTTTGTACTGGAAGTATCAAGCAGATAAGGCTATCAAACAGGCAAATAGTATCCAACAAAAGATGGATGGGTGGTGGTGCTGAAGAAGTGGCAACATCATCAATAGGTGCCTCTTCTGCATGATCAACCTTGCACTCCTCCTCATCACGTGCTGCCACTTCCGCATCCCATTCCTCTCCTGCCCTCTCCAACTCATCTAGCTGCTCATCAGTAAGGAATGGATCCAAATCATTAGCAACATCATCAGTGTTAAGTTTATTTAAATTTTGTGATCAAGAGGATAGAAGAGATAAAGATATAGTCTGGAATTAAATTTGAACTGCAGTAGTGCAAATTGAAAGGAAGCACAACACTTATTAATTTCGGTATTGTCCTCCTCCTTATTGTATGCATGTAATATATATGTGAATGAGAGGGTATGTAGAGAAGAGATATGTCTTCCCACGTGGGAAGACACATCTCTCCCTACGTACCACTCATAATATCACAACATGTTTAACAAACAAATCGCTTGCTTGACTGATTGCGATTTATTATAAATTGTTTTAACCCCAGCCCGTTAACATGAAGGGGTGTAACCGGTAGCAGTCACCATAATGAATTTGATTTATTTATTGTTTATTGTATATACTAATATGTTAACATGTAAGCATCGGAATTATGGAATTGTACGACCAACGTTACCAGAATTAACACTCCCTCTTAGCTAGGGAGGACATATTTCATGTTAGAGAAAACATCACAATTCATCCATTGATTGTGAAGAGAAGAGATATCACACCATAGTGATATTCAGAGATATGGTTCAACAATGAATATCAAGTCTCATGATACTCACCATAACTCATAGTTATCAAGTAAGGTATGTGCACCGGCATCAAGTCACATGATGCCTACCATACTGATAATGATTCATGGCATGTCCACAAATATTATGTCCATAATATTCACCATGAAGATCTCTATCATAATTATGGTTTATTTAATGATACCAATCAGCTAATATCTACCATAATGTCTCAAAGATATATACTATCATGACATGTCCATAGATATCAAGTCACATGATATCCATCAAGATAGATAAATTGATAATTGTAAAATTGTCACCTTACAATATCAATTTGAAATAAGTGTTCATTATTAAAAAGTCGTCACCCTTCAATAATGTTCACAGGGGGCCCATGAAGTCATAGAGTCACACACGTGACAAATAAAAGAGTTTACACATTAAACATCTTAAATATATTAGTATATCAGAATAAATGAGACTCTATCTCAAAATTAAATAACATTTTCAACCATACCAAGTTTATCTCTAAAGTGTTCAATCTTGATTCTGGAGAGAGGCTTGGTAAGAATGTCTGCAATCTGATCACCTGTACTAATATAATTCAGTTGGATCACAGTCCCTTCCACCATATCTCGAACATAGTGATAAGGAATCTCAATGTGTTTAGATCTGTCATGAAATACTAGATTCATTGAAAGCTTGATGCAACTCTGATTGTCACAATAGATGACAGTAGGATTTAAGGGTTGACCAAACAGTCCTACAAGCAATTTTCAGAGCCATACTGCTTCTCTTGCTCCCATGGAGGCTGCAATGTATTCAACTTCTATAGAACTCTGAGCAACTGAAGACTGTTTTCTACACATCCATGAGATCATTCCTAATCCTAAACTGAAGCAACATCCTGATGTACTTTTCCTATCAACTACACTTCCAGCCCAATCAGAATCAGTGAATCCATGTAGGTCAAGGTCTACATGTTCATATTTCAGACCAAAACCAATAGTTCCTCGAAGATATCTCAGAATAGGCTTTGCAGCAACAAGATGTATTTCCCTAGGTTCATGCATGAACTAACTTAGTGTATTAACAACATAACATATATCAGGTCTTGTGTTTACCAAATACATCAAAGATCCAATAATCTGTCTGTAGAGAGTAGGATCTGCAAACTCTGATTCTGCAGCTGCTTCCTTTAGCTTGTGTAGATTTGTCTCCATAGGTGTGGTCATGGATCTACAATCCATTATTCCAAATCTCTTTAGTATATCAATGGTGTATTTTCCTTGATTAAGATACCATCTACCTTCTGCCAAACTTCCAATCCAAGAAAGTAGTGAAGAATTCTTAAATCCTTCATATGAAACTCAGAGGCTAATTCTTTCTTACACCGAGAAATACGATTATCCTCTCCTGTGATTAGTAGATCATCAATATAAAGAATAAGAATTAATAATTCACCATTTATTACTTTGTAGTAGAGATTTGGATTTGCTTCATTCTTGGAAAACCCTAATTCCAAGAGATAGTGATCAATTCTTTCATACCATGCTCTGGGGGCCTGTTTAAGTCCATATAGGGCTTTCTTTAATTTGTAGACATGTGATTCAGCCTTATGAATCACAAAACCTTCAGGTTGTTCCAAATAAACTTCTTCTTCAATCTTACCATTCAGAAAAGAAGTCTTAACATCCATTTGATGGACTTTCCATCCTTTAGATGCTACAATAGCCAAAACTACTCAGACAAAAGTGTATGTTGCAACAGGAGCAAATGTCTCTTCATAGTCAATACCTTCTTTCTGTGAGAAACCTCTGGCAACAAACCTTGCTTTGTGCTTCTCAATGTTGCCATTTGCTACATGTTTGATTTTAAAGAGCCATTTAGAAGATACCACAGATTTGCCTTTAGGCCTAGGCACAATATCCCAGACATCATTTTTCAAAATTGACTGATACTCTTCTGACATAGCATCTTTCCAAACTTGATGATTGAGAGCATCTCCAACACAAGAAGGTTCTACATCAATGGTCTCACTCATCAAGGTAGCATAATTGGAAAATAGATTAGGTCTCTTACTTTCTCTGAAGGTCCCCTTTGGAGCAGCATAATTTTCAGCTTCTTGAAGCATCTTTTTAGCCCAAAGTGGTCTCTTCCTAGTTTCGGGATAATGTTCTTCCAAAGGTAAGTCTTGATATTCAGCTTAGTGTTTTCAGGGGTCTCCCTTTGAATCTCAGGGGTGGGATCCTCATCCATGCTTGTAGGAGGATCTTGGTGTTCTAATTCATTAGAGCTTTTGGACCTCCTGAATGCCGTGTCTTCTTCAAAGATGACATCTCTGCTTAGTTCAATTTTCCTTTGTCCAGGTATGTATACTTTGTAGGCCTTAGAGGTTTCACTGTACCCAACAAATACCCCTTTCTTTCCAGAAGGTTCTAATTTTGATCTCTTTTCTGTGGGAACATGAATATAGACTGGACACCCAAAGATCCGGAGATGACTTATGTCAGGTTTGTTACCAGTAAAGGCTTCTTCAGGGGTTTTATTATCAAGAAGAGAATGAGGACATCTATTTTGAATGTACACAGTTGTCCTAGATGCTTCAACCCAAAATGAGGTTTCTATATTTTGGTCAAATAACATAGCCCTAGCAGCTTCTACTATAGTCCTATTCTTTCTTTCAGCTACCCCATTTTGTTGTGGGTTATAAGGTACAGTTAACTCCCTCTTGATCCCAACATTTATACAATAATCTTTAAACATATCAGAAGTGTATTCCCCCCCATTGTCTATTCTTAAGGTTATGATTTTCTTACCTGTCATGTTTTCTGCAAGAGCTTTGAATTCCTTAAATTTAGAAAGGATTTCTTCAGACTCTTTGTACCTCAAAAAATATATCCAGATCTTCCTAGAATAATCATCTACAAATATTACATTATATAAAAATCCTCCTAAGGAGGGTACAGACATGGGTCCACATAAATCAAATTGAACTAATTCTAATACATTTTTGGATTTACTGTTGCTAGAATTGAAAGACCCTTTAGTATTCTTTCCCAAGGCACACCCCTTGCATGCTCCTTTAGAACTGTGACTTAGCTTGGGTAAGCCAATCACCATCTTCTCTATCTTAGGTAGGGCATGGAAATGAAGGTGCCCTAATCTTCTATGCTAAAGTTCATTCGAATCTGGAGTCTCATGAATCAAGGTTTGTGGAGTGGTGCAAAGTCTGTAGAGGCTCCCTTGTCTAACTCCAATGGTGTGGGCTTTCTTGATGGTGGAGTTCTTTGGCCAAGAAAGTACCTTTCCTTCCATAAAGGTTAATCTGTAACCCTTATCTTCAAGTGTAGAAACTGAGACAAGGTTTCTCTTTATACCAGGTACAAATAGAACTCCAGTCATCTGTAGGGACATGACTGACTTTAGGTTGATATTGTAGGTTCCTATTCCCATAACTGGATAATTTGAGTCATCACCAATTGTCACTTCTTCATTTGAATTTTCCACAAGTGTATCTAGGTGCTCACGAAATCCAGTGATGTGTCGAGATGCTCCGCTATCAATCACCCATGTGTTGGAACTGGAGGTGACTTGACTGGAGAGGGCTGAGTAGAAGACTAGTCTCTCGGAATCACTCCCTTTCTTAACTTCTACCATTGAAGCCTGTTGCTTGATCTTCTCTGGACACTTCATTGCATAGTGCCCATATTGGTCACATCTGAAACATTGTACTTTAGAAATGTCTCTCTTATTCTTTGAAAAGCTCTTTCCGTTTGAGTCGTTGTCCCTTTTTCTCTTAAAGTTCTTCTTCTTTCCTTTCTTGTGGGAATTAGAGTTTAGAACTTGAATGTCCTCATTACCATTGTTTTGTTTTATTCCTCTTGTGACAAGTCGAGATTCCTTTTGAATGCAATCGGTTTTCAATCTATCAAACTTAGGAAATTTAGAACGAGCACTGATTCCTTGAATGAACGATTCCCACGAGGTAGGAAGTCCATTTAGGGCCATCATAGCAAGTTCTTTGTTGTCTACTAGATGTCCAATAGTGGATAGTTGATCCCTAAGCTCAGTGATCCTCAAGAAATAGGATGCAACTATCTATCCTTTATCCATCTTTATATGGTGTAGTTGATTCTTCAAGGTGAGAGCCCTGCTAGTGTTGTTGATTTCATAAATATCAGCTAGGGCTTTGAACATCTGAAAAGTTGTCTCATATTTAGAAATAACTGGCACAATGTGGTCTCTCACTAAATCCACAATTATCTTAAGAGCCTTCTCACTGTCCTTGCTCCACTAAATTTTCTCCGTATCATCAGAGGGTTCAGGAATTTCACTTTTGACATGTGAGTCAATTTTATTTTCTTTCAAAACAAGCATGATCCTGAATTTCCAAGATACAAAAATTGATGATCCATCTAGTTGATCTTCAAATCTAACTTCGGTTGCCATTAGGATTATAGGAATGTGATCTACTGAGAGCCGGGTCAATGTCTATATGATCGTTACAGAATTTAATTTGATCTTCCTTAACTTATCTCTGATACCATGTTAAGTTTATTTAAATTCTGTAATCAAGAGGATAGAAGAGATGAAGATATAGTCTGGAATTAAATTTGAACTGCAGTAGTGCAAATTGAAAGGAAGCACAACACTTATTAATTCGGTATTGTCCTCCTTATTGTATGCATGTAATATATATGTGAATGAGAGGGTACGTAGAGAAGAGATATGTCTTCCCATGTGGGAAGACACATCTCTCCCTATGTACCACTCATAATATCACAACACATTTAACAAACAAATCGCTTGCTTGACTGATCGCGATTTATTAAAAATCGTTTTAACCCCAGCCCGTTAACATGAAGGGGTGTAACCGATGGCAATCACCATAATGAATTTGATTTATTTATTGTTTATCGTATATACTAATTTGTTAACATGTAAACATCGAAATTATGGAATTGTACGACCGATGTTACTAGAATTAACAATCCCTCTTAGCTAGGGAGGACATATTTCATGTTAGAGAAAACATTACAATTCATCCATTGATTGTGAAGAGAAGAGATATCACACCATAGTGATATTCAGAGATATGGTTCAACAATGAATATCAAGTCTCATGATACTCACCATAACTCATAGTTATCAAGTAAGGTATGTGCACTGGCATCAAGTTATAATTTAACTGTTAACACTAATTGTTATTTAAAATTTGTTATATTATAATTTAAAATTTAATCTAACTATAACAGAATCGTAGACAAAAAAAATTCAAATTGCTTGTTTCAGTATGAAAAAAATTCATAAAAAACTTGCTTTGCAATCTTGTTTCAAACGGTGTGCCCTAGTTGCACGCGTCTTTTTCGCCTTTCGTTGTGTCAAAAACCCTATGATTTGTGCCCTCATTGCATCGTCTTTTCCGCCTTTCATCACCCATAGTTTTAATGAAAATGAAAGACGCATTTAGGTTTTTGTTAAAGTTATAACTTAATATTGTTTTTCGCGCCGATTTTTTACCCCTTTTTTTGCGATTTTCCGCGATTTATTCCTCTTAAAATCGCCACGATTTTTTTATATACTCGGCGCCGAGTATATTTGCGAGTGACTCACGTTCGTTTAGGGCTCGCGAGTATACCTCTAATGCACAGAGTTTTGCAACTATGATTCATTCAATATTTTTTTAACATAATTTGGACCAGCTCGGCTGCTATCTGCTTTGTAACTCTTGGTATCCTTTATTGAGTTATTCATTGGCTTTTGTGTTTTCTCTAATGATGGTTCCAATAGTGTGGCTTGAAATATTAGGGCCTGAAAATACTACATTGTTGATCTTTGAAGAATATTGCCATTTGATTGACTATGAACAAAGAGCTCTTAAAGACAAACCTCTTTATTCACTATATAACTCTCGTTTGAGAAAACATAATATCGAACATGCAATTGTATGGAATTAATTGTTTTTAAGCAATAGGGAATTAATTATTGGTACATTCATGTTTCTTTGTTAATTTTTCTGCATGAAATTCATTGTATGTGCTTTTACAGGGTTCAAACTATTGATTGTGTCATAGATGCAATCCAAGGAGATTATTTCCAAGGTGGATATGACATGCTTAGTCGAGGGGGTCGTTATATAGCTTATGGTGCTTCTAGTTTCACTCCTCATGGAGATCGCCCAAATTGGATTTCCCTTGCTTGGAAATACTTTCATAGGCCAATGCTTGACCCTCTAAAGATGATGGAACAAAACAAGTCTCTAATGGTAATAACTCTTACTCATATATATTGTACTTCATGTTTGATTATCAGGGAAGTGAGCTATCTTTTGCTTTGAACCCAGTCTTCTTCAATTGCTATTAGTATTCTGTAATGTCCCCACCTTTTTAGCATCTCAGTGGAGTTCTTAGCCTTTACATTCTCCGAAGGCTAAGTGGAGAAATAAGGAGAAATTGATTAAATTAATTTCTTATTAAGTCATTAAATAAAAAAAAAAAAAAAAGGTGACTTTATATTTAATTAATTTAATTAAAAGTGACTTAAGTGATTTATTTAAATATTTTAATGTTATTATAAAGTTATAAAGTAACTTTATAATAATAAAGTCACTTTAATATTATAATGTGTGAATATGTCTTTAATCCCACATTGGCCAAGAAAGTGTTCGAGCTCTCATAAGAAAGAATAAAAAGGGACTTAAGAGCTCATTTTATATCATCCATCCAGAGAATTGATATTTGTTTGTTATGAACTTGGGAGAAGAAGCCAAGGGTTTCTGATTCAGTCAGCCATTGGAGAACGACAATTCTTCAGTGTTGCAACCATTTGAAGTGGTGAAATATCCACTGAATTTGGCATTTCAGGAGAGCTTCATTCTGGAGTTCTATTTGGGCTTTAAAAAGAAGGGAAGACATCTAGGGTATGCAGATTTTCGAATATATATCAATTGCAGACCTACAGTTTCATTTGGCAGCTATTAAAAATCAGAATTGAAGCAATCATTTCAAGATACAATTGCTGCTACAGTACCCGCGCTATAGTGAAACGTTACATAGGCGTGAATAATGACGTGCTACAGTACTAAGAAATCAGGCATTTAATTGGCAAATTATTCGTAGCTACAGCAGGAACGTGTTTAATTGGCAGTCCATTGAAGAGTGGAGACCATCATTTGCAACAAGCATTTTACATATCAGGTTCTCTAATTTTGCTGTCATAAGTTTTGGAAATTACATGTTATACCTTTGTA
Source organism: Cryptomeria japonica (assembly GCF_030272615.1). Taxonomy (NCBI): domain Eukaryota; kingdom Viridiplantae; phylum Streptophyta; class Pinopsida; order Cupressales; family Cupressaceae; genus Cryptomeria; species Cryptomeria japonica. The sequence continues at coordinate 10,597,137 of NC_081407.1, forward strand.
ACTATTTGGTGTGAGAATAACTAATAAAAACTTCATTATGCTACTGCCACATAATTTCTAGTTTGCATGCCGAGTGTTTGATGATTTGTCAAGCAACTGTAGTTGTTATTTTTAGTTACTTATATGCATCAAAATCAATTGGCATATCATTTCTATGACATTGTTAGTCAATCTTTCATGGTTAGAGGCATTCAAAACATAAATTGCAGTGTACAAGACCCAAACAATACAAACAGAAAACTCATAACAGCAAGTACAGACTTTGCAAGACAAGTGTTTGACAAAATTCCCAAGGGTAGAAATCAATGATTTAAGGGAAAAGTTAGTAAGGGTTCTTACATTGGTATCAGAGCTAAATCTTGCCATCCTAAGGGTTTAGCAATCACATGCAGCCGCCTGAGGTTGGCTCTCACAGATATTACACTCGCAGGCAAGCTTTGTTTGACAGGGAACAAGAATTTGACAGGCAGCCGGGCACCATGGGTGACAGGCAAGGGGGTAGCCCACCCAGAGGCGATAGGAATGAGGAGCAAGAAACAAGGGAATTTTTCAGAGTAATGGCTACAGGACAGCAGCAGATGGCTCAGGCCTTGCAGGCACTCACCACCATGATTGAGCGCATGAACCCACAAGACAGACAGAATCAGGAGCAAGGGGATAACAGGAGTGCAGTGGGGTCACCTAGAGCTCATAGGACTCATTCCAGGACAGCAGACAGGCCTACACGTCCTACCTTCATTAGAGATGAGCCTGAGGTAGCACCTATAGGAGAACCAGGAGAGGAGATGTTCGCAGATATCCTCATGGCTGCGAATGACGAATGGGATTTATTAACTCCACAGGTGCGAGAGAGGATGACATTCGAGAGATTTTTTAATCAGAGGAGAGAGCATTACAGGTCACTCAGACAGGATAGGAGGCCTAGAGGTCAAAATAGTGAGCTAAATAGAGTTACAGGCAAGCTTACTATGCCTACATTTGATGGGAGTGGTAAGATGACAGCTCAAGCTTGGATTCATAAGCTTGACACATTTTTGGCACTGAGGCCAATGACAGAGATTGAAGCTATCAAATACGCCACTTTGCATTTGGAGGGAGTAGCACATGATTGGTGGTACCATGGTATGGTAACACTTCAGCATAATCAGGTGACAGAGTACCAGGACTTCGTGGAAAGGTTGGTTGAAAGATTTGACAAGAAAGATCCAGAGGTTTACTTCCAGGACTTAGCACAACTGAAACAAACAGGCAACTTGGAGTATTTCATTGGTGAATTTCAGCGGTTGGCAGTCATGGTGCCAAACATTTCAAAGCGTAGATTGATAGTTCTTTTCATTGAGGGCCTATCCGAACCACTGAGAGGTTGCATAAAGGCATTTGATCCTATTTCTTTACAGGAAGCTATGAAAAAGGCAAGAAGTATGGAACATGCAGTCCCAACAAACAAATTTCAGTCCAAAGGAGCATCTTCTAGTAAGGATAACAAACCATTTTATAAAAAACCAGAGAGGACTGATTTTAAAAATGATTCTAAAGATAAAACTCCAACACCTTTTGACAGGGAAACATTAAATGATTTGAGGAAGAAAAAATTATGTTTCTACTATAAAGGACCCTATGATGCAAACCATGATTGTCCTCTTAGACCAAAGGGCAAAGCTAACAGAGTTATGTGGGCATACTATGAGGAATCAGAATCAGATAATTCAGACCAGCAGTCTGATATAGAGGAAATAGATGGCAAAAAAGAGGAAGACAAGGCTGAAAACTTGTCTAAAATGGAGTCCAAGGATGGGGAAGGAGATGGGCAACTTAGGGAAGCTCGTCTCACAAGTATTAGGCAGGAAGGGTCATTCCGGATGAGAGGAGTGCTTGCTGGACAACGAGTCATAACTTTGGTTGATACAGGTGCCACTCATAATTTCATTGATGCTAGGATGGTGGAGAAGCGTGGCATACAAACAGAGGAGTTTGGGGGAATTAGAGTGAGGGTAGCTGATGGCTATGTCCTCAAATGTGATCGTAAGATCACTGGACTCCCATTGAAAGTTAATAATTATGACTTTAAGGCAGATTTCTATGTTGTGCCTATGGGAGATACATATATAGTCCTTGGGATGAGTTGGTTGCATGATATTGGGGAGTTCACTCTTAACCTCAAGGAGATGGAGATGAGGTTTAAAGTGAATGGGAAGACACATATTCTTAAGGCAATCAGGGACAGTGATCTCAGGATGGTTTCTTTCTGGAGGATGGCTAGATTGATTCGACATGATCAGGTAGAGTGGGCAGCAAAGTGCATGTTGATGCCATCACAGGAGGGACAGCAGAAGATTGAATATCCTCCTGATATTCAGGAGCTTAGAGTTAAACACTCTAAGGTGTTCAGTGACATTCCACTAGGTAGACCACCAGACAGGGGTATTGAGCACATCATTGAGTTAGAGGAGGGGGCTAAACCCATCATGATTACACCTTACAGGCATCCGAAGAGGTTGAAGGATGAAATTGAGAAAACCGTAAAGGAGTTACTTGCTATGGGCCACATTAGACCAAGTAAGTCTCCTTTCTCTTCTTCAATGGTCTTAGTGAAGAAGAAGGATGGGACATTGAGGATGTGCATTGATTACAGGGTGCTTAATAAGAAGACAATTAAAAACAGGTACCCCATTCCTAGGATCGATGAGTTGATAGATGAGCTTCATGGAGCTTGCTTCTTCTCAAAGATAGATTTGAGATCAGGTTATCACCAGATTAGAGTTAGAGAGCAGGACATTGAGAAGACAGCCTTTAGATGTCATTGTGGCCATTTTGAGTTTGTAGTTATGCCATTTGGGCTAACTAACGCACCTGCTACTTTTCAGGCAACAATGAATCGGGTTTTCCATCCTCAGTTGAGGAAATTTGTTCTTGTCTTCTTCGATGATATCTTGGTGTACAGTAGATCTTGGGAGGAGCACTTGGTTCACCTTGACACGGTGTTGGATATATTGGGCAGAGAGTCCTTGTATGCAAAGGAGTCGAAGTGTGATTTGGGCATGACAGAGTTGTTGTACTTGGGTCACATCATCAGTGCAGAAGGCGTACGCATGGATCCTGAAAAGATTCGTGCCATTGTGGAGTGGCCTTCACCGGTGAACCTTACACAGTTGAGGGGCTTTCTGGGATTATGTGGTTTCTACAGGAGGTTTGTGGATGGATATTCTAGGCATGCAGCACCCTTGACAGATTTGATGAGAAAGGGAGCTTTCTTGTGGACTCCTGAGGCACAGGAGTGTTTTGAGAAATTTAAGGAGTTCATGACTTCTTGTCCAGTGTTAGCATTACCAGATTTCAGCAAACCTTTTGAGCTACACTGTGATGCTTCCGAGGAGGGCATTGGAGTGGTGCTTATGCAGGAGAAGCACCCTATTGCTTATGAGAGCAGGAAATTGAGAGGGCCAGAGCGGAGCTTCAGCATTTATGATAAGGAGATGTTAGCTATTATGCATGCTTTGGCTAAATTCAGGCAATATTTGGTAGGTAGCAAATTTTCTATCAAAACCGACCATAATAGCCTAAAATACTTTTTGGGGCAGCGAGATCTCAATGATAGGCAGCAGAAGTGGGTGAGCAAGTTACAGTCCTATGACTTTGACATTACATATTTTAAGGGGACACAGAATGTAGTTGTTGATGCCTTATCACGTCGGCCCCATTTGAGCTTATTGACAGACATATCGGAGGATTGGAGACACTTGATCCTTGCAGAGTATGCAAAGGATACTTGGGCAGCTGGATTCATAGATGGGACTATTCAAGACAACAGATACACCCTTGTGAATGAGCTCATCATTTACAAAGGGCGAATATTTTTGGTTCCAAGATCAGCAGTGAGGAGGATGGTTCTGAAATCTTTTCATGATTCACCTATGGCAGGACATCCTGGTTTCTACAAGACATACCGGCAGATTAGAGAGCGCTTCACATGGAAAGGGCTCAAAGCAGAGGTACTTCAGTATGTTAGGGAGTGTCCCACCTGCCAACAGAATAAGCAAGAACACTCCTATCCAGCCGGTTTACTTCAGCCACTTCCAATTCCTGATAGGAAGTGGGAGTGTTTGTCTATGGACTTCATCACAGGACTGCCTAGAGCCCAAGGCAGGGACTGCATATATGTGGTTGTGGATCGCCTTACGAAGTTTGCACACTTTTTTCCAATCACTGCTACATACACTGCTACGCAAGTGGCAGAGTTGTTCTTCAAGGAGATATTCAAATTACATGGCTTACCTCGAAGCATTGTGAGTGACAGGGACAGCAGGTTTATGAGTCACTTTTGGCAGGAGCTATTCAGGTTGTGTGCGACAGAGCTCACTCTGAGTACTAGCTACCACCCTCAGACAGATGGTCAGATGGAGATAGTGAACAAATGGGTGGAGGGATATCTCAGAAATTATATAGCAGGGCAACAAAAGGCATGGGTAAAGTGGATTTATCTCTGTGAGTATTGCTACAATACCACTTATCACATGTCTATTCAGATGTCACCCTTTATGGCCCTGTATGGGTATGAGGCACCCAATTTTATGGATCTGCTTTTGAGTGACAGTAGAGTGCCCAGTGCAGGTGATTTGTTACAGGAGAGTCAAGACATTGTTAAGACTCTCAAGGATAATATAACTAAGGCACAAAATCAGCAGAAGCAGTATGCAGATCAGAAGAGGACTGAGCGGACTTTTGAGGTTGGAGATATGGTGTATCTTATGTTGCAGCCTTACCGTCAATCCACTGTCAAGAAGAGTGGTGCCAAGAAACTTAAGCCACGATACTATGGTCCATTTAGGATTATCAGGAAAGTGGGAGAGGTGGCTTATGAGTTAGATATACCGGCAGAGAGCAAGGTACACAACGTTTTTCAAGTGTCACGCCTCAAGAAGGCGCTAGGACATCATATTGTGCCTTCTACAGTACTACCACCCCTGGATGATGAGGGAAAACTTGTTTTGATACCAGAGGCTATCATTGATTTCAAAGAAAGGAACTTGAGGAGACGTACCATCCGGAAATATTTGGTGAAGTGGAAGGATTTGCCAGTAGAGGATGCTACTTGGGAGAATGAGGAGATTTTGCAGCATCCGGAGTTGAAGTTGCTTGAGGACAAGCAATTTTAGGAAGGGCGGACTGTAATGTCCCCACCTTTTTAGCATCTCAGTGGAGTTCTTAGCCTTTACATTCTCCGAAGGCTAAGTGGAGAAATAAGGAGAAATTGATTAAATTAATTTCTTATTAAGTCATTAAATAAAATAAAATAAAAAAAGGTGACTTTATATTTAATTAATTTAATTAAAAGTGACTTAAGTGATTTATTTAAATATTTTAATGTTATTATAAAGTTATAAAGTAACTTTATAATAATAAAGTCACTTTAATATTATAATGTGTGAATATGTCTTTAATCCCACATTGGCCAAGAAAGTGTTCGAGCTCTCATAAGAAAGAATAAAAAGGGACTTAAGAGCTCATTTTATATCATCCATCTAGAGAATTGATATTTGTTTGTTATGAACTTGGGAGAAGAAGCCAAGGGTTTCTGATTCAGTCAGCCATTGGAGAGCGACAATTCTTCAGTGTTGCAACCATTTGAAGTGGTGAAATATCCACTGAATTTGGCATTTCAGGAGAGCTTCATTCTAGAGTTCTATTTGGGCTTTAAAAAGAAGGGAAGACATCTAGGGTATGCAGATTTTCGAATATATATCAATTGCAGACCTACAGTTTCATTTGGCAGCTATTAAAAATCAGAATTGAAGCAATCATTTCAAGATACAATTGCTGCTACAGTACCCGCGCTATAGTGAAACGTTACATAGGCGTGAATAGTGACGTGCTACAGTACTAAGAAATCAGGCATTTAATTGGCAAATTATTCGTAGCTACAGCAGGAACGTGTTTAATTGGTAGTCCATTGAAGAGTGGAGACCATCATTTGCAGCAAGCATTTTACATATCAGGTTCTCTAATTTTGCTGTCATAAGTTTTGGAAATTACATGTTATACCTTTGTAACTATTTGGTGTGAGAATAACTAATAAAAACTTCATTATGCTGCTGCCACATAATTTCTAGTTTGCATGCCGAGTGTTTGATGATTTGTCAAGCAGCTGTAGTTGTTATTTTTAGTTACTTATATGCATCAAAATCAATTGGCATATCATTTCTATGACATTGTTAGTCAATCTTTCATGGTTAGAGGCATTCAAAACATTAATTGCAGTGTACAAGACCCAAACAATACAAACAGAAAACTCATAACAGCAAGTACAGACTTTGCAAGACAAGTGTTTGACAAAATTCCCAAGGGTAGAAATCAATGATTTAAGGGCAAAGTTAGTAAGGGTTCTTACATATTCCCACCTTCCCTTCCAAAGTTTGAAAAAGATTGTGAAAGGTATAATAGATTTTAGTATAGAGTTTTGATAAAAATGAAGGTATCTTTGAATATAATTTTTCATCATCCTTATCTGCAATGGTAATGGTTTTGAGAACTAAATTATTTTTTTATTAGATAACTTGTTTTGCATGAAATTATGAGGCAATAAAGGGTGCTATTAGCACTTTTGAAATTTAAGAAATGATATATTTAAGTTATGTAAAATAATGGCAAAAATAATAGTTCAGGGCTTTGTTGTATGAATGGGACACTTCTTTCAATGTACATAGATGTTTTGAATGGCAAATCCTTCAAGATGTAATACCATCCAATTAGCAACTTGTTTTTCACGTTTGCATATTGTTGGAAAGCACTCCAATATTACTAGATTATAATGGGTTGTTATTGAAAATTAAGCACATTGTATTTATATGCCAATTTTATTTTCTGTTTTTGGTAGTGTATTTAATACATATTGGGACATCACCGAGCCCAAATTTGGGTGGGGAATTTTTGTACCTTTATCACAATACTTTCTTTAGAATGTGTAATGTTGTCTTCTCAAGTCTAGTCAGTTTGGTGACAGCCTATTTTTGAGTCCCTTTAGGTTAATTGGTAAGGCAGAGGGGACTCCAAAGTTCTTGGAAGGCATAGGTTTAGTATTTCAAGGTTGCTATTTAGGGCAATGAGCTCAATTGGGAGTGTGGAGTATCATTGACACTTTCGGAATTATTTTGTGACATTTGGGGTGTTCTCCAAAACTTCTTGGAGAAGCTGTCTATTTTTAGTAAGTCGCCTACTTGGTTTCAATCATCATCCTTCATCTTAATATCATCTCAATATGATCAGAGTTTGATAAAATAAATTAAACGTTCACTTAAGTTTCTAATGTTATATATTATAAGTGACTACTCAAGTGAATTATTTTTTAAAAAGGTGACAAAGTATTGCAAAACTAGATGTCTAGGAGAGATGAGGGGGCCATTGCATGTAATGTCCCATTTTAGGAACAATGGAATATATCCACATATGCAATGGTCTGATACCACTATAATGCTTCCTTATGTTATTCCTAAGGAAATTAGGGAGCAATTGACTTGCAAATCAATTGCAAGAGACTTCTTTCCTCAAAGTCTTACTTAACACTAAGAATGACGATCTATGATACCACTTATGAATGTTTATATTATATATTTAATGACAATATCATTGCTATCTCTAATATGAAAATTGGATATATGCAAGGTGATTAAGTCTATATATATAGATAATACTAAGATTATCTTGATAATATTTATAATCTGCAAATAATAATATATAGATTGGATATTAGATCATTGCTGTATTTGATATGACTTTAGGGATTATGCAAAGTTAAGATATTCCAATCAGCAGATATATAGAGATCTTTGCTCTTCTTGATGTATCAATTGTGAATTATGCAATGAATCTCCTTTTGACTTGCTGAAGCAAGAATGTTATATTGTTGTGTCTTATTGGTCTTTGAGAATATACAATCGTGTTTGGTGTGGTTTTTGAATATCACCTTTGAATTATGCAACCTGATTATGCCAAGGGCAAAACGTTCTATAATGTCCCCTCCCTAAGTGATAGGCAGTTGAGTAGGGATTGACCTATCATCGGGTTCCTGTAGGCCATTGGAGTGGAAAGGGGACACATAATGTGGTTTGTGGAGCTACGTAGGGGCTTTATAAGCCATTTTGGATAGTATGAGGTAGTCTCCTAAATTTTAGGAGGGTGACCTCTTTTTTTAGGGATTGACTGTGAGTTGATCGGAGAGACCATTCCAGAGGTTTTGGTTGCAGTTCCTATTTTTAGGAAGGTACTGGCAATTAGCTTGTTGACCTTCCTAGAGCTAGTGGGGTGTGGTAGATGGCCTTATGAGCCATTTTGGGCGGTTAGGGATGATCTCCTAATTTTAAGGAGAATCCCTATTTTGATAGTATGAGGTAGTCTCCTAAATTTTAGAAGGGTGACCTATTTTTTTAGGGATTGACTGTGAGTTGACCAGAGAGACCATTCCAGAGGTTTTGGTTGCAGTTCCTATTTTTAGGAAGGTATTGGCAATTAGCTTGTTGACCTTCGTAGAGCTAGTGGGGTGTGGTAGATGGCCTTATGAGCCATTTTGGGTGATTAGGGATGATCTTCTAATTTTAAGGAGAATCCTTATTTTGTAGTAGTTGACTGGCAGTGGGGGCTGCCACACTCAGGCATCACCTTGGTATGGATAGTAGCTTCAGTTTTTTAGTTGGGAGACCAGGTGGTGGATTTAGGAATAAAAATGAAATGTTAAAGTTATTACTTTAATATTTTATTCAAATAAAATAAAGTGATGCTAATAAAATAATACTTTATAAAGTGACCCCATGGCACTTTTCCCTAGGAGGCATCAAATTTAAGTTGTTTTTAAAAGGTGGTCTTTTGCTAATCAGGAATAAGACCCTCAATAGGTTTGAAACTCCTAGAGGAGGCTAAATATTTAATAAAACATCATAAAATATTTTAAGTGGCAAAAGAGAAGTCCAAAAAGGATTGACCCTTTGTTGTGACGTATTCACACATCACCCCATTGCAAATGGGGACCCCTTCTTTTTGCTTTCTAGGGTTTGTTTTCTAGGTCTTTTAGGGTTTTGTCTATTAGCCTTTGCATTTTGAGTGTTGTCGAGGGGATCGTTGGATTACAGGCTTTGCTTGAGCCAGGGTGAGTCCACAGGGCCCCAGAATTAGGGTTTCTTTGAGAGTCTTCCTTAGGGCCTGATTTTGCTCTTGTTGCTAATTGTGCCTTGCTTTGTGAGTGGGTATCATTCTTGAAGGTCTGAGCTAGGTTGAGTTGGTGAGTGATGAAGTCTGGAATGCCCTAATCCTGAAATTTGGCTAAGTCTGGAATGCCCTGACCCTGAAATTTGGCTAAGTCTGGAATGCCCTGATTCTGAAATTTGACTAAGTCTGGAAAATTGAAGAATCCTCCATAAAGTAGATTTTGCAATATAACTCCTGGAGGTCTGAAACCACTCTCAAACATCCTGAAAGTATATATGGAATATAACTTAAAGTATAAGTGACATTTTCTTATACTTAAATGTTATATTCCATAAAATGATCCTGACAGAGAGTCCAAAATGTCAAATTTCGCTCCTGACCCTTCCAAAAGGTCCAAAGCGAAATTCTCCATAGGACATTCTACTTTGACCAAAACCTAGAACTAACGCATTCCCAGGCTTGAATGAAGGAAAAAATGCTTGTTTGAATGAAGAAATGTGAAAATGAAGTCAGGATCTTGGCCAAGATTAGGAATTTCGCTCCTGACCCTTCCAAAGGGTCCAGAGCGAAAATCTTTATAACTCTTGTTTTCCTCCTTATTTTGGCTAGGCGTTGGCTTGATGGGAGATGAATGGGTATGTTTTTGCCTTGAGAGGGAGTTTGATTGATTTTGAAAAACAAGATTTTGGCCTAAAGGAGAATTTCGCTCCTGACCCTTCCAAAGGGTCCAGAGCAAAATTCATCATAAACTTCATTTGCTACCTTGTTTGACCTTGAAACCTTCTTCCTTAGGTGGAAAATGATCTAAGTTTGCTTCTTGAAGTGGTTTGAAGTTTGAAAAGTGAGTAATCTAGCCTAGAATGAGATTTTCGCTCCTGACCCTTCCAAAGGGTCCAGATCGAAAATCTTCTTAAAGCTCATTTCCTCCTAAGTTTGACTAATTTTTTATTTGCGGGGTATCTTGGAAGGAAGGATGGACATTTTTGTTGCCTTTGAAGTGTTTGAAAGCATTGAGAAATGAAGGATTTTGGACCAAAAGGGAAATTTCGCTCCTGACCCTTCCAAAGGGTCCAGAGCGAAATTCCTAAAAGCTCTTATTTTTGCAATGAAGAAGATCAAGTTTTGATTTTTTATGACATGGATGGAAGAGAAATAACTTGTCTTTGCCTCTTGAGATCGTTTTGAAAGGGAGAAATGAAGAATCTAGCCCAAGTCAAGATTTTCGCTCCTAACCCTTCCAAAGGGTCCAGAGCGAAAATCTCTCTAAGAGGCATTTCTTTCCTTGTTTAGCCAAATCTTGATGACCAAGACATGATGAGAAGAAGAATGAGCATGATTTATCCTTTGAGAATGTTTGGAAGTTATGAAAATGAAGGATTCTAGCCAGGAAAGGAAATTTCACTCCTGACCCTTCCAAAGGGTCCAGAGCGAAATTCCTTATAAACCTACTTTTTGACCTTTCTTGGACATGAAACCTTGTTTCTAGGGCAATGAAAGATGAAATCCTACCTTGCAAAGAAGTTTCAAGTTGAAAAAATGATGATTTTTGGTCAAGAATGAGAATTTCGCTCCTGACCCTTCCAAAGGGTCCAAAGCGAATTTTCTCAAAACCTCTTTTTTCTATCAAGTTTTGCTAGATCAAGTGTGGGATAAGGTAAAATCAAGAGGAAGTTGCCCATAAGAGTGACTTTTAGTTGCTAGAAACCATGAAAGATGAAGGAATTGAGCCTAAAAGTGATTTTCACTCCTGACCCTTCCAAAGGGTCCAGAGCGAAAATCCTTAAAATCATCTTTTCTTCCAAATTTTGAGAAAAGCCAAGCTTGGACAAGCATGAGAGAGGTCATTTGGATTGCTTTGGAGTGGATTTTGGTCACCAAGAATGCAAATTTTGAAGCCAAATGAGATTTTCCCTCCTGACCCTTCCAAAAAGGCCAGAGCGAAATTCCTAAAATCCCTTATTTTCCTAGCAAAGTCAAGTCAAACTTGGGTTTTTGTACCTTGGATGGGTGAGGAGAAGTGTTTTCTTGCCTTCTAAGGTGGATTCAAGTTGAAATGATGGAGGAATAAGCCTAAAACAAGATTTTCGCTCCTGACCCTTCCAAAGGGTCCAGAGCGAAAATCCTAAAACCCATCATTTTCTCCAAAATTTGTACCAAGCCATGCCTAGACCAAGGTGAGGGATACCCTTGAGATTTTCCTTGAATTGATTGTTGTCTCAAAAAATTATGATTTTGGGCTAGAAAGGGAAATTCGCTCCTGACCCTTCTAGAGGATCCAGGGCGAAATTGTGCAAAACCTATCTTTTCCCTTAGTTTCATACCAAATCTAGTGTGGATCATGATTAAAGAAGGCCTTAGGAATGACTCCAAATTGCCAATTATTATCAAGATTGAGGGAATTGAGCCAAAAAGTGATTTTCGCTCCTAACCCTTCCAAAGGGTCCAGAGCGAAAATCCTAGGATCACCTACTTTCTTTGCAAGACAAGTTAAAATTTTGATTTTTATGGCCTAGATAGGAGTGAGGCAATGTGTCCTTAGCCTTGGAGGTGAATTGAAGTTGAAAGGATGGAGGAACATGCTCAAAACTTGAATTTCTCTCCTGACCCTTCTAAAGGGTCTAGAGCAAAATTTTTGGAAACTCATATTTTCTTCTTGGAGATGGTCAAATGCTTGAGTTTTATGGCATGGTTAGGTGGACTTTGATGTGTTCTTGCCTTTGAATATTGGATTGAGGTAATGGAGTAGCCAAAACAAGCTCAAAATAGGAAATTCGCTCGACCCTTCTAAAGGGTCCAGAGCGAAAATCTTAAAATCACCTTTTCTCCTTGCAAAATCAAGTCAAACTTGGGTTGGATGAGAGAAGAGAGGTTGTTTAAGCCTTTCAAGATGAGTTGAAGTGTGAAGAAAAACAAGCAAAGAGAGAAATTCGCTCCTGACCCTTCCAAAGGGTCCAGGGCGAAATTCTCCAAATCAACCATTTTTCCCTTGAGTGAAGCTAAAATGTTGATACCTATGGCATGGTTGAGGCTGGGGTGAGATATTCTTGCCTTGTAGGGTGAATTGAAGTAAAGGGAGTGTAAAATATAGCCTAAAGAAGGAATTTCACTCCTAACCCTTCTAAAGGGTCCAGAGCGAAATTCTCATTATCACCTAATTTGCCCATGTGAGAAGCTAAAAGGATGGATCCCTAGACTTTGTTGGACTAAAACAACCATATGCTCACCTTCGGGAGGATTTTGGAGTGAAAAAATGGGGTAATTGAGGCCTAATCAAGAAAATCGCTCCTGACCCTTCCAAAGGGTCCAGGGCGAAATCCTTTGAAACTGCTATTTTTCACCTTGTTGGGGCCAGACGAGGAGCTAATTGTGAGGTAATGTTGAAAGGAGGTCTAAATGAGCCAGGAATGCAAAATTCGCTCCTGACCCTTCCAGAGGGTCCAGGGCGAAATTCTTATAGGGCCTATCCCTAGAAAGAGTCTTGAACTAACTTCATTTTAATATCTTTTGTTGATGATTTAAGGTGTGAAATATTATGTTGAAATAAATTTATTATGTGTCCTTAATCATCTTGGCTTGTATTATGTGTCCTTATACATCACTGCAGATTAACTTTCTGATCACAGAGTATATTACTGTATGATCGATTTGCTTCAATCATCATCTATATGAGTATCGGATTATGCATACCATTGTTTCTATGTACAATTGATAATTGCTTATATTATCGATCACACATAACATCAATGATATTAACATAATCGATGTATATATATGTGATGATTAATGTTAGTTATCATAACATTGTATCGATTATATTAATCCTACAGATTACATTGTTAAGTGATGCTTATTGTTATCAAGGGTCGTATCTCCACATAGGACTCACGACTCTATTTGGAACCATGTCGGTTCCACATAGAGTCGTGACTCTATGTGTGACCGACCAAGCACATATAATACCAATACTATTGCCTTCAGTTTGGAACAAGCACAATAGCATCGAGAGAATACAATAACCGGCGATCATCTGAAGATCATCATTATTCTGTAGTACGATTCGATAGGAAATATAGATACAGTTCGACCCAATATAACAGTGCATGATAATATTCTGCAGTCAGTGAATATAGATATACAACGATAGAACAAGGAAGTCGACATACAATAGTCGACATTAGTTTCTGCAGTCCGTGAAGAAGACTCGCATCTGTCAATTACCTCTTGCAGATCATCAAAGGATATATACAACAGTCCGTATTAATAATCTACAGGATACTGCAGTACGTAGATTTAATAATCTACATCAAATTATTATTATTCAAAGACAGTGAATATATAAACCCTGCAGGTCATCATTAATTGAATTAATACCAAACTAATATACAAAGTTAAATAAGAATAAAATACTTGCTTACCTACATCTGATCAAAATTCTAACATGGTATCAGAGCCAGCATAAGGATAAGATCAGATCAGATTTATTTAGGCAAGAATAATCTTCATATACCCTCGATTTCTCATTCTCTTCTATAAGTCACAATGGTGAATGGTGTTAGATTCGAGGATTGCCTTGAAGGAGCTTCCAACTTTGTGTCTTGGAAGTTTAGGATTATGATTGCCTTAAGAGACAACGAATTAGATGAATTCGAAGAAGAAGATAAAAAGCTTCTATGGATCAGAAAGAACAATAAAGCCATGAAGATGTTAGTTGAGTCAGTGAAAGATCATATCCTGCCAATTATCTCCAAGATGGAGACTGCCCATGACATGTTCAAATCATTAGAGAACATGTATGAGATAAACAACACAAGTCGAGCTCTTTCCCTAAAGCAACAACTCCATCATGTAAAAATGATCAAGGGTGAATCTATCACCTCATACTTCATGAGGATAACAGAACTAAGAGACCAGCTCTCCACCATTGGTCACACAATTGAAAGTAAAGAGTTAACCATGTTAGCCCTCAATGGTCTCCCTTCTTCTTGGGAATCATTCATTCAAGGGATAAGTGCGTGATCTAAACTTCCTAAGTTTGATCGTCTAATAATAGATTGCATTCAAGAAGAGTCTAGATTGGCGATAAGAGGCATTGGCCAAAGCTCCATAAATGAAGATATTCATGCTCTTGCCTCGCACTCCTCAAAGATGAAAGGTAAGAAATTATATTTTAAAAGTAAGAAAGATGAGGAATCCAATGGTGCTCCTACATTCAAAAGAAGGAAGGATATTTCAGAAATCCAATGTTTTAGATGTGACAAATATGGGCACTATGCAATGCAATGTCCAACCAGGACTATGCCTCAAGCTTCCATTACAAATGTTGGTGAGACTCTTTTGCAAAAGGATTCAGATGGATTCATATTCTGACTTGGAAGAGGTTATAGAGTTTTGAAGTTCCATTTGTGATGAAGACATTGAAATTTAGGAGGAATATACAAAGGACTTTAGTGGAGATTCTGAGATTTCGCATTTCCATTTTTTTATAAAACAAATATTTACCTGCAGAAGTGCAATAGTTTACTTGTGAAAGCCTTGGAGGCATTTGTGTAGATGATGATAGCATCTAGGGTTACAAAGCAAGTTGAGACAAGAAGGCTTTCCCAGTGAGAGGGAGCATACTACAAGGAGATTTTGTTCTAAATCTCAGGATGGTCATATTCCTACCTAGGGCTCAATCTTATGACAGTAGATCCATGGTGGTTATGGATCTTGCACTTCCAACTGTATGAAGATCATACCCGATGATGAGAGTCTCCTGAAGCAAGATATCTTCCATGATTGGGACCATGTGAGTAGAGGATTCTTCCGTGACAAAGGGAGTAGCTAAGAGAATATGCTTCGATTGATATCCAAGGATCTTGATCATATTGATTCAGAGGGAGTGGACTATGTCAAGTTAATTTCTATAGTGATCAATCAGAAGACTATGCTTCATGATATGGAGTCTCATATATATAGGTTGGAAAGCCTTTACACTGACTCCTAGGTCATAAGGTTCTTGAATAGATGGAGACTTGGTGAGCTTGGAATACATCAAGAGTGATGTAGACTCCAACCTTGCATTACATGAAAGGTCAAGGCATGCGGAGATCAAGCGGAAAGGTATGTTATTCAATTGAGATATATTAGTACAGATGAACAAACTACAGATACCCTCACCAAGCCTCTCTCTAGAATAAAGTTCGCATACTCTTGAGGTAAGCTTGGTATGGTAGAAAATGTACAGCTTTAGCTGAGATTGAGTCTAAGCTACATTGATTTGGTTTCATAATACTAATGTATTCCTTTAAGATGTTTTGAAGTGTAAACTCTTACTAAGGAAATTTTATTAATCTGATATGGTTCATGATTAAGTGTCATGTGTGTGACTCCATGACTACATTGGTTCAGTACTTGTTGAGCCCTTGTGAACATTATTTGGAGGTGACGATCTCTCAATGATGGACACTTGTATTTTTTATCTTTATTGTAAGATGACGATCTAACAATATTGATCTTACCATCATGATGGATATCATGAGACGTGATATCCGTGGACATGTCATGATGGTTATCATCTCTAAGTAATATATGTTCATGGTGGATGTCATGAGAAATGATATCCATGGATATGCCATGCTAGATGATGTTACTAACAAAGATGTTCATGGTGGATATTATGTGATGTAATATCGGTGTGTGATAACCCTCTACTGTATCACATGATGTAATCTTACCTCGGTATCATAGAAATCTACTCTTTGTTTTTGCATTCATTACTGAGTTCAGTAGAAATATATAAAATGAAGAAATCAATTATTAAAATAATGTTCATATATTAAATAATGTTAATATATTAAATGAGGAAATAAATTATTAAATAATGTTAATATATTAAACAAGGTTAATATAAGAAATGAACTATTAAATAATGTTAATATATTTAATAAATTAAATGGTGAAGAAATGAATTATTAATAATTAAATAATGTTAATTATTAAATGGTATTGACATATTCTATAAGCTAAAGTTCATTTAAAAAAAAAAAAGAGAAAGTGTTAATAAAGCCACGGGAATTACCCCCCTGTGGGAAGTGGTAGGACGGGAGTCACAACCCTGGGCTGCGACCACCGTCACACCCCTCCCCACGGAAGGGATCCCGTGGTGGGACGCAACCCCTCCCTCCACGGGTATTAAGAAAGACAAACCATAGATGAAAGAGAGGCATAGGGGAATAAGGGAAAACGGAAGGTATAGGAAGTTGCGCCAATAGTCTGCGAGAAAGGTAAGTGGTTAAGTTTTACACCACAAGAATATATGTGTGTGGATGTGTGTGCCACACACACACATATATGTTTATAATGGATTTGTCTCTTTGACAGAGTTATAGTTTTATAATAATATTGTCTCATGTATAGGTAGCAATATATATATGTATGTATGCAGGATATTTGTATGTATATAGGATCAATAATAGTAATTAAGAAATATGTAGAGGCAGGCATAAATTATAGATTAAAAATGATAATGAAATATAAAATGTTATATGAATAACAATAATTTGGCTATGTGATGGAGGCTATTGGGAGAAAATTCCCTTAGCCTAATTCAGGGATTATGATAATCCCTGGTAGGCAGTATATACTGAGTACTCATATGCATATATGTTAAAGGCTTGGGTGTCGGAAGCTCACCCAAGAAGAGACGGATCTTGCCGGTCCTCTCTAGTAGACTTGGATGATAAGATGTATCATCCAAGGCAAAGAATTGATCATATATGACGATCTTCCTTGGTAGGCTTGGATGTAAGATGCTACATCCAAGACGGGAATCAAATTATCCATCGATTTCCCTGGTAAGGCTTGGAACCATGATGGGTTCCAAGAAGGCAGGCATTACAACAGCCTAAGGACATTATTACCTAAGGATTGAGATTAGTTTTAATTAAGTAATTGAAGTTTAATTGCAAATTAGATTAGTAATATATATATTTTGTTGCATTCTAACTATCTGTTTTGCAGGAAAGTGATCTCTAACTAGTAGGGACATTACACCATGGACATGCCATGAATCAATATCCTTAAATTTGCCATTAAGGTGGATATCATGAGACGTGATATCTGTGGACAAGCCATAATGGTGGGTATTACATTACGAGATTATGGTGGGTATCATGCGATGTGATATACGTGGATATGCCATAACTCCTGATATCACGGTGAGGTGATATCTCTCACACAATAAATGGAATTGTTGTGTTCACAATAAGGTGTTGTAACTTATTGAAGGATAGAAATATTCCTCCCTAGCTAAGAGGGAGTGTTGAAATATGTAGCAATGGTCAGATGATTCTAAACTGTTCAAATGTCTAAATGGCCTAACGGCCTTAGACATTTAAAAGTTAATTCCTTATTTCTATCCTTGATTATACATCACTGCAGATTAACATTCTGATCACAGAGTATATTACTGTATGATCGATTTGCTTCAATCATCATCTATATGAGTATCGGATTATGCATACCACTGATTCTATGTACAATTGATAATTGCTTATATTATCGATCATACATAACATCAATGATATTAACATAATCGATGTATATATTTGTGATGATTAATGTTAGTTATCATAACATTGTATCGATTATATTAATCATGCCGATTACATTGTTAAGCGATGCTTATTGTTATCAAGGGTCGTATCTCCACATAGGAGTCACGACTCTATGTGGAACCATGTCGGTTCCACATAGAGCCGTGATTCTATGTGTGACCGACCGAGCACATATAATACCAATACTATTGCCTTCAGTTTGGAACAAGCACATTAGCATCGAGAGAAAACAATAACCGGCGATCATCTGAAGATCATCATTATTCTGCAGTACGATACGATAGGAAATATAGATGCAGTTCGACCCAATATAACAGTGCATGATAATATTTTGCAGTCGGTGAATATAGATATACAACGATAGAACAAGGAAGTCGACATACAATAGTCGACATTAGTTTCTGCAGTCCGTGAAGAAGACTCGCATCTGTCGATTACCTCCTGCAAATCATCAAAGGATATATACAACAGTCTGTATTAATAATCTACAGGATACTGCAGTACGTAGATTTAATAATCTACATCAAATTATTATTATTCAAAAATGGTGAATATATAAACTCTGCAGGTCATCATAAATTGAATTAATACCAAACTGATATACAAAGTTAAATAAGAATAAAATACTTGCTTACCTACATCTGATCAAAATTCTAACAATTACAACCGATGCCATTCATTTAAATTGTGGTCACTTTAATAATAATTCCTTGTTTATCCTTTTCTTACGATTAATCAATGAGTCAAGCACTGTCATCTTAATTGATTATGATAACTTTGATAATTGATAGTCAAGACTAATCATCGATTAGTCAACTTTATTGGATCAATATTATAATCTCTTTGTATTTATCAATGTCAAAGCTTAATTAATCAATACTTGTATAACTTGCAAAATGCTTGTAATCTCAATTGATCCATTACTCTCTCTTAATCGATCTATTCACCAATCTGATCTATATATCATATGATGCTCGATGTGCTCAAAGACAATCGTTATAACCTCGTGGCCTTATCAATGCTTGTTTATTGGTCTTCTCTCATTTGGTTGATCCTTATCATGATGGTAGATCCAATGCTTGTAATTGTTGTGACATTTTCACACATTGCCCCAGTGCAAATGGGGACCCCCACTTTTTGCTTAGCTTAGGTGTCTTAGTTAGGTCGTCTTAGCTTGGCAAGTGTCGTTAACCTTTGCTCTTGAGAAGGTATTGGTTGTGTGAATGTTAGAGTTAAAGTCATGTTCCAAGGTTGCCAATGTTGTCTATGTTAAGGGTGTCTAAGTTGTCAGGGTGTAGGATGATGTGAGGGTGAATATGGGTGAGTACTGGAAATTTTGCTTGTAGTTTTTATACAATATTTTGTGTATTTGTTGAAATAAATCATTATATTAGGTGCCATAATTGATGAACTAGTTATTGCTTCTGTTAAGTGATTTAGTTGTTGATTATATTGGTTGAAACCATTGGTTATTAGTATTAATTTGTTGGATCTATTGTTCATGACTAATTGCGACACATATATGAGAGTTTCATATTTTTTATCAGCTGTTATACGTCAGATTTGCTATCATATTTGTCATATTTTTGTCTTGTAAGGTTTTTCAAGTTCATAAAATTCATAACATCATTGTGGAAGGTTGGATCTGTTGTTTTATAGCTGAATAATTTGACCAATAAGGTTTTCCTAAATATATTTCTACTATATTTACTACTAATCAACGTCTATTTCATTGGAGTTTGGCATCTACTTTGGCATTTTTCATCATTTTTGTTGTCCTCATTTTTGAAAATTTTGTTTTAAAAAATGAAGGACCATTACATAAAAATTTTGTGAAAAAATAAAAAATTTACTCTATGCCACGCTTCCCAAGGCAAAATTTAGACTAATCCTTGGACTGGCTTAATCCTCAGTCCATCCTTGAACTACATTTTGAATTTCTTCGCATTTTGGATTCGTTTGCTATGTCTTTCCTTCAATTTTGGGTTTTTTCTCCCTGACTGCAGGTGGAGAATTTTCCTTGAACTGCAAGTTTTAATGATTTCCATTGTTTTGGTCTTTGTAGGGAAATTTTTGGCTAATTACAA
Source organism: Cryptomeria japonica (assembly GCF_030272615.1). Taxonomy (NCBI): domain Eukaryota; kingdom Viridiplantae; phylum Streptophyta; class Pinopsida; order Cupressales; family Cupressaceae; genus Cryptomeria; species Cryptomeria japonica. The sequence goes on from NC_081407.1 coordinate 10,617,013, forward strand.
GTGCACTTTATTGAAAAATAAAAATTTGTAATTTTCTTTTTATTTCCCCCTTGATGCTTTTTTCTTTTTTTAGTTAAAATAGGGATTTTTTGGTTAAGTTACAAGTAAACTTGTAATTCTTTTCTAAAACCCCTACTTTAATAGTTTTTGCTTGTAATAGAAACCCCTATTACATGTGTGCAAGTGAATTATAACTTGTTGTAGGGATTTTATTTTCCTTTTACAAGTGATTTTAAACTTGCACATGTCTCTCCAAAACCCGATTTTGCCTAGGAATGAGAAAAGTGACATTTAAAACTTGCTATTCTCTCCCAAAAACCTGATTTTGCCTATAAAGTGCATTTTTGAGGATTTTAAACATGTAATTGCATTTAAAAAACCCAATTTTTGCCTTGTTAGTGAAAAAGTGCAATTTTAAACTTGCTATTGTGCCCAAAAAACCCGATTTTGCCTTGTTAGTGAAAAAGTGCAATTTTAAACTTGCTATTTCATTCAAGAAACCCGATTTTCACAAGTGCATGCAAAACAAACTTGCACTTCTTTTTCAGAAACCCGACCAACTATTGGATTCAAATTTGTTGAAAGATTCAATCGATTTTTGAGGAGAGATTTTAGGAGGAAGACGTTTTGAATCCTAAAGCGATCTTCATGGATTAGGAAACTCTTTTTGCGCCACATGGTAATCATTTTTGCTGGTCATAACGCATTAAAACAGCAAAAACTTGTTCTTCAAATGCCATGATTTACCTCATGAAAGTGCCACGAATCTGCAATCTCCTAAATCGTTTTTAACTCTCCTACCTAGACGTGGGGTTAGGAGCCTTATTTGATCGATTCTTCATGCATTTGCTGCCACGTTTTTCAGTTTTAGGCGTTTTTGTAAAAACGTGGCTAGGGTTTGGCATTGCGGATTGTCTCTTTTAAAGAGCTTTTCTTCCTTTTTCCAAAGACTGGTCATCTTTTGGAGAGGCATTTTTAGATTGAAACAAGGTATGATTTCTTTTCTTTTCTTGTTTCATTTTCTTATTTTCTTGTTTTCTTATTTTCCTTTCTAGTTTTAAATTTGTAAATATGTTGTTCTTGCCCCAAAAATCGGTTTTGCGAGAGAGTTTTTCCCCCTTGATATGCAATTTTTGGATTGCATTGTTCTTCCCCATTTTCCCTCTTTACTTGCATTTGGGATTTTAAATCCCAATTACAAATTGGCTGAAAATCTTTGGTCTTCCCTTACGGTTAAAGAATTTAACCATTTTTGGTTAAAATTCCAAGTTGAAAAGATTTGAAATACCCTTCCTTTCAAAATCGGGTTTTAAGAACCCGATTACATGTTGAAAAGTTCTTCCCATTTTCATGAAAATGACATTCTCAGATTTTCCCATTTTCCATCCATTTCTCCATTTGCAAATTTACAAGTGTACTTACATTCGGGTTTTAAAAATCTGATTGCATGTATGCCCTTTCCAACTTGTATACTTGCAAAAATTTCCCCAAGATCCGAAATTGGTCAAAGTCAAGACTCCCCCATTTCCATTTATTTCCCCTCTTTCTCTCACAAAGTCGTGAAGTTCAAGAGTCGAAGTTTTTCCCATTTGAAGAAGGAAAAATGTTATTTGCAACTGAATATGATGTTGCCTTAACGCTTTTAAGTCTTCATCACAGTATTCCAGGTTGTCCATCAATGTCAGATTTGCCGTCATCACCAATTCCAAAAAAGATGAAATACAAATATGACAAGTACCAAAACAAAGTTGCGCCTTCCCAAGTTTCCTCTCCTTTGGATCGTATCAGAGATACAGAGATAGGGCATGTAGACATGTTAGAATTTGTCAAGAGGGTTGAGGATCCACAAGATAGCAATATGCAGCGGTTGTTAGACAGCCATATCCATCACGCATCTTCTTTCCCGGTGGCTGCCCTAGAACCTGAATTTGTTCTCGCTTGTGCCCATCACTTTGACAAGGAGACAAGAATCATTAAAAATGATGATGGCAAAGCAATAATCCGCCTTGATGCAGACACAATTGAGGTCTTCAGATTACCTACCGCATCTGTTTACATGGAAATCTCCAAAGAGAGTGCAGCTGAGTATTATGTGAAAAGGGAAAAAGACTGTAAACAACATATCAACAGGTTGTGATACGTCAGAGAGCGGGGAAGCCGCTAAAAAGGGATTTCATGCCCCTCAACCCTTTGCATGCTCAGGAACTATTCAAGCGCTGGGGGTTGAATTTTATTGGGCCACTCAAGGCCAGCCGCGCCAAGAGATTTCGCTACATTGTGGTAGCCACAGAATATTTAACCAAGTAAGTTGAAGCGCGGGCCCTACCTGACAACTCGGCCATAAGTACAACAAGATTCATTTATGAGCAAATCATTACACGGTATGGTATCCCTATGCAGTTGACCAACGACAAGGGCGAACATTTTGTGAACCACGTCATCAAACTCCTCACTACTGAATTTAAAATTTTTCATTCATTGTCCAGCCCCTATTACCCACGAGCCAATGGGCAAGCTGAGGCTACCAACAAGATTCTTGTGGGGGTAATTTACAAGTCTTGCGGTGTTGAGGGAGAAGACTGGGAAGAAAAATTACCTTCGGTCTTGTGGGCCTACCGCACAACCTACAAGGTGACCACCGGCCAGACTCCGTTCCAACTCATGTACGGGCAAGAAGCTGTTGTGTCAGCGGAATTCATGGTACCAAGCCTTCACATTGGAATCGAAAATAGACTGGGGGACATGGAGAGCCTGAGGGAGATTATATGTCTTGAACAAGCTTGACGAGAAAAGAATGATGGCCTAGTAGGCTACAGAGGCAGCCCAACAAAGGAGGAAGTTGTGGCACGACAAGCACTTGAAACGAATGAGGTTTTCTTCAAGACAACTAGTACTAAAATATAATGGGCGTAATGAGATTAAACCAGGCAAATTCAAGGTACGATGGTTAGGACCATATAAAGTCCGCGAGGTGGCAGAGAATGGGGCAGTGAAGTTGTGGACATTGGATGGATAGGAGGTTGTAGGCAGCAGCAATGGGTATGAAAAAAATGTACAGTAGGTGGTCGTACGACTGTACCAAAAAGGTACAACAGGCAACCGTACGAACAGGGCCGTACGACAGGAAAACGTACAAGGTAAAAAAAATTTTAAAAACACAAAAAAGTGCATCGTATAGTGGAGCACGTGCTCCCGCATGATGGAGTACTCCGTGCGTGTCTCTCACGCTCCTATTTATCAATCAACCGCACGACCGTACGGCAGAAAGATAGAATTGCAAGGCGACCATATGACGGAAGATAGAACTGCAAGGCGACCATACGGCGGAACAAGAGAATTGTGAGTAGGAGACAATCACGCACACCGTATACCATAAACTGCAGGTCGTACGCCGTACACCACAGGCTGCACGTTGTGCCACGCACACTGTACATCGTACACCGTGCACCGTACGGCGGGGAACCCCCCCAAAAAATGCCATCGTACGTTGCATTCCCGTTGTCCGTACGACGAGGGAAGACATTTCGAAGGTAGACCCGGGAAGGAAGGGAAAACAAGAAAGTGGCACGTGCAAGGAGATTAATGAGCAATAAAATCAGATTAAAGTAATTAATCTTCGTTCAATGGACGCAAAAGGGAATAAGGGGGATTGGATAAAACGGTTGCAACCGTTAGAAGAAAAGTTACAGGGAGGGAGAAGGACCTCTGAACCAGGTAAGGACACAGGCAAGAGAGTTTTGCCATTAGGTGTGCGTGTTGCAAGTAGCCTGGGGATGAGTAGCACTCAGAAAGGCAAGAAACATCACCCAAAGACCCAGTCGGCAAAGGAGAAGGAAGAGGTAACAATGGAAAACATCGTGTTTGAGGGTCTTAATGGACTAGATTGCAGGAATTGGTGGATGAAGACATCTCATGACGACCCAATAAAGAAAAATCTGCGCCAAGCACAGGTACATTGGGCTGTACAAATGCCAGTTTTCTGTATAAAAGATTTTGAAGTAGTTTCGTGTGCCATGATTTGCACCTATGATAGACATCGCCGCCAGTCCGTATTTGAATACCAGCACCAACGGATAACTGTTTCCTTCATGGCAAGCGATTTCACAAGGGTTTTTGGGATACCTAGAGTGAAGGGAAAAAAAATTGATACTTTGCAGAAAATCACTCGAGACGTCCGTGCCACCTTGCTACAGTTAATGTTGCGGGATAACCTCACACAAGTAGAAAAGGATAGCCTCAAAAGTGTTGGTAAGGGAAGGAGAGTCAAGAAATCATTTTTGGTGAAGAGAGTATAGAGATGCTTGTTGTCTGTGGTGAAGAGTCGCCTTACAGGTGCCAACCGTGCGTCTGATATAGCTATTGCACAAATTGTCTTAATGAATGGGTTGCGCAATGGAGTGGTGTATGATTGGGCATCATTGCTAGTGGATAGGATGGAGGAATTCATGACCCTCCAGTACAAGAAATTCTACATGCCACATCACGCCATCAGGCTATTTCTTGATGTAGTCCGCACGCAGATTACCCCAAGCTCACAACCATTGGAGCCATAGGGTCGTGTTGCACGTGACCAGCTGCCTATATTTTATTGGTCGCATTTGGATGTCTTGACACAGCGCTGAAGCACGTTTGGGCAAGAAACGGAAGAAGCCCGCCATGTCAGAAATGGAGTCGAATACAGAGGAGTCTGACGCAGATGAGGAAGATGCTAATAGTGGCAAGGAGGAATCCACCGACATCTCCCAGGTGAGTGGAGAGAGTTTCCGGTTGGCAGATAGAGGGGGTGACCAATTGCTGGATGAGGAGGTAATGGAGTCGGCGGGCATCAAAGGATCCTCACTAGTAAGCACTGCTCCAGCATCGAATCTGGCTAGGGTCTAGTTTACACCGGCACGCCTACCTGTGACTTGCTAGTCGATAGTGCCACATTCATTGGGGATAGTCAGTACAGTCACCACCATGCCAGTACCTAGTTTTGGGCAATCTCGGGTGACGATCGCTATGACACCACCGAGGTCCGAGATCACACCAAGGACTGATTCTATTACTATTGCAGACCTTGTGGTGGACTCCGTAGAGCAGTCGGGTATCTTGGAGGGTGCGGGGGCCTCCATTCAGCAAGATGTGCCAAGTCATATACAAGAGGAAATGGTGGAAACAAGCGCATTCTAGGATGACCTCAGTGCCTGGTTGAGTCGCTACCAACTCACACCCGTGGCACCTGGAGGTGAGGTTGCTCTATCTCCACGCAGGGAGATGCATTCTTTGGATGTTATTGATCTGGAGGGAGGGAGTTCTCCAAGTAGTAGGGAGCTTCAGAGGGCTGATTCGCCCTCCCCGGATGTAGTGATGAGTCCTTGCAGAGATGAGGGGTTGACGGTTGGAGTACAGTAGGGTTTGGGAGAGTTTGACCAGTTCATTGTCGATATGACTCTAGGAGCTCAACAGCTTGTGACCTCTGTGAGACTCTAGGAGGATGTTGCGGTGGTCGATCAGATGGAGAGATTGTTGACTTTTCTCCGCACTAGATGCAGTAAAGAGTTTGCGAGGTGTTTTGAGTTTGGCAGGTGGCCTAAGACGGAGAACCTGGGGATGCTGGAGGCTTAGCGCCTCACTGAGGGGGTTGGAGAGACCCAGATGCAGTCCTTATGGAGGCAGGTGGAGCAGGCCTTCCGAGAAGGTTACTTTGAGCTCCAGAGGACATAGCATATGGCATCCACCGCTGAGGCCTTGCGCGTAGTAGCAATGACGGTTCAGGAGGAGATAGCTGCCAGGTTTCAGGAGGTTGAGGCTACATTGGCACAAACTCGGGCAGCAACAGACATTTTGGTAGCAAATAAGTCTGCCTTGGTTACGCAATTGGAAGAAGAAAGGGCAACCAGGGCGAGGATAGAGACACAATTGGACGAGGAGAGAGCATCGAGAGCTCTGTTAGAGACTTGATTGGCTAGTGCATTGGAGAGCATCGACAAGAAGGAGAAGGAGGTGTTGGAGGCAGCCTATATGGTTAAGACTGCAATGGAGAGGCAGATGGTGGCGGAACGAGATCTAAAGAGGAGGACTGAGCAGGTGTACGAGCTGCGTTGGTGATTGGCTTCCACCACTACACCACCATCGATGCCTTCTTCATCAGGGATGCCCTCTGCACCCCCTTAGTTTTTTGATTTTGGGTTTTGTTGTAGCAATGTATTCCCCATTTTGTTTGTAAGTCGTCCGGAGACGACCATTTTTTGGGGGGATGATGTTGGCGGTAATATTGTACGGGAGTTAATTAGGTAGTACTTTACTTTGTTAGTAAGGTAACCAAGGGATAGTAGTTACGGGTGCGACGGTTGCCCCTCGCATCCCCTCGGTACCTTTATATACCATGGAAGGTAACTTGTAAGCACAGATGATTATGAATGGAATAGTATCTCTTATATTTGCTTGATCTTATTTGGTCTCTATGGCATTATTGTCTTTCGTTAAGCATTCTATCTGTATGTTCTAAAACTGTTCACCCAGAGGGTAAACACCATACATCAAACCCCAGAGAGGACAGATAAATTTCCATTCTTATACTCTAGAAAGCATAGTTAGTACCATCAAATAAAGGTGCCTTATTAGAAGAGGATCCTTCCAAACTAGCCATGTGTTCTATATCCAAGATCTACTTACACTAATTAAGTCTTTTCAAGAAGTAAGCTCTGATACCAATTGTAGAACACAATTCTTCTAATGAGAGGGGGGAGTGGGGGGGGGTTGAATCAATAGAAGAGATAAAACTTAGATCCTTAACTAGTTAAACTTCTAATGAAGCTTATCAAACTTTCTGCTTAAAACTGAAAGGAATGCAACTTGAAACTGAAATCTAAGAGAAGTGCAACTACACAATGAAGCCAATGCACACAAAATACATGGAAAACCAGGATGGAAAAAACCATGGTGAGAAATGCTGCTAGGATTGACTGTCCTAATCCAGCCTCACAATAAATCTTGATTACAATCTTTTAAGAGCACCAACCCCATGGAGTCACCAAACCCTTATTATAAGAGCACCAACTTGTAATGTCCCCAACTCAAATCAAAATGCTTAACAACAGTTTGGTTGTCCTCTCCTTGGATTACCCAAGAGGAAGAGGACATAGATTTATTTGGCCACCGTCTGGGGGTTCAATAGTCTTAACCGGGGTGGGGCCGAACTAAACCCGTGAGTGAGGGGGGAGGTGATTCTCGGAGTGGAGCGTGGCTCTCATTGGGTAAAATATGGAATCCTTGGCTTGTTCTAATTTCTAATTTTAAGTTGAGTGCACGTCTTTTGATGCAACTTAAGTTATTTTTAAGTAAATTTAAGCTATGTTACCTCGAGTTTCCGAGACAGGGACGGCGAAACGCATTTCCGAGATGGAAAATTGTTTTGCCAAATTTGGGGACGGCAAATGGGACGGCTATATAAAATATAGGGAAAATTTAAAATATATAGGAAAATTCTAAATGTTCATATGAAAACATGGATAAAGCATGCATATTTACATTATATTCATATGAAAACATGGATATAGCATGTGTATGATACTATGAAAACATTTTAGAATATAAATTTTGAACATACAACATTGTCAATATTCGATATGCAGTTATGCATTCATAATTCAGAATTTCAATTCATTCACATTGTCAATATGCATATCATAATAGATATTAAAGAAATAAAATACAAAATATCAAAATGCCCAAAGGCTACACTGCTGCCATATAGTTTCATTGTCAATTATGATATGAAAATCAAAATAGTACTAATGAATTAATATTTTATTATTTTGATTTCCTATTTATAATTTATTATTTATTAATTTTAAATTTTTAAATGTTTAACAATTAATTTAATATTTTCTATTTATAATATTGTAGCGTCCTAAAATTGCGACACTTGCAATTTCGACTGCATTTCGGTCTTCACGATGGCGACGCAACACGCAACCTGAATGGAGACCCCGAAACTTGCTCACGACACCAAAAACTGCATTTTTCAAGTACCCTGGCCTGAACCTCCTTGCACCCTGCTGTCCTGGGAGGTGGGACCAGAGCGCCCAGCGCCCTAGTCCCTCAGGACCAGGGCACCCAGCGCCCTGGTCCCTGGGTCCTATTTTGGGCCCGGTCTCCTAAGGGGTCTCGGGTCTTTTTGTTTGCAATTTGGAAATTAACTTTCCTGGTCGGCCTAAGGTCGGGAAAATCAGTCTATCAGCCCTAATTGACAAGTATATAAACTACATTTTTCTCTCTCATTTGGGACGAAGAGGAGGATATGTGTACAAAGCGTGGAAACTATACTCAAGCATTCAAGCATTCAAGCATTCAAGCATTCCTTCTAAGTCTCCATTCAAGGCTAAGTGTTGCATTCAAGACAAGGATTCAACCATTGAAGAGGAGATCACTTACTACATACTACTACAACATACAACAAACAACAACATCTAAACCTTCGCACATAAGGATACAAACATCCTTAGAACAAGGTATTAGTACTTGTTTTACAGTCATTTACATTTACAGCTCTTGCTCATTTCTTGGTTAATTCCAAAACCGGGGTTTGACCTAAAGGCAAACCCCTAATCCCTAACCCCCCAATCGTCTTCGCTTCTCTGTGTGTAGGTTGCAGGTACGCGGCTGAGATTGAAGATCTAGAATCCTTGTGCAGAAACGAACAGATCCCCCTTCGTTTCGCGGATTTTTCGGAGGACCGTGGCGCCGGGCGCCATCGTCCTGACAACTTTTGCTCAAATTTGCAGGACAGCGCCGTATCGATGTTTTACTGCTAATTCCAGGTCCGCAGCTTCATACTGTATTCCTATCTCAGTTTATAAGTGAATCTTTGTCACTTTCTATGCATTCCTAGCTTAATTCTCCTATGCACATTCTTTACAAAAGAGGGTAGCCTTGCTGTCTTAACCCTTGAAACTCATTTAGCATCCAATATTGCATTGCGTGGGATTGGATCTTGTGGGTTTCAACCCCTCTTTTGAATGTAAAGTCTCCCCCCTAAGTGAAAACCATCGAATCCTAGCGAACCTCCCTTCTCTCTCCTTGGAGTTGGAAGAGGGGAGAGCAACTAGGGTTCAATCGCGATTTTTCCGCTTTACATTTTGGTGAACCCGACGTGAACATCCTTTCTGATTTTTCATGCTTAGATCTGAAAAAATTGATTACATTTCCATGTTTGATCTTTTGCAAAATTTTAGAGATGATTGCATAAAAACCCTAAAATTTCTTTTTAGTAATTAAACTTGTGAAATATTTAATTGTTAATGCTTGTTTCAGATCTGTCCTTCTATTACAAATTATCAATTCATATCTATGTTTTATTTTGAAAATTAAGTGGTTAAGTGTCAAAACCCTAATTTTTGAAACCCTCTTGATCCAACCTTTGTCCAACAATTTCACTGATCAAAACATCTCCAAATCAGCTGTAACTTTGGATTCCGCAATAAAATCACAATATCTTTCATCCCTGAAAAATTGGAAAAAAGTTGCGAGGACCATGGCGCCGAGCGCCATCGTCCCTGACATTTTTTCTGAAATTTTGGGAGCGAGATCTTACTGTATTTTTTTGCTAAAATCCAAAATTTTGGCTGATTTTATCAATTTTAACACCTTCAAAATTACAGTCAAAGTTGGTCTTGTGATTGCTTGGATTAAGGCTTTTAAACATTCAAAAATCATTGAAACTGAAATTTTGTGTCAAAATTGTGTTCTTACTGTCCTAAATCTGAAAAGTGCGTTAACATTCATTAAAAATTTCAGTGCTTTATTCAAATTCTTGCATTTTGTGACTTTTGAAATTAAGTGCTTAATTACAACAACTTTAATTTCCGCTTTCAAAATTGAATTTTGCGTGAAATTGAGTCAATTTTTAAATTTCAAAATTTGCATTGCTCTTGACATTCCCTCTAAAATCATAAAATTCAAAATTTCAGTTTCCCTCTCTTTTCCAAAATTCAAATTTTGCATTTTTCGACAATCTTGGTAGGGTTCAATTTTGAGATTGCAACTTTAATTTGGCCTATCTACAGATCGTAAAATCACTCAATTTTTTCAGATTGGCTTTAAAATCATCATACCTTTCATCCCTGCAAATTTCGAAAAAAGTTGCAAGGACCGTGTTGCACTCCGAGCGCCACGGTCCTGGACATTTTTTTCGAAATTTCGGGAGACTATCGTGATTGCATTTAACAGCTTAAATCCAGAAGATTGGCTGATTTTACTGAAAATTGCTACCTCTAAAATCAAAATTTTCTCTCCTTCTCTAGTGCATGAGTTTTACAACAATAAGCCCTACTTACACTATTCCCGTTAGACGAAGCTGTAGAATTAAGTCTTTCTGAGGTTTAACTACTGAGGAGATGGAACCTAATTTGAATAGCCTTTTTAACGAGGACATGGGTAATTCCTCTAATCCTCCTAATGATGAAGAAGCTCTCCATGAGGTTTCTGAAGAACAAATTTCGAAATTGGATAACCAATTTGACGATTTTCGACAATGGATGTCTCAAGAATACCCTGATAGTCAAGCTCTTCCTTTAATTGAGGGTCTAAAACGTATGCTTCAAAGTGATAAGAATGGAATTGATATTTTGCGTGGTATTTCACACATTGTGAATTCGAACGTGATGCCTATGAAGAGTTGTGCCGAAACTTTAGGTTAACACAACCTCCTACACAAGTCAATCATTCTATTCCTTTGATGACTTCTATTGCTAGCATACCTACCTTTACATCAAACATAATGGCTACTTCTACACAAGACATTCCTCCTGTGATCACTAGTCATGGGGGCAATCCTTCCTTTTCAATTAACCCTCTTCCTTCATTCAATCTGACTTCTTCATTCATTCCTTCAATGAGTGTTCCTATTACATCTCCGCAAATGAACATGACGCAAGGGGGCAATTCATTTAATCATTCCATTCCTCCTTGTAGTGTTCCTCCTGTCCAATCATCTCCTATGACTAATTATCATAGGGTCCCACCACCTTACTCTTTACCTTCTTTCAATAACATAACACCTCCATCTCAATCTAACACATCTAATATGAACCCTTCGATTGAAGCGACCATTAACAATCTTGCACAAACTGTCTCTTCTTTACAGCAACAAATTGCCTCTATGAATCAATCTAAGTTTAGTGTGCCCACATTTGATGTTGCGAGCCCACTTTCTCTTGACATTGTTCGAGCTATCCCTCCTAAACATGTTGAAATCCCGCATTTGGAGCTTTATAATGGTAAAGGAGATCCTCTAACACATGTTAAGACTTTTCAAACAATATGTACTGATTTTGCTTATGACCCAAGGTTGCTTGCAAAATTATTCATGAGAACATTAAGAGACAAAGCCCTACAATGGTATTGCTCGTTGCCTTCCTATTCTATTACTTCTTTTGAACAACTTGCAAATGCTTTCATTCAACAATTTCAAAACAATATAAGTCCTAAAGTTACTTTGATTGATTTAATGCATTGTAAACAAGGTGTTAAAGAGAAAGTGATTGATTTCATTGGTAGATATAAGCATTTGTATGCTCAAATTTCTTTTCCAGTGCTTGATAATGATATTCAAAGAATCTTTATTTCTAATTTACAAAAAGATATTCGAGACAAACTTCTGTTTTCTGAGTTTACTTCTTTCCAACAGTTGTGTACCACTCTTCACAATTATCAACTGACTGTGAGTCAAATGGAACAATCACATCCTATGGCTCCGAGTGATAAGGGTGATAGCAGTCAACAACCATTTGGGAAGTTTAAACTGAACAGAGACTCCATCAAATTCAATGAAAACATCATCAACAACAATGTGAATGCAGCATCAGGTGTGCCTCCTATTTCTAAATTTTTCAAGAAAGAAAGAAAGTATACTCCTTTGAATGAATCATTGCATAGTATTATGAATAAATTATTGGAACAAAATGTGCTTACTCTTCCTCCTATAAGACAAATTGATCCTACAAAGATTACTTCACCTTATTTTGATAACAAAGCCTTTTGTCAATTTCATCTTCAGCCTGGGCATGATACTGAAAAATGTTTTTCTTTAAAGGGTAAAATTCAAGATTTGATTGATAATAATACTATCTCTGTTTCTGGAGTGAATGATAAAGGCAATACATCTGTAGCTCCTCCTAATCAAAATCTTCAAATTTTCACTGATCCATTACCTTCCCATACCTCTAATGTGATTGAGACTAATGATTCCTCTCTCTCATCTGATGGTCTTGTGTCTATGACTCCAAATGTGATTAACTTTGTAGAGCAGCAAGAAAACCCTAAAGAACCTTCCATCACATTTGATTCCAATGAAACCATTAGGGCACCTGATGGTCCTTTATACATAGTTGCAAAAGTCAAGAATACACCTTGTCGTGGAGTGCTTATTGATCCTTCGTGCATGGTTAATGTTATTACTGAAGAATTTCTTTTTACTTTGCAATTGAATCAAGTGATTTATGACAAAACAGATGTGATTGTGAAACTATTTGATGCATTTTCTTCTCCTGCAATTGGTTCTATTACATTACCTATTGAGGTCCATAACAAATCTCTTGATGTGAACTTTTCTATTATTCCATCTTCCGAACAATTTCGTGTGAAGCTTGGCTATCCTTGGCTATCTTCCATGAAAGCTATTGCTTCTCCTATTCATAAGTGTTTGAAATTTCCCCATAATGGTGAAGTTGTTACTATCAATCATAGCCTCTTTAAACCAGCTGAAAGAACCTCTAGTGTTCCTCTTGATTACTTTTGGCCTAAACAATTCCAATCCCTTCCTCCGCGAAGTGATCATCTTTTCAAATCTTATCAAAAGTGGAAAACAGATATGATCCTATCTTTAAGTGAACCTAGAACACCTAAACTTGACATTCCTATCATTCTTGAGAAGGAAGTTCTTCCTTTGAAAGATAAAACTAATGTCTTTCCTCAAGAAGATTCCCAATCCATCCCTATGGATGTGACTATGTCTATATCTAATAAACTTCCTACAAGTAGACCTATACCTCCTCGTCATGATGGACTTGGTCTCCTTCCTAAACCAAAAATTCTTCCTTTATATGGAGCAGTTCCTCCTCCTTCCTTTTATAGAGAGAAGAGACCTTCTTCTTCTCCTATTATTCAGCCTAAGAGACCACAACCTAAACACCCAAGTGATAGGGATGAGAACATTCCTCCTCCTCAATCTTCTTCACTTCCTACTAAGACTAGACGAAATCGTTCTGCACATGAACGCCGACGAAAGCGTCGTCTTAGAGCTCAAGCAGCTGCTTCTCAAACTTTGCCATCTCCAAAAACACCTTCAACGAGCATTATTCCATTTTCTCCTCAGCCGGACATTGAGCCTAAATCTCCTAAACATAAGATGCATGATGGTCTTGATCCTATGCGAGTTAAAGATCCTATTTTTATAAATCTTGATGATGATATAGATGAAAATGTTATTCATGATGAAAATATTACTTCTCTTGCTTCTGATAGTGAATATGAACTTGTTGATATTGATAACCATTTATCTAATGAATTTTCTAAAGCACTTATCCTAGCTCCTAGACAAGAACAATGTGGCTCGGAACATGAACATAGCCCTTGTTTGGATCTTGTGATAGCTCCATCTGTTGTGTTGAATGTTCCTCCTCTAGCGTGTTCCCTGCCTTCCCGAAACATTGATCAACAAGATCGGGGGGTAGATGACGTGCTAGACTAGTTACATTAGCATAGCAGATTCTCTCCTCCTCTCTTGTGTTACTTCTTCTATATGTTATTCTCATTCTTCTATTTGTTGTCCTTAGTGTTGTCTACTTGAGGACGATGCAAAGCATTGAGATCTCTCGATCTCTCTCATGTTGACTCAAAAGACACATGTGTTCCCTTCTTCTAGGTGACCTTCCTTGATTGGGGAATGAAGAACAATTATGCATACATACATATGATATATATACATGACTTATCATACAACATACTGACCCCAAGGAAAGCGAAGTCACCTCGTGCTTTGTGTTTTGTGTCTATTATCCTTGGGCTTATCTCACACTTGGGGGCTAAATCCTTGTGATAACGTGCTCCTTTCCTTTCTCATTCTTATGTGTATCACTACGTTAAAACAATCACCCCCGGTGAGGCGTGTGCGATCGCTTTAACGTAGGGGGGCATACATCCCGTTCATATCTTTTCAAGATACTTGAGAATTTCTTGGCAAATTTAGCTTTGCCTTGAAAATTTTTGATATCTTTCTTGCATGACTCATAGTGAGGGAACCTTACTATTGACAGTCATGGTTCTCCCTCGTGATCTTCCCTTTTACTTTGTCAATCGAAGTCGTAAGATCCTTAGTCCACTGGGGGCTTGGTGTGTCTTGCCTCCTTGACGTGGTGAAAGTTTTTCAATGTTGTTTCCTTGTACTTTACCGGAAGTATGAGCATACATACTCCCGCTAAAGTGGGGGCTAAATGTAGCGTCCTAAAATTGCGACACTTGCAATTTCGACTGCATTTCGGTCTTCACGATGGCGACGCAACACGCAACCTGAATGGAGACCCCGAAACTTGCTCACGACACCAAAAACTGCATTTTTCAAGTACCCTGGCCTAAACCTCCTTGCACCCTACTGTCCCGGGAGGTGGGACCAGAGCGCCCAGCGCCCTGGTCCCTCAAGACCAGGGCGCCCAGCGCCCTGGTCCCTGGGTCTTATTTTGGGCCCGGTCTCCTAAGGGGTCTCGGGTCTTTTTGTTTGCAATTTGGAAATTAAATTTCCTGGTTGGCCTAAGGTCGGGAAAATCAGTCTATCAGCCCTAATTGACAAGTATATAAACTACATTTTTCTCTCTCATTTGGGACGAAGAGGAGGATATGTGTACAAAGCGTGGAAACTATACTCAAGCATTCAAGCATTCAAGCATTCAAGCATTCCTTCTAAGTCTCCATTCAAGGCTAAGTGTTGCATTCAAGACAAGGATTCAACCATTGAAGAGGAGATCACTTACTACATACTACTACAACATACAACAAACAACAACATCTAAACCTTCACACATAAGGATACAAACATCCTTAGAACAAGGTATTAGTACTTGTTTTACAGTCATTTACATTTACAGCTCTTGCTCATTTCTTGGTTAATTCCAAAACCGGGGTTTGACCTAAAGGCAAACCCCTAATCCCTAACCCCCCAATTGTCTTCGCTTTTCTATGTGTAGGTTGCAGGTACGCGGCTGAGATTGAAGATCTGGAATCCTTGTGCAGAGACGAATAGATCCCCCTTCGTTTCGCGGATTTTTCGGAGGATCGTGGCGCCGGGCGCCATCGTCCCGACAACTTTTGCTCAAATTTGCAGGACAGCGCCATATCGATGTTTTACTGCTAATTCCAGGTCCGCAGCTTCATACTGTATTCCTATCTCAGTTTATAAGCGAATCTTTGTCACTTTCTATGCATTCCTAGCTTAATTCTCCTATGCACATTCTTTACAAAAGAGGGTAGCCTTGCTGTCTTAACCCTTGAAACTCATTTAGCATCCAATCTTGCATTGCGTGGGATTGGATCTTGTGGGTTTCAACCCCTCTTTTGAATGTAAAGTCTCCCCCCTAAGTGAAAACCATCGAATCCTAGCGAACCTCCCTTCTCTCTCCTTGGAGTTGGAAGAGGGGAGAGCAACTAGGGTTCGATCGCGATTTTTCCGCTTTACAAATATGAATTAATTTTAAACGTTTGATATGAATTAAATTTAAATAAATTTAAAATTTAATTAATGTTGTCTTTTAATTTTTTTAATAACATTTTGAATTAATCGGGGCCCATATTAGAAAATAAAAATAAAAAAATTGAAAATACGACTTTTTAAAAAAAAATATTTTTTAATAGTCTTAGATGTGGGGGGACGTCTCGCCATCCCCGGGACGGATTGGGGATGTCCCAGCCGTCCCCGGGACGTACGAACGTCCCCCCCAGCTAGGGCAGACATCCCCCTGTTTCGGGGACGTCCCCTCTAAATTCTTGGCAGTTTGGGGACAGGGGGAAACGTCCCCTGGCCATCCCCAAAACGTCCTCAAGACTGGGACGAGGGTTTTCAAGTCGGGGACGCGTCCCCAGGTTACATAGAATTTAAGTTATTTTAATTTGGGCACGTATTTTTAGGCAATTTTAAGTGATGCCTAGCCAAGGGACTTAAGTTGTCCCCTCTTTATGTACTTAAGTTGTCCCCTCTTTATGTACTTAAGTGACTTAATTAAAACATTTGACAAAAGCCAAGGTGGGCTCCAACTTCAAGAGTTCTTATTGGTGCACATTTTAGGTTTTTATTTTCGAGCCTTGGATTAAGAGGTGGCCTATCAAGGGTTGAGATTCTTTCATCTTTTTAGAAGTTGTTATAAAACACCCTAAGGGCTCATTTTGAGGGGATTATGTGATGAATTATTCTAAGTATTGCTACAGCAACTTGGCTTGAGGAGTTAAAACCTTGAGTATCCCTGTTTTCAGTGTGACACACGGGCTCACCCTAGGCAAAAGAGTGTGTTTCGGCATAATAAAATCAAGTTTGTGAAGCCCTAGCTCACTATCATTCAGAGTTGCAAGTACAGATCAAGTTGGAGACCAAATTGGAGGACAAACTCAGTGCTGAAGACTCAGATACGGAATCATCTACAGCTGCAAACCATCAATTTCTGAGTACTCTGTGGACAGCTACTGAGGTGCACATAAAATAGACCTAGCATTGACCATTTTGGGGAACCTAGAGCCACTTTGAGTGTCGGCTAGGGTTTGGAAATCATTCTGAACCACTCTAGGTATTTTTGGTATTGAAATCTGCATATTTATCTCTACTTTTTCCTCAGAAGTTGAAGGAAATTCAATGTATTTCATTTCTGAAAATTCTAGGCAATAATGAGGGTTTTTATTGTATTTTCCTAAGCTCAGAAATAATCTAATATCTATATTTTTAGCTGCACAAATCAGATCTGAAATCTGATAAGAATTTTGGGTTTGAAATAAACATATTTACATGCAAATAAATTTCCAAATTTGTGCCCTAGTTTGTAGAGGTGTTTTCTTTTGTCAATTTTGCCCTAGTTTGCAGAAATTTTTGTATTTTTTTTAGCACCCCTATTTGGGGATATTACAGTGGTATCAAAGTTGCAAGACTTGGCAACCTGCTGGGTTTTATTGCATGCGTGGAAGAGGTGGTCATAGCCTAGAGAAAATCAAAGGAGCAATAGTAGGTTCAAATCAGCCACCATCATCAAGTGAAGAAGAAGGAAAACGGATGTTTTCAGACATGATAAGACTGCTGAATGATAAGAATCTCTATTTGAGTCAGTTGGCTCATAACACAATGAATGGTAGGACATTGGTGCACAAAGAAGAAGAAGGAGAAGACAGCAAAACTGTAGACAATAAGGCACATTCTAGAGGCAGATCCTCACAGTCCAGACCATTTATGCCCGCTTTTATACAAGAAGATGAACATGCACAAGCAGAACTAGTGGAGGAAAATGAGGACGCTGAAATATTAGCTAAATATAAAGCCCTGGGACCAGATTTCCAGTCAACCATCTCTTTCAGGGACTACTTGGAAGTCACCAAATGCACAAGGCCTAGACAAAATCAGAACAATCAAGGAAAACAAAATTATGGGCTGCAAAAAAAGTTGGGAAATTTGTCTCTACCTAGTTTTGATGGATCAACTAGATGTATAGCAAGAGCTTGGATTCAAAAATTGGACACCTACTTTGCCTTCAACCAAATGAAGGAGAGTGATGCCATAAAATTTGCTACACTCCACCTTGAAGGGGCTGCACATGAATGGTGGCATCACGGTTTAGTAACACAAGGACATGGTGCCATAGTCTCTTATGACCAGTTTTGCACTACATTGATGGATAGATTTGACCGAAAGGATTCATAGGCACATTCTAGAGAGTTGGCTCAGTTGAAGCAGGTTGGCACACTTGATGCATATATTTCAGAATTTCAGCGATTATTAGTTATGGTTACTGATGTGTCCGAAAGGAGATTGATTTTTTGGTTCATGGAGGGTTTGGCTGAGCCTCTTAAAGGCTAGGTTAAAGCTTTTGACCCACCATCCTTACAAGATGCTATTAAGCATGCAAGGAATATGGAGTTATCCACACCACAAGCTAGGTTTTCCAACAATTTTCCACAAAGATCCTCACCATAGAATTGGCCATAGAAAAAGGACAAGAAACCTGAATATACCAAACCAGCAGGAGAGATATCTAAACCAATTGGTGGGATAGCTAGTGAGACAAGGGATGAGTTGAGATGGAAGAGGCTTTGTTTTGATCATCGTGAGCCTTGGACACTTGGACATGGTGTAAGAATGGGGGCAAAGCCCATTGGATTGAGGTTTTTGAAGAATCTAGTGATGATAAGTTGGACGAGACACAGTTTCAGGATGCACAGCAAGAGTAGATGGATGGAAATTCAGGCACAGATGAGCATCAAGATGATTTGGAAAAAATGGAGGATACAATTGCAACTCTCTCTACCACTCCTCATTATAGCTCTTTCCAAGTTAAGGGAGTTGTGCAGGGACAACGGGTAGTTGTGTTAATTGATAGTGGGGCTACCCACAACTTCATTGATGCATCCTATGTGAAAAAAAGGGGTCTGAAAGTAGAGGAACATGAAGGCTTTCGTGTGAGGACAGTGAATGGCACATTGCATTGTGCAAATCTTGTTCCACAATTGAGCATGGCATTAGGTAATTACACCCTAACTGTGGACTTTTATGTGATTGACATTGAGGAAACTAATGTTGTGTTGGGTGTTCAATGGTTGCATACTATAAGTCCATATTTGACAGACTTCAAGACTATGCAATTGAGTTTTATAGCAAATGGCAAAAAAGTGGTATTAAGGGGCTTAACTTCAGATGCACCTAGAGTTGTTTCAGCTAAGAGGATGGAGAAAAAATTTCGTCATTCAGAGACTGAGTGGGCGGTGCAATGTTTTATTACAGATAAGCCCACAGATACAGGACAACAAGGATATCACATTGACATACAGGGCTTGTTGGACAAGCATAGCATAGTGTTTTCAGATTTACCACATGGTTTACCTCCAGATCGTGGCTTTGAGCATGTCATTGAACTTGTGGATAGCAAGCCAGTTGTTACAGATCCTTACCGTCATCCCAAGCGATTCAAGGATGAGATTGAGAAGACTATTTGGTAGTTGTTGGATGCAGGACATATACGACCCAGTTCTAGTCCTTTTGCTTCTTTTGTTGTCTTCGTGAAGAAGAAGGATGGCACTATGAGGATGTGCATAGATTATCATGCGCTTAATATGAAGACCATCAAGAACAAGTATCCTATTCTGCATATTGATGAGTTGTTGGATGAGCTACATGGAGCGGTCTACTTTTCCAAAATAGATCTTTGATCTAGATACCATCAAATCCGAGTTCAGGAGCAGGATGTGCACAAAATAGCATTTAGATGCCACTATGGACATTTTGAGTATTTGGTAATGCCCTTTGGATTATCAAATGCTCCGGCTACATTTCAATCTTGTATGAACCATGTGTTCAACAAGCAATTGCAGAAATTTGTGTTGGTTTTCTTTGATGGCATCCTAGTATATAGCAAGACATGGGAGGAGCATCTTCGGCTTCTTGACGAGGTATTAAGCATTTTGGCAGCTAATTCTCTTTTTGCAAAAGCTTCCAAGTGTGGATTCGGTATGAGCGAGCTATTGTATCTCGGATATGTCATTCGAAATGGTGGAGTGAAGGTACATAGGGAGAAGATTCAAGCTATACGTGATTGGCCACCACCAAAGAACATGTCACAATTGAGAGGCTTCATTGGTCTATGCACATATTATAGATGGTTTGTGAAGGGCTTTTCTTCCTTAACCACTCCTTTGACAGATTTGATGAAGAAGGATGCTTTTGTTTGGACAGATGAGTCTCAAAGTCTCAAGGGATCATGGATCATCTTAAGGAGAACCTCTGAGCCCATTCATCCTTGTCAAAAGCACAACACCATTCCCCAATAGACTATTCATCATCTTCTTCTGGATCATCTTAAGGAGAACCTCTGAGCCCATTCATCCTCGTCAAAAGCACAACACCATTCCCCAATAGACTATTCGTCATCTTCTTCTCCTTCCCCTTTCTTCGAACTAGTGTAATGTCCCCTTATTTTGTAACTCATGAAATAGGGACATTTAACTTGCAAAGAACAATTACAAGAGACTTCTTTCCTTAATAATCTCAAATAATGCTTCAGATAACAACAATAGAAGTTATGTACTTCAAGAATAATGCTTATTATGAGATACAATTGATATTACTTGTATGTTGTTATTACAAGATATATGAGAACCAAATAATTGATATCTCTGATTTAGTTCTAAAACACATGCAAGATGATTTGGTTTATTTAATACATTGATGATAAGATTATCTAGCTGTCTCAGATATGAAAGATTGGTAGATATGCAAAGAAATCTTTATTGTCTCACTCAATTTACTGATGTAAAGCTCTTCATGATATGTCGGTATGAACTTGCAATTATGATTCCAAATATCATTTTAGTATGATATGATGGTCTATTATTCCCTATAGATCTCTTTATGGATATGCAAAGGTGTATGTCGATATGATATTACTGACACTGATCTATTGATGTCCCTGGTCTGAAACTATATGCGTGCAACAATAATTAATGGCATTGTTTCTGATATGTCTGGAGAAGTCTGCCACTGTTTTATATCACACGACAACCACCCTCCTAGAACGATTCCCATATGGGTAAGAATTATGAGATATAAATTCCCTTACAGTGATACGTTGTTGTCATTGTTATAAGTGTTGTTCCTTATGCCACCGATTAGTGCCAAGGATTACTGTTGTAGTTCTGCAATTTATTGTATATGGATATAAGATATTTTTATTCCTTCCCTTCTGAAGTGAGATCGAGTGCCTCCTTATATCTTTCAAATGGTGATAGGTTATGTCCAAAAGGCATGTCTCGTGCCTATTCATAATTGTCTTCCTTCCTTTATACTAATTACACCCTTTCATGACAAATGGTGATAGCTGACTTAATACGTATTAATCGCTGCACATATATTGATTGCTCACTGGTGCAAGAGCACCGATTTGGCATTTTTTGGTCTAAGTGTGGTTTAGGAATTTTAGGGGTTTTGATTTATTTTTGGTTTGAATAAAGGTCCATGGTGACCGTTTTGTATTTCCTAAATTATATGTTTCTTGTAGGGTCGGTTTTGTGTCAATGTTGGTAAATGGAATGTAAAGAAGCTTGATCAGTTGTAACTGGAACACCAACAGTCATGGTGTCCAGATTTTGAAGTTTTTATATATGCCTCGAAAACTATGAGGCAGGGTGGTTGTTGAATGTTACGTTGCTGAAAGAAGACTGAAGGAAGAAGGAATAAAGATTTTTCATTTTCTGCTGCTCAACTTGGTGTTTTCTGAATTTCTTTTATGTTCTTGTTTGCTCGACCTGTAGGGTCTCGTTCTGTAGAAATATTTCAGATTCTGTTAGTGATAACATGATTTAATTTGTTCTTGGTTTTGTCTGAAGTTTGGGTAGCAAGGAAGATAGAAGCTCCTATCATTTCTGCGACAGGAAGTGTTTGAACCCAAGTGGTTTTGTGAGGTTGAGAGTCTAAGATGTGAATGTCCACCATTCCACTTTGCTGTAAGATATAACTAGGTGGAATGGGTAATGTTAAGGTAGGTTTCATGATAGTTTTGTGTTCTGCAGTAGAGGATGGAGAGGGGTTTGTCTCTCTTCAAAACTAAACCTAGCATCTTCATGTGCTAGGTAAGGAAGATTAATGCTGACAGTTAAGTCAGAAGACCCTATGAGAAAGATTAGGTGAGTGGTGAGAGATAGTTTTCCACCCTCTGTTGCATCAAGTGGTATCAAAGCACGGTTGTAGATCAAGAGGAAGAAGTGAATGAAACTAGGTGCAAGTAAGTTGAAGTCCAAGATGCCTTCGAAAGGTTATTCTGCAACAAAGGAGATTCGAGAGTTGAAAGATCAGCTGCTCTCGAAGGAAAAACTTTTCAAAGAATCTCAGGAAGCAACCTTGGCCCGATTAACAGCTTTGGAGAAGAATCAAAGAAGAGGAATGGTCAGTGGAGACCAAAGTGATGATGAGGAGAAAGGGGGTGATGGTAACAACCCTCCTGATGCAGTTCAGCAGGTGCCAGAGCCACCATTGGACCTTGAAGAATTGAGAATGGTAAGGATGCTCAAGGTTGTGAAAGGGGATAATGTTTCCATGGCAAAGGTTGAAGTGCCCATGTATGGAGGAAAAAGAGATAGTGAAGAGCTCCTAGCATGGATAGATGCACTTGACAATTTCTTTGAATTTGAGAAGGTAGAGGATACCAAGAAGGTAAGGTATGCCAAAACAAAGCTAAAAGGTCCAACACTCACTTGGTGGAATTTTGTTCAAGAAGAGAGGGTGAAAGGAGGTAAAACAAAGATAGTGTCATGGGACAGAATGGTCTCAAAACTCAAGGCCTAGTTCCTACCAGTTGATTATGTTGTGCAAACATTTAGGAAACTTCAAAATCTGAAGTAGAAGGATATGGATGTTATGTCCTATACTGAAGAATTCCACAAACGGACTTTGAGATCCGGACACCATGAAGATGAGGTGGAGAAGATTGCAAGGTATCTTAAAGGGCTGAGATTCAACATACAAGATGAATTAAGCTTGGCCACTCCGAGGACTATGGAAGAATGCTATCAACTTGCTTGTAAAGCTGAAGAAAAGATTAAGAGAAAGCAAGAACAACAAGGAAGAGGTAGGGGAAGAAATTTTAGAGGCAAAGGAAATCATAGTGGAAGAGGACCACAAAAGGATCCAGGTGAGCAGAATACAAACCAAGAGTCTAATGGTGAATCAAGAGGAAGTTTTAGAGGTAGGAGACTGGGAGGCAAAGGAAGATTCAATAGACCAGGAAGGGGTTCTAATACTTTCTCAGGAAAGTGCTATAACTGCAACCAAATTGGACATCCAGCATGGAAGTGTCCTAATAAAGCTGGAACAAGTTCTTATAATGGAGAGAAGAGGAATCAATTAGTGCAGGAGGAGGATGAAGGGAGTGTGAACTCTCCTTCTGTTCATGTCACTCCGGAGACAGGAGAATCTCTGATGATTAAAAGGACTCTAATAAAAGTACCAACCATCAAGGAGCCTCCCCAAAGGAAAGCTTTGTTTTGAACAGCCTGCAAATCTCAAGGCAAGGTATGCAAATTTATAGTTGATTCAGGTTCAACAGATAATATAGTGTCTTTAGAAATGGCAGAAAAACTTAAGCTGAAGAGAATCCCTCATCAAAATCCGTATAAGATATCATGGCTTAATAAGGGACAGTAGGTACTTGTGAATGAGCAGGCATGGGTAGTGTCATAACCCTTCTTTGGACATTGGATTATTGTGATTGAATAAATACGATAATTAAAACATTTATTAATATTGGAAAATCATCTCATTTATGAGACTTCACGATTTTCCTCTAATATATGATTATTAATGTTTATTATTTGTTATGACTATTATTTATTATTATTGTTTTATTTTAATGTAACGTTCATATTTCAATTATTAATATTATATTAACTATTAAAGAAATTTTACCATAAAATACTATTAAAACATAAAATAGATATATTGAATATATTACACTTATCATATAACGTGCTATTTAATAAATATAAAATATAACATGAATTGTCAAAATACATTATATCATATTAATACGATACCATAAATAGAACCAATATTAAAATACAATACAAATTTTGATCAGATTATGGATAGCTGTTCAATTTCTACCAATTATGAAAAGCCCTTGACAAATCGCCTATAATAGTTGTCATGTCCCCATCTTTGACCCAAAAAGATAACAGAACCCATGAACAATTGTGGGATTAAGATTGGTAGCATTTTCAAGTGGTTATTAAAGTAATAAGTTAAATAGTAGCAATAATAGATGAAAGGGAAAGTTTAAAATATCTTATCCAATTAACATCTTATCCAATTACAATGTGCTACCAATAACCCTCCATTATTATAACTTTGTAACCACTAGTTCATCATGTAATGGAATATCGATAGTTGTATAAATATATGTATCTCATTGATTTATTTAAAATCCACATTAACATGTTTAGTTGGTGAATAAATGCATAATTAACATTGTATCAGTATATAAAATTAATTATAGTTTATGTGTGATTAATGTTTATATATTAACAGATTGGTTTGTTAATGAGCAGTAAATTAATTATTAATTATTATGGATGTTAAACATTAACAAGCTAAACTAATCCTATCGGGCTCCAAAGGAAATACGACTTTAGTAAAAGAAGTTGTGACTTTTGGAGAAGTCACGACTTCCTCTTTGCATCACCTCTGATCCACATGTATACATAGGTGCACGTGGGGGGTTAAACGGCAGGGCACGATAGAGGAAAGAAGGAAAAATGACGCCCAGATTATACCCAAACGGAAGAAGGAATCTGATTCAGGAAGATCCATATCAGAATACCATCCATTCTCTATATACATATTCTACGTATTAAGGATATATTTCAGTCCTAGAACATAGCGTATATATCAGAGAACTAGCCCATTCTCTGTATTAGTATTTTGTGTATTTAAGGATATATTTTCAGTCTTAGACATAAGTAGGTACACCAGAAGATTAGCATATTCCTGCATAAATGTTCTGTGTATTGAAGATACAGTGTCAGATTTAGAACAGATCAGATCTGTTATTAAATACTGGCAGTACTATCCTTGTTCTAGGTGGTATGCTCTACATAGAGAGTCAATAGCTTGACCGAATTGCACAGGCAACTGCGTACAACATATTTAGAGAGTCAATAGCCTGACCGAGTAACCAGTTATAATATTAATCACCCCTAAGCGACCACATTCAGGTTGACATAATATTGATGAACCAAGTAGGGGACATTACATTTATCAATAATTACGTCTCAAATTTTATGAGAATGATACCTTGGACAGCGTATGGGTGAGAAAGATACGTCTTATGAAGTGGTGCAAATCTGTGTTATCTTTGAGAGAGTGCGATCCAAAGAAAATAAATTAAAATATTAACAAAACCTTAATAAGAATATGGAATGATTAAAAATGAAGGGGTGTAATTTGTTAAAATACAATGGGGAGTTGCATCTGTAATAAAGAGACGCATTCTTTGAAAAAAGATTACAGCTGTTCGATTAAGTATAAGATATCAGTGGTAATGAATGATGGAGGGGGGGAAGTAAGAAAGAAGATATATCTCATATGCCAAAGAAGATATATCTAATATGCCAAAGAAGATATATCTAATATGCCAAAGAAGATATATCTAATATGCCAAAGAAGATATACGAAGAACTTCGTATCAGATTCATGAAGAGAATTTGGACAGTTTTAAGGGTAAAAATAAAGAGCTCCACTATAGCAAAATTTAAGACGAGAGTAGTATTGCAAACCTATACCAGATTGGTAGATTGATAGAAATGATTGTAAAGATAAGTTCTATCTTTCATACTATTCTTAGAAATTTTAAGTCAAATATTATAATAAAATGTTCTCGTATTTGATAAAATTATATTTATATATATATTATAGTTATCACCTTAAGTTGGAATTGTTGTCTCAGGTTTAAATTAAGGAAAATCCCAAAGAGGGACATTACAAATGGTATCAGAGCAATGATCTTGCCATCCTGTAGGGTAAGATTGAATCAACAAATTATGTTAGTCAATAAATAGAGGCAATTACCATGACCGATAAGCAACGAGGGTTCTATCTCGTAAGATGAATTTAAAATATATTGAATGGGTATGACTTCAGAGTATTTCAAATTAGAATAGTGGATAACTAGGCATATCCATATGGCATTTAAAACACTTAATATATATATATATATATAATGACGAAAAATTAAAAATTAAAAAAATAAAATAAAATAAAAATATATATATATATATAATAAAAATATATATAAGTTGGCATTTAAATTGAGAATAAATTAATCATAAATTCCATATGGACCATTAGTAAGGAAATGGGGTAGGGCAATGAGGTCAGCAGAAACTAGGCCTTTGTCAGGTAGGCCACCCACTGCAGTTGACTAAAGGTCTACTGGCAGTTGGGCCAAGGGGGAGTGTACCGCCCTTGGGCCTGATAAGCGCTACGGGCATCCTATTGCAGCTACTTCTCTGTGGTCTCACTAGGGAATGAGTATGGAATTATCTCATTGATAACAGTATAATCTCAAATAAATTAACTAATAAATAGACTACAACTACTTGTTACCTATTTTTCGCTCCTGGCTGAAAAATAGGTTAAGAAATGCTAGCATGAACAAAAGAAGGCTAGTGTGTACCAATTCTCTATTTTTGTGTTTCCAACTGTACTAAGGAGTGATTTAAAGATGGTATTTCTGAGTACTTCTAGTCTGTAACGACAAAGAGAGAAACATCTCATTCAAAAGGAGAATTATTTTATTCATATTCAAACATGCGTCCCACACAAAGAGCCGTGAGACTAGCTACGTGCATCCAGTGCAGAAAGGAAATATACATATATGTATGCACAAGTACAAAGAAAAAATGAGGAAAGGCATGTCAAGAATGGAACCAGTCATTGCCTGAATGACTGGAACAGTTGAGGTACACTCGATGTCGCCTTTGTCTTGCTGCTCCACCCTGGTCCGTTGATGTTTTCCTTCTGATATCTGCAAAAGAGTTGAAACAAGCAATGCGTTAGAACATTTTGTTCTAAGCAATGGCTGACTGCATTTCTAACATGTGTACTAATGCACGCATATATATATATATGATCCCTACATGCATCAGATGCATATAACTCAAATCATAAAGGAATCTCGAAAGGCAAATATCAAATCAAAGGAAAATCACCATACATATGCATATTTTGCTAATAGGTTTGTTTCATGTGCAGGGAAAGGAAAAAGGACAGCTTGCTGGTCATGAAGTTCACTAAGATGAGTGGAGATGAATGCGGCTCCCACAAGGGTTGAGCCCAGCTCATGTGAAGAATGGCAAGGTTTCATACAATCAAATCATGTCAGAGCTGGTGATAAAAGGAAGAAGAGTAACAAAAATGCAAGTATGCAATCACATTATCAGCCAATATACATGATGAGACTTCTTTTTAGAACGTGAATAAGATGTGAAAATATCTACAAATGATCAACAAGACGACATTTTATGCATCAAGCCTAAAAGATTTTTTATGATAAGCTGGAAAAGGCGTGATTGATCAGACATTTCAACAAATTCAAGACAGCTGCGTCCTTGGAAATAATATTCAGGTTTTAAGAGAATAATGTTTAAATGGCAGCTACAGTTTTCATAAAACATCTATTTTTGATGCACAGCATTAGGTGGCAGATGACAAAGGGAGGGTTTTTAATGTTGTTTTTTCACCATTTTCAGTCCAAACAGTCATTCAGAGATGCACACAGTAGTGAAGTTATGAAAGGGAAGGGGTTTGGAATCAGACTATTTACAAGTAATATATGAGTCCAGGGCAAATGAAATGCAGAAAATTTTAGCTAAACTGGAAGAAGGGATTGAAGGACTTCATCAAAAGCTTTAAAAATGTGACCAAGTACAACAGGCAATGAACAAATGGAAGTTAAACACTCTGATTCCCTGGATTACACCTCAGAAAATGAGGAAAATAAATAAATAAATAAATAAATAAATAAATAAAAATGTTGCAACAGTCTGATGCTATGCCATTACAAAGAAAGCATTCAAGTTGGGCACATACTGCAGAAAATGGATACAGTAGAATCCAAACATGCTCTCCGCAAAGGAGGGAAGTCCTGGTTGACAGAGATTCAGAGCTCAGATCAGCTAGGTACAGTAGCCCAAGCAAGTCACAAAAAGATAAGTTCATGCAGACTTCATCTAATTGCTACAGGGAAAAGCAAGGAGTTCACAATTATCTCAAGAGACAAGTAAATACAAGATCATCGCCAAGAAGTAATACTAATGTAAAGAGGTTTGGAGATGGTAGCATAGAATTTGATGAGCGTAGATGGTGCAGTCCAAAACAGAAAGACACAAAAATTGCAAGATTGGTTATAGTTGATGACACTGAAGTAAGTGAGAGATACCCTGAAGGAAAGACTATGAGAGATTAAGGATGCTATTTCAAAGATTATATTGAAGTTGATGTCAGCTCCAGGTTGGGAGACAGATTAAAACATCAGAATTCATCTAGAGCTAGAAAAAAGATCAGACGAGAATCAAGGAGAAGACATTCAATTTCTAGTCATTATCCCATTGAAATTAACAGTCTTTATCCTGATTACAATATTAGTGCAGATAGTACTTTTCCTATGCCCAATAGATCAGGTCATTTTAAAACTGTCTCTTCAAAAAATGAGAATAGAGCAGGGGTATTCTATACCGATGATTTTGTTAAAACAGAGGGTGGAGTTACTGTCAGAAAATATTCAGATTGTGTTACTAATATTCGGGTAATGGCACAGCCATTGTTTGAAGATAAAGTCAGATCAGTATCAAGAAATGGACATCGGACATCATATGATATGATTGATTCTTATATTGACTCAGATTCAAATTCAGATGTTGAAATATCCATCATTCCTCAAAACATCTATCAGGTAAGAGATTGTCCATCTCCTGGATATGTTCAGCTTCATGGTAAGAAAACCATTCAAAGAGGAGAAAAGGAAAATGAACAACATTCATTTGAGGAAGAACATGACATCAGGAAAGTATGTAATAAGGAGAAGATGTAAAAAGGGGTAAACAGTGGTAGCCATTAATGGCGAAAATGCCTGCAATTCTTTCTAAAACCCAGCTGGTGACCTGTAGGTGTTTCTTAAGATACAGAAAATGCAAGGAATTGAAAGGGATGGCGTCAGCCTCCTTTCTAAAGTTATCAACAAAAACACAGAGGCAATACTGGAAACAGTGTTAAAGGTCGAAGCTGTGGAGGGTTCAAACATATATTTTTGGAGCATATCCGTTTCTTCAACGTTTTTTGAAATTTTCAGTTTAAATTCGAAAAAACGCCATGAAATGATTCAGAAAAAGCGATTTCCTTCAGAAACGGTAAAGATAGCGAACCTGTGATCAATATAACAGATGCAAGGTGAAAAGATCGCGCCCAGCAAGGAAGCCAAGTTCAAATACGCCCAGAAAATATTCAGAAACACAGAAAGATTTCCACGGCAGCTCCATAAATAGGCCCGAAGCTAGCAAAGACACAGATAAAGAGCAGGCCGTAAGGAAAAACAGAGGCCCAACACTCATTTCAGCACCCAGAACAGTGAAGAGACCGAGATTTTTTCTTTTTTTCCATGCCCAGTTCGAACCCTAGCGGCGCCCAGATGCAGAGCGAAGTTTCCAGAAGTGTCGCACATCAAAAGTGAAGAGGCAAAATGAGCTTTTAGGGTTATGTTTCCCCTAAAATATCTTCATAAAAAATCATCTCTATTTCCTTCGCATTCTTTTCCCTTCTTTTCTATGCCACACAAGATGAATGGAGGCCACATGGTAGAGTTCGCCATGTTTTCTAAGTGATTTTAGATCACTTAAAAATTTTGTAAACTCTTTCTTGTTTCCTAAGTGATCTTATATCACTTAATGTCCCCACTTGCAAATTACTTAGCAAGTAATTTTAAAACTCAAAAATACGCCCTCCAATTAATGTAAGCAAATGTTTTAATAAGGTTTTTTTTTTAATTATTTATCAGTATCTGATCAAACATAGGTTTTATTTTATATTTAAAAATTAATAAAATATAATAAAAAAATTTATTTATTAAAGTGTAAATCAAACACTTTTATTAAATATATTTTTTATTACATTTTATTATTTAATAAATAAAAATAATAAAATTATCTTATTAAGGTGATTTACTTATCACTTTAGATAAAAATAATTCTATTATTTTTATATTATTAAAACCTTTAAATATAAATGAAAATAAAATCAAACAAATGTCTGACCAGATAATAATAAATTTTTAAAAGAATCACTTTATTAGATATTTTGTTTGGAGATCAGGGAGGGATTATTTTTGCATTTATGAGGGCTTGCAGGCCTGTCAGAGACATTTCAGGGTCATTTATGATGCATTTATGAGGTTTTATGGTTGCAGAATGGATGACTTGACCTTTTGGCTCAGGTTTATCCCTTTTCAGATAATTTTGAGGCCCAAAAAGTAGGTTTTTTGAGTTTGCTCGACCTAAAATGAGGAGGTGGAGTCTTCTTGATAACTTTGGAAAAAGGCATATATACTGGAAGCCTTCATTTTGGTAAGGGTTCTGATTCATTCATCTTGGAGCAGACTGTAATTTTTTAGTTCTCTCTGCAGGAAGGGATGTCTTTGTAACACATTTTCAGGAGTTATAAAGCTTGGTGATACCTGTTTGGCAAGGATAATAGCTTGATTTACCTCTCTACTTCTCATCTTTCTCTGTTACTACATCTTCAGGGTTAGTCAGTTCTTTGGTGGTTGGCTTTTGCCCCCCTTAAAATTTACATTTCTTTTTGATGCCTTATGCAGAAATATATATACTACTTGCAGGTCATAAGCTGTGTTTTAGTGATTAATAGTCTTAGGTTGTGAAAAGGATTTTCCTCTTAGGACTGTGATTATCCAGCCTTCTTATGAAGCATTGATGCAAAGATCATGGGTTGTTGGTTAGTGTAAAAGAGGTTTATTATCACTGTTGTACTGTGTGTCTTTTGCTTAGTTAGATTTCAAAAAATACCATCTGGTGCAATCACCTTAGATTTAATTTTTAGTTTTACATGTTCTCCTCCTTACTCTTTTCCCTGAAGAAATTGTTAGTTTAGGTGCAGAATTTGAAAAGAACCAGCTTACTCTGGAGGTTCACTCCATTTTTTAGGCAACCCACAGGCCTAGGAGGGTTCCCATGTGTCACAAG
Source organism: Cryptomeria japonica (assembly GCF_030272615.1). NCBI lineage: Eukaryota > Viridiplantae > Streptophyta > Pinopsida > Cupressales > Cupressaceae > Cryptomeria > Cryptomeria japonica. The sequence goes on from NC_081407.1 coordinate 10,648,030, forward strand.
CCTGCTGAGTTGATAGCTTAGCAAACAGGGGTGCAGGTTCAAGTGATAACACTACTATTTGAGGAATAAATAGCATTATGCAATTAAGGACTAGTAGGAATGATATAAGATACTACCAAGATAATGAATAAGGCAGTTGCATATCCAAACCCAATGGGATAGATGGGGAATTAGGCAACAGGGATAGCAGGAACTAGGCCTCTGTCAGGTAGGCCACCCACTGCAGTTGACAAAGGGCTTCTAGCAGGAGGGCCAAGGGGGAGTGTACCGCCCTTGGGCCTGATAAGCGCTATGGGCATCCTAAGGTAGCTTATCCTCTTGATCCCACTAGGAATTAAATATGGAATTGACTTATTGATAAACAAATGATCTTAAGTGAATCTGGCCAATTACTCATACCCAAAATCAATTGTTGAAATTCATTGTTTTTATGATTGCGAAGTGATGCATACTTCACACTCACCACTAGTGTGGGAGAGAGATAGAGCAATGAGGTCAGCAGGAACTAGGCCTCTGTCAGGTAGGCAACCCACTGTGGATGACTAAAAATCTACCATCAGTTGGGCCAAGGGGGAGTGTACCGCTCTTGGGCCTGATAAGCGCTACGGGCGTCTCGTTCTGTCTAAATCTTTTCTCTTTCATTAATGGCGAATAGGGAGTTAAGCATAGTCCATTTAATTAATACTTGAGGAAAGTACCCAAACATTGTGCTATCTATCTTCTTTGTCGATATGGCTAATCAGACTCATTTGAAATCCTTAAATACTCTACCTGAGGTCACAAACTAGATTGGATGTTTATGTTTTTTTACATCGAGCTGGTGTTGATTTGTGTATCTACTCATAACAAGAAAGAAATTTTACAATGTGTGTATTCACATGTATACTCCGTGTTTGAATATATGTATGCTTCGTGTTTTCCATGTGTATGCTCTGTGCCTTCCACGTGTATGCTTCGTGTTTCCCATGTATATGCTCTGTGTTGTTTAACTTATGTTGATGGATGACTTAGTTGAGGAAATTAAAATAAACATTTGCTTGAGGACAAGCAAATTCGGGAAGGGCGGACTGTCATAACCCTTCTTTGGACATTGGATTATTGTGATTGAATAAATACGATAATTAAAACATTTATTAATATTGGAAAATCATCTCATTTATGAGACTTCACGATTTTCCTCTAATATATGATTATTAATGTTTATTATTTGTTATGACTATTATTTATTATTATTGTTTTATTTTAATGTAACGTTCATATTTCAATTATTAATATTATATTAACTATTAAAGAAATTTTACCATAAAATACTATTAAAACATAAAATAGATATATTGAATATATTACACTTATCATATAACGTGCTATTTAATAAATATAAAATATAACATGAATTGTCAAAATACATTATATCATATTAATACGATACCATAAATAGAACCAATATTAAAATACAATACAAATTTTGATCAGATTATGGATAGTTGTTCAATTTCTACCAATTATGAAAAGCCCTTGACAAATCGCCTATAATAGTTGTCATGTCCCCATCTTTGACCCAAAAAGATAACAGAACCCATGAACAATTGTGGGATTAAGATTGGTAGCATTTTCAAGTGGTTATTAAAGTAATAAGTTAAATAGTAGCAATAATAGATGAAAGGGAAAGTTTAAAATATCTTATCCAATTAACATCTTATCCAATTACAATGTGCTACCAATAACCCTCCATTATTATAACTTTGTAACCACTAGTTCATCATGTAATGGAATATCGATAGTTGTATAAATATATGTATCTCATTGATTTATTTAAAATCCACATTAACATGTTTAGTTGGTGAATAAATGCATAATTAACATTGTATCAGTATATAAAATTAATTATAGTTTCTGTGTGATTAATGTTTATATATTAACAGATTGGTTTGTTAATGAGCAGTAAATTAATTATTAATTATTATGGATGTTAAATATTAACAAGCTAAACTAATCCTATCGGACTCCAAAGGAAATACGACTTTAGTAAAAGAAGTCGTGACTTTTGGAGAAGTCACGACTTCCTCTTTGCATCACCTCTGATCCACATGTATACATAGGTGCACGTGGGGGGTTAAACGGCAGGGCACGATAGAGGAAAGAAGGAAAAATGACGCCCAGATTATACCCAAACGGAAGAAGGAATCTGATTCAGGAAGATCGATATTAGAATACCATCCATTCTCTATATACATATTCTACGTATTAAGGATATATTTCAGTCCCAGAACATAGCGTATATATCAGAGAACTAGCCCATTCTCTGTATTAGTATTTTGTGTATTTAAGGATATATTTTCAGTCTTAGACATAAGTAGGTACACCAGAAGATTAGCATATTCCTGCATAAATGTTCTGTGTATTGAAGATACAGTGTCAGATTTAGAACAGATCAGATCTGTTATTAAATACTGGCAGTACTATCCTTGTTCTAGGTGGTATGCTCTACATAGAGAGTCAATAGCTTGACCGAATTGCACAGGCAACTGCATACAACATATTTAGAGAGTCAATAGCCTACCGAGTAACCAGTTATAATATTAATCACCCCTAAGCGACCACATTCAGGTTGACATAATATTGATGAACCAAGTAGGGGACATTACATTTATCAATAATTACGTCTCAAATTTTATGAGAATGATACCTTGGACAGCGTATGGGTGAGAAAGATACGTCTTATGAAGTGGTGCAATCTGTGTTATCTTTGAGAGAGTGCGATCCAAAGAAAATAAATTAAAATATTAACAAAACCTTAATAAGAATATGGAATGATTAAAAATGAAGGGGTGTAATTTGTTAAAATACAATGGGGAGTTGCATCTGTAATAAAGAGACGCATTCTTTGAAAAAAGATTACAGCTGTTCGATTAAGTATAAGATATCAGTGGTAATGAATGATGCAAGGGGGGAAGTAAGAAAGAAGATATATCTCATATGCCAAAGAAGATATACGAAGAACTTCGTATCAGATTCATGAAGAGAATTTGGACAGTTTTAAGGGTAAAAATAAAGAGCTCCATTATAGAAAAATTTAAGACGAGAGGAGTATTGCAAACCTATACCAGATTGGTAGATTGATAGCAATGATTGTAAAGATAAGTTCTATCTTTCATACTATTCTTAGAAATTTTAAGTCAAATATTATAATAAAATGTTCTCGTATTTGATAAAATTATATTTATATATATATTATAGTTATCACCTTAAGTTGGAATTGTTGTCTCAGGTTTAAATTAAGGAAAATCCCAAAGAGGGACATTACAGGTAGAGTTTAATATGGGTCTTTACAAGGATAAAGTTCTTTGTGATATTGTTCCAATGGATGTGTGCCACCTTCTTCTTGGAAGGCCTTGGCAATTTGACAGGAGAGCCCAACATGATGGGCATAAAAACACTTATGTTATTGAGAAGGATGGAGTGTCTTATACCCTTGAACCACTGCAAGAAGATATGGGTACAGCTCATGAAGGACCTAGTGTCATGATAGTGAAGGGGAAGGAGTTTTTGAAGGATCTTGAGGAGGAAGGATGTCGATATGCCATTGTAGCTAAGCCAATCTGTAATACTACAGCTAGTGACAAGGAAGAAGTCCCAAATGAAGTGCAGGGTCTACTTGACAAGTATGAGAATATTGTAGTGGAGTGGCCAAATGCTTCGCCTCCAGACCGAGATGTAAGTCATCACATAGACTTAATACCTGGTGCAAGTCTGCCCAATAAGGCAGCATATAAGTTGACACCTCAACAAAATGAGGAGATCAAAAATCACGTGCAGGAGTTGCTGGATAAAGGTTTAGTAAGAAAGAGCCTAAGTCCATGTGTTGTGCCAACTGTATTGGCACCCAAACAGGATGGGAAGTGGAGACTTTGCACAGACTCTAGGGCTATAAACAAAATCACAATTAGGCACAGATTTCCTATACCTCAGATAGAAGACCTCATGAACAGCCTAGCAGGTGCAAGGTACTTTTCAAAGATAGATTTAAGGAGTGGTTATCATCAGATAAGGGTAAGAGAAGGTGACAAATGAAAAACAGCATTCAAAACCAATGAAGGCCTCTATGAATGGTTAGTAATGCCCTTTGGGTTATCTAATGCCCTTAGTACATTCATGAGACTCATGAATGAGATCTTAAGGGATTTTATCAATAAGTTTGTAGTAGTATACCTGGATGACATCTTAGTCTACAACAAGACAAAAGAAGAACACTTGGAACACTTGGACAGGGTGTTAAGGAGATTGAATGAGGAAAGGCTAATGATCAACCTCAAGAAGTGTGTGTGGATGAAGGAGGAACTTGTCTATTTAGGATTTGCGGTCTCCCAAGGAACTGTGAAAATGGATCCCACCAAAGTGGAAGCAATAATCAGTTGGCCTACACCTAAGACAGTTGGAGAAGTTAGGGGTTTCTATGGTTTAGCAAGTTTTTACCGCAAATTTATCAAAAATTTCAGTCATATTGTTGCACCAATGATTGATACCATTAAGGGGGAGAAAAAGATCAGGTTTCAATGGACAAAGGAAGCAGATCAGAGTTTTGAATTCTTGAAGAAAAAGGTATCATAACAGCCAATCCTTACTCTTCCTGATTTTGGTAAAGTATTTACTATTGAGTGTGATGCTAGTGGGTTTGCAATAGGTGCAGTATTAAGTGAGGAAGGAAAACCAATTGCATTCTTTAGTGAAAAACTAAATGAAGCTAAAAAGAGATATTCATCATATGATTTGGAGCTTTATTGCATGGTCCAAGCACTAAAAAAATGGAGACATTACCTTCTACCTAAAGAGTTTGTAGTATTCACTAATAATCATGCATCAAGTTTTCTTTACAGTCAAGAGAAATTAAGTCATCGACACATGAAATGGGTAGAATATCTTCAGGCTTATACATTCACCATTAAACATAAGAAAGGACAAGCCAACAAAGTAGCTAATGCATTGAGTAGGAGAGCGGGACTAGTACAAGAAGTGCAGCTCCAAAGTGTGGGAATAGACAGTTTTAGAGGTATGTATGCTACTAATGCAGATTTCAGTGATGCTTTTAATGTATGCCAACAATTTCAAGGTTCATTTCATAAGGACTATGGGGATTTTGTGATACAAGACGGGTTACTCTTCAAGGGGGCCCAGTTGTGTGTGCCTAAATGCTCAATGGAGGAGAATTTGGTGAAGGAAAAACACTATGGTACTTTAGGGGGACATTTTGGCTGTGATAAAACTTTAAAACAGGTCAAAAGGTGTTATTATTGGCCAAATATACACTTGGATATGAAAAAGTTTGTTGATAGTTGAATGATATGTCAAAGAGCTAAGGGTTCAAGTTCCAATGTTGGTTTGTATCAACCTTTACACATACCAAGTAGACCATGGGAGTCAATAAGTATGGATTTTGTGTTGGGACTACCAAGGACTTCAAGGGGGTTTGGTAGTGTTTATGTAGTAGTGGACAGATTTAGTAAGATGGCACATTTCACTGCATGTAAGACAACTAATGATGCCTCATATTTCACATTTGTTCTTTAGAGAGATTGTAAGAATTCATGGTTTGCCATTGTCTATAGTATCAGACAGAGATCCCAAGTTCATTGGCCATTTTTGGAGAACCATATGGAGAAAGCTAGGGACTAATTTAACCTTCAGTTCTGCCTACCATACTCAAACAAATGGGCAAATTGAGGTTGTGAACAGATCTTTGAGCAATTTATTGAGATGTTTGACAAAAGAACATAAGGAAGCTTGGGATTTGATCTTGTCACAGGCCGAATATGCCTATAATGACTCAGTCAACCATAGTATTGGTAAAAGTCCATTTGAGGTTTATGGAATGCATCCAAGAGGAGTCTATGAGCTGAGAGACATAAGTGGATTGAATAAAAGAAGTGCACATGCTGAAGATTTTGTTGTAACCATGAAAGATATCCATGAGCAGGTCAGAGAAACTTTAAAGAAGAGTGTGGGAAGGTATAAGGAAAGTGCAGATCTAAGAAAGAAAGATGTCCAATACAAGATTGGGGATATGGTGTTTTCTTATCTCAGGAAAGAGAGGCTTCCCAAAGGCAAATACAACAAATTGATGATGAAAAATATTGGTCCTTGCAGAATTGTACACAAGTTTGGTCATAATGCATATGAGATAGAACTCCCACAAAGAGTTGCCATCTCACCAATCTTTAATGTGGCTAATTTATACCCATTTAAGGGATCTGTTGTTGCAGGTCAAGAAGCAGATGAACCTGAGGATGTTGATGTGGATTGGATTAAAGACCTTCGACCTAATCAACCTATGTCGCTTGAAGCTATCTTAGATTCCAAAGTGGTGAAGAGAACAAGAAGGAAGGAGTATAAAGAGTACTTGGTCAAATGGCTTGGTTTACCGAATGAGGATGTGACCTGGATGTCTAAAGCAGACATTAATCAGCATGGAGTCAAAATTGAAGACCTCATTTCATCAGGAGGATGAAATCTTTTCCTCTCTAGGTGTATGGTGCAGGAGCACCGACTTGGCATTTTTTGGTCTGTGGTTTAGGAATTTTAGGGGTTTTGATTTATTTTTGGTTTGAATAAAGGTCCATGGTGACCGTTTTGTATTTCCTAAATTATATGTTTCTTGTAGGGTTGGTTTTTATCAATGTTGGTAAATGGAATGTAAAGAAGCTTGATCGGTTGTAACTGGAACACCAACAGTCATGGTGTCCAGATTCTGAAGTTTTTATATATGCCTCGAAAACTATGAGGCAGGGTTGTTGTTGAATGCTACATTGCTGAAAGAAGACTGAAGGAAGAAGGAATAAAGACTTTTTATTTTCTGTTGCTCAACTCAATGTTTTCTGAATTTCTTTTATGTTCTTGTTTGCTCAACCTATAGGGTCTCGTTCTGTAAAAGTATTTCAGATTCTGTTAGTGATGACATGATTTAATATGTTCTTGTTTTTGTCTGAAGTTTGGGTAGCAAGGAAGATAGAAGCTCCTGTCATTTCTGCAACAAGAAGTGTTTGAACCCAAGTGGTTTTGTGAGGTTGAGAGTCTAAGATGTGAATGTCCACCATTCCACCTTGCTGTAAGATATAACCAGGTGGAATGGGTAATGTTAAGGTAGGTTTCATGATAGTTTTGTGTTCTGCAGTAGAGGATGGAGAGGGGTTTGTCTCTCTTCAAAATTGAACCTAGCATCTTCATGTGCTAGGTAAGGAAGATTAATGTTGACAGTTAAGTCAGAAGACCCTATGAGAAAGGTTAGGTGAGTGGTGAGAGACAGTTTTCCACCCTCTGTTGCATCACTCACTTTGGAAGTGCTAATCGCACCTCTTTGAAAAGGGGTTACTATTGTTTCGAAAGACATTGTATCCTCTTAGCAATCAATTATTTGTATCAATGTCTCTTCAATATTTTATTGTCTTATTTCAAAATCAAATGTTTGCATAACATAATCGTTGTCTGGCATTTAATCTTTATTATCATGTCTCTTCATAACAGTTAACGATTAGATGATAGTTAGCATCGGTTTGAATGATTGCTGCCCTCCTTAATCATTGATAACTAATTATCTTCTTCTTAAGTCGATATTGCTTAATGCCGATCTCTGTTTGCTAAAATGTATGATTGATTGTGAATGATGCCGATATCATCGATGATGACTAATCCTATGATTAGCTAACTCTTCCTTATCCCAGTTGCTACCTTTTCCCTTAATTGATGCTTGACAAGATTACTTTTGTCCCCTAAATCGATTATTGATATAGTGAGTGTTGTCAATATGAGTATGACTTGATGTCAATAAGTTTAAATCTTTGATTTAAACTTGTTCAAACGTATATTGACTCTTATTATCTTCCGGTCTTGAATGGGGACATGACAACTAGACTCACCTCCACCATGGCTTCTTCCACTGCGTTCAGCCCTCCTGCACATGCCGCTTCTATTGTCGTCGCTCGCACTCTTCATCGCTTGCCTTTTTATTATTGTTAATAGTATTAGTATTAGTATTATTTTGTTAAGTAGTGACAAATGAGTTATTATTCTAATTGTTTGGTTTGTTGACCTTAGACACATGAATAAAACCTTAGGTCTATGTTATTGTTTGTGCCAAGGTGTTGGGCTGAAATCTAGACAACATCTAGAAGCCACATACTTGTAGCTATCTACAAAAGGGAAAGACTAGTAGTGATTTTTTTGCCAATTTTGCTAAAAGAATGCAAATATCTAGATAGTAACCTATTAACCTTATGAAGAGCTATAAGTGATATAAGGGTTGTCTATGCTTTTGATATTTGCTAATTGAAAACATGGATAGTTATGGAGAAAACAAGACTCAAAGCCATGCTACATGTTCACTTTCCTACCTAGTGTCATGTCCCCTTTCTAAAGTGGACATCAGAGACGAAGGAGTTGGCCTATCATTGGAGTCTCGTAGGCTAGCAGAGGTTGATTGGGACTCATTCAGTGCATATAGTGACTAGATTTTGGTTTTACAGGCAGTTTGGAGCAGTTCCTAGATTTTAGGGGATATCCCTAAATTTTAGGAGGTCGTGACAGTTGTCAGTCATGAGGTTATTCATGACCTTTCAGATGGTTTCAGTTTCAAGAGATTTGGGTGTGTTTCCTAGTTTCTAGGAGCATCCCTAGATTTTAGGGATGAGACTGCCAGTTGATCCATGATTTTCGACATCAGTCACAGATAGGTGACAAGTTCAGTTTCAAGCTTTTGGTGTGTTTCGAGTTTTCTATAGCTATTTGGGTTATATTTTTAATATATTTAAATATTTCCTAAGTTAGTGTTTTAATATTTTAAATAAGGCTATGTCTATAGCCATTTCGGAGTAATAAGGGGTTTTTGGCTTCATCTGGATTCGTATGCCCATGTGTTATAGCTTGTTGGAAAGGTCTTGAACTTTTCTAAATGATTTTCACTTGCCAGGGTCCTTTTGGCGCTTGGAGTTATTTTATATTGAAAAAGTGGTGTTTTTTCTATACTTGGGCACCCAATATTGGGAAATATGACTTTATATTAAAGCGCACTTTTCATATATCTTTAGGGTTCGATTTGGAAGGAAAGAGATATAAGGAGAAGGAAACCTAATTTCTCATTATCTTTTAGATATTGAAAACTTGCTTGGTGCGATATTGCTCTTGTAGAGCAATTCTTCAATCTGGGACGCAAACCCCATGCTTGGTATTGGCTGGGACGTAGTCCTCAGCTATTGACTGGCAGTGGATTCTTTTGGCATTGGCATTATTGGTCAAAGTGTATGCGCTATTCCTTGTGGAGATTCAGATTGCTTGGTGAGGGTTTCAGTAGGGTGGTTGAATTTTCTAGTTGGGGCGTGATTGTTTCAGCTTGATGCCACCATTATAGCAGGTACACCTTACGCTGGAAGTGGTGAGGACTTTCATTCAGCCATAGCTGGTGTTCTTGGTTTGTGTTCATCATCTACCCTTCAGTTGGCGCCATTATTGGATGTAAGCACATCTCCAGTGCGTAGGGAATAATCTGAATATTATAAATCAAAAATCTGTCTGGTACGATTTGTATCAATTCTGATTTAATTGAATGTTCTTACTTGTTTCAGCTTCCTTCCTTATTTGCTGTTATTTATTCATTACTTGCTTATATATTCAAAAAAATACAAAAAGAAACCAAACATTTTGCAACTTCTCTCTATTCTTACTTGTTTCAACTTCCTTCCTTATTTGCTGTTATTTATTCATTACCACCTAGCTAGTCCAACATTTTAATCAAATGCATATATTTCTACTTTATTTTCTGAAATGTGTGTTAGGTTTAGAATCTTATGTTATAATTGCATTTTTTTTATTCTTATCTTTGTATTTTCTTTTGCAGGCATTTAATTTAATATGGATGTTTGATAAATTTGAATTGTTGGAAAGGTTGATTGAGGAATTACAATCAATGGATCTCAAACCACCCATTGTGGGTCACAAATTTCCATTCGTCAAAGTGCATGACGCTCTTGGTACATTCCAAAGTGGCACAACCACAGGGAAAGTTATTCTTGAAATTCAGTAAATTATTAGAATATGATTTGACACTTGATTTAAGAGAAACTTAATGATTATACTAGGATGAATATATCCATTTAGCCTAACTTTCAAATGCTACTAAGGTTAGTAACATTGAGAAAATATATCATAGTAGTAATGTTTTGTCATTTATTAGTAGGTGACGCAGATGAGATTGGGGATAGTCCAACCTTGCAACCAATGACCATGACAAATTTCAATAATAATAAAAAAATCACAAATAATTAACTCACACTGGATTCTTTAATGATTTCAAATCTACATTTCCGCAAATGAAAACTTCTTGCTCAGTGATCACACACTTTTCTCCAAATGATTACAATGCCCTTGTTTGCAGACAGTTTGAATCAAACAAAACTTTATTGCATTTGAAAGATCAAAATTTACATAAAAATAAAATCACCCTCTCATTTCCACAAGAATTCAGTCTCCAATTTCACTTCTTTCTCTCCGTCCTCACTAGAAGACAGCTCACCTCCTCTGAATACTGCCTCATCCCTGCTCTATTCCTCATTCAAACATTTGCATATTACAAATCATAATGTATTACTCTGTATTAAATTTTAAACTCACACAAGCACCCTGTCTTTTTCTCCTCCCTCCATACACACACCGGCCACTTTCTCCAATTCCTATGCAGCTTCCTTTGCTCTTCCTTTCTTTTCTTCCAATCTGGCTGTGGTCTTGCACCCCCCTCTGCTGCTTTCTTTTGTTTCACTTTAGTTTCCAGTCTTCATTCAAAATGAGCAAACGACTTTCTTCCAGCGCACATAGGAGCTTATTATTTTACCTCCATTTTATATTTAACTGCTGCACCATTTTATCTTTTACTCAGACTTTGATCTCCAGCCAAGATTTATTGATTTCAACGCATTCTTTTTTCCTCTGCTTTAGCAAACCTCTGATTTAAACTGACATTCAAATCCATTTCTCTTAGTTTTTTATTTCAAACTCCATTCTGGTGGCGCCCCTTCATTCCTCTTCATGTCATGCAAGTCTTGAGGCTGTATTTTCTTTCCTGTTGCGCCATCTCTTGGTCACATTTTCATCTGCAACAAAAAAAAAATATCTTCTTTTAATCTTTACCGAGCGCCTTCAATTCCCTCCTTCACGCTGTCTCTTTTCTCTTTTTATTCTCTGCGCCCTCCTTGTCTGTTCCCCTACGCCCCCACGAACTCTCTTTTATTATTTCGGCCTTTTTCTATCTTCTGCGCCAGCACCCATTCATCTTCTTGTACGCTATTTGTAATCTCTGTAGTTTTGTCTTTTTGTAAGCCTTCTCTCCTCCCTTTTGCCACGTCCAAAAATGTGGTATACCAATCAATTTTAAATATGAAATTAAAAAAAATAGTCTTCCATATTTCTGGCACTTCTTCAAGTCGATTCCCTTGCCTTAGATTGGCATTTGATTTGCAGCTGCTGAGCCTCCTTGTGTATTTTGTCAAAGCAAATAAATGAATTAACACGGGGATACTAAAGGAGTGTTTTCTCTCCTTTAATTATTGCACTCATTTTTGTCTCAAATTGGAGTGAATTTCCTGTGCACTTATCTGAAAATATCTTTACTGTACTAATTAAATTGCAAACTAAAATTGTGCAGGATTATTGAGGCCGCCTCCTCCGGGATGCTCCTGCATCAATATTCCTTAATAATTTTAGGTAAATGTGAATATAATATTTATATTTACAAAGAAAATTATTATTTTTAAATCTTTAGTCTATATATTATTGCTAAGGAGTTTTCTTATTCTAAAATATCTTCAATTTGAGAAATATATTATAAAATCAACAAAAGACAATGTAAAATTCAATAAACTTTTAAATTGTGAAGTTTTATTTCATAGAACAAAATATTTCAAAATATTAATCAACTTTGATTGCTTTTTTGAATTTTTATTTTTAATGAAGTTGGTTGTAGTTGTATCCTTAAATGATTATATTTATTAATAGGGGCATTTGTTTGGCCTCTTATATTTTATAAAATTGTAAATTATATGTACATGACTAAAAGTATGATGTAACTGCAATGTAAGAGGGGTATATATTACCTCGAATCCATTAGTACTAAAGTTTTGAGAAATCCTCATGTATAATCTTTGACCATGTTCTTGTTGTGGAAGACCATTGCTCCCTCCAAATGATGACATAAACAAATTTGAGCTTAGGTGATAAATAGGGGGGAGGAAACAACAAGAATCTAATAGGCTATGATCCTCATAAGGACTTCATGGTTCTATATGTGAAATTCAAACTTGCAACCTTTTTGCTTCAATGGATTACTTGTATTGGCCTTTGGAGATGGAGCAGATACTAAATTTTCTCAAATGATGTCTAATTGCCTAATGAATGAAAAGTGGAAAAAGAAAACTTATATATGACTATTCTAAATTTTAGGGTTTGGTGGCAAACTTTTGTTTGTTTTGGAGATGAGGCCACTTGCACCAGGGACCACAAGTGATCTCACGTGCTATAAGATTCAACTTTGAGTGATTGGTCTAGGGTGAGTTGATAGGGTTGGGAAGTTTGCATTTGCCATTTTGTGATCACTAAGATAGCCAAAAACAAGGTTAAGTGTTGAATGAGGGGGGTAGGGGTGAGAGGGGGCGGGGGAAGGTGGTTCACTTAACTTTTAATCTTCAAAACACAATCAACTTTATCATCTGCAATGAAACATGGAACCACAAAACACAATGCACAAGAGAACACCAAATATACATGGAAAACCTTAAATAGGGAAAAACCATGGTGAGAGTCAACTCATGATACATAAGAAATCATTACAAATATGTTTTAGGCATCTACCACCAAGGAAGCACACTGCCACCTAGAAGACTTGCAAGCTAAGATGCACTATCCCAAGGCAAGATACAAAGGACTTGCAAGCTGAAGCTCATTGATCCAAGACAAGATGAATAGGACTTGGAGATTGAAACTCACTACTATAGAGCAAGATACATAGGACTTGTAGGTTGAAGCTCACTACTCCAAGGCAAAATACATAAACAACAAATCTCTGAATCAGGAAAACAATTTTTTTTCTTTAATTGTGAATTTATCCTTGAACCTTTATTACAAGCAACAAACTACAATAACAATCACCACCATATTCATCGTTTTCGCATCACAACATTGCAAATGATATGATCATGAAAGCACTTGCACAAGGAAAACACTACGTCATCATTTCTAACGCTTCACAACATCTTTGAAGACACACCATCACATTGATTTGATCTTCTATATATACCATCTTCTTCATTACAAACATCAATTGGGTCGGTGAGGGCATATGTCCTATCAAGTTGGCCACCAAACATAATTGTTGTGCATGCAATCCAATCCAAGAGATAGAGAGGTCCTACATACATCATATTACACTTCTCTAAGAAGCTCCAAACCATATATAGGTTGGTACACATCATTCAAGGTCGGCAACAAGGTAACATGTAGATAAGCAATGTAGCACACAACAAGTTGGCCCAAAATACTTTCCAAATGAAATAACTCAATGTGGATACCCACACACCACAAGTAGGACCCACACACAACTTAACACACTTTCCAACATCAGCACATATCATTAAGACTTAAGGACAAGCCAAAAAACAAACCTTTGTCAACCAAATTACCTAGAAGCACAACATCAGACATAATGTGGCACCAAAATTATCTTTTAACACCATGTGGAGCATATAAGGACATTCATAGAACATCCAACAACTCTTCCAAACACTTTTTTCTCATTGTCACATTGATAGAAGCTAGCACAATACAGATACAAAACACCTCATCACCAGACTACCACAAAACACATTCCTAAACATAACATCAATAAACCTTCTTGCAGATAACTTCACTTGAAATTGGAACTAAGACAACACACAAGCATTAGAAACATGTCCTCCAAGTCGCAACACTTGAAACATCAATGTGGAATAATGCAAAGCATTTTTTGAAACAGTCAAACCACTTCTAATAGACAGCCAAATTGTCAGCAAACAACCATCACAAGCAACTTCAGCTATAACACCAAGAACCTAAAAAGATAGTAGTGCAATGTCCATAGAACACAAAAATTAAGTCCAAATCTGCAAGACCAAATTTAAATTGCAAAGGAATGCAGAACATTCTTCTAGCTAGACATTAAATACTCTTTCCTACATATCATAACTCATCATATTGCAAAACCTTCTGGAAACATCATTAGCCAAACAAGAAGTGAATAATGAGAACACATCCTCAACCATCATCATTAGTCTCCATCCAAAAAATATCTTCATTATACCAGCACAATAGCTTCACCAACAGCAATGCAATGTCACTGATAGGGTGTAGACATTAGTCATCAAAGAAGGTGGGCATCCACAATCTAGAGCAACATCAACAACATCATCAATACATCAACAACATCAATGACCACACAATCAATTGCCCAAACACCTTCAAGCACAACACGCATTGTTGAGAATTGGGTTGACATCAATGACAACACATATTGCCAACAATAAGCTTAAAACAAACTAATGGTCACTAGAATGAAGACACACACATAAAGAGAAAGTGCCTCCACTTTAGCAATTGATAACATTATATTGAAGAAGTATGCTAAAGTGAACTATATTAATAATATTATTATTATTACATAATGTAAGGATGCACAAAAATGATAGAAAGATTCAACAATTTTTTTGTTCTTTTGTGTGAATGTACATGTTCTTGTAATGCATTAGATCAAATCAACTTAGTCACTATAATCCAATAAGATCAACACTATAGAACATATATAAAATGGAAATACTATACATAAACAAAATATAGTAAGCATGAAATACATATATATGAAAACATTGAACTAAAAGTAAGCACAAAATAAACATAAGAAGTGATATTTTAAACAAAACAATGGTAAAAATGAACACTAAGCACACATAACACCTAATATTCCATGCAACTACTATGACAACACTAGAGAAGGCAGGGGCAAGGAAAATATCCAAGTGGGTCATGTAATGAGATATAGTCGTGACAACTCTACATGGGAAAATGATACCTTGGCAAAGGTTAGGCTATGTCATAGCCATCTAGATATGATAAGGAAATGTATAGGATAAAATAGAATTGGTTGTCACTACCACCAAAAATAATCGAGCTAGGTTGTTGGGATTAATATTACATCTCTAGTTAGTATTAGATTAAAATATAATAAATATTGATAAGTATAGTATATAAATGAATAATTGTGTTAGATTTTATTGTGGTTTTATAATGTTAGTGGTCAATTGGGAATTTTATATTATTTATCTTTATCATTTTGGTGAAATTGTGGTGTGATCTTTTTTTTTTTGTATATGCCCACCATTTTCAGCATAGTATCAAAGCATGATTATATTAGTTGTATGAATAATGAATAAGTGATGGCTTTATGGTAATGTGAATTGTCTCCCCATCTCATTTGTTTCATTATCTTATCTACAATGATATTTTGGAGCTATGGATAGTAAGGCGAGGACGAACTCTTGTTTGGTATTTTGGTTGAATTGTAGAATATCAACCAATACACACATAGATTAAAGGAATAGACGTTTTGCAATGTGACCTACTACAAAATGATTTATAGTTGTTGTCACCATTTCCATTCAAGCCAAGAAAGGCAAGAATGGGATGTTGGAGTAAAGATAGTATATGTGGGACTGTGCAAGATAGAGAACCATGGAGCCATCCTTGGGAAGTTGAGTCATACTTCATGACTCCATAGCTTGCACCAAGAAGTCATGTGGGTGTGTGAGCAAGGCTCCCTAGAGCTCCATTTTTCACATTTTGAGTTCTATCGACCCGCTTTTCCCGCATACAACTAGAAAAATTAAATTCAAATCCTACTTTAACTCCTTCAATCCTGCATCAAATTGTTAGACCTGCCAGAAAACACAAGTTAGAAAAATCAAAAATCAGATGGTGGGATTCTCCAAGCCTATTTTCAAATCTCGGTTACAAATATGCTCTGCTAAAGCATAAACTCGTACGAGGTTTCTCACCTACTCGTACGACAATTCCTATATGCTCATAAGACAAAACCGTTTTCTCATACGAGGAAACAGTTTACTCTTGCGGGTTCAAGTATTAACTCGTACGATCTTAAAAAAGAGACAGAAGACATAATGAAACAAAAAAAAGCTCTTTGTTTTCATTATAAACTCATATGAGTTTCTTCACGGGCCCATACGACAAATGGAAGGTTTCCATACGACAGTCGTTTAACACTTGTACGAACTTGCGTGAATCCTGCGAAAAAATTATTTAGAAAAATGTGGATTTTAGGGGTCTTGCCCCACAATGGGTGTTAGATAATGTGTGGTTAAAATGTGGGGGATCCCTGCACCTACAAGAAAACACAAATCACACATACACATGAGACATTACGTTAGTGAAATCAAGAGATTGAAAATGCAAACTAATCTAATTGTTAGTCCAAGAAATCTCAAGATTGTTAAGCCCGTCCCATGGTCCTCTATCTCTAAAGATCTCTAAGATTCAAGGTGGCCCTCACTTGGAAGAGCACTTGATCCTCAAGATGACAACCTAGAGAACAAGTTATGAATGATGATTACAAGATCAAAATGCATACAACTAAGATCCTAGCTAAGATGAGATGATGGATGGAGATGCAAGATGAAGATATGAAATGAGTTCCAAATTGAAAGATTAAGTGAACTAATTAGGCTAATATGAGGATGAGATATGACAATGCTATGAAAATTGAGATGAATTAAGCTAGCAAGATATTCTAACATGTATTAAAAATACTAAGTCATAATGCAACTAAGATGGCCTAAATGCTTGGTGATGGGGATTGAGCTCCTTGATAACCTGCACAACACAATTAGACTATAGATTGGATGCAATAGAAGTGGATGGATAAAAACTTGGATTTAAGAAATAGGCTCTATTTATAGAGAAAATAGAGAAATGGATGGTTGAGATTGAGTAATCTCAATAAGGGCTAGGATTGACATCATTGGATAATGCTTTTATCCAACGAAGCAGGCTATTGTCCAAGAGGTAAACTCTTGTGCAAGGATAAAAGATGGTCAAGTGGACAACCATCATGGGTTAGGGGTGTGGTCTTGTAAGAGGCTTTAAATTCCTTTTGAAGACTTTGGAGGCTAACTTGCTTCAAGAGGAAAACCACTAGTGGTCTAGGGGACAAATTTGTAACAGCCTTACAAATTTGGGGGTATTCAACAAGTTACCTTATTGAAAGGAGGACTTAAATGCATTTTGAAGACTTTCTCCAAATTTGGGGAAGTGACTCCCCAAATTTAGGAATTGGACATGATGAGGAGAATTAGGCTAATTAATGGAGGATTAGAGGGATTCTATAAGAATTTAGGAGGGCAAGTGGGAAATGTAGGATTTGGCAAGTGAGTGAGGGAAAGTAGGAATTTTAGTAAATTAAAAAGCCAAAAGAGGATGCAACTTGCATTTGATAGATTTTGCAAGTTGGGGGGGATTTACAAATAAATTTTGATTTATTTAGATGCAAAGGGGATTTTAATTAAATGTAGATTTAATTAAAATGGGAAAGGGAATAAATTGATATTTTTAATTAAATGTGAATTTAATTAAATGGCTAGAGGGGGGGTATTTGATTAAATGTGAATTTATTTAAATGGCTTAAATAGAAGAAGGGTATATTAATTAAATCTTAATTTAATTAAAAAGGTCAATTAGAAGAATAGGGATATTAATTAAATCTTAGTTTAATTAATAGGTGATTTAATGATGATTAAATGAATAAAATCTGATGCCCTGCAAAGTGGACAAGGTTAGTCTAAGATAAACCACACACAAGACAAGAAACTGTTAGTGTTAGTCAATCAAAAACTAATATAAACAGGCATATCAAGAGAGACACTAAAATCATGCTAATATCTCTAACTAATGAAACAAAGATAATGAGGCATCTCCAAATGCCTCTTAGCATGTTCTTAACTCCTTCTCCCTTGTTCGTCTCCTCTCCAAGTTCCAAAATAGTGTAGCTCTCAGCAGCTTTTTGCACTATGGATGCTTATGGAGGATTGAGATTGAAATATTGCTCTAAATGTAAATAAAGAAGCAAATATTAAGCTATTGATACTAAAATGATTGATTTCATCCAAAATGACAAGATATTAGTTAGTTATGCTAAAATGCTCTCTTAAAATGCCTATAGGTTAAATGCATACAAGTTTTCAGGATCTGGATTATGAAGAAATGGGCTCTATTTATAGGGAAAATGGAGCAATGGATGGTTGAGATTGAGTAATCTCAACAAGGGTCGGGATTGAATGATTTCAAATCCATGTGAGGGCTTTCAACCCAATCCCAAGATGACAAGTGTCAATGTGAGATAGGTTGAGAGGAGAGGGAATAAGCATTAAATGCTTGACATGACTTTGGAAGTTAAAGTCAAGGTTGGTTGAATGAATAAACTCTTTATTCAAAGAATAAAGCTTTTATCCAATGGATAAACTCTTGTGCAAATGTGAAATGGATGAATATGGTCAAAACAATAAATGTTTGGGGGGACAAGTTTGAAATAACCATAAATGGTTATGTAAGAGCCATAAATGGTCATGTAAGAGCCATTAGTGGTCTTGGAAGACTTTGGGGGTTAATTTGTTGAACACACAAAGCATTAAATGTTTTTCAAAGACTTTGGAGTCTTTGAGAAGTGACTCCATTTTGCTTAGGAATGTGACAATAATTAGGGGATGGATTAGGCTAATTAGGAAGGGATTAGAAAAATCTAGAAGAGGATTAGATTTTGCAAGTGGATTTTGTAGGAAAATGCAAGTGGGAGAAATTTTGGTATTTTCAATTAAAATAAAATCATTTATTTCAATTAAATGGTGTAATTTGCATTTGGATAAATATTCAAATAAATATTAATTTATTTAAATGAGAAAAAGGAAGATAAAGCATTAAAATGTTTGAAGACTTTGAGGGAAACCATTAAAGGCTTGAAGACTTTAAGGGAAGCAATTAAAGTCTTAAGAAGACTATAGAAGGAAGCCATCAAGTTTGAAGACTTTAAGGGAAACCATTAAAGGTTTCAAGTGGGTGAGGATAAATAGGTTTTTAAATAAATAATTTATTTAAAATAGTTGTGCAACTTGCATTTGTAGGAAAATGCAAGTGGGTGGAGGATAAAGGCTATTTAAATAAATAATTTATTTAAAATAGTTGTGCAACTTGCATTTGTAGGAAAAATACAAGTGGGTGGAGGATAAAGGTGATTTAAATAAGTGTTAATTTATTTAATTGTGAGAGGTGGGATTTTGGGGGAATTTAAATAAATATTAGTTTATTTAAATGTGAGATAAGATTTAATTAAATAAATATGATTTATTTATTTAATTAATGGTCTGAATTTGGTTAGGTGAATTAAATCAAATAAATTGAATAATTTATTTAATTAATAGGAGAAGAGGGTTAAGATGAATTAATTAAATATATTAATTTAATTAATTATTAATTGATGGTTAAATAATCAAATAAATATTAAATATTCATTTAATTAAGTGGACAGATTTATGTGATTACATTTGCCCCTCTTTGAGACGGTGTGGTTTATCGCGTTGTTTCAAAGAAAGAAAGATAGGTATGAGAAATATGCCCCATAAATGTTAATTTAGTGGGTGGTATGCCCCCTCGAGAGATGGGCCAAAAAATTTCAAAAAATCGGGCGATCTCTCGAAAAAAAATGAGAAGTGGAGGGGAAGTAGAATAGAAGAAATTAGCAACAACGGTGAAAGAATGGAAGAAAAATAGAGTGAATACGGAGAAACAACAAGCCAGCGAGTACCCTGAGGTCATGCAAGAGATACATAGCAGATGTAGTGTGGGGTATGGATTGATGCTATACAATTGATCAAAATTGGTTGGACAATGGTGCAATCGGTTTAATTGCCCCAGTCAAGTCAAAGCATGACAGTTGATGTCAGTTGGTTGCTTGGACATGATAAAGTCTAAGTAAGTGAATCAAAGTGACCTGATGTGACTTGGACAATTGATGTAATTGCCCGATGAAGTCAAGATATATGAAGCAAAATACTCGTTGAGACGTAGACAATTGATGTAATTGTCCGTTGGATTGTGTTTGATTGGTTGATCAATTGATAGCATGTACGTGTGATGGATGATTGTGGGGAATCATGGCAACCCCGTTGAGACTAGGTCATTATGATAAATGTCTGATGTAGTCTAGGATTACCATGATCGATTACCTGTTGAAACCCGAAGATACTTGATCAAAGTATCTGTTGATAGTCTAGGTGTGTGGGAGTCGATGTATCTATGTAGACAGAGTAACTGGCTTAACTTTGTGGATGAGTGAGGATGGGAAGCGATGAAGGGATTAGGATGATGTTGATGATCAAGATAGGGAGGGTGAGGGGGGATTCGATGTTAGATAGAAGATATGGAGGACTAGGACCGAGTCCTATGGAAGAAGATGAGTAAAATAGAGTATGCATTATTATGACTATGTATGCATGATATGCAGCTATTATGAATGTATGGAGGGGTGGAATGCAACGAAATGCAATATATACAGATGAGATGAAATGACAATCCATGGTGCTTTATTTTTCATCATTGAGCTTTAAAATGTTGTAAGAAAATACAAGCAACTTGACATAATGATTCAAGATGACCAGAGTATTTCTTACATGGATTTGATATAGCAAGTTAATACAAGCAACTTGATATAATGGATCAAGTTGACCAGAGTATTGCTTGCGGAACAGACAAGGATTATCTCCTTTCATGCATGACTTGGATCGTCCTCCTTGATCTTAGGTTGATCATATCCTGAGACAAGTGCATACCATAATAAGAGATAAAACCTTTATCCAGTTTGGATGAGGTAGGAGGAACCAAAGAAAGAGCATTGTACCTGCAAACAAACAGTATATACATAAAGAATAAAGAATATGGATCCTTGGTAATGGTTCATGCTCATATGGTTGAGGTATATGCTGTAGTCAGCAAGCCGTAGTGATCTATGACTATATTTTTGCCTATGATCACGTAGCTTAGTGAACTTCCCACATAGACACCATTAGTACATGCCCCAAAACTTGATCGGAAATAATGCGCAAATGATACAAAACAATGCTGAAAGATCCTGATACAGATAAACGAATGATTGTAGTCACAAATCAACCAAGTATTTGATAGCTTAACATAATTTTCTTGTCAAAGAAAATGTCACTTTTGTCTTTGTTTTGGTAAGGAAGGATGCATCCTTGTTTGAAAGACAATTTCCGATTTGTTGATGTTGATTGTGTGGTTTGATTGGTAAATGGTCATCGTGTGAGTATTATGTCAATATTTGTTTTGTATCTGTGCGGATGAGTATGTACAAAGTGTTGCCATGTTTTTGTGTGATTTTTGATGTTTTCTGATGTTTTTGGATTTTGTGAGATATTTTGAATGTTTTTGGTATTTTTGATGATTGCTTAGAATGAAGACCTTAATGAATCATAAGACAATGTAGAATCCACTTCCATCAATAGGTTAAGGGCATTGCCCCCAATTTTAGACATGACTATGAAAAAGCGAGATGCAAGACGCATGGAGTACTTTCTTAATTGCAGATGAATAACAAGCCATGGTTTCGGATGGATGGATGTGTGTATGAATATGATCGCAACAAGCCTGAAAGATATTGGAGCCATTGCCTTTATGAGTGGCGCCTGTTTGCCAGGTTGTCACCATCGCACTTACCCAAGGTGTTACCGGAGTGGTTGTTCACCGTTTGGATGCATGATTTTTCCTTACTTTTTTTTTTTTTTTTTTTTGAATGTTTTTGTATTTCTTCAGGATATTTTTCTGAATGTTTTTGGTATTTTCTGGTATGCAGGGGAGTCTGATGCTCTGTACAGCTTAGGTATAAAACCGTTTTAGGTGCATGTTGTTGATTGGATCTGCGAGCGGTTCTCCTTCTGATGTAGCCAACTGATATGCCCCGGACCCAAACATAGCAGTGACAACATATGGGCCCAGCCAGTTTGATTCAAACTTGCCCTAATGTTCTCTGTTTGGTTGGTTGCGAGGATTCTCTCGAAGAACAAGATCACCTACCTCAAATGTATGAGGTCTAACTTGGTGATTGTAGCTTATGCTCATACGCTGCTAATAGGCTTTGAGATGATTGTACGTAGCTTGTCGCTTCTCATCAAGTAATTCTAAGTCTTGGAGGCGTGAGACTCTGTACGCTTCATCATCTATTAGATTATGCAAGGAAACCCGTAGTGATGGTATCTCGACCTCAATAGGCAAGATAGCTTCTGCACCATAGACCAATGAATAAGGAGTTGCACCTGTAGGGGTTCGAATGCTAGTTCGATATGCCCATAGTGTTGGATTCAATTGAATGTGCCAATCACGGCTGACATCATTGACTGTCTTCTTGAGGATTCTTAATATGTTCTTATTTGATGCTTCGGCTTGACCATTTCCTTGTGGGTAGTAGGGAGTGGAAAAGTGGTGTTGGATATGAAATTTTTCACAAAGTTCATGGACATCCTGATTTTTGAAAGGAAAACCGTTATCTGTGATGATGGACATGGGTACACCATACCGGTAGATGATGTAGTTGAGGATGAATGAGGCGATCTGCTTGCCAGTGACTTGGGTAAGTGGAACAGCTTCGATCCACTTTGTGAAATATTCGGTGGCGGTAATAATGAATTCGTGGTCGTTGGATGAAGAGGGATGGATTTTACCCACAAGATCAAGACCCCATTGACAGAAAGGCCATGGTGTCGTGATTGGTTGTAGTTCCTGGGCTGGTGCATGTATTAGGTCGCCATGAACTTGACATTTCTTGCATTTTCTGACAAAGTAGTAGGAATCTTTTTCCATAGATGGCCAATAGTATCCATTGCGCAGGAGTTTCTTGGCTAGTGACGGACCACTTGAGTGAGTCCCGCAAATTCCTTCATGGACTTCTTCCAAAGCCTTTGTTATCTCACCTTGTTCCAGACATCGGAGGAGAGTACCATCAAGACCGCGTCGGTATAGGGTTTCAACAATAATGGTATATCGAGCAGTTTGGCGAATGAAGGTTTTTCGTTGGTTATTCGATTGGTTGGGAGGAAGGGTATGATCGCGGAGATAGGTGTAGAACTCACCATACCATGGGGATTCGGAACCGACAAGGCGATATATCATTTCGGATTTGGGGATATCATAAGCGGGAATCCAAAGCTGTTCTACCAAGAACTCGTAGCGTGTTGAATTCTGTGGAAGATCTAAGAGAGATGCGATGGTAGCCATAGCGTCAGCAGCTCGATTCTGATCTCTTGGTATCTATTCAAAAGTGATAGTAGTAAATGATGACTTTAGATTGTCCACCATTTGCTTATATGGCATGAGTTTATCATCCTTTGTCTGATATTCATCAGTTGCTTGTCGAATGACCAGTTGTGAGTCACCATATACTTGTAGTTCTTGTAATTTCCATTGTACGGCTAACCTGAGTCCTGTGATCAAGGCTTCATATTTTTCTATGTTGTTGGTATATGGAAATGTGAGCCTGTAAGACTTCGGGATGCTATCACCTTGAGGTGTGATAAACAGAATGCCTGCCCCCGAGCCATGCCTAGTGTATGAACCATCAAAGTATAATTTCCATGGTTGCATTGTTGTGATCATGAATATCTCTTCATCTGAAAAATTGGAAATGAGAGGATGATCGCCTATGAGAGGCGCATCGGTCAACTGATCCGCAATGACTTGACCTTTGATAGCTTTATGGTCCACATACTCGATGTCAAATTCACTTAGAATCATCACCCATTTGGCCAAACGACCTGTCAATGCTGCTTTGCTGAGTAAATACTTGAGTGGATCAATCTTTGCGATGAGTTGTACCTTATGTGTCAACAGATAGTGCCTCAATTTAGTGGCTGCTAAGATTACTGCTAGGCAAGCTCGCTCAATAGGTGTGTAATTGAGTGCATAGCCCACCAGTGTGCGAGAAATGTAGTAAACAGCACACTCCTTTCCTTCTGCATTATGTTGTGCCAGTAGTACACCCAATGTTGTACTTGTTGCTGAGATATAGAGTAACAACGATCTTCTTGGATCTGGTGGCATCAGCAATGGTGGATTCATGAGATAGTCTTTAAGCGTCTGAAATGCTTGCTGGCATCGGGCATCCCACTGAAAGCGGATGTTCTTATGTAGCAGGTGTGTGAATGGGTGACATTTATCAGCCAATTATGCAATGAATCTTCGGATGGATTGAAGTCGTCCTTGTAATGTCCTGAGCTGACTGATATTCTTTGGTGGTGGCATATCCATGATTGCTTTTACCTTTGTTGGGTCAACCTCAATACCTTTGCTTGAGACAATGTATCCTAGAAGCTTCCTGGAGGTTACTCCAAAGACACATTTCTTTGGATTGAATCGAACATGGTATTGTTCCAGTCTATCAAAGATTTTATCTAAGATGTGGAGATGCCCTTCTCTGGTGAGTGATTTTGCTAGTAAGTCATCCACATAATCTTCCATCATAGTATGCATCATGTCATGGAAGATGGTGGTCATTGCTCTTTGATAGGTCGCTCCTGCATTCTTGAGACCGAAAGGCATTACATTCCAGCAATATGTGCCTCATAGACAGGTGAAGGTTGTCTTATGTTGATCTTCTAGTGCGATCTTTATTTGATTGTATCCGGAAAAGCCATCCATGAGTGAAAGCATGGCATGTCCTGCTGTCAGATCCACTATGATGTCAATATTGGGAAGGGGGAAGTCATCCTTAGGACAGGCCTTATTCAGATCTCTAAAGTCAGTACAAATGCGGATGCCCCCTTTTGGTTTGCCGATAGGCACAATATTGGAAATCCATTCTGCATAATCAATTGGTCTAATGAAACCAACATCTAGGAGTTTCTTGAGTTCTGTTTTGACTAGCACTGCAATCTGAGGATGCATTTTACGAAGCTTTTGCTTGACAGGTTTGGCTCCTTCTGCTACGATAAGGTGATGCATGACTAAATCAGGATCAAGCCCAGGCATGTCTGCATATGACCATGCAAAGTTGATCTGACGCTTCTGGAAGAACTCTATAAATTTAGGTTGTTCCTCTGGAGTGAGAAGAGATGCTAGATGTATGAGATGAGGATTTTCAAGAGTCCCCACATTGTATTCTTTGGTTTCCTCGATGAGAATCGTTGATTGTTCCTGTTGTGTACTATCAGGGAGAATGTCAAACCCTTCATCCTCAGGCGCCTCAGAGAGATTTTCACCATTGGATACACTCTTTCTTTTTACTTTTGTTGGATCAAACAGTGCCACAGTGTGGTTTTCACTAGAAGATCCATGTTTTAATGTTATATTTTTGCAGTTGAAAGGTTTGGCATCCGCCCCAAAGTATGTTGCGCTATTAAGTTCAATGGCAAATCCAGCTTTGTGATCCCCGCTTGGTAGGTTATCCCTTAATTCCAAAAAGTCAATGATGGCCTCATCGTTTTGGAAGAGGTCAAGACATGGGGGATTTGGTTGGTTCCATTCGATGAGGTCAGGGTGGATAATGGGCATTACTTCATCGATTAGGTTAAGTTCGTTAGAGGTATCAGTGAGGGTTAAGACATTATGGTGAAGGTCGTTGATGGTACTCTCCCTGTCAAAATCAGGCGTAGGATGAGACATAGGGTTAGTGGAAGATGTTTCCAATTCAGAAACCCAAGTGGTCTTTATATGTGCTTCTCCGTAAACAGGGATGTCTTTGCGTGGTGGAGGTAGTGGTGCATCTTCCTCATTTGAAGTGTTAAGCTGTACAGAATCAAATTCCCACTCATGTGAGTTGGTCTTTGAGTCACTTTCCAGCATCCGATTACTATACCATACTAGGATGTCTTTTGAGTTAAATACTGCAGGTGTGATTGGTTGATGTACCTTTGTAGTGATCGGTGCTGCAGGAAGATTGATGGGGATCAAGGAATCTGGTACAGGGAGTATCGGTAGTGTTGACTCAGTGGCTTCTGCTAGAACTGTTGGTGCCATAGATGCTATTGCGGGTTCCGATACAGTTGTTGCTGCTAATGGTACTATTGATGGGATTACTGGTTCGCTTGGTGGGATGATTGGTATTGTAGATGGTGGTGTTGGAGTTTTGAGCCTCGGTGGGGTAGTTGGGATGGTACTTGATGTTGCTTTAATAATGAAAGGTGTTCTTTTTGCAGTAGGCTGACATAATGGTTTGCTGGGTTTTCCTTTGAATCTGAGCTTAGGAAAGATCTCTTTTTCAAAGCCTAGGCCTGTATTACCTTTGGGCTTTAATTCCGGGAGCAGTGGTTCATGTCGTCCTTGTTTGCAATATCCCAAAGCACTCTGACCATCATACCCCATTCTTTGCATAATGAGGAGGCCTTTGCCATATTGATCCGTAGGAAGTGTAGCTTGCGGTATATCAGTGGTGATGGGATTTTTATAGATCCATTCCGCTAAGTCCTCATCTTGGGTTTCTTCTTCTTGACTCTTTCCAAGGATGAAAGGCATCAAAGCACATGCTGGCATGATCAGTGGTTGTTGGAGTAACTGTTGCGGTTTACCATGTGTTCTAGGAGAAGTGTGCATTTGTCCCACACAAAAGAGTTGACTCAAGTTGTATTCCCCAGGACCTTCCTCTGCCATTTTCATTTTAAGCTTTTCTTGCTTCGGTATAGTGGTGTTTGAACTGGCAAGAGAGGCGGGACTTATATATGATGTGGAGGGAATGGCTTCTCTATTATTAGGAACAGTAATCTCTGGTTGATGGTTGATATTATGATAGTACGCAAAGGGATTTGCATCGCCCAGGATTGTGATCTCTACACCGTTATGTGGGAACTTGATACATTGATGGTAGGTAGATGGAACGGCTTGCATGGCATGTATCCAAGGTCTTCCTAATGATAGATTATATGGTAGAGGAAGGTCCAGAACCTGACAGATGATGTGCTTTACCACAGGGCCCACTCGGATTGGGAGTACCACAGCTCCTTTGGATGAACGCTCTGCATCGTCATAGGCTTTGATTGTGATCTTCTTGCAAGGATCCATGGATTCTACTGCATATCCCAATGTTGTGACCAACTGTAATGTACAAATATTCAGGCCTGCTCCATTATCGATCAAGACTCGCTTGATCCTATGCTGGTTGATAAAGCCTTCAATGTGGAGTGAGGCGTTATGAGGTTGCTGGAAGGAAGAGTTGTCACTTTCGGAAAAAGTGAGACAAGGTGATGACTTTAGACTTCCAACCATGGCTTGAAATTGGTCTGTATTCAGGTTTGCAGGGACTGACGCCTCTTGGAGGGCTTGATCCAAGATAGTTTTATGAGATGGCAATAGGCGCAAAAGCTCTAAAATGGATATAAGCGCAGGGGTTTTGTCTAATTGTTCCACAAGATTGTACTGCTTTGGGATGGAGGTGGTGCCTTGTGGAGCTGCCTTTATGGTGACCTTGCCACGACGTGTAACAACATTGCAATTTGAGTTGGGATTTTTGAAGGTTATAGTTGCAACTTGTTCACTGGCATCATACAGATGATTTACAGTGTAATTATATGCACCCTGTGTATAATCAGTGGTATCAGTGCCTCGCCTGGAAGTGGAAGGACCCCTTTGATCTTGCGATGGAAGTGGATTTTTGAACATCAGATGATCATTATTGGTTGTTTTTGGGTTATGTCCTTCAATTTCAATTTCTCCTCGGTCAATAAGATCCTGAATAAGATCTTTTAATCGGTGACAATTACTTGTCTTGTGTCCTCTTCCTTAATGGAATTCACAGTGTTCAGTATCTCTCCACCATGCCGGTTTGACCTGAGGCTCATAGTTTGATAGTTTAGGTAGAGTGATCAAATTTTGAGAAATGAATTGTCGCAATACTGTTTCAATGGGTTCCCCTAAGGGAGTGTATGTTCGTTTTTGTTTTTGCTGACGAGGTCTTCGTTCATCGTGAGATGTGATGCGACTTTGATTTGAAGGCACATTTGTGTTATTCTAAGGTGGAGGACTCTGTCCTGCAAACCGAACCACAGGTTGTGCATTTTGGATAGTCTGGGCATCCACAACCCCATCATTGATGATATTCTTGTTTTTATTCCAAAAGCTTGGTTTATCACTATTGAAGCATGGGCGAGGACCATCCTTTGGTTCATTATAGATTTTGATGAGTCCTTTCTTGATGAGTGCCCTTTCACATTTCAAACCCTTGGTGATCATATCATTAAAAGAGTTTGTGTCTTTGACATCCAGGTGAAATTTCATTTCTTCGTTTAAGTTGGAAATGAATATTTCCACTAGTTCTCGTTCAGGTAATTGAAGAGAACGTCTGCTAGACATTTGACGCCATCGTTGCAGGAATACTGAGAATAGTTCACTTGGTTTTTGTTTGGTGTTGCACAGATCAGCCATGGTGATGTCACGTTCAATGTTATGGGAGTAATGAGCTAGGAACTTCTGGATGAGTTCCTCAAATGTTCTAATGCCACCTGATAGTCGGGAAAACCATGATGTGGTTGTTCCTCCCAAACTTTAGGGAAAAAGGTGCATTAGGTATGTGTCTTCATATGCCACTTCGAGACAAGCGGAATGAAATTCTCTGACATGATCACGGGGATCTCCCTTTCCTCTATATTTTTCAAATTTTGGTGTTTCGAATCCTCGTGGAAAGGGTGGCATATAAAGATTCATATCAAAAGGATAGGGACAGATGTCATTGAGTGAGAATTGGTTAGTTTTGACACCACTATGAAGTTGTTGGGCGAGATTCTCGACTTGTTGCCGCAACATTTCCATTTCATTTGGAGGAGGAGGTGGTGGGTTACCTCGAGGAATGTTGTATCTGATGGGATCTCTACCTCTTTCCTCTTCATGGCGACTTTGTCTTGCTGATGCTTGTCTTAATTGGGCAAGATCAAAGTCGGAGGGGAGTTTGGCTCCTTCTTGAGCGAGTTTTAAGAAGTGAGCATCTGCATTGCTCCTGAGTATTTCGTCAAACAGTCTGTTAAAGAGAGGGTTATGCTGAGCCCTTTCTATTGTTGTAGGAGTAGGAGTACTTGGGTTTTCGTCATTCACATTTCCTCCAAGTGCTTCTTGAAATTCATTGAGATTTTCCTCTTCTTCTTCTTCTATTTCTATTTCTCGTTGCCTTGAGCGTGATCGGGTTTGAGCCATTTTTCTTATGAGTCTTTGTTGAAGTTGCACGAAAATGATGATGAGTTTTTGGTGAAATGAGAGATTGATGATTGGTGAATTATGTTGCATGTGGATCTCTTAGCACTTTTAAGGTAGATGTAACCGAAATTCCTTTTTTGAATTGCTTGCAGTGACTCACTTAAGAGCCTTGTAACTGGTGGTGGGGCCCATTTGTCCTTTCGGCCAGTTACACTGTAGGAACAACTATACCCAAGGCTACAGCTTTCGCTCTCACCTGATTTCTATAGCGGCTTGAAGGATTTACCGCTCGAGGTCGTTCCCAAGAGTATCAATCCCTTGGCAGGCCTCTCTTAAAAAAATAAAATTTTGAGTGTTACTAACACTTTTCTCTTGCACCTAGGACCACGAAAGCCAAGGGAAAGGATAGTGTGTGTTAGAGGTAGGACCACTCGACCGACTTTTTGCACAAGTGTGCCAAACACGAAAAACACTTGTTCTTTTTAATCCACCATTGCAATGTGATCTAACTATTTTGGAGATGTTGCTCCAACAATCATGATGTTCTTTTTAACTTTAAAAGCAATATGTTGTAATCTAGGAATGGGAAGTCCTGGTCAACTTAACAAAAAGCATGTTTTGCTTGAAGTAAATCACTTGCAAGAATTGGAACAAGTGGATTGTAAGTTTTTAATTGCACCAAAATTTGAAGTGTGGCTTGTAAATTCTTTAGTTTGATGCAAGGAAATCAAATTGTTGATTTTAAGCCCCTAAAAGAAAATGAGTCCTAACTTGCAATGAAAGCAAATGTTTGTTTTCGTTCAGTTTTAATGCACCAAAGACAAGTGACCCTAACTAGAAAACAAGGAAAATTTGTTTTTGTTCAAGTTTTAAAAGCACCAAAAAAACAAGTTTGTGATTTTTTTATAGTGAGTTTTAAACCTGCACAAACAACAAATTGTTAGTAAAATCTATGTGCAAGGGGGGCTTCCACAAGTTTAAAATTTTCAATCTTTTTGGTTACAAGGTGATTTTTACGACATTCTATTACAATAGCGCTAGTCTGTGTTTGAACAGAAGCACTATTTAACACAAACGCGCTAAAAGAAAGGGAAAGCCAGAGAGGCAAAAGCGCTGAAACAGGGTTAATAGCGCTAAAATGATGTCAAACGTGCCAAAACAATTTCAAAAGCACTGAACTTGAGGCAATAGCGCTATTGTAAGAACCATAGCGCTAAAACTATAAGTATCGATAGCGCTAGAACGAGTTCAATAGCGCCAAAGTGCAACTTGTGTGACATTTTCAATATTCAAACATGTTAGTGGTTAAAAAAAATGATATTTTTGGTGCTTAGATTCACGTCGGGTTCACCAAATGATGCTCTGCAAAGTGGACAAGGTTAGTCTAAGATAAACCACACACAAGACAAGAAACTATTAGTGTTAGTCAATCAAAAACTAATATAAACAGGCATATCAAGAGAGACACTAAAATCATGCTAATATCTCTAACTAATGAAACAAAGATAATGAGGCATCTCCAAATGCCTCTTAGCATGTTCTTAACTCCTTCTCCCTTGTTCCTCTCCTCTCCAAGTTCCAAAATAGTGTAGCTCTCAGCAGCTTTTTGCACTATGGATGCTTATAGAGGATTGAGATTGAAATATTGCTCTAAATGTAAATAAAGAAGCAAATATTAAGCTATTGATACTAAAATGATTGATTTCATCCAAAATGACAAGATATTAGTTAGTTATGCTAAAATGCTCTCTTAAAATGCCTATAGGTTAAATGCATACAAGTTTTCAGGATCTGGATTATGAAGAAATGGGCTCTATTTATAGGGAAAATGGAGCAATGGATGGTTGAGATTGAGTAATCTCAACAAGGGTCAGGATTGAATGATTTCAAATCCATGTGAGGGCTTTCAACCCAATCCCAAGATGACAAGTGTCAATGTGAGATAGGTTGAGAGGAGAGGGAATAAGCATTAAATGCTTGACATGACTTTGGAAGTTAAAGTCAAGGTTGGTTGAATGAATAAACTCTTTATTCAAAGAATAAAGTTTTTATCCAATGGATAAACTCTTGTGCAAATGTGAAATAGATGAATATGGTCAAAACAATAAATGTTTGGGGGGACAAGTTTGAAATAACCATAAATGGTTATGTAAGAGCCATAAATGGTCATGTAAGAGCCATTAGTGGTCTTGGAAGACTTTGGGGGTTAATTTGTTGAACACACAAAGCATTAAATGTTTTTCAAAGACTTTGGAGTCTTTGAGAAGTGATTCCATTTTGCTTAGGAATGTGACAATAATTAGGGGATGGATTAGGCTAATTAGGAAGGGATTAGAAGAATCTAGAAGAGGATTAGATTTTGCAAGTGGATTTTGTAGGAAAATGCAAGTGGGAGGAATTTTGGTATTTTCAATTAAAATAAAATCATTTATTTCAATTAAATGGTGTAATTTGCATTTGGATAAATATTCAAATAAATATTAATTTATTTAAATGAGAAAAAGGAAGATAAAGCATTAAAATGCTTGAAGACTTTGAGGGAAACCATTAAAGGCTTGTAGACTTTAAGGGAAGCAATTAAAGTCTTAAGAAGACTATAGAAGGAAGCCATCAAGTTTGAAGACTTTAAGGGAAACCATTAAAGGTTTCAAGTGGGTGAGGATAAATAGGTTTTTAAATAAATAATTTATTTAAAATAGTTGTGCAACTTGCATTTGTAGGAAAATGCAAGTGGGTGGAGGATAAAGGTGATTTAAATAAATAATTTATTTAAAATAGTTGTGCAACTTGCATTTGTAGGAAAATACAAGTGGGTGGAGGATAAAGGTGATTTAAATAAGTGTTAATTTATTTAATTGTGAGAGGTGGGATTTTGGGGGAATTTAAATAAATATTAGTTTATTTAAATGTGAGATAAGATTTAATTAAATAAATATGATTTATTTATTTAATTAATGGTCTGAATTTGGTTAGGTGAATTAAATCAAATAAATTGAATAATTTATTTTATTAATAGGAGAAGAAGGTTAAGATGAATTAATTAAATATATTAATTTAATTAATTATTAATTGATGGTTAAATAATCAAATAAATATTAAATTTTCATTTAATTAAGTGGACAGATTTATGTGTTTACAAAATCCATTTAATTAGTTGTGCCAGTTTTAGGTGTCTACACTATGAATGCCTTTTCAAAGCTTTCTAGTTAAAAGCTCTTTCCTTATTTGTTTTCTGGTGAAAAGCATATGAGTTGTTTATTTATTCATTGAAAATCATTAGAAGGTAGTTGTCGCCTTGTAAAATAAGCAGAGAATCAATCAGTTAAAATTATGTTAGACTGGTTCAACTGTGGTTACATTTGTCATCTCTTTGGGCGTGATAATATAGAGTTAGGTGACAAATCTATTAACCAACAATTCCAGAAGTAGAACCTTCTGGGAATGCACTTCTAGTTTGATACTCACATATATGCTTCTGGTTCCAACCAATAGATCAATAGCATGAGATAAGTTATTCGGAATGAATGGATTTTGTTCATATTCTTTTGCATCTCTAAGAGGTCCTAAAAAATGTTCTAATTTAACTTCAACAATTTCTTTCACCTTCCAGAAAATAGTCACAATGTCTTCTTTCTGCCTTTACAGGGATAATAACTCAGTTCTCAAAGAATCTACCTTTTTCCTCTGACTTTCATCCTTGTTACTTAGAAAATCAAATGTTTTCCCAATAAAAATTAATTCGGTTTCAATTTACCCAACTTTTACCTTAAAATTTGTCATAACAACCGGTCATTGAAGACAATACTTGTATACTTAGTTGGCATCATCGATACAGTTTTTCATTTCACATATGCATTCTAACAAAGTCCTATGCACATCACTACATTTCTCCAACATATTCTGCATATTATCTGCTTCTATTTCTGAAATATCTTGTCTTTCTCTGCAATAGTCAACTTTTATTCAACCATAGGAGATTTTGAGTCATCTAGTTCAATAACATCTTCCTCTTTCTAATCTTTCTTCTTCAACTCAGGTTTTGGAGAACCAAAAAGCACAATATCAATAGAAAGGGATACTAGACCAATATTCCAAATATCCTAAAACATCTTAAAGTAGTCTTCATATGCTTCATCCTTCTTTTCCAGACAATCTAGATATCGATAGATTTGCTTAGCAACTAGAACTTGGGATTAATAGCACATTTCCCTTCAATGGAAAATATCTTAGAAAATACATTGCTAAATATATAAGCAACAATCAAAACCGAAAGGGGTAACCTTGATTCTTTGTCACGTTAATATTATCTAACAATCGATTTTTCAATAATTCACACAAATCATAAACTGCATCTTCCATAGCAAGCTTATGCACAACATATACAACAATAGCCAAGGTAGAACCTTCTCTAATTCTCAAAAAAAATTGTAATATATTATGTACACAACATACCTCACCACGAGATTAACAATTTTATCAATCAACGACGCTCTTTGATCTCTCATCACTCCGATTAGGGTTTAAACTTCCTTGTTCTTCACAATCCTCTTAACTGGAATGGTTCCTTTGTTGCATAGCCCAATGATTACTAAAATGACACCCTTAGAGATTGGATAGGGTTTGTCCAACATGATATAATCATTTTGTACTTGACTCAAGATAACTACAGAAATTCACTTCATAGGTACAATCCTTTCTATCCTAACTCCTTGATCTTTTGTGATTCTACATCATTCAAATTTATTTCTAATTTCCTAATCTTTTCAATATCAAATTCTTCCAAATGTACCTTTTCCAAATATTGATACTCTTCGCTACTCGATTCTCTGATGATTATCTTGGATTCCATAATGTGAACTCTTTCTCTACTCTGCTTCGCTCGTCAATTGCTTTTATGCTCTTTAGACTCCTTTCTTCACACAATCTAGAGAATGATCCTCAAAGCTCTATATTTATCTTGTCAATCACTTCTAGGGTTTACCTACCAAAAAGAGTATATTGTCAATAATGTCAGCATCTTCACCAAAATACCGGATTACATAACCAACACGGTCATGTTAAACCCATATCATGAACTAATTTAAAAAGGGGGGTCGAATGATTTCCTTGAGAATTTCCCCTAAGCCAAAGCAACAAGCTCAATTACTGAAGGAAGAGATGCATGCACCGGATTCCAGCACATTGGGTTTGCTTTAATTATTTACATCCCTTCTCCATACCATGACTTCATTTTCTTAGATTCACAAGTCTTGATAACATGCTTCTCCATAGCAACCACATTCTTGCATTTACTAGCATAATGTCCAAATTGATTACACTTATAACATTTGATGTTCCTCTACACTAAATTCACTGAGTGTATTCTAGATCTGCACTTATTAGCTTTATGACCATAATCATTGCATAGATGACATTAGCCATGAAATATCCTATATCTATTCATCCCATTCATTCCAATCGAATGATAATTCTAATTCATAACATGATTCTTATAGTAACTTGCTTTATGACCAAATTTGTTTCAATTATAACATTAAATATTTTGATCCCTCATGCTTGTAGCCTTATGACCAAATTTATTGCATTGAAAATAATAACCATTAAATGATGGGTACCTTTGTGCATTCGGTTGACAAATTAGAGGTCTTCTTGCAGTAGATTTATGATTCTGGATATTGCTTGCATCTTCAAGTTTCTTCTCTTCTTTTTTGCCTTTGTCTTTGCCTTTTTTATTTGAATATTCACCAGTTTGAAATCCTAGTCCAATCTTGTCTTTATGAGGTTATGTCAACCAAATCATCTAGTAGTTTGTTGCTTTCATGAACTTTAGTTTTTGCCTTTATCTTCTTCACTTCATGTTCTAGCTTCTCACATTTTTCATTCTTTAGCTTAATTGATTCTCTCAGGGTTTCTTCCACTTTGTTCTTTTCTTCAATTTTTAGTATCAGATCTTTAATGATCTCATTCGCCTGCTTCAACTGATTATTAACTTCCTTGTGTCTCAACTTGAACTTTCACATTTATTCTCTCAGCTTCTGCACACATTCATTTGCTACCTTCACATTCTCTTTCAATTCCTCATTTTTTGATTCCACACTTTCCAGATCTTCAAAAGTTGTCTTCAATTCTTCATCCAGATGATATTCTTCGATCATAAAAATTGGTGTCATGATTCAACCAAGTAAGATCTCCCTCAAGCGGTTACGCTAGCAAACAAGGGAGCGAGCTCTAATATCAATTGTTAGAAGTATAGTTGAATGGATCGGAATACTGAGAGGGGGGGCGAATCAGTATTCCCACAAAAATAAACCTTTTCACTAATTTTAACCTTAGCAATTAATCTCATCAATATGAAACAACAAGTGCAGATCAAATGAAAAACATGATCACAAGATAGACACTACATTTTATACGTGGAAAACCCAAATTGGAAAAACCGCGAAGAGGGTTAGCTCTCAAGATAATATAACTAGTTATATGGTGTTTACAAAAGGGGTGGCTCACTACCGGATGGATCACTACCAAATTACAATATAGCTCGCTGCTGGAATAGAATAGGGCTCATTGTTGGAATGCTCACTGCAATAGAAATAAATGAATTGAACTGAATTGCATCTCTGAATGCATGAATTCAGTTCCAAGATAAGCTCGGTTAACAAAACAACTACTTACAGTAGATCTGGTGAAGGATCACTGCAACACCTTCTCAACATGTCATCACAACTACTTACAGTAGATCTAGTGAGAGATTACTGCTATAGACACTCAAAATTGGTCATCACTACTATGTCGCTAACCTAATTTTTAACATGTCTTCTATGTCGCATTTGATCTTCATCATATGTTGGCATTGTGTCATTCCTCTGGTTTTGGTTCATTTCAAATCCAACCCTAACCAGTCTTGTTCATTCGCATTTGGTCCTAAATCATTATGATTGGCATTTTATCATTTTCAAATCATTCAAATTGGTCTCATCTTGACAATTAGACTTAATTCCCTCTTTGTTAATAATTAATCAGTCATTAATAATCAACCTCTTTATCAATCAATTTCAATCAGTCCCTATGATACTCTATCAACCTTTCATGGCACTTTATCAATTGATTTTATCAATTCTTTATCAAGTCATTATCAATTGATCTTATCAATCCTATCAGTTTTTTATCAAAATCATTATCAATCTTGAGTCTTTTTTTATCTTTTGTCCTATTTTGGTGTCAACCTCAATCGATTAGCATTTATTTTTATTAATTATTAGTCAATCAATCATCACTACTAGGACCTAATTCAACAATTGGGTTGGTATCTTAAATTATTAAAATCATTTCCCCTAGGTTCATTAATTAAATGATTATTCAACTCTTTTGTTAACATGTCCCTTTTTGAATAAATATATTATATTTATTTATTCACCCTCTTTGTCCATGTCACAATTAATATTTGTATATATTGATTGGCTAATTTGAGTAATGAATGGAATTAATTGATGCACTGCAAAAAGGATTAGAATAGTGATGGAAACACAACAACAAAAGAAGCAAGTTCAAACGTTAGTGTTAGCAACAAAAGACTATCCTAAGCAAGCATATCATAAGAGATATTAAACATAAAATGGAAAACATGCAAACACGAGATAAACTACACTCCTCCAAATGCTAACCAAGATGTTCATAGTTGCTCCTCTCTTGTTCCTCTCCTCTCCAAGTTCCACATGAGTGTAACTCTTAGCTTTGCACTACTATGTAAGTCTTATGGGGATTCAAGATTGAAGATGATTATGAAAATATGCAAAATGTAAGTTAAGAATGAGAAAACATGAGTTAATTAAGCTATTATCAATTTTAACTAAAAGACAATGTGGACTATGATTTTACTCTAAAATATTCTCTCAAATCCCGTATAACTTAGATGCATACAATATTTTTTGGATTATGGCTAGATTTTGTGAAAATGAGAAATGAGAGCTCTATTTATAGGAAAAATAGAGAAATGGATGGTTGAGATTGATTAATCTCAACAAGGGTCAGGATTGATGGGTTTATGATCCATGTGAGGGTTTTCAATTCAATCCCAGGATGACAAATTTCATCATGAGATGGGTTGAGAGGAGAGGGAAGATGCATTAAATTCTTGACATGACTTGAAGGTTAACTTGGGAGGTAAGGTTAATGTTGAGTTGAATGAATAAAACTATTATCCAATAAATAATGTCTTTATCCAATGGATAAACTCTTGTGCAAGAGTTAGTGGGGATAACCATGGTCAAAGCAATAAATGCTTGAAAAGACCCATGAGTCAAATGGGGGTTGAGTTAGAAGGAAAGTATATAACCATGTGGGCAAGTGGAATTAACCATAAATGGTTATGTAAGAGCCATTAATGGTCATGTAAGAGCCATTAGTGGTTTGGAAGACTTTAGAGGTTAACTTGTTGAATACATAAAGCATTAAATGCTTTTCAAAGACTTTGGAGACTTTGATAAGTGACTCCAAGTTGCTTAGGAGTGTGATAATATTTAGGAGATGGATTAGGCTAATTAGGAGTGGTTAGAAGAATTTAGAAAGTGGTTAGAAGAGTCTAGAAGGGGATTTAGGATTGCAAGTGGTTTTGGTTGGTGAGGGAAAATAGGATTTTAATTAAAATAAAATTAATTTATTTCAATTGTGGTTGCAACTTGCATTTGTAGGAGAATGCAAGTGGGGGGGGTAGTTTAGGGATTTAGATAAATATTTTATTATGTATTTAAAAGAGGAAAAGGGGTTAAATTAAATAAATATGTTTTATTCATTTAATTGATTTTGAGTGTGGCTTAATGAATTAATTTAAATAAATTGAATAATTTATTTAATTAATAGGAAAAGGGGTTGAGGATGAATTAATTAAATATTAATTTAATTAACTGGTTATTGAGGGTTAAATAATCAAATAAATAGTAAATATTCATTTAATTAAGTGGACAAATTTATGTGACTGCATTTGCCCCTCTTTGAGATGGTGTGATTTATCACGTCGTTTCAAAGAAAGAAAAATAGGTGTGAAGAAATATGGCCCATAAATGTTAATTTAATGGGTGGTATGCCCCCTCGAGAGATGGGCTGAAATTTTTTGAAAAATCGGGTGATCTTTCGAAAAAAGATGAGAATTGGAGGGGAGGTAGAATAGAAGAAAGTAGCAATAACGGTGAAAGAATGGGAGAAGACAGAGTGAATACGGAGAAATGGCAAGCCAGTGAGTACCCTTAGGTCATGCAGGAGATACGGTGCAAATGTAGTGTTGTGATTTTGATTGATGCTTTACAATTGATCAAGATTGGTTGGACAATCTGGTGCAATCGGTGGAATTGCCCCAGTCGAGTCAAAGTGTGAGTTGATGTGATGTCAGTTGTTCACTTGGACATGATAAAGTATGAGTAAGTGAATCAAAGTGACATGTTGTGACTTAGATAATTTATGTAATTGCCTGATCAAAT
Organism: Cryptomeria japonica; assembly: GCF_030272615.1. Taxonomy (NCBI): domain Eukaryota; kingdom Viridiplantae; phylum Streptophyta; class Pinopsida; order Cupressales; family Cupressaceae; genus Cryptomeria; species Cryptomeria japonica. The sequence goes on from NC_081407.1 coordinate 10,686,798, forward strand.
CAAGGTATCTGAAGCAAAATACTTGTTGAGACTTAGACAATTCATGTAATTGTCTGTTTTGATTGTGTTTGATTGGTTTATCAATTGATAGTGTTTGTGTTGTAGGTTGGCTGTGATGAATCATAGGAGCTCCGTTGAGACTAGGTCATTGTGATAAATGTTTGTCGTAGTCTAGGATTACCATGATCAATTACCTATTGAGACCCAAAGATACTTGATCAAAGTATCTGTTGATAGTCTAGGTTGAAACTTAAGAAAGTTTGAAACAAAACAGCAGATGGTGTGTTGATGTGTGTGAGTCGATGTACCTGTGCAGATAGAGTAACTTGCTTGATTGGAATGACTGGGGATGGGAAACACAACCCCTCCTGTTAGAGATGGACGGTGATGAAGGTGGCTTGATTGGGTTGATGGGTCACGATGTAGGGTATGTGATGTTGATGATCAAGATGGGGAGGGTGAGGGGGGGATTAAATGTTAGATAGAAGGTATGGAGGACCTAGATAGGGAGGGTGAGGGCGGATTCAATGTTAGATAGAAGGTATGGAGGACCTAGGACTCATTCCTGTGGAAGAGGATCAACAAAAGAGAGTATGCATTGTCATTACTATGTATGGATGATATGCAACTATATAAATTTATGGATGGATGGAATGCAATGGAATGCAATATATACAGATGAGATGAAATAACGTTCCATAGAGTATTCATAGTGTTCTATTTTCCTCATTAAGCATGGTAGTATCATTCTTGGCCGAGGTAGTAGGAACCAAGTTTGGAGCATTTCACCTGTAAGCAAGCATTTAAGACAAGTAAAAGAAAGGGACCCTCCATTCGGGTTCATGCACAAATGGTCGAGGTATACGCTATAGTCAGTAAGCCATAATGATCGATGACTATATTTTTGCATATGATCATTTAGCTTAGTTAACTTCCCACGTAGACACCATTAGTACATGCCCCAAAACTTCATTGGAACAATTCACAGACAATAAACAAAATGATACTTAGGAACTATCCCAGCTACTCTAATCACTTGTGGATATCCCGGAGTAGCGTAAGTGTAATACCCTAAAATTGGTCATCTAAACCATGAGCCCCTAATCTCGACAACGTCACCAAGGTTCTAACCAAAGGCAATTAAATCAATCTTGAGCACATTATTAATTCTTTAATTATCAAAAATCACATGGCAAATCAATTACTCAATATTAATTAAATATTTATTTAATTAATCAAATCATTTCCAAGAATATCATTTTGATCAATTATCCCATTTTAATTTATTAAATATCCTTGCATATTTAATTAATTAATAAATTTGTCATTCAATCATGCAAAAAGCATTAATTTATTACAAAAGAGGAATTAATTTATTACAAAGAGTTGAATTGAAAATAAAACAAAAAAAGAATTGAATTGAGAGAGAAATCAAACTTGAGATATTATTTCTTTTTCTAAATTTAGAACTTGAAATCAGAAAAGCAATTTAATTGAATTATTGAATTATTCTCTAAAATTGGAACTCAAAGCTTTTCAGAAAAAGAAGTTCAGTTGCATTGAAAAGACCCTTTTCTTGAATAAATTAAAGAATTGTCTATTTTTATCCTATATGCATGGAATTAATTTATTATTATTTTCCAATGCAACTTGGACTTCTAATTTGAATGCATTTCAATTAAACTATAATTTGAATGCATTTCAATTAAACTATAATTGGAATCTATCTCAAGGTTAACTGAATCTGATTCCTCGATTATTTCAATTAATCCTAAATTGAGCTTTTTCTCTTGTAATTCTCTATAAATTCAGTCTTCAGCTCTCATTCCAATACACCCCAGAGATTTTTGAGAACACACTTGGAGATTATTATCACGCTAATTTCGCTCTGGAGTCATTGAAGATTATTGTGCTTTTTAGATTATTTGCATCCATTTTACATTCATTATTGCTTGCATCCATTGTTGCTTGATTATTATTGCTTGAATTATTCATCCATCTTGCATCCATATAGCTTAATATTATATAGATTAAATCTTTCGTCTTGGTGTAGTCCAGTCACTGGTATTGCTTATAAAAATCTAAGAGCAATCTTATACTCGCATCTTTTAGAAGGCAATTAGTCGCTTTGCTATAGTTTATTTTTTATTGATTATTGATTACTAACCATGCATATAATGACTTAATTGAAGTGTTGTGCTTGCAGCTACCAGGTTCACTTTTTCACACACACATCTCTGGCGCCCACCATGGGGCCCAAAGACTACATTTTTTTGGCCTCCAAGACTGACTGCTTTATTTTTTGTTATTTTCCAGGTTTCAGATTTTTCGGTTTTTCGTCTGTACATCTCGTATGATAATTTTTACAGGCTGAAATGACGAACTGTAGGTGTTGCACGAATTGCAAATATCCTATCGTACGAGCAGATCCTCTGTCGTACGAGTAGATCCTTTGTCGTACGAGCATAAATCCTTTGTCATATGAGCTGACATCATCAGCAATCTTATTTCGTACGATACTGCATCCTCTCTTGTACGAGTCAGGTGTTTGTCATACGATTCTGTATTTTTTGGTAAAAGAGGCAAATTTCATAATTTTCTCATTTCTGATTGATTATTCTAACGACTGACCCTGACTGTTTATCTGTCTATCTCAGAGTTTTTCACAGCCTAACTAGTTTTTGCAGAATGCTTGTCGAAGAATATACTTGTCGCACAAAGACAATATGACTACTAATTCGTTGTCTTTGCAGGTTGCCTAAGGAGAATCGACTAAACATCGTGTATTCTTTAAATTCATTTTTAGGAACCTAACTTGCTATTTGGTTAAAGAACAAATCTATCATTTGTGCTTTTAGAAGATTCTGAGAGGTAGGAGAGTATGCTCTTGTCTTTTTCTAGACAATCAAAAATCCAAACCCTTGAAGCTTTTTCTTTGTTTGAGATTTGTACATCTTTAGCAAGCATGCCCTCCCAAGGGGTTGAAAAACTTTTAAAGCCGTTACGGCCGGTGTGAGGGGAACGACCTAAGTGGGAACGGCTAGACGCCAAGTACGCCAACCCACTATAAAATAAATGTGATTTGATGAAAATCAAGTCAACGGCAGTGCTCGAGAATAGCTCTCCTCCGTACCTTCGGGTATATTAAACCTTAGTTTTCAAGGCTGGGAGACCTCTTAATTGAGTTTATACCTCGACGCGTTGAACGGATCCCTGACTAAATCCAATTTAAAATTAGAAGCTACCCGGTTCATCTCCGAAAGGGGGATAATCTTTGTGCAAGAGAGATAGTAACTCTCCCAAGATACTTGTCATTTTGTGCCCCCATTAGCGTTTGGAGTCGGATAATGCGGCGTTGAGAATCCATTGCATGAGACTTAGCGACCGTATTCTGATTATCTATTGGGTGTGTACCTGAGTCTACAAGCAAAGGTTTTCTTTCCTCACCATATTCCTTAGGGTTTGCATGTTGTGATTGGAGTCACTATACATACTACTTGTTTTCTATGTTTTCATCCCTGAAACAAAAACTGAAATACCAAAAATTGGTGAAGACCAGAAACAACTCAGTGAGTCGAAACTCTATCTATGTCAGAAACTAGTCCATCCTGAGTCGAAACTCTGTCTGTGTTAGAAACTAGTCCATCCTAAGTCGAAACTCTATCTGTATCATAAACTAGTCCATCCTAAGTCGAAACTATGTTCGTGTCAGAAACTAGTCCATTTTTAAGTCGAAAATCTATCTGAGTCAGAAACTAGTCTATCCTGGTAAAAAATTAGTCCATCTCAAAATTGGTCATCTTCAGTTATCATACTTAGCAATCGAAAAAACTCAAAATTTCTAGGCTCTGTCCTGTGAATAGTCATATGAGTCTAATAATTCATCGTCCTATATCACATCATGTGTCGTACGAGTCTTCTGGTTTGTCATCCTAGACCTAATCCTGTGTCATACAAGTCATTTTATTATGTCATCTGACTCTATATCCTATGTCGTATGAAATAGAATTGCTCTGAGTCTTTTGTCATCTTGCACATGTCCATTTGTCGTATGGTACGAGGCAACAACTCATACGAAACAGAACTATTGTCATCCTGTAGCTGCTAAATTATCATTCGGTCTAGAAAATCCTAACGTACGAGTCTCTGGTTTTGTCAGAACAAAACAGTCAAACTTGCCTAAAAATAGCTTACAGCAAACATAATACTAGTTATTATTTTCTTGGATATAAACAGATCAAGACAGTGTACCTCTGCCATTTGCGTTGCACGATTTGGTCGATCACCTTTCAGCTAGTTCAATCAACTACCTATCAAATTTTAGTCACTTAGACAACGTCTTATACAGGATAGATCGTTCCTGAAACTAGACTGAATCTTACACTACGCTTAGAATCAACTTAGATAACGTCTTAGATAGGATAGATCGTTCCTGAAATTAGACTAAATCTCAGTTGTTTCTCCTAAACAATAGTCTAAACATAACAACTAGCTCTGAAATTGATCTTGACCTCTCCATCACAAACACATTTAGGTCACACAAATCCATAAAGATGCCTATTCAAACCAAGAGTTCTCGTAAGAAACAAGCCAAAGGCAAAGAACAAACCTTCACCTATCAAGATAATCCATTCTATGTGAAGGATCCACTCACTGACATGTCGTCATCATCAGGTGGACCAATTTTTGATGAACCAAAATCTCCCACTATACATGAGACAGAATACAATGATGGAAACAAAAATGACCATAATATTCCCGAAAATCATAATGACTCCTCATCATCAAGTGAGACTGACGAAGACACTGAACCTCCAGAAAAAGAAATCCTTGACTGTCAGAAAGACAAAGACTTTAGAAAAATGATGAAAACTATTATGATCCAAGAGAAGGAAGACTTTCTTAGAACTAGCAAAGCAAGGTGCCAAACTTCCTATTGGATATGATGTTCAGACACTTGTTACTAAAAGGGAAGACTCACCTATACTCATGGTACACAAACAGTTACTAGCTTTGCAGATGGAGCTCACAGAGTTGAAGAATGAGGACAAATACCCAAAACAATATTCTCTGGAAACAATATGTCCCTTTCCATTTGACAAAAATCTACACATGCCTCCATTTCCTTCACGAGTGGAAATCCCAAAATTTGACAAATATGACGGTACCTCAGATCCTCAAGATCATGTTAGGGAATTTAGTGTTGCTTGTATGGAATTCATGCATGATCAAACGTACCTCATGCGTCTCTTCCCAAGGAGTTTAGGGGGTCAACCAATGGAATGGTTCTCAAGTCTACTCAAAGGAATAAAAACATTCGAAGAACTAATTCAACTATTTTTACAACAATACTCATACAACATTCCACATCCTGTAACTATGATCGATCTTTGTAGTACTCAACAGAAAACAGGGGAACCTCTTCTTACTTTTCTCCAACGCTAGAGAAAGATGTTCTCTAGGTACCCACGACCTATTCCAGACTCTAAGAAAATGGATATATTTGTCAATAACTTGGTCCCCGAACTGAAATATAGCATACAAATGCAAGTACACCCATCATTTAACAAAATGGTAGATAATGCCATTCGAATGGAAGATGTGCTCATAAAGAAGGGAGATATCACACCTTGGAAAGAAACACAAACAGGATCTAGCTCTAAAGAGAAGAACAAGTATTGGAAATTTGGCAAAGATAACAATAAGAATGTTGTTAATGATGGAGTAGTAGACACTATCAAAACCAACTCAAAATCTACAATATTCAACTTGGCTAGTGGTACACAAGCACTTAAAGCTACTGAGATTGCAGCAGAGAATTCACCAAAGAAAACAAAGGAATGGTTCAAAGAAAAGCCTTGGCTTTCCAAACCTAAGCGTGATTTAACTCCTCTTGAAGAATCATATGAATCCGCTTTCAAAACTCTATTGGCAAACAACTTGATAACACTACCAGATAACTCTAGACCATATGATCCAGATGTCAAACCGAGATGGTGGAGAGAAAATGAATATTGTGACTTCCATCGGAATAAGGGTCATAACATAAACAATTGCATGAAGTTAAAACATGAGATTAAAGATCTCATAGACACTGGTAAAGTTGTTGTTGGGAATCATCCAACCAATGCTGATCATAAAGCATTTAAAGACCCTTTGTCTGCTTACAAACAAGGTGATTCCTCAAAGACCAAAGGAGGTGCCAAAGTAAATTATACTTATGCCAGCCAGGACAATGTTATCAACATGATTGAACCTTCACACTCAGAATATTGCAATGTGATTATAGTTCAAGATAAACCAAATGAATCACGATATGCAAGAGCTCTGACCAGATCTCAAAAGAAAGTTACCCTCCAAGGAGCTAGTTCTTCCAACCCAGCTCAAGAAACATCAAATCCAACAGCCTTGTCAAACAAACAAAAGGAATCAACCTTGGACAAATTTAAAAGATTAACCTCATCATCATCCTCTGGATACAGCGTGGTTGAACAGTTAAAAAGGACAAATGCTCAAATTTCAATTTTTGAATTGCTACAACTCTCATCTGCTCACAAGGAAATCCTAGACAAAGCATTGCTCACTACCAATGTTCCAAAAGTTTTAGACATTGATCAGTTTCAGTCGATGGTGGGTCATCTGACTTCACCTCACTATTTGACCTTCTTTGAAGAAGATGACGATTCATTAAATCATCCACATAACCAGCCATTGCATATTGAAGCCATGATCCACAAACACAGAGTCAAACGTGTTTTGATAGATGAAGGCGCAGGGTTTAATATTTGTACTTATCATCTGCTTACACAACTAGGATTCTCTGAAAATGTCATTGATACAGGAAAGAAAATAATAATTAAAGCCTATGATGAGGAAGAGAGGACCTCCAAAGGTCTGGTATCATTACCAATCAGAGTGGGACCGGTAGAGAGAGATGTCATTTTCCAGGTTCTCGATATTCTATTGTCATACAATATATTACTGGGCAGGTCGTGGATTCATGAAATGAAGGCAGTACCATCGACATATCACCAATGCTTAAAATTTCCTTATAACGGAGCTGAAGTCAATATTCCTACTGATACAAATGTCATTTGTAATGCTTTGACAAAAGGTGCAGATACTTTTGTGCCTCATAATAGGGCAGCCTCTCCAAATGAAGATCCAGAAACATTGATGAAAGACTTAGAAAAGAGATTGAAGATTACAGATATCGGCATGGATGGCTACAAGATAGAACCGGTACTATCATTAGTTTCTCTCCCTCCATCACCAAAACAGTTGGGCAAGCCATCCAAGGCTATGAGAACACAAACTTCGGCTCCGAATACTATATATGATGGTCTATTTATACAATCTTCTACCTCCTTGACGGATGAAATAGAAGAGGATGCTATGCTTAACTGGCTCTTTAAGGAAGATAGTCAAAATGAGGAGGTACGACATTGTGAGATTTCCTCAAACCAATATGGTCATGGTTACAAAATGATTTAGCACATGGGGTACTCAGGTACTAGTCCTTTGGGCAAACAAAAAGAAGGTATTACTAAACCAATTCAGCTACAAACCAAATCCACACATGATAAGGCTAGACTGGGATACAATCCAAAAAAGACATCAGAACAAAAACATGTTTCTAAGTCTAAGTGCTCGAAAAAGATATCGTCTTTAACATTACATGAAGAAGACACTAAACAAACAAAAGTAGAGTGTAGACAAGAGAAAGAGGAATCAATAGTCAAGAAAGAAGAAATAGTCAGTGCTCAAGCTTCGATGATATCAGCTATGATAATACAAAAAGTTGAGGTTCCTAAGGATATAAGAGATGAAGTCATAAGAATCAGAGAATTGTTTGCACCATTAAAAGTTCCAGTTACCTATATTGGCAAGCAACAAGTAGATGATTTGGAGACTGATTCAAACGAGTATGAATGGGGTCCTGACTATCTTTCAGACACATCCACTACAGAAACTCTAGAAGAATCTAGTGGTGTCATAGATGATACTCAAGAGCTAATGCACATAAAACTAGAGAGGGAAATACAAGAAATTAGACAAAAGACGCAAGCAAATTATGAACAAGGATTGAAAGAAGGAACAATACCAGAAAGCTTCTCATCTATGTGCCCTTATCCTAAAACAGAACAAATAAGTTATCGCACTACACAGGAAGAGTTAGAAGCTACAGAACAAGAACTAGTCATCAGTCCAGAAGAAGCTGAATGGAGTAGACGACAAAAAAATCACAGAAACAATGAGATCATGTCAATGGGTGTGTCAGATACAAATGACAAATGAACCACAACATGAAGGAACTTGTAGCATTAAAGATGTTAGTATTGATACCATACATATGCTTACTAAATCACCTGAAAGAGACTTGGAAACTTCATCCGATGACTCTGATGGCTCTGATGACAGTCTTGTTCATGATGATACCCACTCAACCCCAAATTCTGAATCATCTGATACAAACAATGAAAAGTTGTCTACTAGTCTTATTGTTGTTAAACCACGATATGACGTCCAGTCCGGCATAGTAAACGATGTTACAAGTATGTCTATTGGATTAGATCAATTAAATATTAACATGAACTTTAATAATCATGATCTGACTCTTCCTGGTCTCGAGACACTTAAGCAAGGTATTATTCTAGAACTCAACTTTTTGATCCGCAATTGTGATAACAATACCGTGAACACTCTTGAACCTATCCAAAATTTGTCCTTAGTACATCCCGAATTGGTTGATTGTACTTTAGCGAATCAACCCATGGATATACCTACTTTTGCCAATGACTATACATTGTCCTATTATCTCAATGCAGTCGAACCTATAAACTCTTCCACCAGTGAACGGAGTGAAAATATGACTGAAGCGAATATCAAGTATCTTAGTCGCAAAAACAAGAAAAATAAAAATAAAAGATCTGATGGTGAAAACCATATTGTGGCGGTGTCAGAATCTAAAAAAGAGAAAATAAAGGATGTACCTAAAGGTAAAAACCTCTTTGAGGCACCTGAAGGTGAGATACTTGGTATACTGCCCTGTCATTTTCAGGAGCGGTCTTCCATATTGATCGAGCCAACTCAGCCAGTGAATATTGGGAATCAAGAGACACCACAAATTATTCACGTAGCTCAATCACTATCAGCAGAGGAATTGAAGGATTTCACTCAGCTATTCTTAGAGAAGAAAATAAACTTTGCATGGATGTACTTTGATATGCCAGGCTTGGATCCTGATCTCATTATGCACCATCTCTCAATCACACCAGGAGTAAAACCAGTTAAACAAAAACTCTGTAAGATGCACCCGCATGTAGCATTATTGGTCAAAGCTGAACTAGAGAAACTGCGCAAAGTTGGATTTATCAGAGCAATAGATTATGTTAAATGGATTTCCAACATAGTGCCTATGTCAAAGGCAGATAAATCTATCAGAGTTTGTACAGATTTTAGAGATCTCAACAAAGCATGTCCGAAAGATGACTTTTCATTGCCAAATATTGATATGATAGTCGACATGGCGGCTGGGTATGAGATGTACTCACTAATGGATGGATTTTTTGGCTACAATCAGATTAAAATCACTCCTGGAGATCAAGAAAAGATAGCTTTCACCTGTGCATGGGGAACCTTTTGCTGGAACATCATGTCATTTGGGTTAAAGAACGCAGGGGCGACATATCAAAGAGCAGTTACAACTATCTTTCATGACATGATGCATAAGAATATGGAAGATCATGTTGATGATACCTTAGTGAAGACTATGAAAAGATCAACACATATTCAAGAGTTAGGTCCTATACTTGACAGAATGGAAAAGTTTAAGCTCCAATTAAATCCAAAGAAGTGTGCATTCGGAGTGACATATAGTAAACTACTTGGCTACATCATTTCAAAGAAGGGCATCGAGGTTGATCCTAATAAGGTCCAAGCTATAATGGAAATGTCGCCTCCAAAGAACATCAGTCAAATGAGAAGTCTACAGGGATGTCTCCAATCCATTAGAAGATTCATTTCTCAACTAGCAGACAAGGCTCAACCTTTTACAAAAGTATTGAGAAAAGGAATAATATACAACTGGGATCAACAGTGTGAACAACATCTTCAGCAGATAAAAGAGTACCTGTCTAATCCACCGATATTGATGCCACCTATTCAGGGTGAGCCACTAATCTTATATATATCAACAATTGATTCATCACTAGGGGCACTTCTAGCGCAATAGGATGACAACAAAAAAGAACGAGCTATTTATTACATCAGCAGGACATTGGTGTCTTATAAAATGAGCTACAGTATAATAGAAAAAGCATGCTTGGCATTAGTCTTTGCATCACAGAAACTGAGGCACTATATGCTAGCACATTCGGTCAAGTTGGTGGCCAAAATCGATCCACTCAAGTATCTTCTTAATAAAGCAACACTCACCGGAAGATTGGCAAAGTGGGTAATGATCCTTATAGAGTTTGACATTGAATATGTGGAACGCAAAGCCATAAAAGGATTCAACTTGTTGAAGCTCCACTTGAGGATACTCAACCACTACACATCGAGTTCCCAGATGAATCAATAATGCATCTTACTCAACAACCCTGGAAGATGTTCTTTGATAGTTCCTTTACTCAAAATGGTTCAGGTGCTAGCATATTATTCATTACTCCTCAGAAGTATTCAATTCCAAAGTCTTATAAGATTCTATTCCCTTACACAAACAATATTGCAGAACATGAAGCTTTGGTGAATGGAATAAAACTAGCTATTGAATGGAAGGTTGTTGAATTACATATCTATGGAGATTCTCAGCTGGTCATCAATCAAATCAATGATACATATCAGACTCGAGATGAGAAATTGATGCCTTACAAGAGGATGGTGGACGATTTCAAGAAGTACTTTGCTTTTGTATCATTCCAATAGATTCCTAGATCAGCGAATAGAGCAGCAGATGCTATGGCCACCTTGGCATCTATACCTGAGCTACAAGAGTCCAATTTTCGCTTTGATTTCTTGGTGGAAGAGTTATATTACCCTGCTTATGATTCTCCTGAAACCCAAATAGTCTGTTCTATTATTGGACATGACTCATCCTGATACAACCACATCTAGTCCTATCTATGTGATCAAATTATCCCTAAAAACCTTACTCGTAATGAGAAAAGAAACCTAACTCACAATGCTTCGCGGTATGTTATCATAGCTAACAATTTATTTAGACAAGTTTTGGACAGTACATTGCTTAGATGTCTAGAAACTAAAGAATCTAAAAGTGCATTATCGGAAGTCCATGAAGGTATTTGTGGATCTCATTCGAATGGTTTTACTTTAGCTCAGAAACTATTATGGGCTGGCTACTACTGGCCAGATATGGAAAAAGACGCCATTAAATTTTCTAAGACTTGTGAGAAATGTCAGCTTCATGGAAATCTCATACATGCCCCTGCAAGGGACCTCATACCATTTATAACACACTGGCCTTTTCAGCAATGGGCCTTTGATCTCATTGGTCAGATATATCCGGCTTCATCCAACGGACATAAATTCATTATAACTGCCACTGAGTATTTCACCAAGTGGGTAGAGGCAGTTCCGCTCACCAAAGCAACTGGTAAACAAGTCACCTTATTCATCCTAAACTATATAATTTGCAGGTATGGGATACCTTCATCCCATACCTGCTCCGCTCACCAAAGCAACTGGTAAACAAGTCACCTTATTCATCCTAAACTATATAATTTGCAGGTATGGGATACCTTCATCCATCGTGACTAATAATGGAGGACAGTTTAAGAATAAAGATTTGGACAAGCTTTGTGAGAAATTCAAAATAAAGCAACATTGGTCATCAGTATATTACCCTCAAGGTAATGGACAAGCTGAGGCATCTAACAAAAACCTACTGACTATCTTGCACAGAACAGTGAACAAGTCTGGGAAAGATTAGCATCTGCAGCTCAATCCTGCATTATGGGCTTATAGAACCAATATCAGAACACCTAATGGGGCTACACCTTTTTCTTTGGTGTATGGGTCTAAAGCAGTATTACCTATTGAAGTAGAAATACCATCTCTAAGAGTTTCATTGCGAGGTCTTGTTATTGATGAAGATCGTAGAATATCTAGATTGCAAGAACTCGAATTGTTGGATGAGCATCAACAAGTGGCATTTGATCATCTCAGAGTGTATCAGAAGAGAATGTCCAAAGGGAATAACAAGAAAGTTCAACAAAGAGAATTTCAAGTTGGTGACCTAGTTCTGAGAGAGAATCCAGAAAATCAATAATTTCTTGACAATAAAGGGAAGTTTGAACCCAACTGGTTGGGTCCCTACATTGTTACTGCAGTATTCGGCTCTGGTGCCTATCAACTCTCAAACTCAGAAGGAGAACAGCTCCGTGAACCGATTAACACCATCCACTTGAAGAAATTCTTTTCTTAGCACTCTCTGCTCCAGCAAACTTGTACAGTTGGAAAAAGTCCTGAAAAAAAAAATCCTAAAAATCAGAAAAAAGTCCTGAAGAAATCCAAAAAAAGAAAAAAAAAAAAGAAAAGACAAAAAAATATAAAAAGAGAGAAATTTCCCTGGTGAAAACCAGGTAAACAGGCACCTTGGTAAAAAAAAAAATGAATCTCTGCCAAGCAGGTGAAAACCTAGCAAACAGGTGCCTCTTGTACTCAAGCACTCCATCTATCAACGCAACGTTGGCATTTCCCGCTTTCAGGCATCTTTTGCTTTCGCTTGTACATATTTTCAGTCACTTTTGTGACATCCTGGTTCATTGGAACCCTCATGACTTGAAACTGATCAACGTTCTAGTCTTAGGTTACTCGACAGAGCACATTACATATCCTAAGCACTGTTAACCAAGTCATTCTTCCATCAATGAAACTTGATCATCCACTCTGAGTCAGTTACCTGTCTCCTAACTACCAAAGAGTTTATCACTAAGTTAACAAGCAAAACAACATAACGAAAAACAATTACTAAACAGTTTGAGATATGAATGAAAATTTTCTTTGTATGTTGTCTTTTATATTGATTTTTGATTATTATCTCTCTGAGTAACTCGAGGAAGTCTATTGTGACTAAGAGAAACAAGGATTGGGGGCATAATATTTTCTTTGTTTTCTGCATGTAGGAATGATCTCGATGATCTAGAAACATATAAATTAGCTAGGTGTCTGTGATAAGAGCCTTCACATTAAGGTGAAATCGCCTCACATACCTCGACTCTGCTTATTTGTATGCTACAGGGAGGTCCATATCATTTCTTTGTTTGTTTTGAGGGAATTTCTTTATGATGCAATTCGGGTCCCTGTGAAATCTGTCTAAGGATATGAATGAAAAAAGGGTCATTGCGGACAAGATAATTAAAATTGCACATCGAAAAAGAAAGGAACTCTAACCTGCCTGTTGTGTTCGTTATGCTCAGTGATGAATATTAAGTATTTTAAATCCAGTGACTAGGTTTAGGTTGCATTTCGCATATCATTTTGCATTTCATTTTGCATTTTTATGAATCTAGAGTGATTTCGGTATAGTAATAATCTCTTTATCTTCTGAATGAAAGCTGAAAGCATCATCATTTCTTATGCTAAATGGTCTTTTTATCATTATTTCTTCGATCGAGTACTTGTGTTTTGAGATGTTTAGTTGCATACATAACATTTCATATAGATTCATTCATTTCATTATTATTCATTTACATTGATCTTATTGCATAGAAAAACGAAAAAATTGCATTACTCATTACTCATTACTCATTACTCATTTTCATTCATTTATTTGCATATGAAAAGAAACTAAAAAATATATATTCATAATCATTTGCATTACATACATTCATGCTGAAATAAATGCATACATATAGAATAAAGCATATAGAAACATTTCATAGTCGATTGACAGAAGTACAATGAAGTCAAAACGGATCTCATATATATATATCATATCAAGTATAAGGGTACAAAATGATGTCCAATGACATGTACAAACTCCCATCAGAGCAAGAATCGTATTGGCTACAAAAAATGGGTGTGTCTACAAAAAATATCCCCGCTACAAAAAGAATCATCTAGCTGGCGCCCTCTCCCTCATCGCCTGGTGGAGGAGCAGAAGCCTGATGCCCGGGATCCTGTCGAGGTGCTCGTGCTCCCTCTGATCTAGTCATATACTATGAATAGGGTTGCACCTGATATGCAATAGGTACTGTGACACTATATGCCGCCACATAATATGTTGTCCTACTGCTCTAGAGAAGCACCTCCTGTCGTAGAGACTCTATCTCTGCTCTAACGCTATGAGCATCCCGTGGTTCACATAGATATCAGGTAACCTCATCAGGTGAGTCAAGCCACACATATCAACATGAGCCTACTCAGCCTCAAACAAATCATGAACTAAAGCCATAGTGGGAGGATATACACATCTAAAGAGCACAAGAGGTAAGCACACCTGCAAAAAACCCAACAACAAGCATCAGAAAACATTCCAAATGAGCCTACAAGAGAAGTTAAACATCACGAAAATCCAAATAAGTCAAATGCAAAAGAAAAATTTCATGTTTACACTTTCAAAAATTATCATTGTCTTTCGAACGACAAAACACAGTCAAATAGCATCTCGTACAAGTCAGGAATGGCTCTTGTACGAGAAAACAGCCTCGAACGACAAACTTTTACACATCGTACGATAAATGGTCTTTTAACCGACCTATCGTACGACACAAGGGTGAATCCCATATGAAAAATCTAATGGCTTCAAATGACAAAAGAAAATTTGCCAGTTTATCGTACGAGACAGGATCCTATCTCGCACGATAAACTGCGACACCCGACCCAAAACCCATGAAAAACGTGAAAAATGAACAAAAAATTTCAAAATTGGAAACATAAAGAGGCTAAAGATCGATCACTTACCGCTCGCTCGTAGTTTCAGGGTCGATTGTGACGTCTCTGGCACTCAAATCGATGCTGACGAGTAGGGACCACCATTTTTCTTCACAGAAGGCTTTTTGAATTTTCAAACTTGGAGGGTTAAATGATTTGAAAATGACACTTTCGTCCTATATATAGCCTAAAACCTAATTTTTCAACTTGCTCCGATGGTTATGAAAATTGTACCCTTAGCTAATTTGCTTGCTCTAATTCCATTTTCAGGATCGAAATCGAAATTTGAGATCATTTTGCTAGTCAATTTCACAATTTTGACCACTTAGTGCTTTTTCATCATATGCTCATTCTTTCTTCAAATTGTGCTTCATTTCAATGCTGAATCTTAATTCAATTTCATTCTACACATCAACATTTCAATCAACTCTACGCTCAATTTCTCATCAATCAACACCGAAATTTAAAAAAAAAACAATCCTCAGAATCAATTTGTGCTCAAATAACTTATTTTCGCCAAACAATTGCCTATAATCAATCCCTTGCTATCTTTCGATTTCGCTCCCGAGGGGGCATACTCACGACCTTATGACTTCACATTTCACAAGTCGAGAAAATTTTTCAAATCTTCATCAAAAGTCAAGCAAAATATTTCCAACTAAAGAAAATCAATCCTTATTGCTAAGGGGCATCTCAGCTTCATCGCTTCACATCAAGTTGAGATCTCTCGATCATCTGAATCAAATCAATTGCTAGGGGCATATCAATTTCATCGCTTCAAATGAAGCTGATATTTGTCTTTCATCTGAATTAATCTCTTAACATTAATCAATTTCATCGCTTCAAATCAAACTGATTATTCGTTTAAACTCAATCAAAAGTTTAAAGAGTTTCTTTGATTACACTAAATCTAAGCAGGTGTTCAGTATTCGTTTCTTGATCAAGCTGAACGGTTCATTCTTCGCTCATCGTGTCTTGATCAATCAAGTTCAAGATCAATTTTTATAATCACTCACTGCATCTAAGATCAATCAAGTTCTAGATCAGTAAGATCCGCTTCTTGATCAATCAAGTTCAAGTTCGATATCTTTGTTTTCTATCGTTCCTCAGTTCAATCAAGTTCGGGATCGGTATCACTTTAATCAGACTTCATTCAGCTTTGTCACTTCGAATCAAGCTAAACACCTGTCTTTTTATCTAGTTCATGATCAATCAAGTTCAAAACTGGCATCTCCTAGACATCACACATTCTTTGAACCAACGCGCTACTCGCACATTAATTCAAAGAGGGGAAAATGTAATAGCCTAAAATTGGTCATCTAAACCATGGGCCCCTAATCTTGACAACATCACCAAGGTCCTAACCAAAGGCAATTAAATCAATCTTGAGCACATTATTAATTCTTTAATTATCAAAAATCACATGGCAAATCAATTACTCAATATTAATTAAATATTTATTTAATTAATCAAATCATTTCCAAGAATATCATTTTGATCAATCCCATTTTAATTTATTAAATATCCTTGCATATTTAATTAATTAATAAATTTGCCATTCAATCACGTAAAAAGGATTAATTTATTACAAAAGAGGAATTAATTTATTACAAAGAGTTGAATTGAAAATAAAACAAAAAAAAGAATTGAATTGAGAGAGAAATCAAACTTGAGATATTATTTCTTTTTCTAAATTTAGAACTTGAAATCAAAAAAGCAATTTAATTGAATTATTGAATTATTCTCTAAAATTGGAACTCAAAGTTTTTCAGAAAAAGAAGTTCAGTTGCATTGAAAAGACCCTTTTCCTGAATAAATTAAAGAATTGTCTATTTTAATCCTATATGCATGGAATTAATTTATTATTATTTTCCAATGCAACTTGGACTTCTAATTTGAATGCATTTCAATTAAACTATAATTGGAATCTATCTCAAGGTTAACTGAATCTAATTTCTCAATTATTTCAATTAATCCTAAATTGAGTTTTTTCTCTTGTGATTCTCTATAAATTCAGTCTTCAACTCTCATTCCAATTCACCCCAGAGATTTTTGAGAACACGCTTGGAGATTATTATCACACTAATTTCGCTCTAGAGTCATTGAAGATTATTGTGCTTTTTAGATTATTTGCATCCATTTTACATTCATTATTGCTTGCATCCATTGTTGCTTGATTATTATTGCTTGAATTATTCATCCATCTTGCATCCATATAGCTTAATATTATATAGATTAAATCCTTTGTCTTGGTGTAGTCTAGTCATTGGTATTGCTTATAAAAATCTGAGAGCAATCTTATACTCGCATCTTTTAGAAGGCAATTAGTCGCTTTGTTATGGTTTATTTCTTATTGATTATTGATTACTAACCATCCATATAATTACTTAATTGAAGTGTTGTGCTTGCAGCTACCAGGTTCACTTTTTCACACACACAGTAGGAACCTGATATGAATAAATAAATAAATAACAAACTAACCAAGTACTTGATAGCTTAAACAGAATTTTCTTGTCAAAGAAAATGTTATCATGTCTTTATTTTGGTAAGGAAGGATGCATCCTTGTTAAGACAATTGTGTGTAGATGTTTTGATTGTTTGGTTGATTTGATAAGTGATTATCGTTTGAGTAGCTCAAAATGTTTGTGTGATGTCTGTTGTGATGTATATGTACAAAGGATTTATGTGTTGCCATGTTTTTTATTGAGTTTTGATGTTTTATCATGTTTTTGGATTTTGTGAGTGTTTTGAATGTTTTTGGATTTTGTGAGTATTTTTTAATGTTTTTGGTATTATTGCTAGATAGTTTTGAATGAAGAACTCAATGAATCACAAGTAATGTATAATCCACTTCCATCAATAGGTTAAGAGCATTGCCCTCAGTTTAGATATTACTATGAAAAGCAGGATGTAGGACGCATGAAGTACTAACCCTGATTGCAGATCAATAACAAGTCATGGTTTGAATGATGGATGAATGGATGCAATGGATGTGATCGCAACAAGTCTGAAAGACAATGGAGCCATAGCTTTTACGAGTGGCACCTATTTGCCAAGTTTTCACCATCGCACTTACCCAAGGTGCCACCGGAGTGGTTGTTCACCGTTTGGACATATGATTTTTCTCTTTACTATTTTGATTTGTTTTTGTATTTTCTTCAGGACATTTTTCTGAATGTTTTTTGGTGTTTGTATGGTATATGATGGAGCCTAATGCCCTATGCATCTTATGTATAAAATTGTTTGATGTGCATGTTGTTGATTGGATCTGCTAGTAGCTCCCCTTCTGAAGTAGCCAACTGATATGCCCCGGACCCAAATACAGCAGTGATAACATATGGACCCAGCCAGTTTGATTCAAACTTTCCCTGATGTTCTTTGCTTGGTTGGTTACGAGGATTCTCCCTAAGAACAAGATCACCTACCTCAAATGTACGAGGTTTAACCCGATGATTATAGCTTCTACTCATTTGCTGATGATAGGCTTTGAGGTGGTTGTACGCAGCTTGTCATCTTTCATCAAGTAGTTCCAAGTCTTGAAGATGTGAGACTCGATACGCTTCATCATCTATCAAATTATGCAAGGAAACCCGTAGAGATGGTATCTCAACCTCAATAGAAAGGATGTCCTCTACTCCATAGACTAGTGAGCCTGTAGGGGTTCGAATGCTAGTTCGATACGCTCATAGTGCTAGATTTAATTGAACATGCCAAGCATGGCCAGCGTCATTAATCATCTTCTTGAGGATTATCAATATGTTCTTGTTTGATGCTTCGGCCTGACCATTGCCTTGTGGGTAATAGGGAGTGGAAAAACGGTGTTGGATGTGAAACTTCTCACAAAGCTCACGGACATCCTGATTTTTTAAAGGAAGCTCGTTATTTGTGATGATGGACATGGGTACACCATACTGGCAGATGATGTAATTAAGTATGAATGAGGCGATCTGCTTGTTGGTGACTTGGGTAAGTGGAACAGCTTCTATCCACTTTGTGAAGTATTCGGTGGTGGTAATGATAAATTTGTTGCCGTTGGATGAAGATGGATGAATTTTACCCACAAGGTCAAGTCCCCATTGACAAAAGGGCCATGGTGTTGTGATTGGTTGCAATTCCTGTGTTGGTGCATGTATCAGGTCTTCATGAACTTGGCACTTCTTGCATTTTCTGACAAAATAGTAGGAGTATTTTTCCATGGATGGCCAATAGTATCCAACGTGCATGATCTTCTTTGATAAAGAAGGACCACTTGAGTGAGCCCCACAAATTCCTTCATGTACCTCTTCCAAGGCCTTTGTTATCTCATCTTGTTCTGGACATCGAAGGAGAGTACCATCAAGACTTCATCGATATAGGGTTTCAGCAATGATGGTGTATTGAGCGGTTTAGCGAATGAAGTTTTTGCATTGGTTATTAGATTGTTTGGGAGGAAGTGTGTGATCGTGGATGTAAGTGAAGAACTCACTGTATTATGGGGCTTCAGAACTGACTAGGCGACATATCATTTCAATTTCGGGGATATCATAAGTGGGGATCCAAAGTTGTTCTACCAAGAACTCGTAGCGTGTGGAATTTTGTGGAAGATCCGGGAGAGATGCAATTGTAGCCATTGCGTCAGCAGCTTGATTCTGATCTCTAGGTACTTTCTCAAAGGTGATAGTTGTAAATGATTCTTTGTAACTATCCACCATCCTTTTATATGGCATGATTTTATCATCCTTAGTTTGATACTCATCAGTGACTTGTTGGATGACTAACTGATAATCTCCATATACATGTATCTCTTTGAGATTACATTGTATAGCCAATCTGAGTCCTGCGATTAAGGCCTCGTATTCTACTATATTATTGGTACATGGAAAAGTGTGTCTGTATGACTTTGAGATGTTGTCACCTTGAGGTGTAATGAAAAGAATGCCTGCCCCCGAGCCATGTCTAGTGTATGAGCCATCAAAGTAGAGCTTCCATGGTTGTGCTGTTGTGATCATGAAGATCTCTTCTTCTGGAAAATTTGAAACAAGAGGATGGTCACCTGTGAGGGGTTTATCAGCCAACTGATCTACAATAACTTGCCCCTCGATAGCCTTGCGGTCCACGTACTCAATGTAAAATTCACTCAGGATCATAACCCATTTGGCCAAGCGGCCTGTTAATGCTACCTTGCTGAGTAGGTACTTGAGTGGATCAATTTTAGCAATGAGTTGTACCTTGTGTGTCAACATGCAGTGCCTCAATTTGGTGGCTGCCAAGATAACTACTAGACAAGCTCACTCAATAGGTGTGTAATTGAGTTCATAGCCTACCAATGTGTGACAAATATAGTATACAGCACATTCTTTTCCTTCTGCATTGTGTTGTGCCAGGAGTACTCCTAATGTCGTATTAGTAGCTGAAATATAGAGCAATAGAGGTCTACTTGGATCCGATGGGATTAGCAACGATGCATTCATCAGGTAATCTTTAAGCATTTGGAATGCTTGTTGGCACTTTGTATCCCATTGAAAGTGGATATTCTTGTGTAATAGATGCGTGATGGGATGACACTTATCATCCAATTGTGCAATGAATCTACGAATTGATTGTAGCCGCCCTTGGAGTGTCCTTAACTGACTGATGTTCTTGGGAGGTGGCATGTCCATGATTGCTTTGACCTTCGCCGGATCTACTCACTAATACATTTGGCCTAAAATTCCAACGAAGGTTTCTAACGGAGAAGGCATATTGTGACCAAATTTTTATTTTTTTTTTAAATGCCTGCATTCATCAGAATTCCGATGATAATTCAACATTTTGTTTTGATGAAGAAGGAATTGGCAATGAAATTTGTGTTTTTTTTTTTAAAGTGTCCGCGTTCGTCAAAATTCCGACGACCACGAGCATTACTTTAAAAAAAAAAAAAAAGCCAAGTCATTTGGTAAACATTAATCCTGCCTCTTCGTCATGTCAACCTCTATGATATTCACAAAAAAAGTAGGCATTACAAGGAAGGAAACATTTCTAGATTGTGGTACCGCCAAGATCCAGTTGAAAAAAAAAGGTAGGGTAATCAACCAATTCATTCACAGGATGTTTTCTTAAAGAAAAAATCGTTATGTTTGTAACAATGTATCAAATTTTCTTTATGTAGTGATGAAATTGTTTGAAATATACATAGGAGGTTGCATTTGTGTTGGTTGATGATCAAGTTTTATCTTTATTATAATGAATTTTCCTGCTCATAATTTTTTTTCCCTAGCTCATATTCAATCTGGTAGAAAAAGAGAAAAATAATATTGATTTGGATGGTTGATCAAATGAAATGATCAATTATCCTCTTTATAGGCATAACCTCTTAGGGAAGACCCTAATTAAGGACCAAGATGACCTAAACCTATGTGATCCAATAGGGAAGAACACGGTTTGTGCCACTCTTGTATGCGACATCCATTGGAAGTGGCCTAAATGTAGGCTCTAGTTGAGGAGCTTACCTTGGGTATGGATGCTGGTATATATGGCCCTGTGATAGAAACTCCCTACTGCAGGACTGTCAGACCACTGTGATAGTGATCGAGTGCCATTTTTTGTCGGTATTTTGGAAGGGAGGATAAGCATACCGTGATAGGAAGGTGGTATAAAATGGAAGCTAAGAGGTATAAGGTTATGAGGTGTGGGTTAGGATAAGATAGGGAGGTAAGTGATGAAGGATGTAATGGTGAAAGAGTAAGTTAGGATATGTTAGGGGAGATAATGAACTCTTTTGTGAGCTAATTTAACAGGTGAATCCCTCACAAAATGCATTGCTCTCAATCAAATCAATTTTGATCTAGATTAACTTATTTGTAAAAACACTCACAAATATTTCCCACCCTGCACTTCATGCCTAAAATTCCACTTAATTCAACACCAAACATTTAGTTTTCCCATAATTCCTTACTAAAACTACTATTAACAATAAAATTAGGAACAAATAGACAAATTGAATACTTTCAACTTAAAATTAATGAATCTTGACTCAGCTTAGCCATGTCAAAACTAGGGCAGCAAAAAGATTCAAATTTCTTTCCCTCAAAATTGAGTCTTGACCTCATTTAACTGCATTTATTAACACTTGAAATGATCACTTATCCTAATTACATCAAGTTATTCACCTAGGGTACAAATTTCAAGACACGTGGAGTAAGGAGACACTTTAAAAAGTGCACAACATATTCAAATAATAAGTTAGACCATGATACCAATGGACAAAGTGCCAAGGTTATGGTACCAAAAAAAATGGGGCACATCCAAGATTGACCTTTGTTGAAAGATCTTAAGAATGTGTTTCACGCAATCCTTAATTCACATCAAATTAAAAAAGGCCCATAAAATTGCCCACGATTTTTTGTGAAAACAACAACAAAAGATTTAAAATTTGCAGGAACTCTCGAAAAAACCATTTGTTGCAAACTACTAAGCGACTATCTAATGCAACCCCAACAATGACAGGGCAAATTCCAGATAAAGGTTCAATTCTCTCACCAAAAAAATATTATATTTTGATCTCATCGTAGAAAAATTCAAAAAGATTTCTTGCCCCAAAATTACTGAGTATCAACCATATTTAACAAGCTACATGAATTATCTAAAAGATCACTTGATCTATTTTACTTTATTTTGACATAGCATAGCCAACCATGAGTAGTAGATCAAAAGTTATCAAAGCTAGGTTAGGTTAGGAGCCCCGAGAACCTATAATGTATCTTATAATGGGTGTTGAAAATAATCTACACTCAAGCCAACAATGGAATGGTAAGAAAGGGGGTTGTAACTCAATGGTAGAGAAATTTATTAACAAATAGAATGCCTTAAGTTGGATTCCTAGCTATTTTATGAGTATTAGCTTAACATTTTCATGCGTAAATAACATCTACACCCACTACCATAGGTCCAACTTCCACCATTTCTCCTTCCACAACCTCTAGTCACCTTCATGTACCAAAGCCACTAGTGCCACACCTTTAGTATGAAAAATCCTTCACTTATCATCCACCATATGGCCTATTTATCAAATTTATTTCTTCTACATGTAAAATCCATATGCACAAGATGGAATGACAATTGGTAGATTTAAAAGCCATTTACTATGTAGTGATCGAGTGTCATTTTTTGTCAGTGTTTTGGAAGGGAGGATAAGTGTATCGTGATAGGAAGGTGGTATAAAAGGGAAGATGAGAGGTATAAGATTATGAGGTGTGGGTTAGGTTAAGATAGTGAGGTAAGTGATGAAGGATGTAATGGTGAAAGAGTAAGTTAGGATATGTTAGGGGTTTGGAAGGTAGGAAAGTGAATGGGGGGAGATAAAAGGATGTGAATGATGGAATGGGGTTAGGTAGATGAAGTAAAAGTAAATGTGTATGAGGTTAAGGTTTAGGATAGGATGTAGGAAAGTGAAGGAGGTTAAGAGAGGGGATATGAAAGGTAGATGGAAGGTAATAATGATAGGAAATGAGGTAAAGGTTATGAGGTGTGGGTTATAAAATAGGGTGTAGGAAATGGAAGGAAGGGTCATCCATTCCGTAGTGCTTCAAGAGGATCACATTCACATGAGGGATAAGAAGAGTCATTTCATGTCGTAGTGTACCTCCTTAAACCTTCCACCAACACCAAACTCTTTCCCAATCTCGCTAATGGACTAACTCAACTCACTGCCAAATTGTGACAGTCAATGAAAGGTTTAGGACAATAGTAATTAGGATCTTTTAATTATGGTGGGGCCTAGCCAACATAGGGTTATATGAGGCAGGGGTAAGTTCAACAGTGATGTGTATGAGATTGTCATCAAAGTTTCCTATTAGTGTTACTTTGTATCACCATTAACCACTTATTGTCATTTCATTATAATCAGTTTGTTATTCCTTATAAGAATTTGCAGTATTACCATAATTTGCATAACCTGAATCTGATTGTATTATGTATTCTTGAGATTATGTGCAGATATATATATTTATATGTTATGTCCAGTAGTAATGTTATGTTATTTTAATGTTGTTTGAATAAATAGATAAAATTTACCTTCTTCACTTAATATGATATTAATTGTCATTGACTTGATTAAGAACATCTTAATTTATATTCAATGATGCACAAATCTGAATTTAAATATGTATATCATACTGGCTGATATATACTCTAATGCTAACTCAAGAAATTCATGCTTATACGTACCTGACACTGAACTTACCCTTGTCTTTATCCCTGCTGGTAGACTATCATTATTCATCTTGTATATGCTCTCGAAACTTGGGCATTAAGGTTGTCCTATGCATTATCACATGACTATTTTTTCTTGTTCTTAGGGTTGCCTATTGCTCTAAACATGATTAGGCTTTTTCACTATGTTGACTACCACCTTTAATGGACTTCCATCATGAAGACTTATTACTATTTCACTCTTTGACTATCACAAGATGACTAAAATGTTTGCATAGATCTAGGACTAGTAAGATCCTTATATAGTTACTAGGAGTCATGATAGAGACACATAAAAGCATGATACCCAATTTAGTAAGATCCTCTAATACTTAGTCATAGATCGCATTCTAACAACAAATAGAAGGTCATATCTTGGTAACCTAACTAGTCCATGAGTAGTAGCTCAAAATGTTATAAAAGCTAGGTTAGGTTAGGAGTCCCAAGAACCTATAATGTGTCTTATAATGGGTGTTGAAAATAATCTACACTCAAGCCAACAATGGAATGGTAAGAAAGGGGGCAGTAGCTCAATGGTAGAGAAATTTATTAACAAATAGAATGCCTTAAGTTGGATTCCTAGCTATTTTATGAATATTAGCTTAACATTTTCATGCGTAAATAACATCTACTCCCACTACCATAGATCCAACTTCCACCATTTCTCCTTCCACAACCTCTAGTCACCTTCATGTACCAAAGCCACTAGTACCACACCTTTAGTATGAAAAATCCTTCACTTATCATCCACCATATGGCCTAATTATCAAATTTATTTCTTCTACATGTAAAAGCCATATGCACAAGATGGAATGACAATTGGTAGATTTAAAAGCCATATTCCACAACCTTGCTAAAATCCTATCTGCCAGTGCCAAAATGTGAGGTTTGTAACAGGATGCAGCATCCATCAAAGCATAATAGAGATGAGATTTCATAGTGTTTTAAAGAAGATATCAAAGTTTTTCCAAAAAATGTCAAAACCCTGCCTAGTGTTTACCGAGAGGAGTAAATAATGTATAGTTTGGTCTCTCATGCATATAAATTCACCCAAATGTGTGGGAAGGTCTTTGTTCATGCTATGTATCATATTATGTTGTGTGCAGGGCTCCAAATTATATTTGGTACGTGTTTGGGCATGAGGACAGTCTGATATCTCTATGTATCAGACAGTAAAAGGTAGTAAGAGTGAAGAATTTGGTGGGAAGACCAAGCGATTGGTATTTTGAAGTGGTTGATGAAAGACAGAGGGGTGAGGCGACCCTATGCAACCTTCGAAAGGGTTTGTGGATCAAAAGCAAATAAAATAGATTAAATTTCTATAACTGTCCTAAGGGTATTGATTGTCATAGTCATAGTTTTACTAGTGATATTATTTTTGTTTTGATAGAGTTGTGTTTGTAAACCCAAGTGTGGACATGTAATGGAGTCATGAGATGTCTTAAGACTACATCAATACTTAACAACAACATAGTGTGTAGGCACCTAAAATATGAAAGGACTACATATTGGAAGGCGCGTGTGATGATGCCATGAAAGGTATGATATGTTGGCATTATGTGAACCGGTATGAGGATATAATGACATTGTATGTTGTCATTGATGTGAATATGTTGAAGAGGTGAGAATCGGCATATGTGAGAACCGGTATAACACTATGAACCTGCATTTGTGCCAAAGTGAAGTGGTGTGTTTGTTCAAGATGAACCGGCATATAGTTATGGGAACCGGCACATGGAAGTGTTGTATGACTACCGGTTGGTAGTCTCAACTTCAGGGTTTCTGGTTTAAGTGCTTCAAGCCTATGTGGCTCAACCGGTCACTTTGTGTGATGAGTTAGCATGATAACGATGAACAGATCATGTTGCCACGTAAGCCTTGTGCGTGTGAAGGATCTTGCATGAAGGAGAGTGTTCCTATCCACCTTGAGAATGTGCGAACTCTGTAAAACGGTGATAACGTGTGATGGGTTATCCGCGCCATGAAATCGGTGAAAATGGACGATGGAGAATGTCTTGAGATTGGATCAAGACTATTGCATTTAATTCAGTGTGCTCAACGGTCAGGATTGAACCATTTGAATTTCCTAACCTAACAGGTTTAGGGTTTAGGGTTTATGCTATCGACCTATCTGTTTTCCTATAAGGTCGATGTTGTGTCTCTTTCTGAGGTTGTTGGCAAAAGTTGTGTGTGTGCATCCAAGAGAGGGGATACGTGATTCTTGCCAGACCAAAAGGAGAGAAGTGATACCTGCAGAGTGTAAGTGCAGAAGGTGAAGAGGAGCTTAAGCGGATCTGCATTGGCATTGAGTGTTGTTATCAGATCTTTGTAATACCTGTTGATCTCTAACCACCTCAACAGTTAGAAAATCCCTTAATAGGGTAGCTTTAACCGGCTTGTTGTAAATCCTTTAACAGGGTGACTCAAAACAATTGAGTTCTTGAAATCCTCTAACAAGGTAACCTTTAACAGGGTTTAACCCTTAACCGGGTGTTCTTGCCATCCCTTAACCGAGTGATCCCTAACAGGATCGGTTCCTAACAGAACCTATTGTATCATTCTTTAATCGGACAAGGCTCCCAACAGAGCGGACTTCTAAAGAGTTCAAAAATAATCTTGTGGGTATTCATCCCCACCGTGGTTTTTCCCTATTGGGTTTCCACATGAAAAATATGTGTGTCATGTGTGATGTCTTCTTCATGTGATGCTTTGTTGTTTTCTGTCAAGCGGTGAATCATGTTGATCTAGTTGTTCATATGTATATCTTTGATGGTAGATTACTTGTTCATGTATTAGGGTGAAATGGAAATGAAATGTTAGAGTGTATAAGAAGATAGGTATTAACCGGTTTAGGCTTGTCTCAGTTATTCTGGGTTTTGTTGGTTGTACTTTGTTTGAGGATCAGTGTCACCGTTTGTCTGTCAATGCACATTGTCTGCAGATAAACCAGTTCAAGAGTGTGTTTTTGCCTGTACTGATTCACCCCCCCCCCCTCTCAGTACCGGTTGGGTACTACTCGTTCATCATTGTGATATCAATTGGTATCAGAGCGTCCTCCAGGTCCTCTGTGTTATAAGCTTAACTGCTTGAGGTAAAGATCCCAATCTAATGATGAAGAGGGAAGGTCCAAAGTTTAACAAAGAAAATTTCAGTATATGGAAAGACATAATGAAGATATACATCAGAAACATGGGTGCTCAACACTGGAGCTATGTTGAGAATGCCTATGTTGCCCCTATCGGTACTCTCACCGATGACCAAAAGAGAGAGATATGGGAGAATGGGAAAGTCATGGAAGCCCTAATTAGTAGTTTATCTGACATTGAGTTTATTGATGTCCAAAATAAGGTAAATCCCAAAGAGGTATGGGATACTCTTGAAAATATCTATGGTGGTGATGAGCATGTAAAACAGGCTAAGGAAGAAAGCCTTATAGGGAAGTTTGAAGATATGTGGATGGTTGAAGGTGAGACCATTCAACAGTATGGAATAAGAATTAAAACCGTTGTTGGAGATATCAAGAGTACAGGAGGTAAAATAGAAGATTCCACTGTGGTAAGCAAAGTCCTGAGATCCCTATTGTCAGTCTATGCAATAAGGGTTGCTGCTATTCAGAAGCTGAGATCAATAGACAAGACTAAGGTACTCTTGGACTCCATCATAGCAAAGTTGACAGCCTATGAGCTAAATAGTTTTGATGGCAGTGTTCAAAAGACTGAATCATCTTTTAAAGCTTCTATTGTACCATCCAGAAAAGGAAAAGAAGCTAGCACTAGTGGTGAACCAAGACAGAGCAGAGAAATGGATGATGAGGATATTTTGATGGTATTTGAAGCTCTCCTTGCCAGGAAACTTCCTAAAGGAACTGGCAAATACACAGGTAAGCTACCTCTAAAATTCTTTTCTTGCAACTGGATAGGATATATTGTTGTAAACTATCCTAATGGCGACAACAAGGACAAACCGAAGAGGTTCAAGAAATTCAAAGGAAGAAACCGGAGAAACTGTTTTGTGGTAGTTTATGAAGGTGTCACAGATGAGGAATCAGAGGATGAAGAAAATGAAGATATTGTGTTTGTTGTTGTCAAGGAACATGTGTCAGACAAGAAGGCTCTTATCTCTCGGTTTGATAATTCCAATGAGTGGATCATTGACAGTGGTTGTTCTCACCATATGACTGGTGACCGGAGCAAGTTTTCATCCTTGGAAGAGTATGATGGTGGTGTGGTTCGCTTTGGCAATTATGCACCATGCATGGTCAAAGGCAGAGGGTCCATCTCTTTGAATGGAAAGAGTAGTGTTGACAATGTGTATTGGGTTGATGGTCTTAGACACAACCTTCTGAGTGTTGCCCAGCTGAATGACAATGGCCTCACTCTGGAATTCAAGAATGGAGTATGTAGAATCAAAGGAAAGAATGGTGAATTGGTGGCCACCGGCATGCAGACCAAGGGTAACCTATTTCAATTGAATGTAAATATAAGTACATGTCTTATGGCTAAATTTGATGATAGCTGGATATGGCATAGGAGACTCTACCATGTAAACTTTGATAACATTGTGAAGGCTACTAAGATCAAGGTAGTTAGAGGGTTGTCGGTGCTAAGAAAACTAGATAATACCTTGTGCAGAGAGTGTCAATTGGGGAAAATGTCTTCCTCAACCTTTAAAGGTAAATCTTTCACTACTGACAACTTGCTTGATCTTGTGCATACTGATTTGTGTGGTCCTATGAAAACTAGAAGTGTGCAGGGTGACAGGTACTTCATGATTCTCACTGATGACTGCTCAAGAATGATGTGGGTCACATTCTTGAAAGACAAGTCTGAAGCCTTTGTAAAGTCCAAAGCTTTCAGAGCACTAGTGGAGAAGGAAAGTGGTAAAAGGATCAAGTGCCTGAGAACTTATCAAGGAGGGGAATTCACTTCCGGTGAATTCAACAAGTAATGTGAAGAACATGGCATCAAGAGGCAATTGTCTGCCCCCCGGACTCCACAGCAAAATGGCCTAGCATAGAGGAATAACCAGACTATGGTTGAAGCAACTAGAACCATGTTGATTCAAGGAAAGGTAGCTCACACCTTTTGGAGAGAAGCAGTGAGCACTGGAGTCTATACAATGAACCGGGTACTTATCAAGACAAGGTAAGGATAAAACTCCTTATGAGTATTGGACTGGTAAGACACCTGTGGTTAGCTACTTTAGAGTGTTTGGTAGCAAATGTTACATTAAGAGGAGTGAACACCAGAGCAAATTTGATGCGAAATGTGATGAGGGAATATTCCTAGGGTATTCCACCAAGATCAAATCTCTCAAGTGTTTCAACAATAGGACTCAGAGAATTATGGAAAGCATCAATGTAAAAGTTGATGAAACCTCTGAGAAAACTGAGGAAATCGGCAGTGAGCAAATGGTAAATGAACCGGTTGCAACTTTCTGGGAACCAGTTGTCAGCCAACCGAGTACCAGTAACAGTGTTCCTACACCGACAAATGTAGATGTTGATACTAATGGAGATGAGAATGAAGAAGAAAAACAAGAGGAATCTATCAAGACCATTCCTCGGTATGTCAAGCTGAATCATGATCCTAAGCAGATCATAGGAGATAAGGATGCAGGAATCCTTACAAGAAGAAAGGTCAGAGAAAACTCATGTATGATCTCTGAATTTGAGCCTAAATCATTCAAAGAGGCACATAAGGATGAAGACTGGATCAAGGCAATGGAAGAGGAACTTGACCAGATAGAGAAAAATGGTACATGGTCTTTGGTACCCAGACCAAAGCATAAAAATGTCATTGGTACCAAATGGGTTTTCAGAAATAAGCTGAATGAGGATGGCACAGTGATTAGGAACAAAGCTAGACTGGTGTGCAAAGGATATGCTCAAGAAGAAGGAGAAGACTATGGATAAACCTTTTCTCCTGTGGCAAGATTGGAAGGAGTTCGTATGCTTCTTGCATATGCAGCTTTTAAAGGTTTCAAAGTATATCAAATGGATGTTAAATCTGCATTCCTAAATGGTGTACTTGAAGAGGAGGTGTATGTAGAGCAACCAGATGGGTTTGCCCTATCTGAAGACAGTGACATGGTATGTAGCCTACATAAATCCTTATATGGTCTAAAGCAGGCACCTAGAGCATGGTATGAATGCTTGCATTCCCATCTTGTGAAGATTGGATTTGAGAGAACAAGTGAAGATAGCAATATCTACTTGAAGTCTGAAGGAGATCAGATTATGATCTATGAGGTATTTGTTGATGACATTATCTTTGGTGGAGATGACAAGATGAGTCATGAGTTTGCAAATGAGATGAAGAAAGAGTTTAAGATGTCACTCATAGTGGAGATTAAATTCTTCATTGGACTGCAGATCTAGCAGATGAAAGATGGAATTTTTATCACTCAGTTCAATTATGTCAAAGAGATGTTGAAGACCTTTGGCATGGAAGATAGCAAACTGGTTGGTACTCTGATGGTGACCGGTTGTAAACTATCCAAAGAAGATGACTCAGCATTGGTTGATGAGAAGGAATACCAATCAATGATTGGTAAGTTGCATTACGTAGTGCATATTGCACATGCAGTTGGCATTACTACAAGGTTCCAGAAAATCCCAAGAGAATCCCACTTGGTTGCAGTCAAGTGGATTCTTAGGTATATGAAGGGAACTATTGACTATGGATTGTGGTATCCATATAGCAAAGATTTCAACTTGAAAGTATACAGAGATGCTGATTGGGCAGGCAATATAGATGACCGAAAAAGCACAACTGGTGGTGCATTCTTTCTCGGTGGTAGACTGGTCTCATGGATGAGTAAGAAGCAGAGTTGTATCTCTTAGTCTACAGCGGAAGCAGAGTATGTTGTAGCTTTCATGAACTGCACTCAGACAATTTGGATGAAGCATGTATTAAATGGCTTCAAAGTTCCTGTATCTGAACTGATAAGTATATTTTGTGATAATACTAGTGCAATTAATATCTCCAAGAATTCGGTTTTATATTCTAGAACCAAGCACTTTGAGCTTAGGTATCATTTCTTAAGGGAAAAGGTTTAGAACAAAGAGATTGCACTGGAACACCTTTCCAGTCAGGAGCAATTAGCAGATATATTCACCAAGCCTCTCTCAAAGGATACATTTATGTACTTAAGAGGTGAATAAGGGGTGTTGCCCCTTCAGGAGGTAAACTAAAGATATATGCTCCACATCAGTCAGGTATTGCATAGTCAAATTTTTCTTCATGATTGATGTGTTGAAGGATGCTACTCCTCAGGGGGAGCAACATAATGGAACAGGGAAGCTTGTGCGTCCACTTTGGCATTGTTGTCAAAGGGGGAGAAGATGTGAAGCGAAGAAGATATCTTTGTGTATTGCCATCAATGTCAAAGGGGGAGATTGTTGGCATTATGTGAACCGGTATGAGGATATAATGACATTGTATGTTGTCATTGATGTCAATATGCTGAAGAGGTGAGAACCGGTATAACACTGTGAACCGGCATTTGTGCCAAAGTGAAGTGGTGTATTTGTTCAAGATGAACCAGCATATAGTTATGGGAACCGGCACATGGAAGTGTTGTATGACTACCAGTTGGTAGTCTCAACTTCAGGGTTTCCGGTTTAAGTGCTTCAAGCCTATGTGGCTCAACCGGTGACTTTGTGTGATGAGTTAGCATGATAACGATGAACAAATCATGTTGCCATGTAAGCCTTGTGCGCATGAAGGATCTTGCATGAAGGAGAGTGTTCATATCCACCTCGGGAATGTGCGAAGTCTATAAAATGGTGATAACATGTGATGGGTTATCAGCCACCATGAAATCGGTGAAAATGGACGATGGAGAATGTCTTGAGATTAGATCAAGAATGTTGCATTTAATGCAATGTGCTCAATGGTCAGGATTGAACCATTTGAATTTCCTAATCTAACAGGTTTAAGGTTTAGGGTTTATGCTATCGACCTATCTATTTTCCTATAAGGTCGATGTTGTGTCTCTTTCTGAGGTTGTTGGCAAAAGTTGTGTGTGTGTATCCAAGAGAGGGGATACGTGATTCTTGCCAGACCAAAAGGAGAGAAGTGATACCTGCAGAGTGTAAGTGCAGAAGGTGGAGAGGAGCTTAAGCAGATCTGCATTGGCATTGAGTGTTGTTATCAGATCTTTGTAATACCTGTTGATCTCTAACCACCTCAACAGTTGGAAAATCCCTTAACAGGGTAGCTTTAACCAGCTTGTTGTAAATCCTTTAACAGGGTGACTCAAAATAATTGAGTTCTTGAAATCCTCTAACAAGGTAACCTTTAACAGGGTTTAACCCTTAACTGGGTGTTCTTGCCATCCCTTAACTGGGTGATCCCTAACAGGATTGGTTCCTAACATAACCTATTGTATCAGTCTTTAACTAGACAAGGCTCCTAACAGAACGTACTTCTAAAGAGTTCAAAAACAAGCTTGTGGGTATTCATCCCCACCGTGGTTTTTCTCTATTGGGTTTCCATGTGAAAAATATGTGTGTCATGTGTGATGTCTTCTTCATGTGATGCTTTGTTGTTTTCTGTCAAGCGGTGAATCATGTTGATCTAGTTGCTCATATGTATATCTTTGATGGTAGATTACTTGTTCATTTATTAGGGTGAAATGGAAATGAAATGTTAGAGTGTATAAGAAGATAGGTATTAACTGGTTTATGCTTGTCTCAGTTATTCTGGGTTTTGTCAGTTGTACTCTGTTTGATGACCGGTGTCACTGTTTGTTTGTCAATGCACAGTGTTTGCAGACAAACCAATTCAAGAGTGTGTTTTTTCCTATACTAATTCACCCCCACCCCCCCCCCCTCTCAGTACCGGTTGGGTACTACTCATTCATCATTGTGTTATCATGATATCCCTATGTATCAAACTAAGAAAACTAGTGAAAGACAAAAAAAATGCATTGAGAAGGCAAAAGGTTGAATTGCCTAATGTTTGTTGTTGAAGTGATGTGTGGGGACCCTGCCAAGTCAAATACCTTTTTTTACTTTCAAAGGGTGGAAAAAGAATAAGCATTTTATTTATCATCCTAATAGACCATCCATCATAAGAATTATTACCAATGATGTGTGTGTTGCAAACAAAGTTCTAGAGGAAGGCTCTTTCTATTGTAATACCAAGTGAGTGTTCATAGACCTTGTGTAGGATCCTCCAAGCCTAGAGTAAGGAGTTTGAAGCTTGCATACATTTATTTGGCCTTGTGGCCATCAATGAGTGTTGACCCAATAGGAGAAGTCTTGAGACTGACAATTTTGGAAGTGTGGCATTGTTGAGAGCCAACACTTATGTGTGAACCCTGTCTTCATGTATTATGATTAGTTTCCATGATAGTTGACCCTATCCTCATGGTGTTGGCTCAATTCATATTAGTGTGTTTTGTTGAAGAAACATGATGTGAGAAGTTTGATGCAGAGGCAAGGGTAGAACTCAGTATTTCATATTAGGACAGCAACCACATTGATTAGGCAAGTCAGATAAGGTCTCTCCAATGTTTAGGATATTGAATTCACATTAGACACTCATGGATTACCCCAATTAGACATTAGTCAACTTAAGATATGATACAAGGATTGCATACCACAAAGCCATTAGATATGTTTTGAGATGAAAAAGAAGAGTTAAATGGTTTTGGTTCAATGATAATTTTTATTTTCAAGTAATTTAATTTGGTATATTATACTGAAACGTGATTTCATAACTAACATTTCAACTTCTATATAACTAGTTCTATAGCCCAATTTTCTTGCCTGTGAAGAAAGACCATGTCAGACAATATCAGCGAACAGCAAAATAAGGAGACAATTGCTAGATTGTGGTCTAACTTGAAAAGAAAAGGTGATGGAAAATGTTATTGTCCTTGCAAAATTTGTAAGGGGTTAAAGACTAGAAGACTTCTAATCAAAACAGCTAAGAAACATTGTAGGCTACATGGTCACATTAAAGGTGGACATGATTATCATCCATTGGTAAGTTTTTCATTATATTGTTTTAACAATTTATATACATAATAAATCACTTGATGATGAGATCATGATCATGGTTTATTTATGTTTATCAATTTTATATAGGTCGAGCACCCCGGAGCACATGATATGGATCAACACAACCCGAAGAATATGGTTTTTGAAGTGGACGAACATGGAGGTGTGAATATCGAAGCTGAAGATAATGATCCCATGGAAGATCACGATCATGAGCCACAAAACACAATTGAAGATGATGGTATATATCGAGCCTCTTATCGACGAGTTGTTGGAGTTGTAGAATGGTGTCACTATGTATGACATCTCTAGACCAATAGGACAAAGACAATTTCAATTCCATGTGATGCGATGCTTTTATGGACAATACACGATGCTCTAGGGCTAACACATTTTTGTGGTATGTTATAGTGTTTAAGTTGTGCATGAACATTATAATTCAAAAAATTATCATATTTAATCCAATTATACATTATCTTGTAGATCTTCAAACAAAAGGAAAATTTGCATGTTCTGTTTGTGTTCCAAAGATGAAATCTCGTCATTCAAAAAGTTTAGGAAAGCAGGTGTTTGATGAGTATAGGCACTTTCTCCACAAAAATCATAAGTATCGAAATATTGAAAAACATATTTTCAATGGGAAAGAAGAGAATACATCAAAGCCACGAAGAATGACACCTCACCTGTGGAAGTAATATAATAGAATTAACCGTCAAGGTAATGCCATTCCATCTAATGGTTTGTCATAAAACATCTTTTCTATTTTGTTTTGTTTACTAATGATGTGATTGACGATCATGAAGGTTGTGAAGGCATAAATGACCACCTTCCTAAGAGACTAAAAAGTTATCCCTAACAATTTAGTAGGTTTCCCTACTACGAGCAGTTACAAATTGTGCATTTGTTTGATACTATGCATATTGGAAAGAATATAACAGAGACATTATGTAAAATATTGGATGGAAGGCGTGACAAAGAAAAAATTGTCAAAATATGTAGTGACATTCAGGATTTCAATCATGCAATGATAAATGTCATTCAATCAAATAGTCATGGAAAACAAATTAATATAAGTCAGCTTCTTTGGTTATTAATGGACCAACAAAGCAATGCTATAAAAGAAGTCATACGGAAAATTTGATTTCCCACAGGATTTGTTGCGAACATAAACAATCTCATATCAAATAAAAGTGAATTTGGGCCAGGGATGAAAATGCATGATTGGCATACCTTCATTAAGGTAATTCATGTTCTTGTGTTTTTACTATGTATTTAAGTATTGTGCGTACGTGTACTTTTCATTGTATTATGTTAGAAAAAAATGAAAAGATAATTTTATAATTGTTGCAGTACGTTCTACCTCTATCTCTCCCAGATGACTTCGACAATAATGTCAAGCAAGTCATATATGATCTTGGAAAATACATGAGGTAAGTAGTGATATTTGTTCAGTTCGTTGTATAGATATTATATTTGCGATTTGTTTTACTTGTTATGTAATATATTTTTTTGTGTCTTGAATATCTTGTAGGTGGTTGTCATGTAAAGAAATCCATAAAGAAGATATAAATTATTGGAAGAGAAAAATTCTTCATTTAATGTGTGAAATGCAAAAGTGTCTACCTCCATCTTTTTTCAATGCACAAGAACACTACCTCATACACCAAGTTGAGGAGATTGAATTATGTGGACCTATACATACTAGGTCAATGTGGATGGTTGAGAGGAACTTGAAATTTTTGAAGGCTTTGGTTCGACAAAGAGCACATCCTAAGGGTTCTATGGTGGAGGGATATATGGTATACTAGACTATGGTGTACAATTGATATCTTCCTAAGTTTGCAGCAAAGATCCACGTGGATCGCATTTGGGATCCCAACCCCATTAACAAATTCAAAGGGGAGTACTTGACGGGGAAAGGTAGATTGAGGAAAGAGAGGTAATTATAAGATGTTATTGTAGTTAATTAATTCTTAATCTTCAAAATAAATCAGTTGTAAGACGTTTATTTATATTTTGTACAGTTGGTCGAGAGTGGGATGCACTACATTTGTATATTGCAAACAATCTTGATTGGATGACGGTATGGATTGAACATTGTCAACATTTTGGGTGCACATTAACATGGGAAGGTGTGGCTTCATTGGTTAAAGAAGCTCATCGTAATGGAGAGTCCAATGTTACGCAAAGGGAAATTGATTTAGCATATGGTTTAAGAGATAAACAGGTACGTATAAATTTATTAATCACCCATATGTTTATCAACTCACAATGCAATAAATTTTACATGTTTGACATATCGCAGGTCAAACACCACAACGCTATGTGTTGCAATGGTCATAAATTTCGCATAAAAAAGTTGGATGACATGAAGAAAACTTGTGATTCTGGCATCACTGCAGTCTTTGAGGTGACAAATATTTCATCAAGAAATGACATACATCGTCAACAGTCTCAAAATTGATACTATGGCATTTTGGATGATATACTTGAGAGTGACTTTAATTCCTTCCAATTAGTTTTGTTCATCGTCAAATGGTACAAGCTACGATTGAATAAAAATGATCCTGATAGAACTGTTATTGAACATGATAATGGTTTTACAATGGTTAATACAAGGTCATTTGAACTAGTTGGAGATGATCCTTATGTTCTTCCAAGCCAATGTGAGCAAGTATTTTACTCAGAGGTTCCACATAAACCGGGTTGGTCATTTGTTGTTAGACATGATCCAAGAAGAAGGTTGATAAAGTATAATGTGATGGAAGAAGAAGATACCGAAGAAGTAGAAGATGAAGTAGATGATGATCACGATCGACAGTTTCTCAATGATGATGATGATGAAGAAGAAGAAGAAGATGATGATGATGATGATGATGACCTTGATGTTCATGATGATGAATGAAATGTATGAGGTATGCAAT
The DNA here is from genome assembly GCF_030272615.1 of Cryptomeria japonica. Taxonomy (NCBI): domain Eukaryota; kingdom Viridiplantae; phylum Streptophyta; class Pinopsida; order Cupressales; family Cupressaceae; genus Cryptomeria; species Cryptomeria japonica. The sequence goes on from NC_081407.1 coordinate 10,723,836, forward strand.
TAGTATATTATCCATGATGATGAATGATGATGATGGCGATGATGACCTTGATGTTCATGATGATGAATGAAATGTATGAGGTATGCAATTAGTATATTGTTAGACATGATCCAAGAGGAAGGACAATAAAGTACAATGTGATGGAAGAAGAAGATACCGAAGAAGTAGAAGATGAAGTAGATGATGATCACGATCGACAGTTTCTCAATGATGATGATGAAGAAGAAGAAGAAGAAAATGACGATGACGACGACGACGACGACGATGATGATGATGATGATGATGATGATGATGCTGATGTTGATGCTGATGCTGATGATGATGATGATGATGATGATGATGATGATGATGATGATGATGATGATGATGATGATGATGGCGATGATGACCTTGATATTCATGATGATGAATGAAATGTATGAGGTATGCAATTAGTATATTATCTATTTAATATTTATTTCTTGATAGAATTTTTTTTACATAATTAATTCATTATGTTTTGAATTCTAATGCCATTACATAATTAATTCATGATGCACCTTTTAATATGGAGATGGAGATAGGGAGAGTGACTATTTATGTGACATTTTTTAAACTTTGTGTTTATTTATGAAATTTGGATTGTTTATTAGCTATGTGATGGATGTTGATTTAAAATACATATGTGATGGATTACATGTTTATGATGATGCATGTGACATTTTTTGAACTTTGTGTTTATTTATAGAATGTGGATTGTTTATTACCTACGTGATAGATGGTGATTTATGATACATGTGTGATGGATTACATATTTTTGATGACACATATGTGATGCTAATTATGATGCTCGATTACATATATGATGATACATCATGTGATGCTTATGATGTTTATGATACGTATGTATTTATTGTTTATCAACTTACAAATGTAGTAATGCTTATGATGCTCAATTGATGGTGTTGATTTCATGTATGGTCCATGTGTGATGTTGTCACCCTTGGTGGGAACAGGTTGTTGACTACAGACATCGTCAACCATTTAGTTGAGGATCCTACATAGTCTACATAAAGTAAAGGTAAGGAATTAAAAAATTTACAATGATTTTGATGACAAAATCTTTGTATTATTTAATAATATTTTTGTCTACAAATTTCATGCTATTCATGTTGTGTACTATGTAATTTTTAACTAACATAAGATAATTGAATTACATTTGCAGGAACCTGAACCCCTTTGACGAGGATCTTGCACAGTCTCATGGATGGATAGGTATAACTAGTCAATACACCCTATAGAAACACTTTATTTTTTTTAAATTACTTGGAAAACAAACTTCCTTAGTTTTTCAAACCTCGACATTAGCAGCAAATTTAATACAATTATCAACACTTGAGGCCCCAGTTGGACTTAGTCCAATTTTAATCGCAAAATCAACTTTAGGGCCGACTTCTTCATCAACATTACCTTCATTTGCAAAATTTCTCTCTCATTACCAATTAACTCTCTCGTTTGATGGAGTGCAGGTACCCCCAAATAGGTATTTGTTAGATCTGTCTTTGTCGATTGAGGGAAATGCAAGAATAGAAAATGAAAGTGAGACATGTAGTAGGTCTATAATAGGGAGATCAACCCAAGGTCAAAAGATTAGAAGAAAATTCAATAAAAGCATGAAATTTTTCCTTTCTCAAGGGGGGTCATGTTCTTATGATGATGAGACCAAAGGCGACATTGAGGTGCCACTGAGGTACAAACATCTACAGAAATAATGGGTGCCCAAGGAACTTCCTCCAATAAACACCAATTTTTATGTTAACGATAGGATATATCTCATAGCACCTTCGTCATTACATGGTTTCGACTTATTTTCCATGGACCTTGTTACAATTACAATAATTGGATGCAGATTGTTAAATATAAAAAAAGTATGTGTAGGTATGCACTGTCAGCAAATTATATACAACAAAAAGATAATGATCAAAGTAAATGAGTTGTTGTATACATTGATGGTCGGCCAAAAGCAACAAGGAATATTGCAGGTTTTATAAATAGTGTGTGACTTGGGTCAACTAATAAACAACCCAATTGCATATTTGAGGCGCGCGAGGTAAATCATGTATTCATATGTGGGATAAAATCAATAAGTGCAGGCGAAGAGCTTCTATTCAATTATAGTTTGAATCGTATAGATACAAACAAAGTTAATATCATGGGGGTGCTACGTACTATATACCATTTAAATTAACCAACCTCCAATTAATGAATCCAATATACCATTTTATTATGAAGTTTTTTTGCTAAGTCTATTGGTTTAATTTCGCTAACATTTTTAATATTTTTTCTTTCTCACAGGGCGACATGGATCTATCACATATCGCAGACAGGGATGTAGGTTGCCACACTTCTACCGAGCAGGTAAACCTCATTGTAATTGTACAAATTAGATAGAAGCAAATTGTTATATTATTATGTTATTTTTTTAGTGATTTAGACTAATTATGTAATTGTTAATGATATTCTTGACACAGACGGATGTTCGGGGAAAGGGAAAGGGAGTTGCAATACCTGAGCAGCTCTCTAGGGATGTGGAATCAATAGGATTAAGCAATGATGACCCTGAAAATTCCACACACCCTATGGAATTCATAAAAAATCCTCTTAGAAAAATTACTAAAGAGATTGTTGCTTTGGCAGTCATGCATCCTATGACTGATGAGATACAAGAGAGGGTGGAAGTATTGATTCAGACAGTAGAAAACTTGCAAGTAAGCAGTAATGAAAGCTTTAATTATAACAAAAGTTCAATAATGGTTTATATTTTATTCTCTTTTATGTCATTAACTAAAATATGTACATGTTGTTTTTACAGCAATTTGTCCGCCCTCATGAAATTCGTTGCCATGATCAGGGTGTTGTAGGTACTTCAGGTGATGACGATTTTCTTGTATTATCGCTTGCTTGGCTTATCACTTTGAGTACCCAAAACACATCATACTTGATACTGTCAATCTTCAAAATAAAGGTTCATCCTTGTTTACAATTCTTGTGCTTTTCATATATTTAATGTATTATTCTTTAGGTGTTGTCAATGTTCCTATGCAAATGTCAACGCCGCCTCATCAGAGGTTAGCCCCACCTGTATTGCCGACTGCAATGTTGGCAACACGTAGCATGCAAACATCCTCTACTGCACATCATATTGGCCCGCCCACTGTTGGTAGATCCCTCTTTTGCTCTATCTTCTATTATGTGTTTATTTCCCTTCAAGCGTTTTTTCTTGGGGGCATTTCATAGTGGATTCATTTTCTGCAGGAGGAGATGCACATGAGGATGCGCCAGAGGCAACTACTGCTGATAACATACCATCATTTCCTAGATCTTCTTGTATTGCTAGTATGGGAACATTGCAGGCCACATTAGTGGTGAGCGACAAAGAAATGATTCCCTTAAAGATACAAAAGGTTCTAGGTACTTTAAAATTGTTATTATATATAGTTTAATTGTAATTTACTTTATGATCACTCATTTTGGACTAATGATCCCATGAATTCTTTGCAGGAAATGATATTTTCTATAAACATCTTAGTGACATTGCATTGCAGATATTTGGGCCTACCATACGTAAAAGGTGGTACATCATATGTGAACTAACCCTAATCCACTATTTTGATTTCATATCATTGCTAGAATAGTTTTCCTTTGATCCATTTCTTGAACTGTAATAAATGTAGCTTCAGTTCATTTCTGAATCTAACAGGTTTTTTTTTGCTTTAAAAGGTGGAATGACCAAGAAAAAAGGTTAAAAGATGAATTGACAAACCAAATGGATGAGTGGTTTGGAAATGACACCTTTGACAAAACCAAGTTGCTTGAAAAAGATGGCACATATCTAAAGTATGTGAGGGACCAATACAGGACCCATTTAGAGAGGAACCTAAATTACGAGTGTCCCCCCATGATTCTAGAGAGGGAGTGGAAGGACCTGATTTTGGATGCCAAGGAGAGAATTAAAAGGAAAAAAGGAAATACACCACCAGACGCCAGAAGAAGGTACGAGATACTATTAAGAATGTAATTATGTACTAATTAATTACTCTTTATATTTATATAATCTAACATATTTCAAAAAATTTATATGAGTGACACGTCAAAGGCAACCAAGGAAAGAAAAGAAAAGCATAGGCAACACAAACTCGGCTCTGGTGGTTATATGAAACTTGTTGCACGAATTGTAACTATCTCATGTAAATGAAATATTGCATCAAAATATTAATAAATTGCAAACGATTTTTTTTAATCAAACAATGCAAGCAAAATTCACGATACCAAGCAAAAATGCAAGGCTTTGAATTCAATAGAGTGCCCACAGAAGATGACAAGAGAATTGCCTACCAGCAAGGCTATTTAGTCATGGCTGATCGGCTACGAGAATTGAGTGGGCATACACAATATTTGAGTGCATCCATCACACGGGTAAATATTTTAAATGGAAATTGTTTCAAATTAAATACTTTACCAATAATCTAATTGATGTTGAGTTCCAACATAAAGTGACTATATTTATTTTAAATAAGCAAGCAATGATAACAATGTGCATGACATTGGAATGCGGCCTGCTAATCATGAAACACCACCTGCACATGAAGGTCTGGATGTGCATCCTAGTAGTGGAGGTATTCATTTGCTATTCAAATTTATTTATGTAGTTATTAATATAATTAAATATATTAATTTGTAATTAGAGTAGTATTTAATGTAACCTTTTTTGTTAATATTTTAGAGCATGTAGTCGATGGTGACCAAGTGGAGCATGATCTGGGTACACAACATCAGGAACGTGATGTTCCATACTCAGGTAAAGAGGACCACTGTTATTCCTTTAAACAAATATAATTGCAATTGGTGTTTAGCATTAATGTAACCTTTAGTATTTCAACTCTAGATGATCTAGAGGGTGTTCAGCATGTTGAGGTTGAGGCTAGACAAAATGATGTGGTCCCATCAGGTAAAGAGCGCAACAATTATGTTCTTTAAATTAATGAAATACTGGTAACAATAATAAAAAATGTTTTTAATTTAACCCATTTCTTTGTTATTGCAGAGGACCCCCCTTTGCTTCAGTGTCCTCGTCCTCAGTATAGGACTAGGCATACATCGAGATCACGAGTATAGGGCGGAACAACTGCAGAGGGGGGAAATGATGAAGAAACTGATGTTCCACTTAGTCTTTTCATAGCTTCAAAGAAAAAACAAAAAAAAGAAATGATTATAACCTACCTTATTTGATAATAACTTATTTTTATGTGTTAGTGAATGTAATTATGTGCTAATTAATAGTTATGGATGATATGTGTTAATAATATTGATGAATGTTGCGTGTTAATTAATGTTAATCAATGTTATGTGTTAATGAACATTATATGATATTAATGAATGAATGTTATATTTTATTAATGGTAGAAAGAATGAATGTTATAAGATGTTAACGGAGAATTTAGAGTGATGTTAGGGGGGGAGGGGCCAAATGAGCTTCCACCTTCACGTGGTTGGCCCTGTTAACTAGAGAATATTAAACTATTCTCGAAACCAAGCGAAGCTCAACAAGATAACACACTTTTCAATATTTTATTATGTTGCATAGTTAATCTTATTGAATAATGTATATTGAATCTTAATTGCAGGGTCCAACAGAGCCAACACGAACAACAACACCACAAGTTGTTGGGTATAATGAGCTCCCATATTGTCTTGTATGTACACTAACAATATGAGTTGCTTCTAGTGTTGATATCCATGGCAGGACTGCAAAAGTTATGAATATGCCTCATCCTTGTAAGTTTTTTTATTACTTGTCATTTTCTTTAGCATTTTGTTACTTCATGAATGAGATGTTTTCATATGTGTGTTCCATGAATACCTCTCTATTGTATGCTTCATGATCTCGCTTCTGATTCAACTCTTTATATGTCCTAAAATTGTATGAGCCTAATAGCTTCTACTCATGTTGATAGTTTGGTTATGTTATGAATAATGGTCCAAATGATTTAGTTATTTCTTATTATATTGGGTATGAGTAAATTTGGGCTTCCTTGGCTATGGTCACTATTTTGTACTAACTATTGTCATTTAGTGTGATTTGAGCATGGACTTCAAGTAATCATGAGGGTGGAAACAATATTCAAGTGTAAGGGGGCAGGCGGCCTTGACCAAAGGATGAAAGTATTGATAAAGTACAAGTGATTCATGTGTAGATCAATGTATCATTCACCTATTAATTCCTAGCAACATTCTCAAATAAACAAGCAAAGAGGTATGTTGAGTGCATATATACATTTTATGTTGCCGTGATATAACTAAGATATCAAACATGTAACTTAGATTGATTTGCAATTTCATTCATAAATATTAGATCTTCCTTGTGGATTTTTGAATGCATAATGTCTCGTTGATTTCAATATCTTTATTGCAAGTACTCTTTTCAGCATGAAACTCCACTCATTGAGGTCTCTTACTAAATGCAAGTCAGTTATCCTATCAATGATGATACGTTTTGCATGCATTTTATGGGGAAATATTATTAATAGCTGTGGTTGGGTTGTTAATTGTTTTGTGAAAATACATAGAAGTAGATTGGGACATTAGAGTTATAAACACCGTAAATTGTGTTTGAGATTATTGTCCTAATTGTAATAGTCAACCACCATTGGCCCAAGGCCACACCAACATCGTTGTGACACCAAGGTTTGTGCATACTTGTGCAAGGGCTACTCTTAGGAAATTTCATTACCATTACATATACACACCTAGTGGGGTTTCCAAACACAACTTGTTTGAGTAGGCAGTATCACTGGTAAACTTGTGATTGTCACAATCGGTACCCTTAGGACAGTCATTAATATTTGGTCTATGGCACTTTTTTATGGCTTCTAAATGCTTCTATGGGGTGTGCAGGGGTCTCACACATCTATTCCAACATTCCATCTAATATTAATTTAATAAAGTTAATTAGAAAGTGTCAAGATGCAAAAAGGTTAAAAACTTGTCAATTGACAACTAAAAGTGTCAATTTGACAATAAATTAAAGTTGTAAACACCCAAAAGTGGTTGTATGGGTGGTTAAGAGTTGGTTTTCAGTTTCCATGAAGGGAAGAGGTTTAAATATGTTTGTAATGATCCAAAATGAAGAGGTTGAGGGTCCGATTTTCTTGGCATTGTAAGAGTTTGGGGTTTGGCAATAAAAATACAAGGTTTTCCTTGCAATTTTTCTCTAAAATCTGCACTTTGTTGGTCTGAAACTCTTCTTCTTTGCTTCATTTTTTATTGGAAATGGATTTGGCAATGTAGAGGAGTGTTTGTAATATCATTTGTACTATTACTGAAGGTTTTACATTCAAATCTGATATACTTCTATTGGTTGTTCTAAAATCTACTATAGGTGATTGTTTTAGGGAGTTTTGAGAGTCACAATGCAAATGTGACTCGTTCCACTTTATGTGGTTGTTGTTTCTTGTGGAATGGCTAGTTAATATTGTATTATATGTGTCTCTAACCTTACATGTGCAGGAAATAATGTGGAGATGAAGTGTTGATACCCTAGGGTAAGAGATTGAGTGAAGAAAAGCATGAAAATGGAGGCATGAGTATAGCAACAGAAGATCTACCTTAAGGAGGTAGTGTTTCTATGTGAAATAGTGTTAGGGGATGGTGAATTCATGGTGAATACCAATTTTCAAGATCTGAAAGTGAGTTTTGGGGTTTGAACAAGGAGACCCTAGTTTTTTAAGCCTAAAAAGGGGGGTTTAGTACCTAACCTATCAAATGAGTGTGTATTGTCTTGAAACCTAGAAAATCTATAGTTTTGGAACATTTTTCAAGACTTTTTTTTGGTTTCAATTTTTGGTTGTACCATTTCTTGGTACTTGCTTTGGAAAAGAGGGCTAATTAGGCCTAGTTGGTGTGTAGCAGGGTGCTGGTCTGAGTATTTCGTCCAAAATATCCATAGTTTATTGTTACATATGTTATGTAACCTCCAAAAGGGTATCCAGATATATAATTTTTTTCAAGTGTTTTGGGATTATTTTGAGTAAAGGTTATATTACCCGCTAAACGGGGCTACTAGGGATTGGCCTATTTAGGGACCCAGGTAAGGGTTTGTGAGTGAACCAATTGATAGGGTGAGTGAAGCCTATTTGGTAAAGTTGAATATGGTATTTAGAGACCCTAGGAAGTGTTGGAACAAGTTGGTGAGGTTGATAGTTCTATTTGGGCATCTTGGTGAAGCCTAGTGAAGGAAGGTGAAACAAGAAGAGTTGAGTTTTCAAGAAGAAAGAATGATGAGTTGCATCCATTCTCTTGGTGTTGTGCCCAATTGAGTATGTCTTGCTTATGTATGAAAATGGCATTTTGCAACTTTCCACCGATGATGTATTTGAGATGTCTTGCATTTAGATATGGCATGAGCTTAGTCCTAGAGTGAGACTAGGGAGTGGCTCCCACTCTTGTCCCTCGTCCATCAGCATATCTGGTATGCTTGGCATTCATGTTTGGGGAGTTTTGTAATCAATTGATAACATAAAAATAGACTTGGGTTAAAAAAATAACAAGAAAATTGGTTCCTTGAGCACGCCTTGAGGGCTATCACAACACCAAGGGTGTTTTGGGAAGGCATGCTCGCACATGGAGCATTGGGACTTCTACGACGAGGCATGCCCACTCACACAGGGATTATGTGATCATTATTCTCTTTCACATGAGAGAATGCTTGATTCAAAATGGTTTGTCCCCATGTAGCACATACGATGAAAGGCATGCCTGCACATGGAGCATTGGGACTTGTGCAAAGAGACATACCCGCTCATGTAGCATAGGGATTGTGTGATTTTCATTCTTGTCCATATGAGAGAATGCTTGGTTCCATATGGTGCGTCCCCATGAGCACATACAATGAAAGGCAAGCCTGCACATGGAGTGTTGGGACTTGTGCGAAGAGACATACGATGACACTTCCTCCACTACACTCTAGAATCTAATGCCTTGTGTAGTTTTAAAGTAGTGACCCTATGTGGATTCATGACCTGGTATTGTAGACACCCAAAATTGTCCAGTCTAATTAAATAAATATTTTATTTATTTAATTATCTAAGCTTAATTCTTCTATTAATTAAATAAATCTTTATTTATTTAATTAATTCATTTATCCTCTTCTAACCTTATTTCTTATTTAAATAAATACATTTATTTATTTAAATTATCCTTTTCCTAAATTAAATAAATATCTTATTTATTTAATTATCCCACTTCTTCTATTAATTAAATAAATCTTTATTTATTTAATTAATTCATTAACCTTTTCTACCCATGACACATGTCATTCATCTCTTAATTCCTACACTACCTACCTCTTTCATTATTTTATTATTTCTTTTACCTACCCTCTAATCATAGCCGACCTCCTTTTACACCTTTCAATCTTATCCCTCCATTTCATATAGTGTCTTCTATATAAGGAGATGCTTCCTTCATTATCAAACCTTAATCAATCATTCTAATCAATTTATGCACTTGACTACACTGTGATCCTACTTACAACCACATTCTGTTCTTTGTTGAGCTCTTGTGCACATAAAATCTGAGAGCAAATATATCAAGCAAGATCAATAGAGATAGGAAGAATGGAGATTCAAACCCTATTGGACATGTGATGGTATAATCTTTGTGATTTCATTTGATTTGCATTGTCTTAGGTAATCTTCATACGTTATGGTGGATCTTTGTTGTTGTTAGGCTAGGGTTTTGTGGTTGAATTCATTTAGCCTTTCAATATTGTTATTATTGTTATCCATTTTCACCATATACAGGTATCATCCTTCTCTATTTATGTTGCACTGTATTGTTCCATTACTTGTGTCATGTATGCATCATTTATGGCATGTGTGAGCCTACCATCCCCCGTGTATACTTTGAGTGACTATTCGGAACTATCTCCACAAGCACGATGGGGTGGACCTAAGGGTTCCACGTGGTCGGGTGGACTTAAACAAAAGAAAGCTTGGAACTATTTTATATCAAGTGTTTTGTGGGTAGTCATAATGCATTTATGTTTTCTTTTAAGATGCTAGTAACATTATTTTTAGTACTATCTTTACCTATTGTACTTTGCTATTGGACTCGATCAACCCAATAACCTTGTACATGTGATTTATTTTATTAAAGAGGATATTCATGTAGTCCAGAATGCATGATTATCATCTTTGAATATATGTTAAATATATAATAACGAGTGACTACTTAGTATGAGATATATATACACTATCTTTACCTATTGTACTTTGCTATTGGACTCGGTCAACCCAATAACCTTGTACATGTGATTTATTTTATTAAAGAGGATATTCATTTAGTCCAGAATGCATGACTATCGTCTTTGAATATATGTTGAATATATAATAATGAGTGACTACTTAGTATGAGATATATACATGTCATTCAATAGGTATATGTCATGTATTGACATAGGATGATCCACTTTATATGAGATTATCAATTTGGGATATACTTATAAGAAATATGTGTACATATAGTAGATAAATTCATTTCATGTATATATATATATAGTAGATAAGTTTTGGTAGCTCCCAAGAACAACTAACTTAGATAAGGTAGATAAAGTCATTTCATCTCCCTGATTAGCTTTAAAGGCTCTTATATTTGGGTTAGCTAATTCCCTATCAGCACCATTTTTAATAGGTATACCAGTACTCAGTGGTTCATACAGTCCTCTTAGGAGTTGGACCATCTCAACCATGGTGTTCCTGATCATATTAGCTTGAAACCAGTGCGCCTCATATCAGCTTCAAACTTATGCCCCCTATTGGTAGATGATGGGGATAGAATATCATTCACTCTACATATCAATGAGGTTTGCTTTACGTCTAGATAATAATAATTTTAAAATAAAAAAAAATGTTCGTTAGAATTACGACGGTGACTAATCTTTCGCACCGACGATAGAATCATCGGACCAACAGCATTCTCGTCGGTGCAAAGATTCTGGAGTCGTTGAAATTTTGACTCAAACTACACAAACATCCAACAAGGATGTTGTATGTCCGATGGCACTTCCTTGTCGAACGGTCATCGGACAAACAACATCCCCATCAGTGCAAAGTTTCAAACTTCCATCAACATTCCGACGCCATCTAAACAAACATCCAACAAGGATGTTGTATGTCCGATGACTTTTTTGACCAAAAGAGCGATCATGCCCACCATCGGTAGAGTGCATGGGGTTGTCGTATTTCTGATGGTCAGAGGCATCATCGACAAGTCTGACGATGAGTTTTCGATGGCTACTTTTGTCGGTAGTCTGACAAAAAGTAGTCACAATTCTGACAATTGGCCATCAAAAATTAGCCCCGAATGTACTAGTGACTTCAATACCCTTGCTTGAGACAATGTATCCTAGGATCTTCTTGGAGGTCACTCCAAAGACACATTTCTTTGGATTAAGTCATACATGATATTGCTCTAATCTATCAAATATTTGACCCAGTATTTCTAGATGACCTTCTCTTGTTAATGATTTAACTAGTAAATCATCGACATAATCCTCCATTACAGTGTGTATTAGGTCATGAAATATGGTTGTCATCACTCTTTGATAGGTTGCCCCTACATTTTTTAGACCAAATGGCATCATGTTCCAACAATAGGTTCCCCATGGGCATGTGAAAGAAATTTTATGTTGATCTTCTGGAGCAATCTTGATCTGGTTGTACTCAGAAAAGCCATCCATAAGAGAAAGCATGGCATGACCCATTGTGAGATCGACAATCATGTCAATGTTTAGTAAGGGGAAGTCATCCTTCAGGCATGCCCTATTCAAATCTTTGAAGTCAGTATAGATACGGATTTCCCCATTAGGCTTGCCGACAGGTACAATGTTGGAGATCCAATCAGCATAATCGATTGGTCGAATGAAGCCAACATCTAAGAGCTTTTTGAGTTCTGCCTTGACAAGCACAACAATCTATGGGTGCATCTTTCTGATCTTTTTTAACCGATTTAGCTCCTTCTGCCACAGTGAGGTGATGCATGACCAAATTAGGATCTAGACCAGGCATGTCTGCATAAGACCATGCAAAGTTGATTTGATGCTTCTAGAAGAATTCTACAAATTTTGGTTGTTCCTCTGGAGTTAGTAGAGATGCCAAATGTATTTGGTGAGGAGTCTTAGGGGTCCCCACATTGAATTCTTTTGTTTCTTCGATTAGGATTGTCGATCTCTCTTGATTTGTACTAGAGGGGAGGATGTCAAACCTTTCATCCGCAGGTGCCTCGGAGAGGTTTTCACCTTTGGATACACTCTTTATTTTTACTTTTTTGGGATCAACAAGTGCCACTGTGTGCTTTTCACCAAAAGATCCATGTTTTACTGTGATATTTTTGTAGCTAAAAGGTTTGGCATCTGCCCCAAAGTATGTTGAGTTATTAAGTTTGATGGCAAATCTAGCTTTGTGATACCCCCTTGGTATGTGATCCTGTATTTCTAAAAATTCGATGAGCGCCTCATCATTTTGGACGTGGTCAAGACATGGGGGATTTGGCTGGTTCCAGTCAATGAGTTCAGGATGGATGTTGGGCATGACCTCATCGATTAGGTTAAGTTCAAAGGAGGTATCAGTGAGGGTTAATATAGATGAGTGAAGTTTGTCAATGGTACTCTCCTTCTCAGGTTATGGTGTCAGATTTGATGTAGGGCCTGTGGAAGGTGCTTCTTGCTCACGAGCCCAAAAGGTTTTAATCCATGCCTCCCTGTAAACTGGGATATCCTTACGAGGTGGGGGAGGTGATGTGTCTTCCTCGTCTGAAGTATTTAGATTCACTGTATCAAATTCCAACTCATGCAAGTCAGTCTCTGAATCACTCTCTAACATCCTATTATTGTACCAATCTGGGGTTTCCTTTGTATTGAAGAGTGTATTTTTCACGGGCGTATGCACTTTTATAGGTGGGATTGTTGGTGTTGCTGGCAGGATTATAGGAGTTGTTGATGTTGTTGGTGTTGCTGGTAGGATTATTGGTGTCATTGAATCTATTACTGGGAGTATCAATGTTGTTGGTGCTACTACTATTTCTAATGGAATTATCAATGTTGTTGATGTTGTCGATGGTACTGATGTTGCTGATGGAGTTATGGGGTTTGTTGATGTTGTGGGTGCTAATGTTACCGCTACTGATGGTTTTATCAGTCTTATTGGTGCAGTTGGTGCTATTGTTGCTACTGATGGAATCATCAGTGTTGTTGATGATGCTAGTGTGATTGATGTTGTTGATTTGTTGATCAGTTTCGTTGGTATAGTGGTTTTAGTTGGTGTCGCGGATATAATCAAGGAGGGACTCCTTGGAGTAACTGTTTGATACATAGGGTTGATGGGCTTACCTTTGAATCTGAGCTTAGGAAGATATTCCTTTTGAAAACCTAATCTAGTGTTATTTTTGGGTTTCAACTCAGGCTGCAAGGGCTCATGTCATCCTTGTTGGCAATGTCCCAAAGCACTCTGAACATCATAGCTCATTCTTTGCATGATAGTGAGGCCTTTGTCATATTTATCAGTAGGAAGCTTAGACTGTGGGATTTCTGTGGTGATAGGGTCTTTGTAGATCCATTCTGCTAGGTCCTCATCTCTGGTTTCCTCTTCCTGACTTTTACCAGGGATGAACTGCGCTAAAGTGCATGCTTGCTTGGCTACTGGTGGTTGAAGCAACTTTTGAGGCTTGCCATAAGTTCTAGGGGAAGTGGGTAATTGCCCAACACAAAAGAGTTGGCTTAGATTATATTCCCTAGGACCTTCCTCTGCCATTTTCATTTTCAACTTCTCTTGCTTTGGTATAGGGGTGATTGAGCTGGAAAGAGAGGCTAGACTAACATATGATGTGGGTGGGATAACTTCTCTATTGTTAGGAACAGTAATCCCTGGCTGAAGGTTAATATTATTACAATATGCAAATGGATTTGCATCGCCAAGGATTGTGATTTCTATACCGTTATGGGGAAACTTGATACACTAATGATAGGTGGATGGAAGGGCTTACATGACATGTATCCAAAGTCTTCCTAACAACAGATTATATGGCAAAGGAAGGTCCAGAACTTGACAGATGGTATGCTTCACCACTGGGCCCACTCTGATAGGTAATACAACAGCTCCTTTGGAAGAACGCTCTGCATCATCATAGGCCTTAATGGTTATCTTTTTGCTGGGGTCCACTGATTTGACTGCATATCCCAATGGTGTGACCAACTATAAGGTACATATATTCAGGTTGGCTCCATTGTCAATCAAGACTCACTTGATCTTGTGTTGGTTTACAAATCCTTCAATATGAAGGGATGCGTTATGTGGTTGTTGGATTGAAGCATTGTCACTTTCAAAAAAAGTGAGGCATGGTGATGACCTGAGACTGCCAATCATGGCTTGAAATTGATCTGTGTTAAGGTTGGCAGGGATTGACACTTCTTGGAGAGCTTGATCCAAGATTTCTTTGTGTGAAGGGGATAAGCACAAAATCTCTAATATGGATATGAGTGCGGACATTTTGTCCAATTGTTCACAAGTTTATATTGCTTGGGCAAGGGTGTCATTCCTTGTGGTGTTGCGCAAATGGTAATTTTGCTACGATGTGTAACAACATTACATGTAGGATTTGGATATTTTATTGTGAGGGTTGCAACTTGTTCATCGATGTCATAGAGGTAATTCACAGTATAATTATAGGAAGCTTGTGTATAATTTGTAGTATCTGTGTTTCGCCTAGAGGTGGAAGGACCCCTTTGATCATGTGATGGAAGCGGATTTTTGAACATTAGATGATCATCATTTGATGTTTTAGGGTCGTGTCCTTCGATTTTAATTTCTCCTCGGTCAATGAGATCTTGAACAAGATCTTTCAGTTGATGGTAGTTACTCATTTTATGCCCTTTCCCTTGGTAGAATTCACAATGTTCATTATCTCTCCACCATGGAGGTTTGACCTGAGGTTCATAGTTAGATGTCTTTGGTAAGGTCACAAGATTTGAAGAGACTAATTGACGCAATATTGTCTCGATGGGTTCCCCTAAGGGTGTGTGTGTGCGTTTTGGTTTATAGTTATGTTGTCATTGTCTTGGTTCTTCTTGTGGCACATTGAGACCTTGATTTTGTGGATGAGTAATGGTGTTATTATTAGAAGGGGGATTTTGCCCCATGAATCTGACCACAGGTTGTGCAATTTTTATGGTCCTTGCATCTACGACCCCGTCATTGACGATGTTCTTGTTCTTGTTCCAGAAATTTGGTTTATCACTATAAAAATGTGGGTGAGGGCCATCTTTTGGTTCATTGTATATTTTGATAAGTCCCTTTTTGATAAGGGCTCATTCATATTTTAATCCCTCGATGATCATGTCTTCAAAGGACTTTGTGCCCTTCGTGTCTAAATGGAATTCAATCTCATCGTTCACGTTGGAAATGAATATTTCCAATAGTTCTTGTTCAGACAAATGAAGAGAACGTCGGCTAGACAGTTGCCTCCACCGTTGTAGGAAAGTTGAAAACAACTCCCTGTCTTTTGTTTGGTGTTGCATAGATCTGCCATGGTAACATCTCATTCTATGTTATGCGAATAATGCACGATGAACTTTTAGACTAGTTCCTCGAATGTTCTAATGCCACTTGGTAGTCAAGAAAACCATTGCGTGGTTGTTCCTCCCAAACTCTGAGGAAAGAGGTGCATTAGATAGGTGTCTTCATAAGCCATTTCTAGGCAAGCTGAGTGAAATTCACGGACATGATATCTAGGGTCTCCTTTTCTCCTATACTTTTTAAACTTAGGTGTTTTAAACCCTCACGGAAAAGGTGGCATGTGTAGGTTCCCATCAAAGGGATAGGGATAAATATCGTTAAGTGAAAACCGGGTAGTCTTCACGCCACTATTGAGTTGTTGAGCGAGATTCTCGACTTGTTGTCTCAACATGTCTATTTCAGTAGGAGGAGGAGGTGGGAGATTTCCTTGATTAAGTTCATATCAGAAGTAATCTCTACCTCTTCCACCATCGTTATGGCTATGGTTTTCTGATGTTTGTCGTATCTGTGCAGTATCAAAATCATAGGGTAGTTTAGCACCCTCTCAAGCAAGTCTCAAAAAATGAGCATTCACGTTGTTTTTAAGGATTTCATTAAAAAGTCGATTGAACCTGGGATTGTGTTGTGCTCTTTCTATAGCTTCGGGAGTTGGAGTGCTAGGATCTTCATCATTTGTACCTCCTCCAATGGCTTCTTGAAAATCGTTGAGGTTTTCGTCCTCCTCTTCTTCGATCTCTAGTTGTCTAGTTTTCGATCTGGTTTGAGCCATTTTGTTTGAAAGTTTTTGAGGTTGGTGAAAGTGATTATGAGTTGGTGATGAAATGTTTTGATGAGAGATAAGTGTTTTTTGAAGCGTTTAGAAGATGGATCTCTAACACTGAAGGTTGGATGTTACCGAAGTTCTTTGTGAATTGCTCTTTGTGTTGTCAACAATGTTGATGTAATAAGGTATAGCAAGGTTTGACATGTGTTACAAACCAAGCTACCTAGTAATAAGAGGATGCACTCATAAACTAGTTTTAACCTACGTATAAATGCCTCTTAGGATGATTTATCCTAGATGTAGAGACACTCTAAAAGTGATGTGTTGTTTTGAATTAAGCAATATCTAAAAAGAACTTAGGACAAGATCTTTTTATGTTTTGAGAGTTGAATGGATTGATGATGTAGCAATGTGAAAATGGATAGAATATGGACCTCAATAAAAACTGTGTCACAAAGGGGACTTCTTCTTCCTCTTCTCGCTTTGGGGTTGGTGGTTCTTCTTGAGCTATGTTATATGTAATGCAGATGTTTGGAAAGAAAGCAAGGTTGATCTTGCCTCCTTTGTTTTTGTGATAACTTAAGGCTCTATATTGAGTAAAGGCTCTATTTTTCAAAGGCTCTTTATCGAACTCGTTGGATTTGCCTTGAAGATAAGATGCATATGACACAAGAAGGCTCTGTGTGAGATAAAAATTTGTCTATTGAGATAGAAAAATTTCCTTCTTTTGATAAAAGCCTTTGAACTCAATGGTCTTTTCTTTAAGTTGATATGTTGATGAAGATTCCTTTTTCTCAAGATTTGAATGATGGTCATATAATTTGATATCTTGTTTGCACTTTGTTTGATGTTAATTTGTTGGTCAAATGTTTTGATGGAAAATTGTGTTGGATGAATACTTGGTTTAAATTGGTTTTGAATTTCTTTGACAAGAAAAAATGAGCAAGCACACAAACATGATAATTTTGCCTCAAAAGGAACAAATAGGTGTGGGTCTAAATCAACCCAATCTTTGAACTTTTCTATCCCTTTTCAAATGTTGTTGTATATTTTTCCAAAAGCCTGAAGTCGACTCAAATTGTTACTGGTCTAACACAAAATGAAGACACTTCAAACACACTTTATCCCTAAGTTCAAATGGCCAGTTGCGATAATTTCAGCCCACATCTTGAAATTTCTTCAACTTTGGTACTACATACCTTATGAATCTCGTTGTGGCAGGTAAGGATGTTATATACTAAGTCTTGTGCGAGCATAATAGATAGATGATCCCTATGATGGGGAAGTCACCACTTTTATCAAGCTACAAGCAGCCTTTCAAAAAGCCCTGTTTTTACTCAAGGAAATATGTATGGTGAGTATCTTGGGAGAAAAACCATTTATGCTCTTGCACTGAACTTCTCACAAATATTCTCAATCAGTAAAACGGGTGGGTTTCTATAATAAAAGGTGTCTAGTAATGTTCGACGTTTTCGGACATAAGTTCATTCTGCAGTGACTCACTTAAGATCCTTGTAACTTGTGGTGGGGCCCATATTTCCTTTCGGCAAGTTACACTCTAGGAACAACTATATCCAAGGCTACAACTTTCGCTCACACCCGATTTCTATAGCGGCTTGAAATATTTACCATGTGAAGTCGTTCCCAAGAGTGATGTGTCTCTTGGCAGGCCTCTCTTAAAAAAATAAAATTTTGATCATTACTAACACTTTTCTCTTGCACCTAGGAACACGAAAGCCAAGGGAGAAGATAGTGTGTGTTAGAAGTAGGACCATTCTACAAACGTTTTACACAAGTGTGCCAATCACTGAAAACACTTGTTCTTTTTAACTGATTTTATTGCAATGTGATTTAAAAGCTATTTGGAGATGTTGCTCCAACAAACATGGTGTTCTTTTTAACTTTCAAGGCAAAATGTTGTGTAATCTATGAAATTGAAATCCTAGTCAACCAAAATGAAGCACGTTTGCTTGAAGTAAAGTTGATTTGGAAACAAAACTTTGACAAATCGTTGGTTCTTTTTACCTTGCAAAAATGAAATTTTGATTGTGATTTTTAGCCTTTGTGCAAGAAAAATGAAAGTTTGTTTGTCTTGTTTTAAGCCCAAATAAAAATTGTTCCTAAATTGCAAGAAAAACAAATTTCTTGGGTTTGAGTTTGTGGTTCTTTTTACATTTGCCAAGTGAGGTTCTTTTTTAAAACCCAAACTAAAAAAATTGGTTGATTTTATGACCCAAAAGGAAATGTGAAGTGGATTTTTAACCAAAAATAGAAAGTGAATCCTTTTTAACCCAACTTTAAAATTAAAGTTAGTAAAAAAAGAATGAAAACTTCTAATCTAACTCTTCAAATCCTGCAATAGAATTAGTAAAAACCTGCATACACAAACAAATAGTTAGTGAAAAAAAATCAATTTCTGGTGAGCTTCTACAAGCCTAATTTTTTTGTGATTTTCGGTTACAAAGAAATTTTTTTACAACTCTTTGTTACAATAGTGCTACTCTATGTGAAAACAGAAGCGCTATTTAACACAAAGGTGCTAAATAACAGACAAAAGCACTAAATGAAAGACAACTACGCTAAACTATGGACAAAGGCACTAAAATAATCTGTCGAATAGAATGAAAATTTTGTCAAACAGGGAGCACTAAACTAAATACAATAGTGCTATTTGAAGTACAATAGCGCTAAAATGGAGACAATAGTGCTAGTTGAGAGATAATAGCACTATTCTTAGAACAACATTGCTAAAGCACCAACTTTCGAAAGTGCTAAAGCATGTTCAAAAGCGCTAAAGTGTGTTCAAAAGCACTAAAGCATGACCTATGTGTCAATTTCAACAAGCAAAATGTTAGTAGTTTCAAATTCAAATTAGAAGGTTGCATGTTCGATTCACGTCGGGTTCACCAAATGATGCATTGCAAAAAGGATTAGAATACTGATGGAAACACAACAACAAAAGAAGCATGTTCAAACATTAGTGTTAGCAACAAAAGATTATCCTAAGCAAGCATATCAAAAGAGATATTAAACATGAAATGGAAAACTTGCAAATACGAAAGAGATAAACTACACTCCTCCAAATGCTAACCAAGATGTTCATAGTTGCTCCTCCGTTGTTCCTCTCCTCTCCAAGTTCCACATGAGTGTAGCTCTCATCTTTGCACTACTATGGAAGTCTTATGGGGATTCAAGATTGAAGATGATTATGAAAATATGCAAAATGTAAGCTAAGAATGAGAAAACGTGAGTTAATTAAGCTATTATCAATTTTAACCAAAAGACAATGTGGATTATGATTTTACTCTAAAATGTTCTCTCAAATTCACTATAACTTAGATGCATACAAGATTTTTTGGATTATGGCTAGATTTTGTGAAAATGAGAAATGAGAGCTCTATTTATAGGCAAAATAGAGAAATGGATGGTTGAGATTGAGTAACCTCAACAAGGGTCGGAATTGATGGGTTTATGATCCATGTGAGAGTTTTCAATCCAATCTCAGGATGACAAATGTCATCATGAGATGGGTTGAGAGGAGAGGAAAGAAGCATTAAATGCTTGACATGACTTGAAGGTTAACTTGGGAGGTAAGGTTAATGTTGAGTTGAATGAATAAAACCATTATCCAATAAATAATGTCTTTATCCAATGGATAAACTCTTGTGCAAGAGTTAGTGGGGATAACCATGGTCAAAGCAATAAATGCTTGAAGAGACCCATGAGTCAAATGGGGGTTGAGTTAGAGGGAAAGTCTCTAACCATGTGGGCAAGTGGAATTAACCATAAATGGTTATGTAAGAGCCATTAATGGTCATGTAAAAGTCATTAGTGGTTTGGAAGATTTTAGGGGTTAACTTGTTGATTACATAAAGCATTAAATGTTTTTCAAAGACTTTGGAGGCTTTGAGAAGTGACTCCAAGTTGCTTAGGAATGTGACAATATTTAGGAGATGGATTAGGCTAATTAGGAGTGGTTAGAAAAATTTAGAAAGTGGTTAGAAGAGTCTAGAAGGGGATTTAGGATTGTAAGTGGGTTTGGTGGGTAAGGGAAAATAGGATTTTAATTAAAATAAAATTAATTTATTTCAATTGTGGTTGCAACTTGCATTTGTAGGAGAATGCAAGTGGGGGGGGGGGGGTGGCGGTGGGTAGTTTAGGGATTTAAATAAAAAATTTATTATTTATTTAATAGAGGGAAAGGAGTTAAATTAAATAAATATGTTTTATTCATTTAATTGATTTTAAGTGTGGCTTAATGAATTAATTTAAATAAATTGAATAATTTATTTAATTAATAGGAGAAGGGGTTGAGGATGAATTAATTAAATATTAATTAAATTAACTGATTATTGAGGGTTAAATAATCAAATAAACAGTAAATATTCATGTAATTAAGTGGATAGATTTATGTGACTACATTAATAATTTTAAATTATTAATTCCACCTCATTTTCCCCTCGCCCCTTTTCTCTCTATTTGTCATAGCTTGTGTCATAGTCTTCTAGACATTCATTCAAGTTTAAATGGAATAATAAGAGTGCAAATAGAAGCTTCCATTTTCTTTTTGATTTAACTCCTTTTTCTCTTCACTTCTAATGGCAATTTCTCTTTTAACTCATCCTTGCACAAAATCTCAACCGTCGGATTGAGTTAATCCATTCAATGTGATTTCAAAAGTCTATAAATTGGGCTCTTGTCTCCTCATTTTTAAGTCTTAGGAGTTTACATTTATGTTATCATTCTCTTAAGTTCATATACTTTCAAATCTTCAAGTATTCTCACCTGCATTTCATTCTTTGTTGTCATGATCTCTTGTTTCAACTTGCTTATCATATCATTAAGTGATTCCTTTTCATCATTCTCATTTTGTAATTTTTCACAAAGTTCTCTTCTCTTATTTCTTGCAACAGTAAAAAAATTTTGAAGTGCCTGAATGATGTCCTAAGCTGCCCTTAAATCATCTTCTAGTTTGATATTTTTCAACTTTTCTGCATCATAGTCTGTAAGAGCTCCTTCCAGTTGCTTCATCAGATTTTCCATCTTTACTGGTGCCCAGATCTTCCTCAAGTTGTTAGGCTTTTGAAAATAGAGGACCAAGCTCTGATACCAATTGTTAGGGATCCCATAGATACTGAGAGGGGGGGGGTGAATCAGTATCTAACCGGTATTTAGAATTTCTTAACTTAAAACATGCAGAACATAATATAACAGTGTACCGGTATGCAAGAGATAATGCAATAAATAGAATCAAGAACATCCACATGAAAAGCGCACCATAACACAAGATTTTAACGAGGAAACCCGATGTGGGAAAAACCTCGGTGGGATTTGTGACCCACATTATTCACTCATTGGCCAATAAGAGAATATTACTTACAATAGGGGCCTGCACATGCAGGAAGGCCAACTGCCTGGAGCTCACTGCTCAATGGGAAGTCTCACTGACTTACAATAAGGATTATACAAATCCAATATCTTGTACTACATTACAATAGCATCTTCAATGCCAGATTCAGTACCGGTTCCTACTTTGTTCTTTACATATACCCCTTGACCTATATTTCGCATAATAGGTCTGTCTAATATTTTCTTATAATCCTTCTACATCTTTTCAAATGTCTACAATGATCTCTTTTATATATAAGAGTCATTTTACAATTTGCCAAGTCAGCTTACACATTTTTACAATAATAAACAAAATATAATATAACAATATCCTGTCAGCCTCTGTGTCAGTATACTTCCTTTCTTCTGTGTCGGTGCCAGTGTCCTGAGTGCTGGTGTAGAGTGTGATCTACTGATGCCGGTATAATGCCTTTGTCGGTGCCATAAGATTGCAAGGTTTCCATCAATGACAAAACCTTCAATCACATACAATGTCTCATTGGAGTGTGCATATGCCAACAGTTTCTTTGATTCAATTTCTCTTGCCCATTCAAAAAACTAAGTGCATGATTATTAGTGTAGACTATGAACTCTTTAGATAACAAATAATGCCGCCACATCTTGAGTGCTTGCACCATGGCATATAACTCTAGATCATAGGTAGAATACATTTATTTTTCTTCATTGAGCTTCTCAAAGAAGAATGCAACCGGGTGACCTTCTTGGCTCAAAACGACCCCTATAGCCAACTTGTCGGCATCACACTCCATAGTGAAGGGATGATTGAAACCAGGGAGCCTAAGATAAGGGAGTCTTGCTACCTTTTGTTTTAACAACTCAAACCCCTTGTCTATTGCACTAGTCCACTTAAACTGACATTGTATCCCACCTTTGATGGTGTTCAAGATAGGTCCACACACATGGCTAAATCCTCTAATGAAGTTATTATAAAAAAAAGCTAAACCATGAAAACTTATTACATCTCCTATTGACTTAGGAGTAGGCCAATTCACTATTGCTTCCACTTTTAATGGATCCATTTTTAAACAACCTTGAGAAACTACAAAACCAAGATACACCAATTCATTTTTGAAAAACTCACATTTATCCAGGTTGATCATTAACTTTTCTTGATGTAGCTTCCTCAAAACTTGATTCAGATGTTTGATATGCTCCTCCTTTGACCTGCTAAAAATCAGAATGTCATCAAGATAAACAATGACAAATATACCAATGAACTCTCTAAGAACCTCATTCATGAGTCTCATGAAGGTGCTAGGTGAATTTTTGAGCCCAAAGGACATCACCAACCATTCATGGAGCCCCTCATTTGTTTTAAAGGTTGTCTTCCAATCATCACTAGGTCTAATCCTAATTTGATGATAGCCTACTTTCAAATCCACTTTAGAAAAGTAACAAGCTCCACCTAGGTAGTCCATTAGATCATCAATCCTTGGCATTGGAAACTGATATCTAATTGTGATTTTGTTTATGGCCCTTGAATCAGTGCACATCCTCCACTTGCCATCTTTTTTAGGTGCCAAAATAGTAGGCACTGCACATGGACTTAAACTCTTCTTTATCAACCCCTTATCTAGCAATTCCTGCACTTGCTTTGTTATTTCCTCATTTTGAGTAGGTGTCATTTTGTAAGCATATTTGTTTGGAAAAGTTGAACCAGGTATGAGGTCTATCTGATGTTTAACATCTCTCATAGGGGGTAATGCATCTGGAATCTCATTGACAACTATGTCTTTGTACCGGTCTAGTAAGGTTTGCACCTCTTGAGGTATCATCGGTTTGGTTTTAGTATTTGTCTCTTCTTTGGTTTCCCTATAAGAGCACATCCTTGGTGCCCTTCATGCTTCAACAATTTCAATAACTCTTTCCCACCAAGCATCGTAACACTTGATCCAACATGTCTTTCTTCACCCTGATCAATCAAGGGATCCGTTTGAAACTTTCTACCCTCCTTGGTGATAACATAGGAATTGTTCTCCCCATCATGTATGGCTTTGGCATCATATTTCCAAGGTTCTCCTAATAGAAGGTGACATGCATCCATGGGTAATATGTCACATAACACACTATCCTTGTAATATCCTATTTCAAAATCTACCCAAGCTTGCTCATCTACGAGCACATGTTGACCTTTATTCAACCAAGATACCTTATAGGGGTTGGTATGTGGAAACCTTTTCAATTTCAATTTGTATACCATATCAACTACTACAATGTTCTCAGTAGACCCTAAATCCACTATAACTTTACAAATCTTACCATGAGATCTGTAGGTGGTTTTGAAAAGTGTCTTCCTTTGTGTAGGTTCTTTGGACTGTGGTACCTTCAATAAGATCTTGGTGAGGTAACACTTTGATAGTCTTCTTCTTGCACCAACTAAGTTCTTTTGTCTCCCATGTGAGAGATTGAAGTCTTTTCAAAACACCCACTCATGGTATGCCCCACTTGATGAAAATGGTAGAATTTACCAATGAAGGCTGTGGTTCCTCTTCCCAAATTGTCAAATTTGCCTCTATAGTTATTTCTCCCTCTAGAGTTGCCTCTAAATTGTCCTCCTTTGTTAGGATTATCACCACTATTCTCTGATTGACTGCCTTCTTCATTCTTGTAAGGGTTATAGCCCCTTCTAAAGGTGCATCTTCCTCAGTAACCTCTGCCCCTTTAATTTTGTTCACATTTCCTTTTTATCTTATCTTCTGCTCTAAAGGCTAACTGAAAGCATTTATGGACTGTTTCAGGTGCTATCATGTTGATCTCATCTTGAATGTTTTGTCTAAGGCCATTTAAGTACCTTGCAAGCTTCTCCACTTCTTCCTCTTGCTTCCTAGCTCTTAGGGAAGTTTGTTGAACTCCTCTGTATAAGCACTCACATCCATTTCTTTTTGTTTCAGATTCTACAACTTCTTGTGCACCTACACCTCATAATCTACGGGTAAGAATTGAGTTTTAATTATAATCTCCATTCTATCCTAAGAGATTATCTTCTTCCTCCTAGTTTGTTCTCTTTATTCTTGCATCATGTTCCACCACACTAGGGTTGATCCCTTCAATCTTGACTTGGCCAAATTAACCCTCTTTTCTTTTGCAACTTCCTTGTATTCAAAATTATTGTTCAAGGCTTCTATCTAATCCAATAACTCTTCGACATTTAGGCTTCCATTGTAGATAGGTAAACCTTCTATGTTGTCTTTATTGAGTGACTTGAGGGCATCCAAGAAGATCTATTGATCTTTGTCCAAATCCTTCTTTTATGTTATGACCCCTATCACATCTACATCTTCACCATTAGTTTCATCACCCCATTCAGTGACCATACCCTTGCCTTTCTTGGTTTCTAGCTCGCGGGCTTCACTAAACATGTCTTGGACCAACTTCCTGATGGCCTCTTGACTCATTGCCTCTAGTGGCATGTTGTTGGCTTCTGACTCTACCTCTGGGTCTGACATACACCACTTTGTTCCATCAATTAGCTCTGATACCAATCTGATGTAGAGTGGATTGTCTCTCATTGGTTTGTGTTACCTTGTCTAGGTATCTCCTCGAAGCTATCCAAGAACCATCCAATGATTATACACCTCACACCCTCCAAGGGTCTGCAAGACTTACCCTCTCTAGCCTTCCCAAGGTCCTTAACCTTCACAACTATGTATAAAGGCACATGATGTAGAGTGGATCGTCTCTCACCGGTTTGTGTTACCTTGTCTAGGTATCTCCTCCAAGCTACCCAAGAACCATCAAATGATTCTATACCTCACACCCTCCAAGGGTCTGCAAGACTTGCACTCTTTGACCTTCCCAAAGTCCTTAGGCTAGGATAATCTCTTGTTTTTTTGTGAGTTCCATTTTCTTGGCTAGGAGACCTTGTTTTTACACTCCCTTTTACACTCAACCTGAGAGTTCAACCCCTCTACCACAGGATCTTCATTCCCCACACTACACACATTAGGATGGATGATTTTGGATGGATTCCCAACCCTATTCCTTACTCAATAACTTTTACACTTATGGGTTTGGTGTTTTACAAACAAACTGCACTTTTAGGCCTATTTGGAGATCTAATTCCAGTAGCCCTGTCAGCGAGGTATTCTGCATTTACCGGTTAAAATTTCCTGAACAACCCTATGAACTCTTTTGTATTCTTGACACCCTTTTGGGGTTTACATACAATATCTCAAAACCTAAGGTGAGTTTTTTCATTAACATATCTAACCCTTACTGGTTTAATTAGGCCTAATTGCCCCTTCCTAGGCCTAGAAAGTAGGGATTGGTCAAAATTCCTTCACTGGTCCATTTGCCTGAGTCAATTGATGATATTTTAAGGTTTGTGCTTCCATATGGAATTCCATTCCAATCATTCTTCACCTCCATCCACCGGATTCACCCAATTAGGGCATGTTATCCATCATTCCTAACACTTGCCAACTCAATGTGCCAAGCTTAGGGTATGGTGGCAAATATTTGATTTAGCTTGCCCTATCTTAAAACTAAAAATAAAACATAGAATACATTGCAACCTAACATTCCACAAGATTTTAGATAGGAAATCCACCTTAGAACGTTAGGTTGGATCCATTTTTCTCTCAAAAACCTGGTTTTTAGGGCTCTTGGACCCGCCTGCAACAAAATGGAGTTTATTCACAAACTATAACACTTGAAGACTCCAAATCAAAAAAAAAATGAAGGTAAGACACCAGACTAATAATCCATGTCCCTGTTTTGGGATGCTCAATCTGTACAGGTCGTACAAACTTGTAAAGAACAACAAAAACTCAGAAGAACACACACAAATGGGAAACCAAAACTGTTTATTTGCTTCAGATCTTCAACCACCTTCAACAACTGATTATCTTCAGTCTTTCCAAGCCTTATACTAGCCTTGGATTAGTTACAAATGCTTATCGTTCATGTGAAGTGTGATACCTCCAGCTACAACACAAATACTGAATAGATCATTACAAGCATGGTTAGCAAATAATAAGAAAATGAAAGATGAACCATGACAAAGTGACCTATCACCTCCTAAGAGATGTGAGTATGGATTTGCTCTCAGGATCTGGATAAGCAATCCCAGTGACTTGACTAAACCTAGATGGAGGATTTGAAATGATAATGATATGCAAAGATGAGATTGATTATGCTAGATTGATCCAAGAGACTAATTAAGCTAATGATATACATGATTGAGCTATGATGATGATGCAATTAAGCTAGAAAAGAGATTGATTAAGCTACGTGATTCAACAATTATGCTAGAAAATGATCAAATCAAACTAATGCAATTGCCTATAATAACAATGCTCAAAATGATATGCCTATAGTAACAATGCCTAAATTGATAATGAGATGGGATCCTTTGTGCTCCAAAATGGGGGATATTTATAGGATTTCCAAGGCCAGGGGTGAGGTGGCAAGAATCAACAGTCAAGATTGATTCTGAAGATATCAAGGGTGAAATTAGAGGAGGTTGGAGAAGAGGTTGGAGGAAGGGACACTTGTCATCTCTGTGGTGACAAGTGTCAAGGAGCCTTTCTCATGAGAGGGCAAGTGTCCAAGGGAGGAGACATGTGGCCAAAGTGCCATGTGTCTCAAGGGAAGAATATCCACACCATAAGAGGTTAGGATAAGGAGGTTAAAATGTGCAAGATAGGATAGGGTTAGACAAACCCAAGGTTAGGTGGAATGGGTTAGGCTAGAGTGATGGTTAGGTTAGGTGGTTAGAAGTTAGGAGGCATGTGGGTAATTTGAATTTAAAAATTCAAATAATAGGAAAAGACTAATTAATTTTCAACAACTCAAATTGATTTGTTTTAATTAATTAGAGGATTAGAAGAATTGATTGAAATGGGGGGAGGATTAATTAATTTGAATTAATTAATCAAAGAGGACTATTGAAATGGACCTATTAGATAAATCCTTGAATTCAATTAAATTAGGGAGGGGGAATAATTAAATAATTGCTTGTTTAATTAATTATCTTCAGACCATTTTTAGATGTATACATTTTGCCCCTCTTTGAAGCGAGGTGTGATGACGTGTTGATTCAAAGAATAATCTCATTTTGATGATGATATTGGTTTGATAGGATGCCCCAGACATTGATTGATAAATTGCGGTACGATGATGCCCCCTCAGGAGATCAATTGAGATAATTGATTTTTGGAGTGTGTGAATTTTTGCGAAATTGATATCCTGATTAGAAATGATTTGATTTCTGCAACTTTGGTTGATGAAAATACAAGTTCTATGATCATGGTGATGTGGTTCTTAATTATTGATAAAGCTTGATTGATTAGATTGATAAGATCGAGATTCAGTCTGGTTTCAGGAATGACACCTCCTATATAAGACAAAGATGATCAAAGTGTCTGGTTTCAGGAACGATATTGTGAGATTTTGCCAAGATCAAGAGCTCAATGAAATGTACAAAATAGAGACACATTATAGGACAAGAATAAACTGTATTCTCATCAATAGAGAATGATCAATTAAAAAATCACATACAATGTAGATGAGTCTGCTTATATAGGCAAGGCTAGGGATATGTGAGCACACAAACATGACATGTGGCTCAATAAGAAACAAGGGTAGGTAGGAAATAGGTGTGGGTAGGTAGGAGAAACAATATAATAGTCCACATGAGGTGGATCACCCACTGAATGTGGAGTGTAACAACAAGATCAACACCATAAAAGGTGGAAATTCTCCTACACACACTATCCCAATGTGGCACAAACACCCAAGTGTCTCATACTCAAACTACTATGAAATGCATTTCCTAAGTAAACTTAAGTAAGTGTAATAATATCCAAGATGAATAATTATTTACACCAACACCCCCCCTTAAGTGCAACTTAGGGGAATGCACTTAAGTCTACAATGCAACTAAGCAATGCAAGATGGGTCCCGGCTACTAGGCCATGTTAGGTACCCATGTACAAGTGCAAATGCATGCAAACCAATGCAATGAAATCTCTCACAAAGCGGGGAAAGAGAGAAAAACCCAATGGGAAAAAACCCTCCCCCAAAAGAGAGATGAAAACTAGATACAAAGAACTCTCATAGAAGTAGGTGAAGGACAAAACCCCATGTGAAGAAAAAGTCCCCCCCATATGAGAGAAGAAGAGAAGCTAGGAAGCCCCCCCTCAATGTGGAATCTGCACCAATGATAGAAGCTCGATGTATGAAGAAACTGCTCCACGAACGTCGAACAACATTCCTCCCCTTAGGAAGAAACAAAACCAAAGGTGTATCCATGAAGTCTCCCCAATCATGAAAGGAAGATGTATGAAAAAAACTCATGATGAATGGAATCTCTGAAAAACTGATCAATTCTCCCCATGTCGATGTTGAAAGATACCCCCTCCAAAGGTGGTAAACTGTGCCACACTGCTGAAAAAGGCACTCCAAGATCTAGTGGAGATGGATGTAGAACTTGTCCCAAAGACTCACATGTCTCCTCAAAAGATAAAGAGACCTCCTCCAACTGTTGTACATAAGTATCCACAATCATGTCAACCTCGAAAGAATGATCATGTAGAGAATGAACAAGAGGGTCAGAGTGTGCCCTCGCAACAATCAAAGAAGGATCATCTTCATCAAAGAGAAGATGAATGTCATCAATGATGTCTCCCAAATCTGCAATGTAGGATTCCACAAACAAACCTGCAATATCTATTAAGTAATCATCTCATGAATCTGAAGCTGGAAGACAATGAATATCCCGCTACACTGAATCACATGAAGGCAAAACTGTCACACTATTCGCATCATCAGGTGCAATAGGTGATGTTATATCAATATGAGGAGATGGAATACAAGGCTCAAGAACGGGGTCACATGTGAGAATCCCCATGTTCAACTACCCAAAGTTCTCCTCAAAATCTGAACCATCACAAGAAGTGTGATCAACATTGTAGAATCATCAAATGCGAAATCATCATCATCAACAAAATCTGAAAAGGAGTATAACCAAGATGCATCATCAACCACCCCAATCGCAATGATAGCTCTAGTCTCCAAGTCTCTAATGAAAACTGACTCAGGTGTGAACTCCACAACTCTCTTAGTTGCGCCATGTGTGATTTGATAGATGGAAAGGAGATTGTTTGCCAAGTGGGGTACACACAACACAACATTGAAGGAGTTATCCCCAATGTCAATAGATCCTTTCCCAATCACATCCATGTATGTATGATTGCCCATGAAAATCTGCGGCATGGTGCAAGGCTCAAATGTAGAGAACATAGATTGCGAAGATTCCATATGATAAGAAGCTCCTGAATCTAGAAGCCATCTCTTTGAATCATGACTGATAGTAGCACATAGAGCTTTTCCTTTTCTTGTCCCAAAAGAGTGAGTCTTCCCACTTGTAGAAGCCATGAATGCTTGCCCTTTTCCTTTTGAATGTGAGGAAGTAGAAGTTGATGAATCATCCTTCTTGTAGACATTAGGCAAATCAATGTTATGCTTTTTGATGATATGTGTGAGCTCATCAATCTTCTTAGAATGGCAACGATGCTCCTCATGACCAAACTTTTTACAATAGGCACAAGTAGGTTTCTCCCTCTTTGGTGAATTATCCCTCTTGGAAGAGGATGTATCTCCTTGTTGTGGAGAGGATGATGCTTTGTCCTTAGGCTTTGATTGCCATTTCTTCCTGTTTGAATTGTCCTTTCCTTGATTTCCTTTGTTCCCTTGATTTTCCACTAATGCTTGAGACTTAGAAGCCTTAAGGATACCCATGCTTATCAACTTAGTTTGTTCCATCATCAACATTTCATTGAAAGGATCAAAAGTAGGCATTGTGTAGCTTGAACCCATTGTCATCCTATGGGTTTGGAAACTAGAAACAAATGTTGCATATTCTTGTGGAAGCTTGCCTATCAAGTTGAAGATCAATTGTGTATCCTTCTTATCAATGCCACAATCTTTGAGTTGTGCCCTCAACTCATTTGCCTTAGTGACATAATCTTGTATAGTATCAAATTTCTTGGAATCTAACATGGTAAGATCGCTATCAATTTGATATCCCCTAATCTCATCAACTTGACCATACAAGTCTTGAAACTTTTGCCAAGCATCCTTGATTAGAGTACACTTCTCAATATGAAAAATGAGATCCTTTGATACATACTTTCTTAAGGTACCAAATGCCATGATATTTTTAGTGAGCCAATCCAAGTGACCAACTAGATCAACCTTAGGATCAGCAGGAGCAACAATAGTTCCATCAATGTAATGAGTTAGTCATTTTTCCATAAGTTTACTCCATGCATCAATTTTCCAAGTAGCATAATTATGAGGAGTTAAGAGAGGAAACTTAGAAGAACCCATAGAAGCAAAAAGGAAGGAATACAAGAGCACAAAAGCACAAGAGACACCCCCCCATATTCACTCAATCAAAGGACCCCCCCAAAAATGATGATTTTGGCACTTTATATGTAGTGCGTGTACAATAGGCCACTTGAAAACAATTGCAAGGTGGACTTCTGATTTTGTTTTACAACTGCCCCAATAGGCTGAGAACTACAAAATAAAAGATTAGAAAGATAGATCTATGCAATACAAATGCCAAATTGGCCAAATAATACCATATGATGAAAGTACAATTTCTACCAACAATTTCTATAAACGGATAGCATATTCTCAGAGTAGACAAAAAATAATGCACTTTCAAAAAAAATGACACCTGAAAAGGAGTTCGTATGAGCCCGAACGAAGACCTGGAAGTTGCAGAAATGGGGATTGGATAGGTACAGTCACCAAAAATTGAGAATTATAAAAAAATTGTCCATTAAAATCAGAAAATAATTCCACCATGTGAAAGTACAAAAAATTCTAGCCCATTTCAAAAAAAATTGCACCAAAAAAGGAGCAAAAATGAGCAAGATATGGCCATTTGAAGTTGAACTGCAAAATCAAAAAGCTCAATGAGAGGGGCCTGCAAAATTTTTGAAAAATGATGATGTCAGTGAACTATGGGGTTAAATTTGATGATCATATGACCGTTGTGAAAACTTCATGGCTGACTGGGCGCTGATGTGGTGTGATCTGATTGGCCGGAAAAAAAATGTGGCAGTACGAAGATCTGACTTGGCAGGGTGATTTGGCAAGTGATGTGGCAGCCAACTGGGCTACTGATGTGGCAGGTGACTAAGATCATTTTGCTGACATGGCGCTCAGGCAGGCCATGCTGGCAGTCACCGACGTTCCAATTGGCGGTTGCCAAAATCCGGCGGCGGGAGTTGTCGACGGTGCCCGGAGTTCGGCGAAGCCAGAGGGGCCGGCAAGGGCGGCGCATCAGGGAGGTGCGGCGCAATAGGGAGGAGTTGTGGGAGGTCTACTGCGGCTACGGTGGGGCAACTGCGGCGAGGCGGATGCGGCGGGGCGGAGCTGCCGGTGTCGAAAGGTGGAGGGTTGTCGAGGACACCGGAAAACGCAGTGGCTGGCACAGTCGGTGGTTCACCGGGAGCGGGGAAGTTGTCAGGTCTGCAGCAGCAGCGGCGGTAGCAAGCGGAGACTTCCATGCAGTGGTACGATGGTGACGGGACAACCCTGCACACACAACCTGCAGGGTACAGAGAGAACGGGGGAGTCTGTGGACCCCCCAAAAAACAAATTTTTTGATTTTTTTTAAATTTATTTTTTGATAAATTTTTTCCGAAATTTTTTTTTTTCTCTAAAATATTTTTTATTTTTATTTTTTCGGAAAATAAAAAAAATTGAAATTCATACAATAATAGTAAAATTGGCGAAAACAAATTTCTCACCAAAATAGGCCAACTTTATAACCAAAATTCATGGAAACAGTCACCTAGACGCAATGACGGGGTCGGATCTGGTCTAGGATGCCTCCAAAAGATGTTGCTCCTTAGATCTACCTCTTGACATCGCAATAATGCCTCTTCAAGACGAATCAATGACGCTCTAATGGCTTTGATACCATGTGAGATTTTGCCAAGATCAAGAGCTCAATAAAATGTACAAAATAGAGACAATATAGGACAAGAATAAACAATTGTTCAAAAATCACATACAATGTAGATGAGCTTGCTTATATAGGCAAGGCTAGGGATATGTGAGCACACAAACATGACATGTGGCTCAATAAGAAACAAGGGTAGGTGGGAAATAGGTGTGGGTAGGTAGGAGAAACAATATAATAGTCCACATGAGGTGGATCACCCACTGAATGTGGAGTGTAACAACAAGATCAACACCATAAAAGGTGGAAATTCTCCTACACACACTATCCCAATGTGGCACAAACACCCAAGTGTCTCATCCCAAACTACTATGAAATGCATTTCCTAAGTAAACTTAAGTAAGTGTAATAATATCCAAGATGAATAATTGTTTACACCAACAGATATATCATGAATAAGACTTGATCAGAACGTCTGGTTCCAGGAAAGATACATCTTGTATAAGACATGATAGAATCGATTTAGATGTGATCGATTGATAGAATTGATAAGGTTGATTCAGTAAAGAACTGACAGTTTGTTGATATTAAGTTGCAGGAGGATTTAGATATGTTGATGTTGGTTCAGTTGTGGGGGTAACATAAGATTTGTGTTGGATCGACAATATCTGGAGAGAGATGAGTCATCAGTCTGATTGTGTACACACTTATGATGATACCTTGATAATTCCTGCGATAGATTTAACCTTGGATAAAATGAGCTTGTGGGATCCCCGCAAGAATGAAATGCAAGATAAATGCAAAAGTCAATGCAAAGCTACGACCGGACTAGTCACTCAGTTATTATGTTTTGTCATCATTGAGCTTTTTTTTTTAATATGTGGGAAGTGAGTGCAAACATTGATGGTATAATTAAACCATGATGACCTGAGCACTACTTTCCTGGATTTTGATATTGCAAGTTAGCATAAGCATCGAGGTATAATTGAACCAAGATGACCTGAGTGTTGCTTGCGTAAAACATGCAGTATTAACCATTTCAATACACAAATTGGAAATATCTTCGATGATACTCTGATGATCATGTCCTCAGACAAATTTGCACATATTAATGATTAATTTACAGACAGCAGACAATAAAAATATCATGTTCCTTCCTTGTTCCTCTAGTCAGAGACATCTTGGGGTCACTCAGAAATCATGATAGCGAAAATCAAGATAGAAAAGTTGAACAATCATGTTAAAATCATTATCCAAAAGATACCATCCATTGAAAAGAGTGTGATGTGCTTAGACTGACATATGATAGTTTGATGGTTGACAATTTGATCTTATGTTCAATGTTGGATGTGTTTCAGTTTTCGCTTAATAAGAGTTGTCTGACTATTGTTCTACCTATTTGATTAAGCTCAAAATGATCAATAATTTTGCCCCCAGCTAGGTGCAGGATTTTGCCCCAAGCCTAGAAACAAAGTCATTATGATATAGCCAATGATCCAAACCACAGCGAGAAGCTACTTGGGATGCTTGTGTATGTACAAAGGCTTTATTGTGGATATAAACGACATTGATGGAAAATGAATGCAAGCAGAAGGATGCATGAACTAATAGATGGAAGAGCTAGCTGACAAATAGCGCCTGTTTGCCAGGTTTTCACCATCTGTTTTTATTGCACTTTTTCTCATATTTGATTTTTTTATTATTATTATTTTTATTTTATTTTTTTCTGCTTTTTCACTATTTTTGGATTTTCTGTTTTTTCATTGGATTTTTCAGCTTTTGCACTGTTTGGGGATTTTTCAGCTTTTTCACTGTTTTTGGATTTTTCAGCTTTTTCACTATTTTTGGATTTTTCTGCTTTTTCACTGTTTTTGGATTTTTCTGCTTTTGCACTGTTTTTGGATTTTTTGTTTTTTCACTGTTTTTAGATTTTTCTGCTTTTTTACTATTTTTGGATTTTTTTTGCTTTTTCAGACATAAAACTTCTTCAGATGCATTCTATTGATGGGTTCCTCGAGTTGATCCCCGTCCTGTGTTTATAGCTGATAAGCTCCTGACCCAAATACTGTTTGTGACCACAAATGGACCTAACCAGTTTGGTTCAAACTTCCCTTTCTTTTCTCAATCGGCCTAGTTGCGTGGATTTCTTTGAGTACTAGTTCCCCAACTTGAAATGTTCTCGGTTTGACCTTGTGATTATAACTGCGGCACATTCTTTGTTGATATACATTTAAATGATCAAAGACATTTTGTCTTTGTTCATGGATCAATTCTAACTCTTGCAATCTAGATACTTGTTGTTCTTCATCTGGGATAAGACCTTTTAATGGTACTCATAGAGAAGGTATCTCTACTTCTATTGGTAGTATTGCTTCTGATCCATAGACAAGAGAGAAAGGTGTGGCACCTGTTGGTGTGTGGATACTGGTACAGTAGGCCCATAGAGCAAGGTTCAATTGAATATGTTAATCTCTTCCAGCATCATTCATGGTCTTTTTGAGGATTTTCAAAATGGTTTTGTTTGATGCCTCTGCTTGCCCATTCCCTTGTCAATAGTAGGGTGTGTTGGAAATGTGCCTCTAATTCACTTGACATATTCGGGTTGATCAAGCTAGCCTACAATGATGGAACACCAAAGTGGAAGATTGCATCAGAGTTGTGTCGATGAGCTGATGGAGTTGTCTTAGGCGGTCCGAGTTGACATCAACTATCAAGGGTTCTGGTCTGGAGTTAAGTCGATACCCGATGAAGTCACCTTAGGCAATCGGGTCGACATCAGCTATCGGGTTAATATGTTGAAGGCTATGTCGAAGTCTTGATAAGTTCATCTTGTTTGTCTCAGAGTGCTTCGCTTATCGGGATAGCAGTTTTGGTCGTGTGTCGATGTCCCAATGAGACCACCTTAGGTTATCGGGATAACATCTCAAGGTTGGTTTCGATGTCCCAATGAGACTGCTCTCTATTATCGGAGATTGGAGTAACCTCACAGCGCTTGATCTGATGAGCTGATGAGACCGCTCTTCTCTATCAGAGATCAGAGTAACAGTTTACATGTTTTACCGATGACCCAATGGAGTCACCTTCGGCGATCAGGTATCATCGGGCAATTGGTTTTATTGTTTGAAAGCTATACTGATGGCCGATGGAGTGGAGATTGACTGCAGGAGTGAGATCGAACCAAGATCCAAAAAGGTTAACTCTCGGACACTAAGTCCATGCGACTGTCGATGTATTTGAATACGAACCGACCCGACTCCCTGATGCATGTGGGATAATTGATTTTCTATGAATGCAGACCGACTCAGGCAGACAGTTAGACTTAAAACAGCTGGTGCAGTTGCTCAGATGAACGGTCGACCAGTTTGGCATTTGAAGTTGAACATGAACCAAATGTAAGGTTATGAATCATAATAGCTACTATGCAATCTATGAAGTAGTTTGATCTGAATGTTGAGTGTTTCAATTTGGAATGATTGCATGACAGAGTGAAGGAAGTCTGTAGACTGGACTTTATTGTATTGTTTTTGACATACTGTTAATAACGTCGATTATCTGTTGGTGTGGGTTTTTTCTCCCGAAAGGGTTTTCCCACGTTAACTCTGTGTGTTATATCTCTATGTTGTTTAATTGTGTTTGCTCATGATTGTGCCATATTCTGTAAATGTTGAAATTTTGTATACACTAGTCTATTCCCCCCTGCAAATTGACATTAGGAAAGTGAATTTCCGTACTTGCCGCACATGCTTTCCTTACAAGTGGTATCAGAGTTTGACCCATTTTGTTATCCTTGTTGAGTAGGGTTGGTTTTTTGTGTCAATTCTATTTCAATGGGAGTCTTGCAGAGTGTCTACTTGTTTTACAGTTTGAGATGGTGAGCACCTCAGGGCACTTAGACATGGAGAAGTTTAATGGTTCCAGTTTCGAACTATGGAAACTCAAGATGGAAGACTTGTTGGTCGATAGAGATCTCTAGGGTGTTGTGACTGCAACTTCTAAGCCTTCAAGCATGAAGCAAGAAGATTGGGATCTAGCCGATCGGAAGGCAAGGGGTCTAATCAGGCTATGTCTTGCTGATTTTGTTCTGTTAAACGTCCATGAGGAGAAGACTGCACATCTTCTCTAGAATAAGTTGGAGATATTTATCAAGGCAAATCCTTGGTGAATAAACTTTTATTGAGGAAGAAGTTGTACTCTCTAAAGATGGATGCAGGAACACCATTGGCAGACCACTTAAATGCATTCTACATGGTTCTTGCACAGTTAACTTTTGTTGGTGTGTCCATCCAGGAAGAAGAATGTTGCATGTTGTTGTTGTGTTCATTGCCTGACTCTTGGGAACACTTAGTGATGGCTATCGATAGTACTACGACCCAATTCAAGATGGATATTGTGGTAAATACTCTTTTGTCAGAAAAAATGAGAAATAAGTCTTCCAAGACGACAAAAGATGCACTCTCTGTTCGAGGTAGACCAAAGGACAAAGACAAGAAGAAAGGCAAGAAGTCCAAGTCTCAAGAGATTTAAATCTCCAAGCAAGAAGTCAAAGGTGAAGTGTTGGAACTGTGAGAAAAAAGGGCATATCCAAAAGGATTGCAAGGAGGAGAAGAAGAAGAAGAAGTATTCTAACATTGAATCTTCTCAAAGTGATGCAGATGCATTTGTATCAGCCCTGGCAGTACCTACCTCAGATGACACCTCGTTAGTAGATTTTAGCGCATCTTTTCACATGACCTCCCACAAGGAGTAGTTCTCGACATATGAACTATATGCTGGTGGAAAGGTATATTTGGCTAGTGATTCTACATTGGAGATTGTAGGGAGAGGCAGAATTAAAATTCAATTCCCATATGATAGAGTGAAGGGGATCAATGGAGTTCTTCATATACTAGGTCTAGAAAGAAATCATCTCTTTATAAGTAAACTTAATGATGCTGGAGTACAAGTTACATTTGTGTCTGATGGTTGCAAGATGACTAGAGGTTCCATTGTATTGGAAAAGGGTGATCACATTGGTACACTATATAAGTTAAATGTTGAACCTATATGTTGTAATGTAACTTCTAAAAAGTCTGTTAAGACAACTGTAAGGATGCATAATGCTAATTCATTGGAAGCTAAACTTCTTGCTGAGAAAACAATGCTTTGGCATAATAGGTTAGGCCACATAGGTGAAAAAGGTATAAAATCCTTGAAAAATAAGAACCTGGTTGAAGGTCTAGATGATTGTATTTTTGAGTTCAATTTTTGCGAACACTGCATATATGGAAAACATAACCGTGTTTAGTTTTATTCCAGTTCTCATAAGTCTTCTGATATTCTGGATTATATTCACTCTGATGTGTTTGGTCCAGTGGATGTACCTTCTTTGTCTAAGTCTAAATACTATGTATCTTTTGTAGACGATTATTCAAGAAGGGCATTTGTGTACTTTCTTAAAAGTAAATCAGAAGTGTTCAGTCGGTTTAAGGAGTTTAAGAACCTTGTTGAAAATCAGACTGGGAGAAAGATTAAATGTTTAAGAATAGACAACGGTGGTGAATTTTGTAGTGCAGATTTCAACAAGTACTGTGTTGATCATGGAATTAAGAGACATAAGACTGTACCTTACACTCCACGGCAGAATGGAGTTGTAGAAAGGTTGAATCGGTCCCTAATGGAGAAACCAAGAAGCATGTTGAGCGGAGATGGGCTGGAACAAGCATTCTGGGCTGAAGCAGTTGCTACAACATGTTACTTGCTGAATCGTTCTCCTACTTCAGCATTGGTTGACAAAACACCTATGGAAGCATGGTCTGGTAAGAAACCTTCTTTAAGGCACCTTCGTATTTTTGGTGCAGAGGCATATGCTCATGTGCTTGATGTTAATAGATCTAAATTGGACAACAAAGTAGTGAAATGTATCTGCATTGGCTATGGAGTTGGTGTGAAAGGATATAAACTTTGGAATCCAATGACTAGTAAGGTTGTATACAGCAGAAGTGTGATTTTTTATGAGCTGAAGCCGATGTCACTAGATCATAATATAGGAAAGAAAGGAGAAGCTAAGGTTGAAATTCCTCCAGCCAAAGAAGAGTCTCTAGAGATACCTGAAGATGAGGAGAGTTCAAGCAGTTCAAGTAGTTATGAAGAAGAACATGATGATGAGCCTCCTATGGAACCTCAAGAAGCCCCAACACCAGAGTTGAGAAGATCTACTCGAGAGAGGTGACAACCTAATAGGTATACACCTAATAAGTACAGTCATTCTATGTTGAATGTTAATTGTGCTTATTCTTTACTTGTAGATACTGATGAGCCTAGGACTGTCAAAGAAGCAATTGAAATGCTTGATTAAGATTTCTAGTTGGAAGCCATGAATGATGAAATGTCATCATTGGATAAAAATGGAACTTGGGACTTGGTCTCATTTCCTAAAGGTAGAAATCCCATAGGCTGCAAATGGGTGTTTAAAAAGAAGTATGGTCCAGATGGCAGCATTGACAAGTACAAAGCAAGACTGGTTGCAAAGGGGTATTCACAAAAGGAAGGTATTGACTTTGGGAAAATCTTCTCTCCTGTAGCTAAGCTGACATCTATTAGATTTCTCTTGTCACTTGCAGTAGCATATGATTGGGAGATTGAGCAGATGGATGTAAAGACAACATTTCTTCATGGTGATCTTGAAGAAGAAATTTATATGTCCCAGCCTGAGTACTTTGTGGAAAAAGGTAAAGAATATATGGTATGCAAACTCAAGAAGTCTCTATATGGTTTGAAACAGTCTCCCAGAATGTGGTATCAAAAGTATGATACATTTATTTTGTCCTTGGTATTTGTGAGATCAAAAGTTGATCATTGTGTTTACTATAAAACTGATGGTGATAGGATTCTTATCATAGCTTTGTATGTAGATGATATGTTGTTCATTGGAAACATAAAAGGTATGATCTCAAATTTAAAATCTCAACTTTCTATGAAATTTGAAATGAAGGATTTAGGACCAGCAAATTATATTCTGGGAATGGAGATCAAAAGAGGTAGATCTAAGAGGAAACTTTGGCTCAGCCAGAGAAAATATATAACCAATGTTCTTGACAGGTTTCATATGTTTGACTGTAAACCACAGGTTGTTCCCATCTTGCAGGGAACTAAGTTGTCCATGTTGGACAGACTGAAATCTCCAAAAGAGATTGAAAACATGAAAAGTGTACCTTATGCAAGTGCTATAGGCAGTCTGATGTATGCTATGGTCTATACAAGACCAGGCATTACCCAACCAGTGGGAGTACTTAGCAGGTTTATGTCAAATCCAGGGAAACCACACTGGGATTTTGTAAAGAGAGTGTTCAGATACCTAAAGGGTACTTCAGACCTTGCATTGTGTTATCATGGTAATCTGAAGGATTCAAAGAGAACTCTTAGCATTTGCGGTTATACAGATTTTGATTGGGTGGGGATATTGACAACAGGGGATCCACTAGTGGATATGTTTTTGTCCTGAATGGTGGAGGAATTAGTTGGATGAGCAAGCGGCAAGCTGTAGTCGCTTTGTCCACTACAAAGGAAGAATACATGGCAGCCACACATGCTTGTAAAGAAGCAGTCTGGCTTAGGCATTTGAGTTCAGATATTGGTTTTGATGCAGGACAGGTTGAAATCTGGAGTGACAGTCAAAGTGCCATATGTTTGGCAAAGAATCCTACTTTCCATGCCAGATCAAAACATGTTAATATTCATTATCACTTCATTCATGACATGGTGGAAGATGGAAAAGTTTATCTTAATAAGGTAGACACTTTGGAAAATGTTGTAGATGCCTTGACGAAACCAATGAGCACATACAAGTTCAGGTGGTGTTCAAATTCTATGGGTCTTCATACTCATGGATCTCAGTAAAGTCTGAAATGGTATTCGGTCCAATGAATTCCTCGTCAAGTGGGAGTTTTTTGGAAATGTGCCTCTAATTCACTTGACATGTTTGGGTTGATCGGGCTAGCCTACACCGATGGAATAACAGAGTGGAAGACTGCATCGGAGTTATGTCGATGATCCGATGGAGTTGTCTTAGGTGGTCCAAGTTGACATCGGCTATCGGGGGTTCCAGTCTGGAGTTAAGCCGATACCAGATGAAGTCGCCTTAGGCGATCGGGTCGACATTGACTATCAGTTTAATATGCTGAAGGCTACACTGAAGTCCCAATAAGTCTATTTTGTTTGTCTCAAAGTGCTTCCCTTATCGGGATAGCAGTTTTGGTCGTGTTTCGATGTCCCGATGAGACCACCTTAGGTTATCGGAATAACATTGCATGTCAGGATAACATCTTAAGGTTGGTGTCGATGTCCCAAAGAGACCGCTCTTTGTTATCGGAGATTGAAGTAACCTCACAGTGCTTGATCTGATGAGCCGTTGAGACCTCTCTTGTCTATCGGAGATCCGAGTATCAGTTTACATGTTTTATCGATGACCCGATGGAGTCACCTTCGGCGATCAAGTATCATCGGGCGATTGGTTTTACGGTTTGAAAGCTATATTGATGGTCGATGGAGCAGAGACCAACTGCAAGAGCGAGATCAAACTAAGATCCAAAAAGGTTAACTCTCGGACACTAAGGATGCGACTGTCAGTGTATTTGAATACGAACTGACCCGATCCCCTGATGCATGTGGGATAATTGATTTTCCATGAATGCAGACCGAAGTAGGAAGACAGTTAGACTTAAAACTGTTGGTGCAGTTGCTCAGATGAACGGTCGACCAGTTTGGTATTTGAATTCGAAAGTGAACCGAATGTAAGGTTACGAATCAGAATAGCTACTATGTGATCCGTGAAGTAGTTTCAATCTGGAACGATTGCATGACAGAGTGAAGGAAGTCTGCAGACTAGACTTTATTGTATTATTTTTGACATACTATTAATAAAGTCGATTATCTATTGGTGGTGGGTTTTTTCTCCTGAAAGGGTTTTCCCACGTTAACTTTGTGTGTTATATCTCTATGGTGTTTAATTGTGTTTGCTCATGCTTGTGCCATATTCTATAAATGATGAAATTTTGTATACACTATTCTATTCCCCCTTGCAAGTTGACATTAGGAAAGTGAATTTCCGCACTTTCTTTCCTTACAAGGTGTTGAAAATCTATATTGGATCTTGAATGTCTCA
The DNA here is from genome assembly GCF_030272615.1 of Cryptomeria japonica. Classification (NCBI taxonomy): domain Eukaryota; kingdom Viridiplantae; phylum Streptophyta; class Pinopsida; order Cupressales; family Cupressaceae; genus Cryptomeria; species Cryptomeria japonica. The sequence continues at coordinate 10,765,676 of NC_081407.1, forward strand.
CATAGTTCTTAGACATCTTGATTCTTCAATGGTCACCCATTATCAGTGATAATGGTCATGAGTATTATGCATCAATTTGTTTTCCTGTGATATTTGTGAGAGGTACTGCCTCAATCCATTTTGTGAAATATTTTGTAGCTACAAGGATGAATTTGTGACCATTATTTGAAGAAGGATTTATCTTTACTACTAGATCAAGACCCCATTGGCAGAAAGGCCAAGATTTTTCCAAAGCATGAAGTTCTTGTGCTGGTGCATGAATTAAATTTCCATGGATCTGACATTGTTTGCATGTTTTAGCTATCTGAAAAGAATCTCGTTCCATAGTTGGCCAATAATAGCCCAAGCATATGAGTTTTTTCAAAAGGGTAAGACCACTTGAATGAGTGCCACAAATGTCATTATGGACTTCATGTAAGGCCTTCTCGTATTCTTTTTGTTCAAGACATCTTAAAAGAGTATCGTCCAAACCTCATTTAAACAAGGTATTTGTGACAAGAGTATAATGGGAGGATTGGCGAATAAAGTTTCTCTTTTGATTTTTTGACAAATCGAGAGGTAGGGTGTTATCTTTCAGGTATGTGTAAGTTTGGCCATAGCGGAAGGAATCATGTCCAGCAAGCTGATAGATAGTTTGGAAATCAGGACAATTATGAGCAGGGTAAAACAACTTTTCCACCAAGAATTCATAACGCTCTTGATTTTTCTGTGTTTGAAGTAGAGAAGCAAGTGTTGCCATGGCATCTTCTGCTTTGTTGTCATTCCTTGGAATTTGCTCAAAAGTTATTTCTACAAAGTATTTCTTGATATCATCTACCATCTTTTTATAAGGCATGATTTTGTCATCCTTTATTTGGTAATCATCATTAATTTGATTGATGACGAGCTGAGAGTCTCCAAAGACTTGAAGTTGTGTAATGTCCCATTCTATAGCCATTTTGATACCTGTAACCAAAGCTTCATGTTTTGTTGTATTGTTGGTGCATGGAAAGCTTAAATTGTATGCTTTTGGAATTGTATGACCGCCTGCTCCTAATCCATGTTGTGTATATGAACCATCAAAGTATAATTGCCATGTTTTTGTGGTGACCGTTAGGATATCAGCATCGAGAAACTCAATCTATAATGGATGATCATCTTGAAGTGGTGCCTCTGCTAGTTGGTCTGCAATGACTTGCCCCTTGATAGCTTTTTTGTCTACATACTCAATATCAAACTCGCTTAGAATCATGATCCATTTTGCTAGTCTTCCTGTTAATGTTGCCTTGCTGAGCAAATACTTCAATGGATAGATTTTAGCTATCAACTTGATGGAGTGAGATAGTAGATAGTGTCTTAATTTTTGAGAAGAAAAAACTACTGCCAAACATGCTTTTTTGGTTAGTGAATAGTTGATCTCGTATCCCACTAATGTTCTAATGATGTAGTAGATGGCTCATTCTTTTTCTTCATCATCCTGTTGTGCAAGCAAAACTCCTAATGATACTTCGGTGGTTGATACATAGAGTAACAATGGCTTTCCTGGAATTGGCGACATTAGGATGGGTGGTTGCATGAGATAGGCCTTGATCTTGTTGAACACATCCTCACATTAATGGACCCACCTAAAATGAACATTTTTGTTTAACAGATGAGTAAATGGTTGGCATTTATCGGCTAGTTGAGCAACAAATCTTCTAATTGACTGTAGTCTTCCTTGAAGTGATCTTAGTTGACTGATATTTCAGGGAGATGTTATTTCCATGATTTCTTTGACCTTAGCTGGATCTACTTTGATACCTCTAGCTGAAACAATGTATCCCAATAGCTTGCCTGAAGTGACACCAAAGGCACATTTCTTAGGATTGAGTCATAGCTTATACTGTTCTAACCTGTCAAAGATCTTTTCTAGCATTCCTAATGGTCTTCTCTATTGTATGATTTGGCCAAGATGTCATCCACATAATCTTCCATGAATGTATGCATCATGTCATGGAATATCGTTGTCATAGCTCTTTGATATGTAGCACCTATGTTCTTTAGTCCAAAAGGCATGACGTTCTAGCAGAAAGTACCCCATGGACATGTGAAAGTTGTCTTTTCTTGATCTTCAAGTGCTATTTTAATCTGATTGTATATGGAGAAACCATCCATTAGAGAAAACATGGAGTGTCCAGTCGTTAAATCTACAATGTTGTCAATGCTAGGCAAAGGAAAGTCATCCTTTGGACATGCATTATTAAGATCTCTGAAGTTTGTGCATACTCTAATACTTTTGTCTAGTTTTGAAACAAGAACAATGTTTGATATCCATTGAGGATATGCTACAGGTCTAATGAATCCTACATCCGGTAATTTCTTTAGTTCTACTTTGACCAAGAGAGTGATATGTGGATGCATCTTCCTTAATTTTTGTTTAACTGGTTTGGCTCCTAGACTAGCATTTAAGTGGTGCATAATAAGCTCTGGATCCAATCCTGGCATGTCTGCATATGACCAGGTGAAATTGATTTGTCATCATTTGAAGAATTCCATATATTGTTGCATTTCTTCTTCTGACAGAGAAGTTGCTAGATGTAGGATCTTTGGTTGCTCTATTGTCCCAATGTTAACTGTCTCTGTTGGTTCAATCAAAATTGATGACCTTTCTTGATAGTACTCAGGTAAAGTATCAAATCTCCCATCTTTTGGTCCCTTGAGGAGGTTTTCACCGTTAGATGCATCCTTTCTTTTTACTTTTTCCTGATCTAATAGTGCCAAGAAATGGTTTTCAACATTAGACCTGATATTGTTTTCTTTATTTTTCTTTTTGCGATTAGGAGATTTGGCACCCACTTGACTGGAAGATGTGTTGCTAAAATTCCTGGTGAAATTTGTTGCAGGTTCGATTGCATTAAGATATATGGATATAGCATGTTCATTAGGAAAGGTATTAATGGCAGTATGTCTTTCATTTTCCCAATCAACAAGTTCGGGGTGGATTAGAGGTAAGGGGTCCTTAGGTTGAGATGTTTCAAGGGTATCAAGGGTCATGATAGATATGTCAAAGTTTTAGATATGTATGTCAACATCTAGAATGACACTCTAATCAAAATGACCTCACACAAGGAGCTCTTGATCATCCTCGATTAAGTCCAAGTTAGCCGAATGTGATTCTAATTCAAGTGAGCTAGTTCCTAATGTTTGCCCTGCATACGTGTGAACTACATCGACTCCTACATCTTCTTCAAAGCAATTTTCTTTAGTTGATTCTTCAGAGTGATAGGAATCCCATTCCCATTCATTAGAATGTGTCTCACTTGCAACTTGTAATCTACAGATTTGTTCATATAGCGTTTGATTTGTTTCTTTTGCTTTTCTTGCTATATCTTTTCTTCGTTCATATTCAACCTCTTATGGACTGAGATTGAGTTTTGTCAACGTTGCTATAAGTTCTCCTTGAGTAATAATAGGTTCGTTCTTGCTTTGATTGAGAGTTAATGATGTTTGGGAGGTGCTTTTAGTTTGTCTTTTCTGTTGATTTGAAGCCTGCTTCTTTTGCCATTTCATGTTTGCTTGTGCTTGTCGCTTGGCTGATGCTTCTTCCCTTTCAATTGCAAGTTGTTCTTGTCTATTTTCATATTCCTCTTGTTGTTGGTTAGATGATGTGTCTTCTGGTAGAGTAACTTGTCCATACCCTAAGCCTGCTTTTTCTATAGCCTGTTGAGTGTAAGGTTGGATAGGTTCTGATATACCTTCTTTTCTTTTTCCTATAGGACCTGTTCTAGTGTATCCCATTTTTATAAGAATGTTAAATCCTTTTCTATACTTTTTTGTAGGTATGCGAACATTGTTGATCTTTTGTTGGAATTCTTCATCCTTGTATAGCCATTGTAGTACATCTTTGTCTTATGTTTCCTCTAATAAGGTCCCAACACTAACAAATGCTCCATCAAATATTGGAAGATGTTTCACAATTGGTTGTTGTTTAGAGTTTGATGGTTTTCCATAGGACTTAGGAGAGAGTGGTAATTGTGATATTGAATATTATCCATTCCCTCGATCTCTTACCTGCATTTATTTTTCCATACTTGACAAAATTGAGGCAAATGATTTTTCTTTGGATTGTGTGTTCGAAGATGATGGCTCTCTATTATGAGGAACAATGCCTTCTTGAACTAGTTTGAGATTACTATAGTACTGAAATGGATTTGAATCTGCTGAGATCGTGATTTCCTGCCTGTTGTAGAGAAACTTTAGGCACTCATGATATGTTGATGGGATAACTTGTATATCATGTATCCAGGGTCTTCCCAAGAGTATGTTGTATGATAAGTCCAAGTCTAGAACTTGGCATGTTGTGTCTTTCTGTAAAGGTCCCACTCTGATGGGTAAAATCACAATTCCTTTAGAGGAATGCTCTTCTTCATCATAGGCTTTGATGGTGATCTTTTTCTGGGGATCAACTGCATCTTCTGAATAACCTAGAGCACAGACTAGACTCAAAGAGCAAATGTTTAATCCATCTCCACCATCTATTAGGAGACATTTGACTCACGTCTTATGAATGATGACTTCGATATGCAAGGGAGCATTATGGGGATGTTGCAAGGACATGTCGTCTTCTTTGGTGAATGATAAGCAATGAGGGGTTGTGAGGTGTCCCACCATGGTTTGGAATTGATCGATATCAAGATCTTTAGACACTGTTGTATCTACTAATGCTAGTTCAAGAATTTCTTTGTGTGTAGGTGAAATCTTTAAAAGTTCTAAGATGGATATTTTCACGGGTGTTTTCTGTGATTGCTCCACTATATTATATTGTTTTGCAGTGGATGACGTGTTAGTGGTAGGACCCGACAAAACAATTTTGGCTTTGCTTCTAGTGATAATATGAGCAGGTTCTTGATTTTTCTTTTCTTTTACAATCTCATTTACCACAACTCGCCTTGGAGTAGTTACAAACGCTCACAACCGATTGTGTCAACCAACTAACCGTTGGAGTATGAAAATGTTGCAAAGTTGCTATGAGCAACTTTTGCAACTTTTGAAAATTATTGCATAGGTGAGCAACTTTTGCTCAAACCCAAACTTGGTCACTCTTAAATGACTCATATGACCTTAACAATCTCAAGACAACATCAACCAACCCAAAAACAACTTATCCTATTAAGTGCTCTACCTGGCACCCTTAAGACCTCACATGCCAACTTTGACCAAACAAAGACTCTTAGGGACCTTGCAATCATTTGAGCACACACTCTATGGCCTCTTGGCCTTATTACAAAACTAAAACATGATTCCAACATCCTGGAAACAAACTCAACAAAAATTGCTAAGTGCCCCTGCACCAACTGATTTGATAGGGGGAATTTTGATCACATTTATTTGTAATAACTAAGACATAAAACTATGTAAAGATTCATTCAAAGGTGTAAATTGTCTCTCTTTTAAAGAATTTAGAAATAGGAGGCACACCTATTGTAGCATTCACATTGTTGTTGTTGATTGTATCATTAAACTTGATGAAGCTTTTTGTTGGTTTGAACTTCACAAACGGTTGTTGAACACTCTCCCCCTAATCACTCAGAGCCATAGGAGTATATTGCTCCATTTGACTCACAACCAGTTGATAATTGTGGAGTGTTACGCACAACTGCGGAAAGGAAGTAAACTCAGACAAAAGAAGATTTTCCCTAATATATTTTTGCAAATTAGAAATAAAAATTCTTTGAATATCATTATTAGGTACAGGAAACCAAAATTAAGCACACAAATGCTTATATCTACCAATGAAATCAGTCACTTTTTCTTTAACACCTTGTTTACAATGCATTAAATCAGTCAAAGTGATTGTAGGACCAATGTTGTTTTGAAATTGTTGAATGAAAGCATTTGCTAATTGTTGAAAAGAAGTGATAGAATAAGAAGGCAAAGAGCAATACCATTGTAAAGCTTTATATCTTAAAGTGTTCTTGTAAACAGTTTTACAAGCAATCTTTGATCATAAGCAAAATCAGTACACGAGGTTTGAAATGTTTTAACATGCATGAGAGGATCACCTTTTCCATTATAGAGTTCCAATTGAGGGACCTCAACATGCTTAGGTTGGACGACTTTAACAATATCAAGAGAAAGTGGGCTCGCAACATCAAATGTGGGCACACTAAACTTGGATTGATTCACGGAAGCAATTTGTTATTGTAAGGAAGACATAGTTTGAGCAAGATTGTTAATGGTTGCTTTGGTAGAAGAATTGATATGAGACATGGTTGATTGAGAAGGTGGTGTGATGTTATTGAAGGAAGGCATGGATTGAGAATAAGGTGGTGGGACATTGTGATAAGTAGGCATAGGTGATGATTGAGTAGGAAATGGGACACTTAAAGGAGGAATAAAATTGTTGAATGAATTGCCCCCTTGTATCACACTAATTGGTTGAGAGATATTAGTAATAATTATTGAAGAAATAGGTAAAGATGGAGGATTAAATGAAGAATAGGGATTACCCCCATGACCAGTTGTTGTAGGAATGACATTTTGAGTTGATGTAGCCATGATGTTTGAAGTGAAGGTGGGAATACTAGCCATTAGAGTAGACAAAGGAATAAAATGATTGATTTGATTCGAAGGTTGTGAATAACCTAAGTTATCATCACAACTCTTTATAGGCATGACATTAGAATCAACAATATGAGCAATGCCACACAATATATCAATTCTATTCTTATCACTTTGAATCATGTGTTTAAGGCCTTTAATTAATGGAAGAGCTTCACTATTAGGGTATTCTTGGGACATCCATTGTTGAAAGTTATCAAATTGATTGTCCAATTTTGAAAGTTGATCTATGGAAACTCTAGTCAAAGATTCTTCTTGTTCATCATGGGATTCATCAATTGGATAAATAGGGACATGATTAGGATGAGAAGAATTAGCATTATCCTCATTAAAGAAGTCACCCAAATTATGTTCCATCTCCTCGGTATTTAAACCTTGGAAATCCTTAATTCTAATGCTTCGTCTAACGAGGATAGTATAGGTAGGACTAATAGTGGTGAAACTCATGTACTAGAGGGAAAATTTGAATTTTGAATAGTATGAACAAAGTGCCCAAAAATTGAATAATGCAAAATTTGAGAAAATAATGATTAAACAATTTGACTTTGTTGGAAGAAGAAAATGACACAATTTCCCAAAAATAATGTTGATGATAAATGAAAGGAAATTGAAATTTTAAAATTAGGGCCAAGGGGATACCACTTAATTTTAAAATTGAGAAAAAAATGAATTTTTAAAATCAGGGCAGATTATAATTAACTACCTAATTTTAAATTTTTTCTTGAAATTTGAAGGTATTTTTTTATTTTAGAGGAAACAAAAATCCACAAAATTAGCCAATTTATGGATTTAAGCTTTTAAATACGGTCATAGCCATCTCTTGAAATTTCGGGAAAAAAGTCAGGGACCATGTTGAAAGTGCACACAGTCTGACCAACTTTTTTCAAAAATTTCAGTGATGAAAGTTACGATGATTTTAAAGCGAACCCCAAAAAATTGGCAAATTTTACGATCTCTAGATAGACGAAATGAATGTCTGAATGGGAAAATATGACCCAATTAGGGTTTTGAAAAAAATGAGGAATTGGATTGAAATTTTGAAAAGGGTCAAACTAAATGGATAGGGACACCTTAAAAAATGTTTCAAAAACTGAAATTGATTGAAATTTGCACAAAATCCAATTAAATTTGAAAATTAGGGTTTGAAGACCTAACCACTTAATTTTTGAAATTTTGAAAAAAATGAGGGAAATTGAACATTTGAATTGTAGGACAGAAGATAAGTCTGAAAACGGTCACAAATCTGAAAATTAAATGGAAATTCAATTTTTGCACAATTTCAAGATGATTTTTAAAAATTAGGGTTTTGACAATTAACCTCTTAATTTTGTGAATTTGATTTGCAAATTGAACAAGACAATGAAGAAATTGAATTTGACAAATAAAACAATTTTCAAATCTAAGACAATAACAAGCAATTTTTTGCAAAACACAAGTTCAATTTCAATTTTTAAAACTAGGGTTTTGAATTAATTAACCACTAAATTTGCAGAAAAATTAAACTTGTAAATGAAAAATATGAAATAATTTTCAAAATAAAGCATGTAAGACGTCGGGTTCACCAAAATGTAATGGTGAAAAAGGGTGAATGGTGGAGATATCAAGAGGAAAGTTTTTCTTCCCTCTGAGGAGAGATGAAAGTTTCATTGCGGATTTCCCTTCAAACACCTTATTCACATTATATTTAAAAGAGGGGGAATTCACTAGATTCAATCTCTTAGGGTAGAGATTGAATGCTAAATGAATTGATAATGGGATAGAAATGATAAGCTAACCCCTCTTTTAGAATGGAAAATGATTGAATTATGTTAAGTGTAATTGTAGCAAAGAACTGATTATAACTCGAGATAGAAGCGTGAGATAAAGTTGTGCACCTGGATTTGGCTATAATATGTTGAAACGAAGCTGCCCTGCAAATTTGAGGAAAAGTTATCGAGACCGTACTAAAAGTATCCACGGTCCTCCGAAAAATCCGCAAAACAAAAAGGGTTTCTTCACCTTTGCAAATGAAGTCCAAATCTACAAACACAGCTACGCACGTGCAACCTACACACAGAAAAGAGAGGAAAGGGGTTGGGATTGGGGGTTTGCCTTCAGGTCAAACCCTAGTTTTAGAATTAACCAAATGATGAAAGAAAGTACTTGCAAGTAAATGTAAATGAAAGACTGAAATGTAAGTCACCTCAAGGGATATTGTAGATAGAATGTAGATAGATTTGCTTGCATTGAATTGAATGTTGAAAGGGATCTTCTCTTCAATGGTTGAATCCTTGACTTGAATGCAACAACTAGCCTTGAAGGGAGACTTGAGAATGCTCAATGTTGGAAAGGAATGCTTGAATGCTCTTGAACGTATGCCCACTCTTCGCTTCTCCAGCTTTTTCGCTTGTTGAACTTATGCAAATGGGAGGGCAAATGTGACTTATATACTCGTCAATTAGGGTTAATTGACTAATTTTTCATCACAGACCAACATAGGGAATGTTTTTCCGCTTTATGTAAAGTCCAATGCAGAGATAGGACATAGGGGGGCCAAAAATAGGGCAAGGACAAGGGAACCATGCCCTTGTCCTAGAAGAATAGGGGTGCCACACCCCCGTCCTGCCCTTGTCTCGGGACAAGAAGCAGGTTAAGGAAGTGCGGAGGGCAGAACAAGGTAGTTTCCGGGGGTTGAGCAAGTCTCGAGTCTCCAATAAGGCTTAGGGATTTGAATCACTAACGTGAAGACCCTAATGTGGTTGCAAATTGCAAGGGTCGCAATTTTATGATACTACACAAGTAAATAAACCCACACTCTAAAGCATAGAACTAATTCTTGGGTGCCCATCCTTGAGAAAATAATTCCCATGCATAACTTGGGTGCCAAGAAAGATAAAAATAAAAACCTACTTTATTCCCTTTTGCAATCTAAAATAGAAACTACCGATCAATAAAATAAAATAAAATAATTAATTTTAGGGTCTACTAGCCAAAAACTTAGGAAAATATCAACTTTAGATAAAATAAAATAATTAATTTTAGGACTCAAAGATTGATACATCTTAATCCAATAGTTTCTCCTACCATGACTCCTCACAAAGAGTGGTTTTCTATATATACAACTTACAATGGACAAGAGGTTTTCTTTGGAGACAACAATACCAAGTAAATTGTTTATAATGGAAATTTATATTATGTTTCACTAATAGAAGAGTTGAAATCCTTAGTCATGTTTTACATATTCCATGTTTTACAATAAATTTATTTTTTGTATCCAAGCTAAATGATTTTGATGCCCATGCAACATTTGACAAGTTTAGTTGCAGATTGGTAAGAGGTAAATTAGTGGTTGCTAGAAGATCTCAAATTGGAACTTTATTAGGTTCATGCCTCCACATTATGTAATTCTACCAATCTAACTAGCACTAAAAATTCATGTATGTTGTGGCAACAATGTTACTATCACATATTTGGGAAAACTCATAAGACCATTTTAGGACTTCACCACCTTAATGGGTAAAGTTCACTAATTTCCATGGGATCACCAAACATTAAGGGAAGGTAATTGAACTTGATTGATCCAATCTTAAAAGGATTGAATTTAGACTATATTAATTCTTCCCTTGTTTGAGGTAAAATTAAATTATAATAAGAGTTGATTTTCAATGCTAGGTCGAGGACAAACAATGAGAAATTGACATAAAACAACAACAATAAAATGTTCCAAATATCGAGCAAAGCTATAAACCTATATCTAAGGAAGGAAAATAGATCGGAACCTATGAAGGAAGATTCAGACTGAATTGCCAGGACTAAGGGGAGTAGGTCACCATAGTCCTCTGAATGTCAGGGGCAGACAAACTGGATCTTTTTTTAATTAGGATGACGCATAGAATCCACTATCAGAAGGTCGTTAGAAATTACTGGGATTGAGGGGATCTGATCATCCTAGTCACCCATTTTTTGTGCCTTCAAAATTTGTCTGATTGTCATTGTTTACTACCCAATTCCTCACTCATAACTCCTAAGACAATTACCTACACACACAAAGAAGGAAATGGGTTTGGTTGATGGGTTTTTGCCTTAGGTCAAACCCCAATTTAAGAATTAACTTTGAATTGAATTAATAATTGAAATTGAATTGAACTAAATGAGAATGCTTTCCTCTTGAGGCAAAGGCTAGATCTAATCTAAAAATGCTTGAACTTGATACATATATACTAAAAATAATTAATCCATGAACTCATAGTCACATAAATTCATGCTCATGTTTATGATATTGCATGTACAAGATGGCTTATGACCACTAGCCACCATCACTTTGAAGCCCTCATACTCCTCAGTCTGCAATCCTCTCTTAGATACAAATTTATCGTCAATGAAAATTTTGTGTAGCCCCTATATCAAACAAAACTACCATCCTTTTCCCATATATCACACCCCTCACCTTGAATGTAATTGCCTTATGGGCACTAGTGAGTTGGGAAATGGCCCTATCATCCTTGGTTTCCTCTTTTGCAGTGTTTTTCTCATCCCTGCTATTTGAATCAGATTGTTAATATGAAATTTCTGATGCAGATTCTTTAGCAAAAAAATATTCTAATTTCTTAGCCTTGTCTTTAACACTACACTTATGAGAAGGGTACCAAGGTTCTCTACAATGGAAACACAATTTCATCCCACTAAGGTCGTTCAACTACTCACTATCACACTTATTTGAATCACTTTGTGGAAAATGTATTTCCTTATGAAACGATTTCCTATCTTTATCTTTCTTACGAGGGAAACCTTTATATTGAAATTTGCTTCTTGATGTAGAAGCCTCCATATACCTTGCTTTCTTAGTGGCCTCCTATAACACAAGTGGGTCAAGAGCTTTGATCCATCCCCTCAAAGGATCTGATATTCTATCCATAAAAAGAACCATTAGCCTCCTCTCTGATATATATGACAAGCACTACAATTCTTTGAAAATCTGCAATATAAGTATCCACTAAACTCCATTTCTTCAACTATGCCAAATCCTTGAAATGCAACTCTGGATCCTTCTTATCAAACCTTTCAATTAGCATCTCTATAAAATTTGCATAAGAAGTGATCTTATCATGCCCCATGGTCTTCATACCATGATGCCACCACTCATGTGTAATACCATCAATATGCATAGATGCATATTTAATGGTCTCTTCCTCTAGCATAAGATTAAGCTAAAAAAAGGTATCTGCCTTTTGGACCCAAGCTCCAGTTGTAGTCTTCCCCAAACCATAATAATAAGGAAGAGTTGATTTTCCCACCTTCTTTTATAAATTAAAGTTCTATGTTTTATCACTAATGTGAGGTATATGTTTCATTTTGACATCAATGTAGTCCCTCAATGATATAGCATCTTGGAACTCAAGACCTCCACTTTCCAAATCATGCCTAAATTGATTCTGCAAATTTTTTATTTGTGGCTCGATATCCACTAGTGCATGTACCCTAGGTGGAAAGGTAGGCATAAGAGGCCTCAAAGTGATGATTCTAGTTTGCTAGTTTGGAACTCCACCATGAATTGAGTTCTCACCTTGGCCATTACTGCCTCCATTAGTGTTTACACCAAAAATTATTCTCCATTTGAGGAATCATAATTTATATAAACAACTCCAAATGCTAATTCTATTGTTGGGCCCTTTTTTCTACAACTTATTGCCCTCTAATCAGTGCATCTAGAAAATTCAAAAACCTCTTTTATCCTTAACCTTTGGTATTTTGTAGTTTGTAGTTTTGTTTCTCTTTGTTCTTATATTTCTATAGGTTCTTCTAAACCAAATTTATGCTCGGCATGTTTCTGAGTGTTTTATAATGGCGTGTAAAAGATGGTTGATCAAACCTTAACATATCACTATTTTTTCATTATGTACCCTTCAGGATGGTAGGTTACACTGCTTTGGTGCCATTGTAATATGCAATCCGGTTTTGATTTTTTTTGCATTGTTTTCAAATAATAAATATAGTGCAAACAACTAGGAAATATAGCAACACTTCAAATACAAGAAAAATAGATAGTACTCAAAAATTACACAGCTGAAAAATTCTAAATTTAATTCTTGATCTAGTTTTTTAAAATTTCTCAAATATAATGACAAAGTAAATCATAAAATGACATAACATATCTAAAGTCTACATACCCACAAAATGCATCCAATAAATAATTGGATTTACTCACAAAATATGCATTCCTAAGGTGCCAAAATGCTTTAAAAATGGATGTCAAGGTCTAGAAATGTCAAACACCACCAAATAACTCTAATAAATGTAGATTCCAACTCTTACGAACCTCAAAAGATTCCCTAGAAACCTCACGTGGCCCTTCAAGAAGTGGTACAGTTGGTTGGGAATGGTATTACCAGCTAGGGAGAAGATATAACTAGAAAATGTCCAAATAAACCTTCTTGAATCTTCTCAAGGCTGCTTTATTCAAATATGATAGACAATAAATTCTCAAAGTCTGATATATAATCTCCAATATACCCAAATATGACCTTTGAATGAAATCACCAAGTATTCTCTAGATTGTATCTCAACGACGTAGAGAATGTCATTTGCAAGGGTTTTTGTCCTCACAAACCAAATATTAAGAAGAAATTATTGGCATTGTGTTGTCATTGATGTCAATCGATATTGTTGTCATTGATGTCAACCGGTATAGCATGTTACCGGTATAGATTGTCAACCAATGAGTAATGAATGTCAACCGGTGAGTGATGTGTTAGCAGTGTGTTGTTGCCAACTGGTAAGCATGTGACCAGAAAGAAAGCAAGGTTGATCTAATGAAGCATGTGTAGACAACTAGTATGCAGTTTGATTGATGGCATTCAACAAGACTCCCACCGGATAAAGATGTTGTCATGGGATGAAGAGTGTTGGTTAACAGATTGGCCTTTTCTTTAATTTTTATATATTTTTAAAATGATGACTCGTGCATACCTCTCATGAAAAAGTAAATGAACCAACAGTTGGGTGAACTGAGTTTAGGTTCATCCTCTGCATAAGAGTGCAACTACTCGTAAGATGTTCAATAATTTTTTATGCAGATAACTTAGAAATAAACACACTTTTCACCAAAAAGCGAGAAAGACTTTCACATTCATTTGTCAACACAAAAGAATGCTACAAGATGATTATCACTAAATGTAAATCTCATAGACTTTACTCCTGCACATATCTATTCAATATAAAAACTTATTCCACCCAAAATGCTCAACGTAGCATAAATGTTGATCGATTCTCACTCATTCCTCACAGGACAAGGAAGATCAGAATTATTTAAACCACAATATAGCACCTTTTTTTTTAAACAAAAGAAAATCAATGAATTCACAGACTAAGAAAACTCTGGTAATGAAATAGATTATTCCACACATAAGCATGCATCCCAACAAAGATTGCTATATCTTTCAAACACACAGATTTAAAGATCGCATCAAAATATTATTTCATTCATGTACCAAAAATGTCTACACTGAAATCCAAAGAAAATTAAGTATGTTCCTCTAAATCAAAGTTTTTCGAACCTTAATAAAAGCTTGCTTAGTTACATTTATAGCCCCCAGGCCAATAGTTTGTTTGAAAATAACCCTAAACTTTTAAACTCTACCCTAGAGTTAAAAGAAATTGTTTGTTTTGAACTCTATAAAACTTAAATAAACAAAGGTCATAAATAGGATGGTAGCTCATCCATAATCTGATGAGGACTCCATCATGGAAGAAGTGGTTGCTAATTTGTCCTCCTTTGTAGCAACACCACGCACATTTCACCACTCCAGATGTGCTGCTGAGAAATTCAGGATAATCTGATAGTGCGGGAGTCCAATGTGTAGGATGCGTTGCTTCCAAACTTCCTTGTCCATGTTCACCTGCTTAACTTTTGCTTTATGTGCTTCCAAGTGATCAAAGCAGACTGTCAGCATCAAAGTCATCTGTGGTTAGATACTTTGTCTCTTAAACAATTTGTACTCTTTCTTTGAAGATCTTGGCCATATCTGTCGCAGGTTCAATTGTCTATCCATCCTCCTTCAAGAGTTGTATATCAATGCATTTTAGATCCTTCTGCATTATATCAATCAGTTCCTTTAATCCTTTTAGTAATTTGGCAAATTCTTCATGACCTTGCTGAGTGATAGAATTTCTCCATTCTAAATTCTTCTTTGACACATACAGCATGTTGTCATCCAGGTTTTCTACCGGCTTCTCAGTTAGAAATTTCATAACGCTAAATTTCTGCACATCATTCATCTGTGCCAAGACTGCTACCCATTTGGTTCTTTCCTTTTCCCATGTAATAGATTCCAGTTCTAACTCTTTGCTCACAGTTATGGCATTGTCATATACCTTGACCAGGCTAGCAATGTAGTTCGTACCCTGTTGTACTATAGAATCAAGCCACTCATCGAATACTTCAGCTATCATGCTGCTCCTCTGGACTTGATCTAATAGTTTATGATTCACCAATGATTTGGGGTTAAAGGACAATGTCATCTGTGTCAAGGGTTGAGGACTCGGATGATGTATGGCGTTGATATACTCTGCCATCTGGGTGGCAACTTGTTTCAGCTCCTTTTTGTCCTTCTCATCTTTCCAAGACCTGGATATCATCCTCTTTGTGGAGGATTCTAGATGTTTAGCATCTACAACCCTTGAAGCAACTCCCAGGTCAATCTTCTCCATAGTAAAATCATCCTCAGTGGCCTTTTTTGGATCTCTATCTGAGATGGGCTTAGCTACTTCAGCTTTCCAATGACTTGTTTCATCATCAACTTCCATCATTGTCTGCGTTTTGAGCTTCTTGGGTTTAGATATTTTCCCAAGGCACTTGCTTACCATATCCTCCATGGGAATTATAATAGGAATAGTGTTACGTTTCTTCCCAATCGAGATTCCAATCCATCGAGAAGTGCGGGAGGTTTCTTTAGGCGGCGGAGGTGTCTGAGCATCAGGTGGGTTGACAACAGTCAAGTGCTCATTGGATTTGGTTCTTCTTCAAGTTCTTTGCCTGCATCTATATCCTATACTGGAGGGTTACTCAACACTTGTTGATCCATTGTCACCTAAGTTTCTTCACCTGGATCCAAGTCCACAACATTTTGATTTGCCATTGGTTCTATGTTCTTCTTTTTTCTCCTTGAGCGAGTAACTTGAACTGCTGAAGAACTCAGTGGAGACCTCTTTGATCTTCTAGATTGAACTTCTCCAATAATTGGCCTTGTGTCACCTACAACATCACTAGTCTTGTTAGAGGAGGAAATAGGAATCTAAGCTGTAGCAAGTGGACCAATTGTCAATTCATGGGGAGTCATGATTGACTCCTTTCTAAATTTTTGATCTGTTAGCCATTTTTTTGTTCTTCTTATTACATTGAAGGACTTGGCTTGAATGTTTTCCTCTTCTCTTCTATCCCAGTCAATTTCAGGAATTGGTTGTCCTTTAACCCTTTCATTGAATTCGGGATCCAAAACATCTTCCCCTTCTTCTTCTTGTACACCAGACACATTAATGGGCAGCTTCATGGTAATAACATGTTGTAAAGTGAACCTTGACCATAATCTCCTCCTCACTTCAAACTCATCGCCATAGTTTTCCTGGTAATCTTCTAACTGGGGTTCATGGAAGAAATGGTCATCAAAATTCAGATTTTCTACAGCATATCCCCTACTATCAAACTTTTGCCTAGCAATGTAAGGCTACAAATTCATTTTCTTGAACTCTAATTCTAGGTTCAAGTTATCATATACAGATTTACAATTGTAGTAACCAAGTTCAATCGGGAAAACAACTCTGGATTTACCCTTTGTCGCTAACCTTTTGTCAATGTGGGCCAACTGTCTGCTTACTTCAATAAGCACATAACTATCAAAGGCATATATGGGCAATTTGAATGGTTCACCTTCAAAACCGCCCACTCGGATATAAGTAAATCTAGGAAACTGAATGAAATAGCTTCCATATATACTAATTAGCTCCATGGCCTCGACTGACATTCTTTTATTAATGTCTCCTTGCAACTCAAAGGCAAGCCTTCCTGTGAAAACATCATTCCATCTAGTGAAATGCTTTACATATTTATGTTGTTGTAGGTAAGAGTAATAGTCATAAACCTTCATGTCATCTACCCAAGGCTCACTATGCAATCCTTGTCATTCTTTGGTATAGGCCAATATATAGAATAAATATGAGGACATGTAGAATCTGGGCATTCCAACAAAGTTGCTCAAACCCTCATGGAGCCTTTCAACGACAACCTGCGCCTAGTCAAGCTATTTCTCACTAGCTAACAACACCTGAATATAGAAGTACATCCAATCCTCCCAATAGAAAGAGTGTGAATTCCCTTTAAGTCTATTTAACAATATGATAATATCTCACACCTCTGTGATGAAATGCTCTCTGGTAAGAGGCTTAGGTAACCAAGACCCCCCTTTATGAACTTTCAAAAGCCAATTCCTTGCAATAACACTTCTATATGTTATTTTCTTCTCAGAGAAAAATACATATGAGGCCCCAATTGACCAGTCTTCGTATGACTCCTTATGAGGGATTCCCATTGCAGCCATCACAGTCTCTCTGTTAATTTCCACTGACAGTTTGCCACTGTTGGTTCTAATGCACCTGCTATCAGCATCATATCTATTCATACATGCTATTACTAAATCTGGACAAAGAGCGGCAATTGGGAAAAAAACAACTTCAATGACGCCACTTCTAACTATCCTCTCCATCATTGAGTATGCCCCAGGGTTTTTAGCTCTCTCTAAGAAATCTCCCAAGTCAGCTTGGGCCAAAGAGGTGTCACTCAACTCTGGAAGTATACTAACCAGGAATGATGTGCGACCAAGTTTTGGAAGAGTCGGTCTCATTGTGGCCACTTTTATATTTATCAAACAATTCCTAAACAGGACATAATTTTATTCCAAAACAAAAGATTTTTCCTACATTTACTGACCTTCTAAGCTAGTAACACAATGGAGGGAAATTATCAAAACTCATCAGTTACCACCATGAAATTTGTGAAACCCTTGGAAGAATGGATTTGAAATTACCTTCGACATCTTTGGCTCCTTTAACAATAGCAGCTACTACTTTTACAATTTTAACAATTCACATGTTAAGAAATAGAAAACAGTTGAGTAACATCTACACATGCCTCCTAATGATTCATTTGAACATGTGAGATAACCAATGATTTGATAGGAACCTGACAACTTTCTTAATTACACATCAACTCCACACAAATGGTTTATGTTTTCATGATTTCTTTCCAAATTTAGAATTTCAAATTATAAGATATCGAGAATATTCCTTTTGCCACACCACCTTTAGTGCTATTAATGTCCTTGGGACCAAACTTGGAATGAAATTTTGAACTTTGAACCAACTCGCAAGGAGTTCAATGGTTCAAGTTCAATTCAAGGAAAAACAAAAGAACTCTCAACTTGTGGCTCAATACAACACCGAGAATGAGCGAAGACCCTTAACAAACATAAAGGAAGACTTTGAACCTTGAACCTTGAACCGATTTGCAAATGGTTCAAAGTTCAAGTTCAAGACCGACTTAACATATTCACACTTGCTCGTTTAATAACATTACAAAGCCGTGACCCACGCAAGAGGACCGGTTGAACCTTGAACCAACTCGCAGGTTCAAGCAGTAGGTTCAATGAGACAGAAAAGGTGAAACATAAGGAACAAAAGGTGCATGATTAAAGATGGATTAAACTAAAAGAGGAAAACAAAATTAAATGCACATTATTTGGTTCAAAACAAATAATGAGGTAACAAAGAGAAAACTGACAGAGAGTGTGCTCAACTAGGTTATATGTTTGGTTGAAGTTGTGTCTACTCAAATAGGAGAGTCATATGAGTGCAACACCAGAAGCAGAGAGCACAATGTAATGACAACCAGTTCCCACTAGTTATTGGACAACAAGTGAAAAAGATCCTTTCTCACCAAGAGATTGGCAGATTGAGTGCAACTGTCCATCCACTCCCACCGGTTGGTTGTAATACTTAGCTTATATGACAACATGCACGTAATACATCATAACCATCTGGGATAAGACAGAGAAGTTAAAGGCTGGTGATTGAAGGCTCATACCAGATGACCAAAGTGGAATGTGAGGAAGCCTCTTGTATATGAAATCAAAGATATGCACCGGATCAACAAGAGAAGGCATGATGAGATACCGAGATAAAAGAGGAAGAGTAAGTTGTGATGAGTTTGTCACTTTGACAAACTGATTGAGATGAGGTCCGGGCTAATGATGGAGAAGGAAAGGTTTAGCATTGCATACATGAAGTTACACTGGGAGGCAAGATTGATGATCAAACAACTGGTGCAGACGATTGGAGAAGATTGGAGTGTTGCGGTTCAGAATATATGATCAAAGCGTTGGCATGAGTCTGAGATTGAAACCGCATCAAGTTTGGTGAACCGAAGAGCTTGTTTATAATTGACTAATATGAACTCTGTGAAGATGATGTCCACTGGTAGCATGCAAGGGACAAGTTGAGCCTAGAAGGAACAAGGTGTCAAGTCATATGCAGAGAAAAGGTATCATGACCTAACCGGAAGAACAAAGAAGAGTATAGTTTGAAGGTTAACCGGTTACTGTATAACCGATAGGGCAGATGAACCGGTAGAATCAAGTGAATACCAGTAGTGTGTTCTTGGTCGGTGAATGATTCTGAACCGACATAGTCAACTGAGATGGATGCCAATGAAGATGACACGTAGAATCCAGATGGCTAACGTGTAGTGGTGAAGAGTGCATCGGTAAGGTGGTTATCGACTAAGTCTACATTAAATGTCGACTACAAAAATCATGAGTGGGTTGCAGAGGATTACGACTCAAGCAAATCAAAGGGAAAAGATCTGATTCCTTGACATCATGATCAAAGCAGGACATCAAGTTGCATATCTAATTTGGAGAAAGGAACTGCGAGATCATTTAATGTGATTGACAAAAAGTGAGTCCGACAAACAAGTTGCAGTTTGCTAAAGATAGTAAATGTGTGTTGGAAGAATAAAATATGTCAGTACTGCTTGTTTTGATGCAGGTTGTGAATCTCAAAGAAGAGATCTGATCAGATTTGATACGGATTGAGTCGGCAAAGAAAACCCTAGGGTGCGAAGTTTGATTGTTTGTTTTGGTGGGAAAGCCCGAGTATAAATATGCAGGATGAAGATCTAAGTGGTTGTTGTTGTTGAGGTCGATGAAGGAGGTAGGATCCTAGATGTTGGATGCAAGTGAAGAGTGCAGACAAAATAGTCTGAGTGTTTAAGTGGCCAACTTTGAAGCGACTGAGTGTGTTGAAGAAAGGAACCGATAATAGGAGTTTAACCGGTAAGAGGGGTTTAACCGATGAACTATCATAGAGTTAATAGTCAAGTGAACCAGCAATGTTTGAACCAGTAAGAAGGCATCATAGAGTGACTGAGTGCAAAGTGAGGATCAGAGGAAGTTAGGAAATGCATAGGCTGACCGATAAGGGGTCAGAGAGAGTGAATAGATAACCGATAGTAAAAGAAGTTGAGAGGCAGAGGAGAGATAAACCGGTAGAGAGTATTGATTAAAGGTGTTACAAAATCCATTTGAAACAAGGCGCAGATTATTGTATAACATTTATCTCATTGTATTTCATTGAGTGGGTGCTCAGTGCAAGGGTTGGTGCTCAAAATAGTGCAAGGGTAGGTGCTCCTTTGGGTTGGTGCCCATAAATTTCTAGGGGTTGGCGATCCTTGGGTTGGTGCCCTAAAATCTTGTAAAATGGTTATTCCATAGTGAGGCTGGATTGGAGAAGTAGACTCCAACAACATTTCTCACCAAGGTTTTTCCCACATTGGGTTTTCCTCATATATCTAATTTTGTGTGATGCATTCTTTGTGTGTGTTTGATTGCTAGTGTTTTCATTACTTTACCGGTTGCACACACAGAGTTGAAAATTGTTTATAATCACTGATTCACCCCCCTCTTAGTGATATCTTGTGTTCTATAGAAATCTCCTCCAAATAGTAAAAATGAAACTCAATGTGTCCAAAATGAGAGCCAACAAGTTTCTTTTATACTCTCTTCAAGATGTTTGACCCTTTCTCCCAAGCAACTTTGTTAAATAAAGTTGTTTCATTTTATTTCCCTAAAGTATCATTAAATTAAAGGGAACATATACTTTACTTTATAAGTGGCCCCCTTTATAGCCCCTGGTTAGATAAATTAAAATAACGTTAAAGTCAAATATTTAATTTAACTTTATTAACTTATAACTTTATTTAGTTTAAAGTCCTTGGACTATATTAAAAGTTGAGATAATCATTCAAACTAAACCCACAAAGAATGCTAAAAATAGTAAGCATTCCAAATGACTTTGTTGATGCCCATAATTGACTTACTAAAAATAGTAAGTGTGGGAGAATTAACTCAAAAAGGATCAAAAAAGAGTGGTACACTCATCATAACTATGTGATCATAAAATTGCTCCTAATACGGCCTCCAAGATTCCCCAAACCCACTAATTAGCCTGCAATAATCATCTGAATAAGCTAACAGTCCCTCCAATGTTGAACTGGATTAAGAAGGGACATTACAAAAGATGTGTGGCTAGTAGATATGGGTGCATCATTCTATGCATAACCTCACATTAGAGTTGGTTCACAGAGTATAAAGAATATATGTAATGCCCGCCAAATACCCTAGAGGAACTAACAACTAATATGAAAATAGAGATTTTTTTTTAAATCATCAACTAATGCAACCATTACAACTAGGTACTCACACGCAATAAACATCCATTAACAAAATAAAATTTAACCATCGTATTATAATCATAGAAACACATAACGCAAGCAAAAATGATCACAATACATCTAAGCATTCCCTAGGGTATCTCAACGCCATTACCTAAACTAACCATAAGCAATAACATAACAACATAAGCATGATAACACATTTACCACCATGATATAATACATACTAACTTTAGCGTTATTTATTCCTTCTATGCAATTAAATATTACATTCACTATACTTTGTTATGAGGACATCCATCTACTATGCATGCATTAACAACCCCTTTTAAGTTCATTTTAAAATACCAATACCAAATGTTCCTAATCCCAAACACTTTTACATTTTTACCATCATAAACTAACCCCAAGATGATCTATCACATTTCCATTGCTTTACATAATACCCCAATAAATATCAATCAATCCATACTATTACTCCATTAATACCAGTATCCATGATACTCATGTCACAACATTAAGTTCTCCTAATATATCTTGTCTACCATTTACATGAATACATTATCCATTACATCCATGAACATAGCTTGCCAATACATCTTGAATCCAATTACATACATATGCCATAAGAATCATATACATTAATCTTCTACAAGTATCCATCCATAGTTGAAGAGATAAAATATCCACATCCATGACCCGACCATGTGGAACCATAAGGAACCACCCCCATGCTAGGAGATGATACAAGATCCCACTCACACTCTAGATCTAGGCTGACTCCTAACAACCAAAGAAAAGACTGATACAAAACAAGTGAAAGAATGCAAATCATAAAATATCCAATACGAAACCTCCATAGGCAACACATCAAACAAGGCTCAGGGCACTAGGACCTACATGTAGGGAAAAGAGTGTCATCACATGCAATAAATGGGAATCTGGGCACTTGTCCCGACCATACCTGGGCACCTATCCTGGCCACCCTAGATGCACATGCAGAGCCATCTCAACCTTAATGGAGTAAGGGAGATTAGATTACCTGGTTTATCAAGGCCTTCCCAATCCTATCTTGAATCTCAACCACTAGGCAAGGTAGAGGGGCCACCAACAATTTCTTATCTTATTAAGATAAACTATTCTACCCAAACCCAAGAGTTATTAATTAAGTTATCACTTGATTACAAATTAAAAATCCCAATGAGATATCTGGTGATCTAGACTCCAGTTAACATGGTCGTCTACACCATGCAATCCTAGTCACTTATTTGGAAGCCCACTCCTCCCCTATGGTGCAGGAGCACCTAGAGTTTTGTCATCATGACAGTTTAATGTTTGAGTCTTAGGAGTTAGAGGTCATTTCATTTTGATTCAATAAGGTCTATTGAGAGAATTTCTAATGTCATTTCATATCTTTAAGTATGTATGTCAAATTCAGAGTCATAAATTGCAAGTTTGTAAAAAATTGTCAAAATGGTCATTGGGATAGTTAACGCGATAAAGTGTCAATGTTGTCAAAGTGGCAATCAGGATAGTTAACCTGATAAGGTGTCAGGTTTTTCAAAGTGGTCATTGGGATAGTTAACCCGATAAAGTGTCATCGAGATAATTTACTCTATCGAGATTGGAAAATAATGCTTAGCCGATTGTTGAAGGCTATGTCGATAGACGTCCAGATGCCTTGTTCGGTATAGCTATGTCAAAATAGGGACATCGAGGTAAGTTACTCTATTAGAATTGCACAAAATAGTTACTCCACCTATTCTAGTTATTCTGATGGGTGATCAAGACATCGGTTCGGGATTGCTATTTCGACGAGGTGTCCAGCAGTGAGTTGTCAGGTTGGAATTGTTATTCCGATGTTAGTGTCTAGTTTTAATTTTTCAAAGTGTGGGAATCAAACAATCATTTAGCCCAACGGTCTGTTGTGACCGCGGGAAAGTGCAAGAATTTTGGTATAAATTGTATAAGCCAGTGGTTGGAGACAATTTTGAATGAAGATATATGAATTTTGAAATTTTCTGAAACCTGATTTGAAATCATTGGCAACTTATTGGAAACTCATTTTTTTTCTTTCTCTGCAAGTACTCTATTTCTCGCATTTGTATAGTGTTGTACATATTTGAATTGGTTGGACAATCATATGTATGGATAGGACATTGAATTACCTTCCATTTTGCCGGTGATTTTGAATTTTTGATTGGTTGTGAGGAAGAAGTTTAGCAGTTTTCACACAGTGACTTGGTTGGCAGGGTAGCTAGGGTTTTAAATAGCAATTGAATCAATTCTCCCTCCCTATCTTGCATCACCCTAGCATGCTTCTAGACCTTCAGGGTAACATACATCCAAAATGACATCATAACCACATAGTTAAGGTATGTGAATGACATAGAAGTGCTCATAACATCATAAAGAACATGTTGCACAAAATAGGGTACATAAGGCCTCATATAAGGCAATAGCCTTCACCCATGCATAACAATCAAGGAGCCAAGCATGAACATGAATCAAAGGAGGAATCCAAATCCTTCCCAACTCCTTAACAATGAGGCAAAATACATCCCACTGGATTCATAAAAACAATCCTCAACAACAAGGAATTCTCCCTCTTGCTGGAGAAATACATCGCATAAGAAACACCTTAATATGACCATGGGCTCACAACAATACAAGACCTGGTAAACAAAGGTGTCAAATCAATCCAAAAACAACCCATGCAATATGGAAGCCTCTTAGGCAAGACAAGAAATCCAACATATAAGATTACAACCAAGGATCCTGACTACAAGATATTCAAATACATGAATCGAATAATCAAATTAACCAATAAACAATTAATGAAGCAGACCTAGAACATTCAGGTATCAGAAAAAGCCTTTGGGTATCCAAAAAACCCAAATAAAAAATATGTATATAAAGAAAAAAATAGCGCTTTTATAAAACCTCTTGGTGCATTTGTGACAGAAAGTTCATCTGCGATAGGAAGTATAGCTCCTAACGCATTTGCGACCCAGTCTGGCGAATTTTCTCAGAACAGATGAAAATCGAAACAAAAAATCACATGGAAAATAATAAAATCCTAATATACTCTCAAAAGAGTCGCAAATGGAAACCAAATCTAATAATCCAACCAAACAATTCAAATGAAACCAAAACATGGCTCAATTGAGGTAAACCAATAGAACAAGCATACACAGGAAGTCCTCTGTATCAAACATAGAAAGCCTCTCACGATAAACACAATAAATATATAAATCAAGCCCCTTATTAAAATTTTATTCAAAAGCATAATATTAATATCCAAATGAATTTTCATTTATCCCAACCCAAACAAACACCACAGACACTGAGCAAACAATTTTTTGAAAACCAAATGCGAGAAGCATAGGCTAAAATCTCCAACCTGGATAATAAGAGTTATGGAAAATGGAATTTGATGATGAGCAATCCAATACTTCAACCAAGCCAACAATCTTCAAGCAAAACCCAATTCAAAACCAATGGTACAGCCGAATGTACAGAAAAATTCTTCCCGGAAGCTAACCCAAGTGAATACACAAAAAAAATAATTAAATAGAAATCATAGCCCAAAACCATACAAAAAGCGTCGACCAATAGAAATATTACGAAAATAATATATTTTGAACCTACCATACCATATATCAACGCACAAATAATATAAAATAATATTTATCTAATTTACTAAGCTCACAACCAATGGAAAAATAAGGTAGGTAGAATAAACGATTAATTAAATAACCAAGAGGGTAAAAAGGTAATTAAAATAATATAATAAACCAATAATAAATTAAATCGTGGGCATAATTAAATATAAAAGCCCATTAATAAAATAACCAAGGGTGTATAAATAAATACATAAATTAATATAAAAGCCGCAACTTAATAATTAAATAAATAACAAATAGTCCTTGATAGACAACAATGATATAAAATCATTAATTAAATATAAATCAAAAGGGTAAATATTTATAAATATAAATAATAATTCCCAAATAATAATCACGCATTAATATTAAATATTTATATCAATTATTTATTAATTTATTATTATAAACTATGTAAATCCATTAATTTAATTTAACATTATTAAACTATATGAATCAATCAATTAATTAATTAATTAATAATTAAATCAATCAATAATCATAACACTCCAAGCAAACTAGAAAATGATAACTCAAGAGACCACTTGATACTAAACAACAACTCACACCAAGACACTAGACTAACAAGGGTAATCAACTTAAACCTAGAGTGTAGAATGGGTTTTCATGTCATCTTTGATCAACTTGCCATTGGGATAAGACACACTCAGACCTACGAAGCCAGGTGGAGTCGATGTTTGGTACCTGCAAACCTGTCACCAACCAATACACGTACAACAACATATATGATAACATATACGTCATAAAATAAGAAGACAAGTGAAGGGGAATCACAACATCATATCATGCTCACGAATGAGTGGTATGATATCATCTCTTTCACAACCGTAAAGAAGACACTCACAATCAAACAAGAACTAACATAATCATCATCATATCATGAAATAGGGTTAGTACATGGTTAGATACCATCAAATCATCATAAAGTAGAATAAGCTATATCAATATGGTCTATGGATGAACGTAAAGCAAGATGAATCAAGGCGGGGCACTACAATATAATAGTGGGAAAGTGTATGTCGGTAATGACTCTTATTTAGAGATTGTTGTTCTATAGAAGAGTCAAAATTACATTCCTTGATTATAGAATAAATGGGGTTGATGGTGTTCTACATATCTTAAGTTAAACACAAAAACTATTTTTTCTAAGTAAATTAAATGATGTGTGTCTGCATGTTAATTTCTCACAAAGTGGATGTAAGATGACTGGAGTAGCTATGGTACTTGCTAAGGGCATTTATATTGGCATCTCGTATAAGATAGATGCATGCATTGTATAGTACAATAGTTATTTTATGGAGTCAAAGAAGAGAGCTCTAGATTCTTCATCCTCACCATCAAATCAAGTTGTGAAGAGGTTTGTTGCATCTACATCTAATGGTTGTTGTAGACGCATAAATCTGTCCACTAAATTAAATAAATATTTGATATTTATTTAATGTATTAATTTTCTTCTATTAATTAAATTTACATTTAATTTTATTTATTTCAACTTATTCTTCTAATCAAATTAAATAAATTTCATAAATTTATTTAAATTACTAACTATAGTCCAAATATTAAATAAATTAATAAATTTATTTAATTCCCCTTTCCTATCATTTAAATAAATTAACATTTATTTAAAATACCTAATCAAATCCCCATTTAAATAAATCAATGTTTTATTTAAATCTCCATCCACTTGCATTTTCCTACAAATGCAAGTTGCACCATTATTTTGAATAAATAAATTATTTATTTTAAAAATCCTAAATTCATCCCACTTGCACTTTCTAGAATATGTAAGTTGCATGCCTAACCTTCTTCTAGATCCTTTTAAGCCCTTCCAAATTAGCCTAAACCCCCTTCTAATCACTTGCACAATCCTAAACCCAAATTAACCCCCAACCCATCATCTCACCCATTTAAGACTCTTACAAAATCTTAAATGCTTCCCTTATTCAACAAGTTAACCCACATGGGTTTTGTCCCTTTGGTCAAAGTCTAACTATGGGTAAACCTCGCACAAGAGTTTACCCATTGGATAATAAATTTACCATTGGATAATAGCTTTATCCAATAACCCAACCACATGATGCCCTCATGTCTCCTCAAGCATTTAATGCCTCTTCCCCCTCATCTCAATCCATCTCATGATGCCACTTGTCACCATTGTATTGGTGGATGATCATGTCTCTCTCATGCAATTCTATCCCTTGCTAAGCCAAATCAATCTTGACCATCCAATCAACCATTTTTCCTATAAAAAGAGTCTCATTCCTCAAGCAAAGGAGGAAGCATTGAGCATTATTATTATAGTTGCACAAGTATTTCATTTAGCCTTCTCATAGTCATTCTAGTTTGAGCATTTGCATAGCAATAGAACTACACTTTCAACCACATTCAATCCTTCATTTGGAATCCATGGCTTCATGCTAAAAACTGAGGGCTGCATTCAAGCAAGCTTTAGATCTTGAAAAGGAGAAGAACAAGGGAGAGGCAACAAGAGCATCATGGGAGAATCTTAGGGGGTCTTCTTACTCCTCTTTCACTTGTTCATGATTCTTATTTGTGCTTGTTAATCTCCTTTGATATGTATGTGAAGGATTTTAGTTCATTTGTTTTGGTTTTTGGTTGAGACTAACATATTAACCTTTGAGCTTTGGTTTTTGGCTTGTCCCCTTTCATGTGCGTCAATTGTGTTTTATGGGTACTTAATGGTGTCAATGCTTTGGAGATGGAACTTCTAGCAAAGAAGACAATATTATGACACCAAAAAATTGGTCACATTTGTGAGAAGGGTCTTAAAATCCTAATAAATAAATGCCTCATTAAGGTGCTTGATTATTGTAATATTGAGTTTGAATTTTGCAAACATTATATATATAGTAAATAAAATTGTCTTCATTTTTATTTGAGTTCTCATAAGTTTTCTAGGTTGTTGGATATGGTATATTCCTGACTTTTTTGGTCCAGTAAATGTTCCTTCAATTTCTATAACTAGGTACTTTGTTTCAATAATTAATTACTATAGTAGAAGGACATTTGTTTATTTTATCAAAAGCAAATCTAAATCGTTTAGTTGGTTTAAGGAGTTTAAGCCTCTTGTTGAAAATCAAAGTAGTAGAAAAAATTAAGTGTTTGACAACTGGCAATGGTGGTGAGTTTTGTTTGACATATTTCAACGATTTTTATAAGGACCATGGGATTAAGAGGCATAAGACAACTCCATACACCCCTCAATATAATAGAGTTGCAAAGAAGATGAACCTGAAATTGATTAAGATGGCTAGGAGTATGCTTAGTGGTGCTTGCCTTAAACATAATTTTTGGGTTAAAGTTGTAGCAGTTGCCTTCTATCTAATAAACATATCTCCTACATCAACACTTGTTGATAAGACACCTAGGGAGGTGTGGTCAGGAAAGAAGCCTTTGATGAGATATCTTGGTATTTGGTTGCAAGACATATTGTCATGTGTCAAATGAAAAAAGGTCTAAGTTGGAGAACAAGGTAGTTAAGTGCATCCTTTATAGGATATGGTGTCAGTGTAAAAGGGTACAAGCTTTGGGATCCAGTGACAGAGAAGTTTATCTACTATAGAAGTGTTATCTTCAAATATATGAAGCCTTTCATTGTTAAGTTGCAACCAGCGAAAGAGGAGAAACAAAATAAGGAGGTAGTTCAAATTTCTTCTACCTCTGAGAAAGAGGAACTACAAGCTCCAAAAGGAATTGATGATGAGGATAGCTTTGGTAGCTCTAAAAATTTTAAGGAAGAAGAAGAAGAACCCCAACCTTAGCCTTTGAGGATGTCTACAAGAAGCACTTGTGGAAGCCAAAAAGGTTTGGTTATATAATGTTAGATTCTAGCAAAAGATTTAAATTGAAGAAAAGGATTCAAAGATTAAGAAATTAGTGGTTTGAATTCAAAAACTAGTTGATATGACAATCTGACTAGTGAGCTGCAAACCTCATTCTAGATTTTATGCTCTATGCCTGCAAAAGCAATTATTATGCTTCTATATCAATCAATTGATTAGTGATCCTCGCATTTTTGTGATAACAAAAAGGTCATTCTTGACTGCCTACCTTAGAGTTGCCATAGTATATGTAGGACCAATTCAATGGATTTTACTTGCATAATGTAGTTATTCCCTATAACATTGCATGGAATCCTTTAATGTTTGTAGGGCATGTCCAACTCAAATAATTTGCATCATATATTAGGTTTGAACATTAGAGGGGTGGATTTCTACATAAATATTAAGAGGGGGAGAAGTCAATTCCTCTCCAAATAAGAGAAGAAGTTGCATATCTAGATAGTGTTGTAGAAGAATGGATTGGATTAATTAAAACCTGAGGGGTAAGAAGAAAAATTCTAGACTATTGAAGAGAAGATTATAGAAGATTCAATAATTTAGTTATAGGACCAAGCAAGGAAGCATTCTAATTTTGGCAAGGTAGGTGGAATGAACTTACATAAGAATTGAAGAATAAAGAGCATCACTCCATCTAGGTAAATGCGCGAAGTTGAGTCCACTTAGAGTGGAAGTTTTAGACTTAGCCAAAAATGTTAAGATGCATTGAACAAAATAGAATCCTATTTTTTTGAGACAAAATCTTATTATGCTTCATGGTACTGAGCCTGAATTTGAAATAAGATCCTGTTTTGGGGTGGGATCTCTATGAAACGAGATCCCATTTAAAAAAACAAAATCTGATCCCATTTCATAAATGGGATCCTGTTTCTTTTTATATTGTTTATTTTTTAATATTGAAAATGATTTATATATACATAAAATGTAACATTTAAGTATAAGTTTTATACTTTAAGTTATATTTCATGTATATATTGACTAGATGTTTGAGAGTGGTTTTATATCTCTAGGAGTTATAATGTAGATTTTAGATTTTAGAAGATCTTATAAATTTTCAGGCTTAGTAAAATTTTAGTAATCAATAGTCTAATATCAACATTTTCTTACTCTTTATCTCTCTCCTAGTCTCCCTTGAACTCTATACCCATCTCTCTATCCTCTCTCTCTCTCTAGAGCTATTCCACTACCTCTCTCACACATCCTTAACTCTCTACTCTTTATCTCCTCTCTCTCCTCTCTCTACACACGTCCCCTCTCTCTCTCTCTCTCTCTTTCTCTCTCTCTCTCTCTCTCTCTCTCTCTCTCTCTCTCTCTCTCTCTCTCTCTCTCTCTCTCTCTCTCTCTCTCTCTCTCTCTCTCTCTCTCTCTCTCTCTCTCTCTCTCTCTCTCTCCCCTCCACCCCAAACACTATTTTATCTCCCCTCACACTCTCTCTACCTACCTCTCCCTCCCTTCCTCTCTAATGATTCTTGCTACTTTTTTATTAATGTTGATTATGAAGAATAAATGTAGTTATAGAATAAGGAGAAATTTGTGGAACAATGAAGAACATGGTTCGTAATGATGTCCTATTCTTGCACATTTCTTGTTTTAACTATTCTTTGATGTTGTACGAGTTTGAAGGGGATTGTGATACCCTCAACTCTATTTAAATAGGTCTTTAATGTTGATTATGGAAGAATAAGCCATCTCATAAAAATAGGAGAATGGACAATTGTTAAGAGAGTTTAGAGTCCAAAAATAATCCAACTCTTAGGCCTCATTGTATAAATATTAGATCTTGTCAAAGGTGGGAGGTTACCAAAAATATATCAATTTGTAATTATATACTATCAATAGTTTCTTTATCAATCAACATGATTGTGTCAATTTTATGTATTCCTTTTGAATCTAAAATAAATGGAGAATGTTGGTATTGAATTGAGTTAAAAGACCGAGCATTGATAATTTAGGTTACAAAACTCAAGCAAGGTCCACTTGAGGTATTGTAACTCTCTTTTTAGTGTATGTTATTGGGTATACTTAATTATTAATCTATTTGTAAACCCTAACTAACCCAACCACTAGTCTAGAATCTATAAAATCACACAACACCAATGGAGCTCTAAATCAAGAATGCAAACAAATGAAATAAACCAAATATACCTTCATAGACATGATAAGATTGACTCCATTTTCCTCCTATCCTTCAAGATCTTGTAAAAATGATGCATTTTCTCTCAATATTAAGCAATAGCACAAGATGGCATAAAGAAATAGAGTGTGGTTTATTGACAATGTGAGCTATGATGTAATGATAATGAAATCTCCAGAAAAAAATTGGCACAATGGAAGCAAACTGATGATTGATTAATGGACAAATGAGAAGAATAAGCCTCTTTTATAGAAGCCTCCAAGATGATGCAGAGCATCCTCACAAAGACTACATTAGGGAAATTTATTTATCCCAACTTACCTAACCAATAGGTACTAAGTCTTCCATAACTTCACAAATATACTCACAAGGCTACAATAGCCAAAAACTCACCCAAGATTCTAAATCCCTTAACCAACTTATCACACACATTATTCCATGAATCTTCAACCTTCTTGAACCCATATCCATGCTTCTCAACAATCAAACACTTTCAAACCCCCTTATGGTCACTCAACTTAAATTGCCCCCAATAAGGACCTCCACCTTTCACTGGCACCCCAAACCAAGTACGTCATGGAACCCTTGAAGACTCTTCTTCCTTGACCAAAAAACCTTTCTACACCCCCCATCCACCCTAAGGGATTCAACAACATTCATTGCAGGGTTAATGGCTTTAGGACAGTCAAAACATGCTTCAGGACAGTCATGTAAAGGACATGGACATTCATCATTGAATGGACCATTCTTTGCTCACAATCCTTCAAATGAAATAAATGATGATGGGGTTCCACAATACTACACCTTTGACATCCAAATCATCCCCAAATCCACTCCTAAACATGTAAAGTGCAGTGATTCAAGGCACTATCAAAACTGGGACAGTCACTGTGATTTTGTGGACACACAAATATTTGTTTCTTTGCAGTGATTCTTTAGGTTATTAGACACTTGGAATATGTTGGGAACCCTCTTAAACACCCCTCACTTCCTCCACAAGAACACTCAAGTCCATCAAAACAAGTACACCACCCAAAACTCCAAGAGATCACTGTATTTTCAGAATGTGGCATTGTCAATTAGCATTTTGACATCAATTTGCACGTGCAAAAGTGAACATGGATCGCTACAAGTAAAACAAAAACAAAATATATACAAGTGTCCTCCATTCCACCAATATTTGGCCTTTGATCAACGTGGAATGGAGGAGTAATACATTTTATATTCTCATTGTTTACCCTGGTAGGGTTTTGATAGCGTTTTACAAACATTAAGGTAAATTTCTCAAAACACAATCAAATTGAACGAGACAAAGACCAAATTAGAGAGGATTCATTCCTCTTTCACCATCAACGAGTTTACAATGCAATATAACTTGAAACTATGAAGAAAAACGCCCAAGAGCAAACTGTCATGTGGCAATTCACAGGAAAGTGCAGGGAACCTTCAAGTTTTATTAATTTTCTTACTCAATACATGGAAACCAGCCTTACATTGAACGAGGAAAGACCTTTATAATGTCATTCAAAATGGTTACAACCACCCTTTCAACTTATTTTGACAAACCATATCTAATTAACCTTACAAACTCAAAAGTTGCTTGACAACTTTTTTTGTCAACTTTGACAGTTTTTGCTCAAATGGAACCTAGACCTAATCAAAGACTTCCATGACCCAAAAATGACTCAAATAGGTCCAAATAGGTTTAAAACACCTTGATACATCATATAACTCCATACTATACCCATTTACACACATTTGTGATATCTTGACAATTTTTGACAATCTTGTCCATATGACCTCATTATGACTTGAACCCCTATCTAATGACCTCAAAGATATATATTACATCAAGAATGATCATGATTGACCTTATTTCATCACATGAACTAAAAACCTTATGGTATTTCATCATGACCTCATCAAGGCATGAAGACCTATTAGGTGCTCCTGCACCACAAGAGAATCAAGGTCTTAGGTTAAGATGCTAAAATATGAATGGTCATGATCACATAGTTAGAAGAGAATCAACCGGATTAAGAGGTGATAATGAAATGGAGAGATGAGATTGAGTGGTAGGTGGGTTTTAATAAGATTGAGAGGTAAATTTGAATAAAGAGCTGAGATTGGGTGGTAGGTGAGAGTTTCATATGAAGAGGAAGAGAGAAAAGAATAATGAAGAGGAATGACACACTTGTCACATGACTATGAATTTAGATTATGATCCATGTGAACAAGTTGGAGGGATAAGATTAGAGAGAAGAGGATATAATGAATTAATTAAATAAATAAAATATTTATTTAGTTAATAGAAAAAAAGGTAAGATATTAAATAGATAGCAAGTATTTATTTTTGTTTTTTATTTATAAATAAAAGGCTAATGAATGAATGAATTAATTAAAAATATATATTTGATTATGTAAGGACATTTTTTTATGTCTACATTTTGCCCCTCTTTGAGACAATGCAATTTATTGCATTGTTTCAAAGAAGATTAAAACATTGTGGGTAGGAAAGGGATAAGGACTTGAAGCATGATATCCCACTCATGGGAAAGATGAGGAAGGATGATGAATTAGTAAGATGATGCCCCCTCAAGAGGACAAGTGGGTGAGGAGAACATACGTGTTCTCTCAAAAGGAAAGATGGAGGATAAGGCTAGAAAAAAAATGAAATATTCAATGATGAATGAAGGGGATGATGGATAAGGAGATGGTAAATCGATGATAATAGATGTAGTTATGGACGGATGAATAGATAGAAATGGATACATAGAAATAATGAGGGTGATGGTAATGAATACTTGTGCTTAATATAGTGCTACATCATCATCGAGCTTACTTATTTGCAAATGGATATATGTGCATGAAGGTATGGAAAGACCAAGTTGATGATGTTATCCCTTTTGCATAGGCACAAATTATAAACAAATGATAAAAATCATGATCCATCTTTGCCTTTCTAATCACTTATGGATATCCTCGAGTAGCATAGGAACATTATTCAAGATAAATGAAAAAAAGATAAGGCTCATTGGACGAAATGAGTCAACAACCATTTAGATATTCTTGCCAAAGTTAAGTATTCTTTGTAGTATGATAATGATGGTGCTTAGTTTCAAGAATGTCACATCTCATATAAGACAAGTGTTTGGTTTCAATAATGTAACAACCTATATAAGACAAATGATAGATCAAAAGGATAATGTCTAGTTTCAAGAATGAAACATCTCATATAAAATGATAGGTCTAGTTTCTTGGATGTAACAACTTGTATAAGACAAATGATAGTTGATAAAAATTGCTAATGCTAATTAGGCAATTGATTGATTAGGTTGTAGGATAGCTTGGTAGTTTGTTTGTTGATTTGTGATTTGTTAAGCTTAGTGTTTTGTGTAATGTTTCATTGTGTTTCTTCAAAGTGTTAGATTCTTAGCAAGAGACAATTTATTATGGATTTTGGTTTTTTGAAAAAAAAATGATTTTTTGGATTTTTTTTTTTAAGATTTTGAAAGTTTTTTATATTATCGAAAAACTTCTAGATTAGATTGTGTATATTTTTTTTACATCAACGTTTCAAACCACACTCTATGATCAAAGTTTTTCATATTTATTTTTTGGGGGAATTTTTAAAGTTTATTTATTTATTCATTTTAGTTTTTTTTGGATTTTAAAAGTTGTTTTTGGATTTTGAAAGTTTTTTTATTTTTTTTGGATTTTTAAAGTTTTCTATTTTTTTTTGATTTTTTTTTTTTTGATTTCGTGAAATTTGTCCAAACCATTGATTGAGGTATAAAGACATATATCAATATTTATTATCGAGCGGGATGTATTTATTTTTCCCTAGTGTCCAGCAATGCATAAAGAATTACGAGTATTATGGAAAAGTGAAGGATGGAGGCACCTTATTATGGATCTAGAGTTGATTTGATTTCCACAGACTATCTTGTGATGGGATAACATGTTTATCCAAGCTAAGAGATTGGATATGGAAATGTAAGGTGATGGCGCAATGCTTTGAATGGAATGTGGTCCACAATTGACATGTCAACAGGTTTATGAAAACATGTTTTGCATTTTACATCCTTACTTTTGATCAAGATCAATAATGGATGGATAAAATGGAGATAGGATACAAACAGGATAAGAAAGATCAAAGGTAATAATAGATGATAGAGGTGAGAAATAGATAAGATAATAGATATGGACTAAAGGATGTGGATAAGGTGAAGCAAATAGGATGCATGATTGTTATGGAGATCCTTAACCTTGTCAAGCTCGAAGGTGGAAAAGGAAATATGGATGTAGAAAGATTGAATGAGGGATAATGAAGGATGAGAGATAGTAGGAAATGTAGTGGATAAGATAATGTGGATGAATCATGCCACCAAATGTAGAGTAAAAGAGGATAATTGGTTGCACATGATGTTCGTTTGCTAGGTTTTTATCCCCGTACTTTCCCAAGGTGCCACAAGAGGTGGTTTTCACCATTGGATGAATTATTTCTCTTTACTTTCCTTTTTCTTTTTTTTCTTTTGAATTTTTGGAAGATAATGGATACATGATAGGGGATGGAGGAAGGAATCAAGCGTCTTGTTCTTTGGATAGTATGCTTGGAAGATGTGTTGCAATGGATAATGGTTGTTGAAGGTATGCTCAAAGACATTAATAAGGTGACGATAAAGGGAGATGAAATGCATGATAAGATGGAATGGGGTAAGGATTTGTGGAAATGATTGAATGGTAGGGATGAGAGGATAAAAAATAGGTGTTGGATAATGGATGGGATATTGGAATATTTGTGTAGGGGTAAATAGAAATGATGGCGAGATCAACTTTGGGACACACCTTGAAGGGTGGTGGAGTGATGGAGGAAAAATGGATTTTGGAGTTTGAGATTTTGATGGAGAAGAGGATGTGGATTTTAGGACATAAGGACCCAAAATGGATAAAGAAGGTAATCAAGGATTTAAGATAGTTGATTTTGGGACATAGGGACCCAAAATATATTTGAGAGGTGGGAAATGTTTAGATGGAGAATTGAAGGAAGTCTTTGGAATAGTAGGTTTGTATGCCAATTTTGATTCTTCTTTGGGATGTAGTTCTTCCATGAGCAACTAATGTAGGGGCATTCCTCTCTCTTTCAATTTTGGTTATGTACTCTAGTTTTGTTTCTTAGTTTTTGTAGATTTTGGTCTAAGGAGGTGTATGGCTCTTCTAGTTTGTCAACACATTCCTTTGTTTTTGACAACTTATTGTCACATTATGTTGGACATGGGTTCTTGTCGCATTATGTTAAAGATGGTTTAACTTCCTATGGAATGTAAAATACATCTTGTCATCTCACCGATAGGAAGGTAGAGCACGAGAAGCCAAACTGATGACAGTTGGGAGTCAAACCGTTGGCAGAGTTCATTGGTCAATGGTTGTTGTGCCTTTATGTTCTTTTTAAGTGTGGGGAATCATCTATGTGGAGGTTGGTTGGACCATCATGAGAAGAAATAAGAGACAGATGAGAAGAGTCACATGAAAGAAGAAGCCAACTATACTGAAAGCGATCTAGAAAGGGATCATTCAAGTCCACTCTGTCAGTGGAGTTTAAACCCTTCCTCTATAAGAGAGGATTGTTGTTTGTTTATGTAAACAATTTTGAGAGAAGCAATAACAATTAAATGTTGCTCCTTTATATAGAGGATTGTTTACTATCACATATGAGTGTTGATGGTTTGTTAATGTAGTCTTTGTTTTTAACCTAAATTTCCTATCATTGTTGTTCCAATGTGTTGTTGTTTTTGTTCCTGCCCTGTTTGTTAGTGTTGGTTGCCATCATATTGGTATCGCAACAACAAGTAATTGGGGGGTAATGTGGTGTGGAAATATTTCATCGAGAGGAATGGGAAGAGGAGGTGATAGAGTAATAGGTAGAAGAGGACATGATGAAGGAGTCCTTGAGATGTTGCAGAACTTGGTTTCCCAAATGGATGCCATGAAGAGGGCACAATAAAGAGGAACACTAGAAAATGATATAAGTAATGTTAGAGAGGAAGAATAGTTACCAGATGAAGATGAATCTCACAAAGAATTTGAAGGATTGAGGAAAGATTTTTAAAGACAGTCGTGAATGTGGGAGCTAAACCCAAGATTGAAGTTCCTACTTATGCAACAAGTTTAAATGGTGAAGAACCCATTGATTGGATCAATGATTTGGGTAAATATTTTGAATATGAAGGAGTTGTAAAGGAGAGAAAAGTTAAGTTTGATTGTACAAGGTTAACAGGCCACATTGCTATGTGGTGGGATAATGTTCAAACTCAGAGACAAAGGAAGAATAAGGAAAACATAACCTCATGGAATCATATGGTAGCAAAGTTGAAGGCTAAGTTCCTTCTGAGAGATTATCAAACTAACATTTTTAAAAGGTTGAAAAACCTAAAACAAAAGGACGTCTTGGTGAAAGATTATGATGTAAGTTAGTGATCCTATCAGGGCATACTGAAGAAGACATGGAGAAAATACCAAGGTACTTGAATGGGTTGAACTATAGTTTGTAGGATGAGTTGAGTTTAGTCTCCCTTAGAACCCTTGAAGAGGCTCATCAATTGGACCTTAAGGTAGAAAAGAAGATATTAAGAAATAAAATTCACAACAAATTCAATAAGAAAGGAAGAGGGGAAGAGGATTTAGAGGAAGAGGACAACATGTTGGGAGAGAACAACATCAACATCAAGAAGAAGGGGCAGGAAGTTCCAATGGAATAATAAACAATGAAAGAGGAGGCTATCAAAGTAAGGGTGGTAGATCATATGGGAGAGGGGGATTCCAAAGAAGAGGTAGAGGATTTACGAGAAAATTTTATAAATGTAATCAATATGCTAGTCACAAAAGTTGGGAGTGTCTAAAATTTTCACAAGGAAGCCATACAAAATTTGAGAGAAGCAATCAGATTGCTAAAGTAGATCAAGAGAGTGTGGGGTCACCTGCTGTCCACCAAGATGAACCAAAATCAAGAGAATCCTTATTGTTCAAGAAAGTGTTATTGAAAGCACCAAAAGAGAACCAAGAACCAGTCCAAAGAAGAGCTTTGTTTAAAACCAAATGCAAGTCAAAAGGTAAGTGTTGCAAATTAATTATTGATAGTTGTAGTACAAATAATCTCGTGGAAATGAAGATGCTAGATAAGTTAGGCCCTAAGAAAACTATGCATCCTTCTTCATATAAAGTCTCTTGGTTACAAAAGGGCCATCAATTGTTAGTAGATGAGAAAGCTCTTGTTGAATTTTAAATTGGTAATTATAAGGATAGTGTGTTATGTGGTATTATGCCCATGGATGTGTGCCATGTATTTCTTGGTAGACCTTGGCAATTTGATTGGAAGATGGTGCATGATGGAATAGACAATACTTATACCTTTGTGAAGGATGGTATTGAGCATACCTTGGTGCCTATGCAAGGACAAGGAGGGGAGAATAGTAGTAGTGGTAGTAGCAACAAAATTATGTTGGTAAGCGAGAAGGAGTTTATACATGTCATGAAGGAGGAAAAGAGGATTTATGCTTTGGTACTCAAACCCAAGGTTGTCCTTTCTTCAACAAAGCTAGAGGAATTGCCTAAAGAGATTCAAGGATTTTTGGAAGAGTATAAGGACATTGTTGCAATAGAGTTACCTAATGAGTTACCACCCGTAAGGAGCATCAGTCATCACATGAACTTGATACCAAGAGCTAGCCTTCCAAACAAGGTTGCATATAGGTTGACTCCAAATGAGAATGAGATTCAGAGGCAAGTGGAAGAACTACTCCGAAAATGTTTAATAAGGGAAATTCTTAGTCCTTGCACTATTCTAACAGTCTTAGCACCAAAGAAGAATGGTGAATGGAGAATGTGCATTGATTCTAGAGCCATTAATAAAATTTACTATTAGATATAAATTTTCAATTCCTAAGATTGAAGATTTAATGGATTGTTTAAGTGACTCAAAGTATTTTTCTAAGATAGATCTGAAAAGTGGGTATCATCAAATTAGAACCAGGCCTAGTGATGAATGGAAAATAATATTTAAGACTAATGATGGCCTTTAGGAATGGTTGGTTATGCCCTTTGGTCTTTTTAAAGCACCCAACACTTTCATGAGACTTATGAATGAGGTTCTAAAACCTTTCCTAGGAAAATTTGTGATTGTATATCTTGATGAAATTTTGGTGTTTAGTAGGTCTAAGGAGGAGCATTTGGAGCATTTGAGATTGGTTTTGATGAGGTTACATGAAAAGTTGCAGAGTAATCTAAAAAAGTGTGTTTTTTTATGTAGCCAACATTGGTTTATTTGGGGTTTGTAGTGTCCAAAGATGGATTGAAGATGGACAAGGAAAATGTTCAATCCATTATTGATTGGCCAACACCAAGGAATGCATTGGAGGTAATAATTCTCCATGGTCTTGCTAGCTTTTACTGAAAGTTCATTAAAAATTTTAGTCATGTAGTTGCTCCCATTCTTGAAACTGTTAAGAAGAATAAGAGACAATTTGAATGGACATAAGAGGCCAATTAAAGTTTCATTCTCAAACAAAATGCGAGTGAGCATCCTATTCTTTCTTGGCCTGGTTTTGATAAGGTGTTTCAAGTTGAGTGATATGTTAGTGGATTGGCTATTGGGGCTATTCTTAGTCAGGAAGGTAAACCTATGGCCTATTTTAGTCAGAAATTGAATGATGCTAAAAGGAAGTACTCTACTTATGATCTTGAGTTCTATGCATTAGTCCAATAATTGAAAAGTGGCGGCATTACCTATTCCCTAAAGAATTTATTATTTATACAGATAATCATGCTTTGCAGTTTATAAAGAACCAACATAAGTTGAATCAAAGACATGCCAAATGGGTTGAGTACCTTCGAAGATTTAATTTTGTACTAAAGCATAAAATGTTAGGATTCCCAAAGATACTGAGAGGGGGGGGGGGTGAATCAATATCTAATTGGTTATAAGATTTTCTTAACTCAAAACATGTAGAGCATATCAATACTGTATACTAGTAAACAAGAAATAATGCAATAAATAGAGATAACAACAACCACATGAAAAACACACCATAACACAGTAGTTTAATGAGGAAACCTAGTGTGGGAAAAACCTTGGTGGGATTTGTGACCCACAATATTCACTTATTGCCCAATAAGAGAATATTACTGCTACAAGAGGGGCCTGCACATGCAGGAAGGCCAAGTGCCTAGAGCTCACTGCTCAATTACAAAATGGGAAGTCTCACTGACTTACAAAATGGATTATATAAATCCAATGTCTTGTACTGATTCAAAATAGCATCTACTATGCCAGATCCAGTATCGATTT
Organism: Cryptomeria japonica; assembly: GCF_030272615.1. Classification (NCBI taxonomy): domain Eukaryota; kingdom Viridiplantae; phylum Streptophyta; class Pinopsida; order Cupressales; family Cupressaceae; genus Cryptomeria; species Cryptomeria japonica. The sequence goes on from NC_081407.1 coordinate 10,806,033, forward strand.
ATAGCTCTGCTTCATACATAAACCCTTAACCTATAATTCGCATAATAGGTCTGCCTTATTTCACCTATCTTCTTCCATTTTTCCATGCTAAAATGTTCTACAATGATCTCTTATATATATGAGTCATTTTACAACTTGCCAAGTCGGCTTACAATGATTTTATAATAATTTACAAAATATATTATAAACAAAATTCTTGTCGGCTTCTGTGCCGGTATACTTCCTTTCATTGCTGGTGGTCTGTGTGTTGGTGTAGAGTCTGACCTTGCCGGTGCCGGTAAATTGTCTTGCTAGTGTCATAGGATTGTAAGGTTGCCATCAATGACAAAACCTTCAATCACCTACAATATCTCATTGGAGTGTGTATTTGCCAACAATCTCCCCCTTTGGCATTGATGGCAACACTCATGAGAAAAATCCAAAAATTGTTATCCAAGAAGAATCTGCCAGAATTGTCTTGCCAAAAATTGTGTACCAAAAGAATATGTGCTCCCCCTGAGCTAATGAGTTATTTGTTGGTTATTTTTCTCATTCCACTACACCCCTTTGGCATCAATGACAAAGGTTGTCAAAGTGTCAATTGAGTGTGGTTTCCTGTTTAATCCTTGTAACTGGTTGGTTACAATCTGAAAAAAGATCTGCCAGTACTAGATTCAGGCTCTTAATGAACCATTTGCTATCTTTTAATGTAGCCTCTGTCCTCTGAATTGTACTGGTGAGGTGTTGCATTTGCTCTACCGGTGTTTTCTGTCCTTGAATTAAAGCATCAGATATTTCTTTTCTTAAGGAGGCGAGGTAATCCAATTTTGGACTAAGTCTCCATTTTAGATCTTTAGCCTTTCCTTTTATTCTCTCCTTTTCTCTTTCCAACTTTAGAAGTTCCTCCTTGAAACCTGTTATTTTTTCCTCAAAAACTGATAAAGGTTCAGATGAATTAATGAAATTATCAGCTAGTTGATTTATTTCTTCCTATATCTTGTTGATCTTCTGGTCTACATCTACTGTCAAAAAGTTAGTTTTACATGTATCTCTGTACAAGGTTTTAAATTCCTTCAATGTACTACATAGTTTCAGTAAAAGAGTGTCAAATTGTCTTGTACACTTCTTTATATCTTCTTCAAAGAATTTGTGTTTTTCCTTCTCCAGTCTCTCCTTGAATGCTTCCTATTTTATTTGTTCAACTATCACAGTGTTGTCAGTAATATACTTAGACAATGTATCAAGTTGACCCAAAAAATCTTTATTTTCTACATTGCACTTAGGTGCTATCATTTTCAAAATTGGAATTGTGTCATCAATTGCTTTGTATGCTTGTGAACTACACTCTATTATCTTCTTGATAGAATCCAAAAGAACTTATGTCACATTTGTTGATTTGAAATCTGCAGTGGAAGTGTAATGCCCCGCCAGGAAACCCCAAAGGGATTAAGCCATAACACAAGAATAGGGTGCAATTTTTTTTTATTTTTTTTTATTTTTAAAGTTACAACACATAAGATGCAACAAGATATCAAAGATTCAGATTACATAGCGGAAGACATCAACTAACACCTAAAGAGTTTCCCAACTAGATTACTTAAATTTCACAATTCACTTAACTCACACAATTAATCCAAAAGCTGAATATCTTAATAACGAGATAATTCATAATCAGGATAATTCCTTTCAAAAGAGGGAAATATAAATCACAAGCGAAGATTCATCAGTAAGATCCATTCATATTCTTCATTCAAGCTTTTCATTTAAAATTACAAACCATACATCTAACATTCTAATACACTAGGATTTCATCATAACATAAGAGATCTTTCCAAGCATATTTAAATTCCTTAACAACAACTGAGTATAATTCATTACTCTAAGTTACATTCTTTCATATTCCAACTTATTGCATTTCAAAAGACGATTGCATACTAGCATCTATGATAAATCTCATCTAAACCACTTACGCATTCGATCAACATGGCATTCAAGAAAGAACTGAATATAAGCATTTATAGTTAATTCCAATTATCCACTTAACCATTCTAACATAAGTTAATCATACATGATAAAGCTGAATAAAGGAAACATAAGAGAATACATCACATAACACCATAATGATCTCGGAGTTCACCCCTAAAGGGCTACATCTCCGAGTCTGCTCAACTGCAAGACCCCTCTGATAATTAATAAAGTTAAGAATACAAGAGGTTACACTATACAATCCAGCCATCAAGGTGGTACATAAACAATATACAAACGACCACATCGGTCCATTAATACATAAACGATCCTTGTAAAGAACAGGATCCAGCTGAACATAATCAAAGCTAAAACAAGAGGTCCATGAGAGCATCCATAAAACTGAGCCATCACCACCCAAGGTCTAACATGAAACTGACACTCACGAGGGCAGAGACAAAAGGACGACTCACAAAGGTACTCCTAACAGGACAAAACGACAACACACTAGCGAACGTAGGGACAAGTGTCATCACACAACCTGGTATGGTTACCATGGCAAGTCTTCATAGGTCCCGGCCCCATACACTGGGTTACCCTGGCAACCTAATCCGAGCTTCCGGCCCATCCAAGCCTCATGTGGACCCACACATCCTCTCGTGAAGACAAGGAAGATGGTTTGCCATTTCAGGCCTTCTCACAGCATGTCGAATCTATGATAGCACTCGTCCCATGTGTGAGGCACATTTATCTTACTTAGAGATTACATTCTAATCTACTGTTAGGTTATCACTTATTAGACTCACTTTCGACGGGTTACCCAGCAGCCACTTTGGGCGCGACCCCCAATCGAAAGCCACTTTCCCATACGACACTAGACTAAACTCAGACGAACTCAAAAACCAAGGAATAGACATGGTCAGACGAACGGAGTTCAAGAAGGAGAACAATCATCTGGTCAAACACGACTCAAAGATGAACACTTACTGACGGTACTCTAACTAGAGACCTGACAAACTAAGGTCAACCATGAATCATCATTCGACTCACGCAAAGAGGATATGACCAACTATGACAACATCACAATACAACAGTCCACTCGGAATCGAGGATTGAAACAGGTACCCCAAGTCAATCCATACGACAGGGTCCTACTAAACAAAGCAAAACATGCCATTTCATAATTAAAGGCGAATACAGAAATTAAACTCGCAAGGCAATAATCAGAAAAGACAATATTTCCTCAAATTGATTTAAACATTAAAATCGATCAAGTTTTCTACAAGATCTATACTAGATTTCAGTTATCTACCTCAACTAGGGATAAGTTGTTCTTGGTTTTCTAACTCTTGAAGGTTCAAAGCATCGAACAGACATATAAAGCCATAAAGAGTTTTTAAACCAAATTCATATTAATAAAATCAGACAACCATTAATCAATTAAACAAGGTATTTAATCTCCAACAAAACATCATTAACATACTGGTCTAAAACGACCTCTACAGTTTCGTATTATTTCTCAAGCCCAGATGCATTATACGGATTACGGAAATAAAAATGTAGAAGGAGAATCTAAATGGAGATAATCATTTCCAATGCATATCGTTTAAATTCAAATACCCAACCATAAATATTTCACTTACTTCTCAATTACTCAAATGATATGTTCTACGATAATTTTTAACATCATCAATTAGTAACTACATCGCATTTCAACGATTTTCCAATAACATATTATTCTCTATTGTGCTTTTAAACAATACTACCTTAATTAGCCAAATGCTCTAATCAACTAGAAGGTAAGATCTAGATTCATTAATCCAAGATCAATCAGAATATAATCAATGATGTTTAGTTGCGAAGTTAACAGTTTTAGAACTTAATCAGGAAAGGAGCATAAGTCATGAAATGAGATTGAATAATTAATCCACCTATAAACTCCATTATATAAAATAAATCAATATCCAACTAGCATTTGCCACTATTATGCCACCTTAATCAAGATTACGAACTAATTAAAACTCAGCATTAAAATAACATATATTAAAATGATATTACATATCATATGCATTTTTTTTTTTTTTGAATGATAAAAAAAAATACATTAAAAAAAACACCATGATAAAAACTATGTTCTTTTCTTTTTAAAAAAAAACGCGTTTAAAAAAAACATGGGCGAGGGCGGGCCGTGCCCTAGCCGCAGCGCCTGGGAAAACACGTGGGTGGCGCCACGGTGGTGCCCGCAGGTGCCGCGGCGCCCTGCGGCCACCGCTGTGAGCCGCAGGCAACGCACAACTGCGAGCCATGGAGGGGCGGTAAAGGAGGAGAAGGGGGGACGTGAGGGGGAGGGGAGGAGGAGCGGGTGGAGCTCCGCTCCCCGCCCTCCACCCCAAACCCTCAGTCGCTAAAAAAATAAAAGAACGCACAGTTCGGTTTTATTCACAGTTTTGGTTCTTATTAAAAAAAAACTCGCCCAGCTCGGAGTTAAATCAAACGAAAACCCCAATCTCAAATTTGCTAAAAAATAATTTTCGATTTACTATGAGTTCGGATTCAAAGAACTGCGTTTTGGGTATCATATTATCTTGATGTTTTTTTTTCATCCTTTACAAACACCCAAGGGTTTCAAACGCCCAAACAGAAAAGAGAAATTAACAACACCTCAAATACATTCCCAGCCAAGCTAATTAATTTACTAACTCAGTTCATAAGCATGGCAGACAATGGAGAATCTAAACCAGATAGCATGAAAACATTCAAACCCCCATTTCCATTTTTAAACAATAACTAAAATTGAGAATTGAATCCTACCTGATCTCGCGTTCCTGGCAAGATCTGCTGAAGAGTCCCAATCTCTAGCTACCCAAAACCCTCCTTCTCCATCCAAAACCCCCAAATTTCCTTCCAAAATTTTTCTCCAACCAAAAATTTTCCAAATTTGTCCATCCTCCAAAATTTCCCCAAATTTTGGGTTATATGGAAGAGTTGACCAAAAATTCTATTTTTGGAATAAAAATTCTTATTTACAAATAATTCTCAACATTTAATCCTTTTCTAATTACAACAACAAATCGACTTGCCTTTTCAATTAAAAATCGATTTTCTCATTTAATCAAATTTAATCTTTCTAATTTCAAAAGCCAACAGAATACAATTAAGTCTATGGCGATAAAATATAAAACTTTCTTTTCAACAACATATATAAATGCATTTAATATTCAAAATCAGTCATTAATCGAACTTACTCCCAATTTAAAATAGGCAATTCATTAACAACGAAAATCGCATAACGAATACCCGATTAATTTAATCCATTAGTCTTCAATGCACAAACGCATATATTTAATTCAAATAATTACTAAGGACTAATTAATCAATTTAACCAGGCACACCAAGCATGCAAACCGAGAAGGTCAACCAAACAGACGACTCGCAAACCCAAACAAGAAGGGGATACCGACGACGACTGGCGATGCTCACTGGAGCACGACTAAGGTCAACTAGGGTCTTACGACCACCTAATCCAACTCTAAGGATTAAAAAGGTACACTCAAACCTGTACATCCAGGTGAAGACGAACTTCGCACTCATGCGGCGTTGTACCTGAAATCTCCTGCAACCAAGAGTCATACATGCATATATATATAAAATTTAATGAATGCGTTAGTCCGATACTAATATCACGAAATCGGAACACTGAATAACTTGCATATAACTAGTGCGAAAATCACATCCACGGCTATGCGTTAAATCAAGCATCTAACTGTAACATTATATTAAGATAAACTAATCAAGATTAAACCAAGGTTAGAGGTTGATTAGGGCAGGGGCACTACAGGAAGAACCAACAATCTGTATACCATCGGTGGGAGTAACTTCTTTTCTTGTAGTGACCTCTGGTAGGTCAGTTTGTGTTTGCATTTCTTTAAGCAAAGGTTTGGATTGCTCGGCTGTTGTCGGTGGCACTGTCTCTGTATGAACCTGTTCTTGTGAAGGAGCCCGTTGCTCTGCTTGTTTCTCAATGTTGTCACCTATCGGTTTACCTTCTGAGCTATCTGTTATTGGTGGTTTATTTTCCACATGTGTTTTTCCTATTAAATCCTCATCTACCACAATATTGACTTTCTGAGTGTCACTATTCATTGTGTATAACACCTCAGAATCAAGATTTGTGTTCTCATGTGGTGTGTCCATACTCTCATTAGCCGGTTGATTGTCAGTGGTAACTACCGGTGGAGTATCAAGAGACAGTGGGGATAAATTATCTGTTATTTTTATACTGGGTGGTCCACCAACCTTACCTTTTCCCTTATCCTTATCTTTTTGGTATGCTTTGATGGGTTTAGGATTTCGATATTCTTCTTGCTTTTCCTTTTCTACAAGGAATGTGTCCCATGCATTAGTTGTTTCCTCTGCAACCTCATTCACTCTACTAACCATAAGTGCTACATGCCAGTGTGCAGTTGAAAATACTAATCGGTTAGCCTCTGAGATCAGTTTATCTATCTCATTTGGTGAGTTGACTGGATATACAACAAGTATTTTTTCAATTTTTATTTTCTTATCAAGCTCTACAACAACTTGCCTTCTAGCTTCAAGTCTTTTGAGCAGTTCTGTCGGTAATTCATCCACAACTTGCATCAAAAATTTCTTGTAAATATCCAAGTGTAGGATTACACTGTTTTCAACTTTTTCCTTGTCATCAGTTGATAATGAGTCATATAATTTTTTTATGTTTTTTAGTTTTCCATCTTCTGTTATTTCATTGAGAAGTTTGTCAATTGGAGCAATGGTTTGTTGAGTCTTCTTCTTGGGGGTTAACATCTCCTTTGGAGTCAATTTCCTAGCTGTGGGCCTTACTGCCTATTGTTTCTATCTAGTTATTCTACGAGAAGGTGTAGATACCAGTGAAGGTTTCCTTTTTCTCACAACTCTTTTGAATGCAGCTGGTATATCACTTTCTGAAGAATTTCCAACCAGTGAAAGGTGAGTTTCTGGTTGAAGTGCTTCTAACTCATCTTCAATAATACTAGTTTGTTTGAGTACATCATCCTTAATAGCTTTTGTTTGCCTGGATCCTCTTCTAATTGTTGCTTCAACCTTCTTAACCCTTTTCTTTGATTGAATTTGGTTTTCAATAGTCTCAGCACTGCCAAATACCTCTTCTTTAGGTTCCTTAGGTGCTTCCAGGAGGGCTTTTGCATATGTTTCTATTATGTGGTCATCAGTTTCATACCCCATTTCAGTAACCCAAATGGTTCTTGGGATAACTGCCTCCATCCAAATTTCATCCTTTTTTATAACAAAACAAATTTCATCCTTATACTTGTTTACAATTTCTTATGACAATTTGACTCTGGTCTTCATTCGGGCCTTCAATGCCTGAAAATACTCATCTATGTTCTTTTCTCTGTTCTCTCCCATGTTGTTTAGTAAATCTGACAACTGTTTGCCTACCAGTATGTCAAAACCAAGATTTCTGTTACCTATACCGGGTATTGTTTGGTTCTGTGTAGCATTAGACAGACAAGTAGATTTCCAAATCTGAATGTCCCCTTTTTGTCTTTCTTAATCTTTCCCAAATTGTCAATTAGCTCATCTTTAAGCCATTCACACACATCTATTTTTGCATTATCATTAATCGTGTCATAGGCACTCTTTATGCATAGGCTAGAGACTAAGTTTAACCTATTTGCATGTGTGGTTTTGTAGCCTAAGATCATACTGATGAATGCGACATTGATATCTGTTACATCATTTACCCTTAATGATCTCTTGTCAGATGTTGCGCCGGTTAGGTTAATCACTAGGTCATTTGAGACCTTCTTTGTTTTATTAGGTCTGTTATCGGTGGAGGGTAACCCTGTCACAACTTTTACTACTTCTTTAGTGAGTTTGTGAACTGAGTCCAACTAGAAGAATGCACCATGTACCCTACTTAGTACTATCCTTATAACATCCTTAGGAAAATCTGAAATATTGAGAATTTCAGTGAAACCTAGGGTTTCTACTATCTTGTGTTTAGGTTTAACATTACCGAATTCATCACAAATTACAAACTTATACATATTCTTGATTTCCTCATCACCTAATTCTTCTATATGATAGTGAATATACATTCTAGGGTCTTCAGCAAAAACTACTCCTTTAGGGATTTGAGAAAAAGCACCAACATTATCATCTTTCTTGGCAATTTCAGGAACTAACTGAAATACGGGTCTAGGGCATTTAATCACTTCGACAACAGTAGGGTTTTCTATGAATTCAGGAACAGATGAAGAAGCCATGATTATAAATACCTTTATCTGCCTTAGGAATGATTTCTTGATGAGTTGCTTCACTTCTTTGCTCGAAATGCCTTTGCTCTAGAATTTTAGCGCTCTTGAAGGTTTGAATGCTCGGTGAAATGAAAATGGAGCCAAAACACTGTTTTATAATGTTATTTTTGCCAACCACCACATTTAATGCTTACCGATTAAGTAATGACTTAACTTATCTGTCGGTATAGAAGTAATTTCAACTTCTCACCATCAACCGAGGGAATAATAGCATGTTTCACATTTGATTGCCAAACCCTCAAAGGAATTTTCTTCAGTTGGATGAAAAGTCTCCTGCCGGTGGAGTGTTACTCTATTATGCCAGTGGAGGAGTATTTCTATCACCATTTAGTTCTGATTTCCTGATCCATTGTTTTGAGAATTCCTGCTTTACCTCTTCAACTTTTTCTTTACCTTTCAAACTAGGACCTTTGTTATTTACCGATGAGGACTTGCTTCTACAAAATTTAGCAATATGTCCAATCTTGTTACAGGCATAACAAGTTACATTATTTTTCTGAATAGCTTTTCCATAACCTATGTCGGTTTGTGTTCTGCATTGATTAGATAAGTGTCCAAATCTTTCACAAACATAACATCTTACATTCATTCTGCAATTTTCTAAATTATGACCAACTTTGTTGCATTTTGAACATTGACTGGTGGGTGTATTGGTATTCTGATAATTTCTAGATCTACATTGATTTGCTCTATGACCATACTTGTTACAATTAAAGCATTTGCCATTAAATTTGTAAGCAGTAGGTTGTCTTACTGGTTTGCCTTGATCCTGTGTGTTTGCAGTACTGGAGCTTTCACCAGCTTCAAAGCCAAGACCATTAGTGTCACCATTAGGTTTATGATTCTTCAACAAGTCACCAAGTTCTTCTGAGCTTTTCTTAAATTTTTCTTTGTGCTGATTTGCAGTATCCAGTTCTCTTTCCAAGATACCTTTTTGTCTCATGAGTTCATTTGAGTTATTTTGTGCATGCATCAGATCTGTCTTCAACATATCATTTTCATAACTAAGTCTTGTGTTTTCATTTGCAGCATCATTCAGTCTTCTTCATTCTTCTTTCTATCTTCAATTTCTTTACAAAATCTCATAGTCATATCCTGCATCTCATTCTTTGTTGTCACGTTTTCTTGTTTCAGCTTATTCATCAGATCACTAAGAGTTTCCTTTTCATCATTCTCATTTTGCATCTTTTCACAAAGTTCTCATCTCTCGTTCCTTGCAATGGTAAGATTTTCTTGAAGTGCTTGAATAATATCCTGTGCAGCCTTTAGATCATCTTCAAGTTTGATATTTTTTAACTTTTTTGCATCACAGTCTGAGAGAGCTGCTTCTAATTGCTTCATCAAGTTTTCCATCTCTACCGGTGTTAAGATCTTCCTCAAGCTGTTAGGCTTTTGAAAATAGAGGACTGAGCTCTGATACAAATTGTTACGATTCGCAAAGATACCGAGAGGGGGGGTGAATCAGTATCTAACCAGTTATAAGATTTTCTTAACTCAAAACATGTAGAGTATATCAATATTGTATACTGGTAAACAAGAAATAATGCAATAAACAAAGATAACAACCACATGAAAAACACACCATAACACAGTAGTTTAATGAGGAAACTCGGTGTGGGAAAAACCTTGGTGGGATTTGTGACCCACGATATTCACTTACTGGCCAATAAGAGAATATTACTGCTACAAGAGGGGCCTGCACATGCAGGAAGACCAAGTGCATAGAGCTCACTGCTCAATTACAAAATGGGAAGTCTCATTGACTTACAAAATAGATTATATAAATCCAATGTCTTGTACTACTTCAAAATAGCATCTACTATGCCAGATCCAGTACCGGTTTATAGCTCTGCTTCATACATAAACCCTTAACCTATAATTCGCATAATAGGTCTGCCTTATTTTGCCTATCTTCTTCCATTATTCCATGCTAAAATGTTCTACAATGATCTCTTATATATATGAGTCATTTTACAACTTGCCAAGTCAGCTTACAATGATTTTACAATAATTTACAAAATATATTATAAACAAGATTCCTATCGGCTTCTGTGTTGGTATACTTCCTTTCACTGTCGGTGGTCTTTGTGCCGGTGTAGAGTCTGACCTTGCCGGTGCCAGTAAATTGTCTTGTCGGTGTCATAGGATTGTAAGGTTGCCATCAATGACAAAACCTTCAATCTCCTACAATATCTCATTGGAGTGTGCATTTGCCAACATAGAAGTGGACAAATGAATAAGGTTGTTGAATTAGGAAGAGTTTATTGTTTTGTGAAATTCAGACTAATAGTGTTGGTTGTGAAAGTTTGAAGGAATTATATGCAGATGATGCTGATTTCAAGGATGCCTATGAAGCCAACAACAATCCTATGATTAGAGATAGAGGCCCTTCGACTGATTTTAAGTTGCGGGAGGGTTTGTGGTTCAAAGAAAACAAATTATGCATACATAGAGGTTGTATGAGAGATAATTTATTGAAACCAAAAAATAACCATATCGAGAGGCTAACTGGTCTTAAAATTCTTAGATCTATTGCTATTCAATTTTGATTTTTCAAATTCCATCATCCAAAAATAATGAAAGTCATTGCAACACTAAAAATCATTAGCCAAAATAAATTTTTTTATCATTCATTTGGATACAAATGCCTTCCCAAGAGTCACCACTTTAGTAGTGTACCATATTTTTCCAAAACATCTATGCAATTCACTTTTATGAATACAAATAGACTCATAAGATGATTTTAAAAAGAGGTAACAACAACATTCTTTTCACCATTTTGATCCATATCCTTCCACGATATGCCTCTCTCATTATCTTTAATTCCTAACAACCTATGCAAATGATCATGTGCATAATTAATCACCCATAACGTGGCTCCATCATGCTAATTCTCATGAACCTCTAATCATGATAGTACTCATCTCCCTATGGTGAATTCATAAAGTCATCCATCATGACATATTTATACCATCCATCACAATCTATCACAAGAATCAATCATCATAAAAAACTTGTCCTTCCCCTAAACTATCAACATGCATTTTTAAAAGAGGATTATGAAATGTCAACTCTATGTCCATGTCAAAAAGGTGGTTTTCATAAATTTGAAAATCATCTTTACCTCTTTGTTGTGACTTACTAATCGACACAAGATTAAATATTCTCTGCATCATTTTTTATTTAGCAATATGGGATCCCTCCTTTTCCATTCCTCTCAACACCATCATTTTACCATCACTCTAAAATTTCAACGTTTTAGATTTTAAGTTTAGGGTTATCTCACCAAGTCAACAAAGTCACTGCATACCAAGGAAAACATATATGCCTCCTGTATTCATTGGCTTTATGATGGTTCAAGAGGAGCCTCAATTGTAGAAGCATTCTCATGCATGCTATAGTGTGTGCATTTGCTACCATGACTCTTAATCCCCCAAACTTGGTAGTTTTCATCTCTCATTGGTGAAATTAGCTGTGAAACTAATATCAATAAGAGTAATGATTTTTTCCCCTTTCAACGTGTATGTAACCCTTTAAATGAAATGTTATTTTTAAGACCAAAGAAGTATACCTCCACTTCCCTTCCCTTCTGCAAACTCTTTTGCTAATTTTTATTCCTCTCTATCCTCTATTTTAATTTGTTGTATGAAGTTTTTAATCTAGATTTATCAACTGAATATACCTGCAATTGACGAGTTTTCTCCCTTTTCGGATACTTATGATCTAGGACACATGGTTTCTTGCATGGTAGATAAGAAATTATCTTTCTTAGCTCCTTTTTGAAGTCAAATTCCACCTTATTCAAGGAGGGCTCTTTGAATTGAATGTTTTCCTTGTTATCATGTTTCCTACCCCTTTCATCCTAAAAGGTTTTTAATGAGAATTTGTTTTATGGGGTAGCGAGGTCCATATTCCTAGCCTTCCTCATATCCTCCTAGAAATTAGGTGGATCATAGGCCTTAACTCATCCTCTAATGGGCTCCATTAGTCCTTCACTGAAAAGGACTACCGACCCACTACCAACCTCCTTTCTATAATATCAAGAACCATAACTAATAATCTCTAAAAGTTTGAAATATAAGCATTAGGTTGTCTCAAATATGCCAACTCTCTTAAATGTAATTTTAGGTCCTTATCAACCCGTCGATGATTTTTTTGGTGAACTCATCATATGTGATGATTGATCTGTTACCTGAAATGACAATTCCATGGTATCGCCAACATACACAATGCCATCCAAGTGTCACGTGGAAAACTTATTGTTTCATCCTTTAGCATCGGTCTAAGAGCTAAATAATTATCCAACTTTTGAACACAAGCTTTGGCTATACATTTGTCACTTCCATCAAAATGAGCTAAAGTACCCTTACCCAAGGCCTGCTACAAGTCCCTTTGTATTGTTGATCCTTTGTGCTCAACTCTACCTTCTCCCTTTTCTGCTTTTGGTTCATATACTCACTAAGATACAAATAATGTTTAATATACTTAGGAAGAGTATTATACTTTGTATATGCATGTCTTACCTCATCAACTAATAGAAGTGGAGCCTCATGAATAACCTACACCTCATCTCTGAATAGGAAAGTTAGTTGGAGGGGCCTAGGTATAAAGCTTGATCCTTCTATAGTAGCGTCTCTAAATGTTAACTTGTTGATTTGTAGCTCTTGTCTCCCCATTAAGAATAATATTACCTTGGTGAGTTGTTTTGAACTACTTCTAGTATGTCTTAATTGAATTTGGAAAGCATTTGTGACATCATGTTCAACATAGCATCAAACTTCCTTTCATCTCTTATGTTAGGATTGATTAAACCATCTCTCCCTTTATTCTTATATACCATGTCACTAGGTGGGCTAGACAAATTTGGTGTTGTCCCCGAAGAACTATCACTGTCACTACCCAAACCTCCTTGCACTGTTTAATCAATTAAAAATAGATCTATATCTTCTACTAGTTGGATTGGAAAGTTAGGATTTGATTTGCTTCTTCTCAAGTTGTAATGATGAGTATAAGGTGGTTGCATTACTTAACCCAACATGTTGAAAAGAATAATTATGCACTTATACCACTATAAAATACACCTTTGATTTTTTATTTTTTATTTTTGTTTTATTTTCCAATAGATAGGACACAATTATAAGTGCAAACAAGTTAATTATTTTAACATTCAATAATTGCTTCTGGATTCGATTGTGCAAGCCAATTTTTATCATCAACATTTCAAATCATACTTTGTGATTCATCATCAAGATGAACAAGAACCAAGGAGCTGAAAGATAATGAGTTGTATACTTGACAGAGAATAAAAAGAGGAGGAGGATGAAAAAGCACAAAGAACACCTCATTTTATTCTCTGTTAGGTCTGCAACTCATTATCTTTCATCTCCTTGGTATTCTTGTTCATCCCGATGATGAATCAAAGAGTGTGATTCAAAACGTTGATGATAAAAATTGGCTTACACACTAGAATCCAAAAGAAATTATTGAATGCTAATATGGATCGTGGATATCTAATAGCTCTAAGTTAATTCTAGCTGATAGAAATTTCATTAAAAATTATTCAATGCTAATTTCATAATGTTGATTGCAAGTTTCTTGAAAACGTAGTTTCTAAAGCATTCATTGTAACATGAAAGAGTTAAAACTTCAAATCAACAATACTATCATTAAATAGCTTGAAGAACAAGTCAATACAACCATTTAGGCTTGTTGTGGTAGATCTTGGAAGTGGATTATTATCAACCCTACTATATCAACCTCCATAGTATTTTTGCAAGGTCTCCAAGGTAGTGATAAAGGCACAAGGTCTCGTTGCACGTAAACCAACACTCTAAAATTTATCTTTTGTCACTCCTAATACATGAAACTACCACCCATAGGTCATAAATATGCTTTGGAAGCTCCCACAACAACAACCGTGTGCAAGGCCTATGACAACTTGCTAAAGCCTTGAAACAACGAGAAAATACTCAACCCTTTTCACCTATAATTCATCCAATAGTCACCTAATGAGAATACACTTGCAATTAGAAATTTAAACCATTGTAATGAAAGATATGAAAACCACAAGCAAAATTGAGTGCATAGACTATGTTCTTAAACTTGTGACAAGGATGACAAGGCATCAAAATCTCAAAAGTCAATCCAGATTTTCTTAAACAACCTTAAAAATGATTTGCAATATTTAAAAGTGTTTGATTGAGCTCATATAAGGTATAAATCATCACCCCAAACACCTTATGAGCATAAAAAATCCACATGCGTGACCTTTGACAAAGGGCAACTTGCAAACTAGGTGATTTCACATACAAATTCAGTAACACCTAAAACCATTCAAAAAACGCATGGGAAGTGGTTGCATAGCCTAGGAAAATCTTTGGAGCAATACCCATAAACATGAGATCAACCCCATCAACATGGGCATCATAAAAATAGGTGCACTATCTTCTTGATGAAGGCTATGACAAACTATAAATGTCCACTAAAAAACCCTGCAAAACACTTTAAAATATTCTTATACTCATGAACAACATAAACTCCACAATTTGAAATCATAAAACCACATAAATCCTCATCTTTTAAAACCTTGAATCACCAAAACTTCGTGCAAACTAATGTATTTATTGAGTGAAAATACCAAACTAGGTAGGGTGGGTCTCTCACCATTGAAATTGACAAGATTGAAAAGGTTTTATATCCTCAACAAGACCTGGAAGAACTCCTCTATTAATTATGATAACATCTCCTTAAGTGTGTAAACTTTGAATGAAGAAATGAGAGCCAAAACTATAATTTATGAAGTTTGGAGGTAATAAGGGCACTTTTAAAATTTAAATTTTTAAATCTCCCTCTAAAACCTATCATGTTTTAGAAAACAACTTAAGTCTCCCCCCACATCACCTAGGCGTCCCACTTTGAGGGTCAAAACATAACACTTATACTTTAACAATAAAGTGAATAATTAAATGTCACTTTATTACTTTAGTTTAGATATTAGAATAATATCCATCTTATAGAAACTTGCCAAGACAACAAAAACAAAAAGTCAATTATGTTGGAATATAACTAATGTTGAAAGACGATGACTAGTGTCAACACAAGCACTTACTATGAATATAAGTGTCTCCGAGGATTGAGGAGAAGAAACCCATAAAAACTCAGAGTGATCAGTATTAGACAAGCACTTACTATAAATAGAAGTGTTCTTCGAGGATTGAGAAGAAAAAAATATAAAAACCCAAAAAGATCAATGCTAAATGAGCACACACTATAAACATTAGTGTTCTATGAGGACTAAGGAGAATAAACCCCCAAAAAACCTAGGTAGATCTAGAAAAATCTAGAATGTTGTAAAGAGTGTTGTCACCAATTGGCACCTAAACTATTATTGAAAACCAAGAAAATGTATCCCGAGCTCTCTAAGAACATTGGAAAATTTCTTGTACCCATAAGAACCTAAGGAAAATCCCATAAATGTCAACACTTGCATAACAAAAAGGCGTAAAAATGGGGACATTATAGTCCTCCCTCCCTAAAGATTGCTTATCCTCGAGCAAAGCCAACTCATAAATGATTGATCTCAGATACAACTCAATGAGACTCCAAGTCCCTAATGCCATTACCCTAAAAAGTATTCTCCTTTGAAAAACCACTCTTTTCTAAGTTCTTCGTTCACAATTAACTTTTTTCAAATGATTCCCAGATGCCATGTAAGTTGCAAACTATATTTCGTAAGGTCATGTAAAGGGCTTGAAAATTTTAAAACATCATGAAATTGTAGTAACATTATTTGGATTAGGGATTGATTTAGTAAACCATAAGTAATATAATTCACTTAAATTGGAAAAACTTGATTTTTTTTTTTAAATACTAAAAAATACTAAAATATTTAAAAAAACAAGGAAACAAATGTTATATATTTTATTTTATGCAAATAAATGCGGAGAGATATATTTAATGGTAGAATTATTACGTGTCATTTTTGTTCATA
Source organism: Cryptomeria japonica (assembly GCF_030272615.1). NCBI lineage: Eukaryota > Viridiplantae > Streptophyta > Pinopsida > Cupressales > Cupressaceae > Cryptomeria > Cryptomeria japonica. Next base: position 10,822,305 of record NC_081407.1, read on the forward strand.
TGTATTTCAAAACTAGGAATTTAGATCTTGTATTTTCACCTCCTCAATTCTTCAAACCTATAAATTTTATACTAATAAACCTTGCAAACAATGTTTTCATTCATAAAGACTACTAAGTTGTTGAGACCAATGTTTTCAATCATAAAGACTACTAAGTTGTTGAGATGCAAGTTTATTTAACATTACTGTGATGAATTGTTGTTAATATATTTTATCTTTTATTTGAACATTGATAAAAACTTGTAAATTAATTAGTATATTTCAGAAAAAAATAGAACAAAATAAATGAAAAAAGCCTCCTCTTCTCTAATCTTTCTTGAGATTCAATATTTTGTTATAAAACTTCACAACTATTACTAAATGCAACAAAAGAGAAATAATTACTACATATGTTGGAGTATAGAAATGCCCAATTTAATTTGATTTAATCTCTTGTTTAATAAAATTAATGTGCCATTACCACAACTGTTGAACACTACAAGTGCCCATAACTTCATTTAATTATGCAAGTCCAAAGTAGAGAAACATTCTATTTAATTATGCAAGTCCAAAGTAGAGAAACATTCTATTTGTAGTGTTAGAATTTGATTGAAAAGATTTTCTTCAATTTTTGTTTTTGAAAGAAGTATATATATTTTCATTCAATTAATTATTCTTAATATCTACTAATAATTTTAAAAAATATATTTATTATACATTATAATTGTGAAATGGTAGATTAATTTTTTTAAAATATCTTCACTCTTATTTCATATTTATACATATATCTAAAATTTATAATTTTGACACCCATATCTTTATTTTTATGTGATTTTTATTTAAAAAAAATATTTATAATTAATATAACATTTTAATATATAAATGATTGTCAAATTTAACTTAAAAAAAATATATTTTTTGATTAACATACTTACATTAATAATAATTTTTTAATTCCACATAAGAATCCAATAAATCATTAATGTTCCAAGTTTTTTTTTAATAATTAAATTAGATTAATTGGACAATGCATTTTATTTTTGAAGATCTATATTTCACTAAAAACAAGTGCTAACACAGGTATATCTTTTGATCGACGCTTTCTTTTAAACCAGGATTTCAAATACAGGTTCGCCTACTTCTGATATGTGGTAACTTTTTTCAGTTTTAATAAGGGCAAAAGAACTTGCTAGCCTTCACTATCCAGCAAGAGATTACCCTTTTGAGTCCTTCGAATTTGTGATCATTGCCTCGGGGTCAATGTTTCAATTCCCGCACAAGGGTTTATTAAGCCATTGAGAGGTGCTTGAAGATTTAAGATCTGTAATTATGCTGGGTGGAGTGGCAGGCAAGTTATGTTCTTTGATGTATGCATTCAATAAAATAAAATGAAAGATTGTTTCAGGTTAGAGAGTAAATACATTGAAAAAAATGTTTCTGCGATCTGAAATGTGTGTTATTTTTAAATGACTTTGTATTCTGTTTATCCACCTGCGAGTTGGGTCTTGGATTTGTAAAGGGTGAAAATTGCTTAAAATGTCCAATTCCGCGTCTCAAATAATGGCAGGAGGATATCGTTGGGGTGTGGAGTCGGTAGAGGGTGGGCTTTCGTTACCATTAGCGTTGAAAGATTTGTGACAGTAACAATAATTATTTAGACGACTAAACCCCATTAGATTATTTCTATTATCATATTTTATTTTTTATTTTTAAATTGCAGACGGCAGAAGGTCCTCCATTGGTTGGAGGGATGATGTTATCCAATATAGAGAAGTGAAATTGTCCAAAGCCAGAAGAAGATATTAATTTTAATTCTAGGGGACCGACTAGAATTCCTTCTTACAACTACAAGGATCCTCAACCGAAATATAAATTTACGATTTTTACAGACGTTTTTTTACAATTACCGATGGACCTGCAGATATTCTGTTTAGGATTTGAGTTTTCTGGGTCTTTTTCCTCATTTGTGCACCGATTATGTTCTGGTATATCCTTCACGGCAACCCTTTTCCCCGTAGCCCTAAACCGATCTTTTCCCAATTAAATCCAGGTTAAGTGAGAAAATCTGTATCTTTTGGTTTGCCGAGTTATTGCCGAGAAAGATTTTTGTTACTGCAGTTGCAGATTGTTTTTTGTTATTACCTGTGAGAATTTCTTATTAATTATTTTTTAGACCTTTTGAATTTGCTAAACTCCTCCTTTTTGAGTAAGCTCCTGTTTAATCATTATGATGGAGGGAATGTCTTCTGTCAAATTCATCCCAGCTTCTCACCTAGCCTCTCCCTTTGGGTTAAGCCGCGCTCAATTTAGTAACTAGTTAGCTATGTTGTTTAAGTGTTGTATCCAGTGTTAGGAATAAGATAAAAATGTCTTGTTGCCGACTTAGTTGTCTTGTTAATCATTATATTATTGGTTTAGGTAATGTATTATTTATTTTTTGGGGTATGGATGGTTGGATTGTCGGGTGTGTTTTAACCAAGTGTTTGGTTGACCAACCCTTAAACAGTAAGAAGATGGGCTAAGGGCACTGGTGTAACTGGTTCATTCTGTATCCAAGCATTGCATAGTACTGTGCAGTTCCTTGTTGAACAGGACTATTGCTTTGCATTAATGATTTTTATTCTATTTCTTCGAGTAGTGTAATTTGACAGTATAGCATTAGATGTCAACACCCACTGACTTGAATTGGGTCGTGTTTCCTTGGATTTGAACTTGGGGTTTCATCATAATTTAATGAACCCCTTAATATTTGTACCTCTTGAGCTTAGTCGATCCAGCTGGATCTTTGAATTAACTTTTTAAACAGAATTCAATTTGTTGCCGATTTTCCTATTTATTGTTTTACGTTGATGCAGGATAATCACAGAGAGGAGAGCAAGAAAGTGAAGGAGAAATTTAAAATGGAGGCATCGATGCAGCAGTTTCTAGAATCAGGGTTGGAGTTTTATGTCACTATTGGAATTCTACTTGTTACCTCTATTCTAATTTTCATTGGTGAGTCAAATCAATATTTCCTTTCTCCTTTTAGAAATATATATGGAATTTCTTTCTCATTTTCAAAAGGCTTGTCAGTGGTTTGTTAGATTATGGTAACACAAGTGAAATCTTCTTTCAATTTGATTTAGCAAATTTTTTACTACAAAATGTTGTTTAAATATAACTTAAGTTACTATTTATTAATAAATGGAATTACAACCCATTGCTTGCCTTTAGAAAAGGACATGCAATTTTCACAATCAAAAGTTGAAAAAGTAGATTACAAGTCGAGTTGATAAAGGGGAAATTCATTTAATGAAGTTGGCTTTAAAATGGAAAACAATTACAGTGAAATAGTAAGGCCAAACTCTTGTGCACTATTTGTTTCTTCCCATAGTTTGAATTAGATGTGTGCAAGTTGTAAGGTTTGGAATATTGCCATTCAACAGAAGTTTAGAACAAAAAATTGTAACTCACTTCAGTTGCATAACGTACACAGTAATCCTGAATCTGATATGAGTTTGATGAATATAGAAACTTGGATGAGATGAATAAAGACCAATGCCATTTTTTTCTGTTTATTAGAATCTATTAAACATCAATTTCATTCCTATGCTCGAGACAATTCAACTGGAAACCTAAATATGTTATATCACTAAATTTTTCGCAGTGAATGATATGCACATGCATAGATTTCTGGACAGTTAAGATTCCTATAGCATGCTACGTATTTAATAGAATCTACCTCTAGAACTGAACTGGTCACCAATTAATGAAGTACACATCTTTTCCTAATCGAATCCTGTCATGCCTCTTTAGAGATAGTGTCACGTTTTCCTAACTGTGTAGCAAAAACTGATCTCCAATTTACATGTTCCCTATCTACCTATACGATGGATGTGATGTAATAGGATGCCCTATCTGAGGAAAGTGTGACTGACTTCTTTGTATTCACTGTGAACTGTGGTTATGCTGTACCTGGTGCGTTTTTGTCTTTGCATTCATTCATTTACATATTCAAGTGAAAAGTACTTAACAGCTCACAACTAAATTCAAGAACATTAATTTATAGCTTTCATATAATGCTGCTGTTCATAAAATCAGAACATTTTGACAGTATATAAACAATGGTAAAATTAACTCCCAGCAGCACACAACTTTAAGGTTAGCCCTACCCTCAATCACAATACTGATCTTCCTATTCGAATTCAAAATGACCAAACACAAGACTGCAAGTAGGCAATTTGTAACCTGGGAGTAGCGTCTTGCTGTGAAGTTACGGTGTTTTCCTGCGACCAGCATCTACCCCTTCCTCCATGTCATCTGGTGTCCTCCTTGTTCGCGTTATCTTTGCAGGAGCAGTTCAATTAAATTATGTCCAGCCTGGACGTCACCATGTGTAAAGTTATCCTGATCCATGCGCAGGAGTGAAGAGGTTTGTGAATCACGCCCAGCTCGATTCATTAAAACTTTTCCAAACTGTCCAATCTGGAAGGGATGTCGCACAAACTCACAGTTATTTATGCTCTTTATATATCACAGTGACGCCACACCTGTAGGTTGCACTCAGTAGGATTTGACTGTCAAAGCCAGTTTTGGACCAAAACTATCTGCACTTATGCGTTCACACTGGCAGGGTTACTTGTACTGCTTTCACGCCAAAATCAGTTCAATACATTTCCACCATGTCTACCAGGCTAGTGTGCTGCAATTGTGGTCTAAGGTTCTAGTTCAGGAAAAAAAACTGCGACTTCCTTACCAATAATGTCATTCGCTGGCTACTAAAGACTGAAATATAATCTTCCTTAGTCACGTACAGCCTCCACCATCAATTTCAATGCAGCAGTAGGAGAACATTTACTTCAGGAAAGGATATCGAACTTACCAGCTGACCATCCCTATATTCACTGCTTCCAATGCAACACCCGAATCCTCCATTTGAGTTATATTTCCCAGATTTGATTGTTCACAAATGTTGGAAATATCGCCAGTGAGGGTAATCGTCCCCAAAAGCCAAGAAGATTTCCAGATTTCTCCAGAAAACACAGATTCCAGAAAATACCATTCCCAAGATATCCCAAATCTTCATTAAATGCTCTATTTATGACTTCAGCTGGGCACATTTCCCAAGGCACCACAAATGTGGGATAAATGTAAGATAGAATACAATAACATTATCCCCTTATGTCTCCACAAGTAGGGGTACTTTTAATATTTTCTTTTTTAACATTAGCTTCAGCATTAAATAACCCCCTAAGTTAAATAATTAAATTTAACTTAAACTTTTGATTTTTGCTTGAATAATTAATTCCCCCATTTAAAATGCAATCCAGGCGAATAAATAAATGCACCAAAATGAAGTCAACCAAAATCGACCCAAAATTTATCCGACACTGAGTCCAAACTTACTTATTATAAATAGTAAGTTCCTAGAAAATTTGTCAAATCCCCTTTGATTGGCCTGCAACTGAATTTGCCTAGGCCAAATCCATCAACGATCCTTGAAAAGTCCTGGTTAGCCCTCGGGACCAAGGCAAAAAGGGCTAACGACAAAATTGCTAGATGATTGCTAAAAAGGGGACATTACATGTGAGCACTAATATAAGGAATATCATACAGGGCACTCAAAAAATGGGTTTTATTAGAATTTGTAAAACAAAGATTAACCCAAAAGGAGTATACAATAAAATTGTTACTATATATGATCAATCAAAATAGCATAACAGAGTTAGTTTCCAATAATACCACATATATGAAAATATTAAACATTCTCAAGAGACAATATCTGCAAATAATCAAAATAGCATAAAGAAAGTTCACCATAGCATGAAAACAAGCTCAAGGAGTGAATACATATATAGGAAAGAGGGGAGGCAAAACTGACCCATGAGAAAATTAACTATAACTACTAAAAATAGGTGGGAGTTAAACTCATGGAAGATGCCATCTACTTTTATAATGGACCATGTAATGTCCCCTTTTGGGATTACCTTATACTTTGCCCTAAATTCACAAATCCAAAATTGTGAGATTTTGCCCAGATCTAGAGGCAATGGAAAGCACGAATAAGAGAGAACAAAATATATGATAGGTATAAACTGTATTCTATCAAGATGCAAAATATGATCAACTGGATCATTACAAGATGTTCAATGATTGCCCGTACAAACAATGTAGAAGAGCCTGCTTATATAGGCAAGGCTAGGGATATGTGAGCACACAAACATGACATGTGGCTCAATAAGAAACAAGGGTAGTGTTGTGACCTAATCACACATCACCCCATCCCAGATAGGGACGCCCCTAGCTTTTAGGCCCTTTTCGGTCGTTTGGTCTTGGTTTTTGTGTGTGTTGGTAGCAGTCTCTTCAATCTCTCTGCGTTGTGGTTGTTCGGGGGTCAGTTAGTGTTAGTCTGCTTCTCTGTCGAGTGAGTTCTGTGAAGTCTAAGGCCTGTTTTGTCCTAGATTTTAGGGGTTCCTGTTAGGGTTTTGGGAAAACTAAGCATATGACTGGAGTCAGGACCCTTTAGGGGACCTCCCAGCAAAATTTGAGCCCAAACTGAACAACTTTCTATTTTTAGAAAGTCCCTATTTTTTAGGGATTTTTTCGAGTCACGGAATGTCGCCATTTTGCCAAAACTCAAACTTACTATTTTTAGTAATTTCTATTTTTAGTAAGCTTCTATTTATAGTAAGTCATTATTGCACCTTGTTCGGGGATCTAATGCTGACACCTGGAAAGTTTCTATTCTTGGAAAGTTATTACAGGCAGGGTCAGTCAGCCAAGGCGACAAGGATTAGGCATTCACAGGCATTTCTAATTCTGGAAAGTCAGATAGCAGACAAAGTAGCTAGAAATGGGTCAAGTGCTGGAAATCCATGCCTAAAATGGAAAGCTCAGGGAAACACTCCAAAAGCACAGGAGGTCAAAATATTCTAAGTTTGAAGCCATTCGTAGAAGGAAAATTCTATGTGTCCATGGACATGGCCAAAATGCGCCTAAGTCTGGGCTGGAGCGTTGAATTGAAGAATGCATTCATAGGAGGAAAAATCCATGTGTCCATGGACATGGCCAAAATGCGCCCAAGTCTGGGCTGGGGCGTTGAATTGAAGAATGCATTCACAGGAGGAAAAATCCATGTGTCCATGGATATGTTGAAATTGCGCCCAGGTCTGGGCTGGGGCACTGAATTGATAAAGCCATTCACAAGTGCAAAATTCCATGTGTCCATGGACATGGCCAAAATGCGCTCAGGTCTGGACTGGGGCGCCAAAATAAAAAATGCATTCACAGGAGGAAAATTCCATGTATCCATGGACAAGGCTAAAATGCGCCCAAATCTGGAAAATTGAAAATTTTGCCTAAGGCATGGAATCCAAGAAGCCAGGGAAGAGTAAAAAAAAAAGAAGCAAATTTCCCCTTGGGCGAATTTTCGAATATGCTATTTTTAGACATCAAATCCCGACCAAATATGGAAATTTTTATAGATTCAGAATTGGGATGAAATTCTCCATCCAATGAGCTTGACTCCTAAATTTTAGGAAGATCCCTAAAAAATAGGGATGTTGAAAAAGACATGAAAATTCCTTCGAAAGCAGGAGATGACAAGTTGGAGTAGACTCGAGCAAATCCTGGGAAAGATCCTTCAAAGTTGGAAAGAATGAAATCAACGAGTTGGCAAAGAAGAATCTTGGAGCATTTAGGGAAAATTCTAAATTTGAACTCACACGCATGGGAAACTGCCTTTGCATGGCGTTGTAATTGAGGAAAGTATGATGCGTCATGAATGTAGTTACTAATGAATGCCTCGTATGAATTCTATATAAGTTGAGAATGGCATTTCATTTCTCACGTGCAAGATTCAAGAAAGAAGAAGTGCAGTGAAGAATATTCATACTTAGTCTCTATTTTCATCATTTCGAAGTACTCCCAAGATGGCAGAACCTAGCAAGGTAGCTACTATCTCTAGGCAGACGTTGATCAAAGCGGAGATGAAGGGTTTTCTTCCCCATTCTCGGTTGAATTCAAGATGGGAAGAAATCAGCGATACTAACCTTGGCACGTTCAACTGGGCTACATTCAAGATACGAATGTTTGGAACAGCGGGGCACAATCCATCCCCGACAGCTGTCAAAATTGTGAGAAGTGGAATAGTTGCAGTAGCTGGGTTTCCTCCCGCTATTCAATGCCCAGATCTGGTCTTGGAATGTGCAGCATGTTACAATTTGGAGCGGAAAACAATCTCAATGTCAGATGGCAAGTTACTGGCAACATTGACTCCAGAGTCAATTGGTGAAGCCTTCGGAATCCCTTCACATTATTCCATGACGTACAGGACCAGTAGCGGAGCTCAAGCAGCATATGAAGCAGGCCTCGCTAGGTGTGCTGATTTGATCAACAAGTAGTGGTTGTTGAAGCCTAGAGTGCACGCTTCCAAGATTCCCAAAACTCGCACAATCTTCGAGTTCAAGCAGGAATATGTGGACATGATAAAGATGCTGAGCAGAGTAATGGGATGCCCACACTCGGTGAACTTCGAGCCTTGGATGTTCTTCTACATAGGCGAGATCATGAATTCAAATACACTGATCGATTGGGCTAGATTGATCAGTCACTACTTGCATGAACAATTGAAAAACCTGAAAGAGAAAAGGTCTCAGTCCTTTTTTATGAGCTCCTACCTATTCTATATGCTTGCACAAAGGGGGAGGATTCGATGGGCTGCCAGCAAGAGGAATCATGGGCTGAGGACCAGCTCAGTTAAAAGTGCATGAGTGTTATCCTTAGCTACATCTCTCCAATGTTAGCTCTTACAGGTTGGCGAATGACACCTTCACCATGTACCTGACACGACTTATGCAAAATAAGTTACACATGAGGTTGTCTCCACAAGCAAGTGCCTTAGTCTAGAAGTATGGCACTGCGTTCCTGCAGTTCCCCAAGTTCACCTACATCAGGACGCAAGGCTTCTCCTTTTAGTCTTACAAATTGCCCAGATATCCATCAGACAAGCTTATATTGCTCGAGCTCATGAGGCAGTTGACTGCCTATGACCAGCTGCAGAAGAAGAATCAGAAGCAATCTATTGAATTTCCAATTGTCTTGGGGGATTTCATGGAGATATGCCTAGGCTTGGACGCTGCTGAAAGTGCAGTAGGCGAATTGGCATTCTATCGCCTACCATTTTACACATCCAGGGCCCAATATGATCCTTATAGCTAGATTAGGAAGGTTGCCGGTGTCAAAATCATACACAGATTTCACTTGGAGTATTACTGGGCAAGTGCCGAGGATGACCTTGAGGTCTGGAGAAGAATGTGCTCCAGACTGCCCCTCTACACCATCAGAATAAGTGAGATTCATCAGGTACCAGACCAGGTGAAGGAAGACTTAGATTTGATGCAACCCGAATTCGAGAGGATAAAGGATCAACCTATCCTATTGCCAAATTGGTCGGAGCCTGAGGTAGATGATTTGAACATTTTAGCTAGACCAGTGCTAAAATTCACTAAGCATTGGATTGACCAGCAGGCAAGAAAGTTGGTGGAAAACCATGTCCATTTGACATACCAGTTGATGGGAAATCTGGATTCCCACAGTGAGGCAACTGAAGGCTCTTCACAGGGTCAAGCAGGAAGAGAGGCCCGGATGGACAAAGGAAAAAATGCCCCAAAGAGGCCAAGGGTAACAAAGATGAAGGATATCCAACAGGAAATCCCGCATGAGGATCAATAGGAAACCCAGCAAGAGGAACCTCCACAAAAGAGAACAAGGACAGGAAGGGAGCATTCACCAGTTAGCTCCTCGAGCGTACGAGAGGTGGAGATGTTCCCACATCCCGCAGGCCCACTTCTAGGGAACGTTCCAGCACCTGATATACTCAACATCAATGCTTCGCAGGGCTGATATCAGCCAAGAAGTCAGAGGCAAGAAAATTCCCCGCACCAGGAACAAGTTCACCAGGATAGTTTCATAGAGACTATCCTTGGTGAAATGGAAGAGGAATCTCAAGAACGGGAGCATGCAGAAGATTACAGCCATTCCATCCCCGCACAAGATTGGTTGGTAGGCAGATTGGGAAATGAAGCAAAAGGAGGGACCAATCCTGCTCAAGAATTAGAAGAATTATTGAAGAGGATGGATCAACCACCGGAAAGAAAGGCCCCTCGGAAGTTTTCCAAGGTAGTCAGGGAAGAATCTGGAGCTCGGACCTTGCACATTGCTGAACCTGCAGTGGATAAGGATAGGAGTGAGATTAGACAGGAAGATTACGTCATCAGACAGGTGGACCTTGGCCATGCTTCCACTGGTCAAGTAATGGGAGATTTCAACGATTCCTCCTTTGCCATTAAGGAGAAATTGCTGAAGTCAAAGGCAAAATGTAAGTGGTTGAGGGAGGAAAACAAATTTCTATGCGAATATGTTAGGAGTTTCAAAAAACCCCTCAGGGAAGCGGGTCGTTCATCCCTCCTCCTCCCTTCCTTCCCAAGGAAGTAGTTGATGATGCAGAACTTATTAGAGCACTGGCACAAAATTCCAGGGAATGGGTAGAAGATGTTTATGTTGAGGCAGGAAAATTTGTAGAAGATCTAGCTCAGCTCCATTCGAGGTTCGTGGCCCTCCTGAGTAGATTGGAAATGGCGGAGGGACTATGGGAAGATGTTGATGTCTACCAAGACTTAACCATTTCTCGACTCAGGTCTCTGACGAAGACTCCAAGGCAAACATTGGTGGACGGGAAAGTGATCCAAGAGAATGAAGCTTATGACTTTCCTTGATGGTTCTACGCCATCTGTTCAGGAAAGAACACCCTTGATAAATTCAGCATTGATTCTGTCACCTTGAAGGAGTCTATCAGAGGGATACAGGAAGAAATCCTCAGTGCCATGGAAGCTTTATTTTCAAGGAAACTTAGCGATGGAGGAATAATGGTAAACTCCTTGAAATCCCAGTTGCATGATTTCTTCTTCGTCGGTTCGTTTCCTAAGGAACACTTTGCAAATGTTTCTTCATTCTCTGGTATGATGAAGAAAACACAGGAAGCCATGGCAGATTGGGAAAGTTTCTTTTCTAGAAGCGAAGAGGAGATTGCCTTGATGGAATTCAACATCGAGAATGTGCCAAGTGTCTCCATCGGAGAACTAGAGGCCGTCGTTGGTAGGTTCATTGCATATGCCATTAATGAATGAGATAATGGTCGTCCATTTTTGGACGAAAGTCTTTTGACTGAATAGTGATGGCATATTTATGGCTGAAGGAACATTGACTAGGCGTGGGACCGATCAACGCATGCCACCACAGGATAGAGAATCTTCTTGCATGTCGTCCTCTCATTATGGTTTTATGACGGATTCTTCTTGCATGTCGCCGTCGCTATCGCTTGGAGAGTGATAGGCATTTATAACGACGTCAGTTATATTCTGGGCATGATTATCATCATGGGGTGCACTTAATGTGCTAATGGGCGCTATTTTAGGCTCTTTTAAATTTATTGTAAATGGGCGTAATGGGTTATTTAATGCAGATTCCCACCTTGTTGCACCTTGAGTGGGTAATCTTTAGGGCAAACCCTAATTAGGGTTTTGCATGTAATCATGGCTTGAGGCCTATATAAGGGGGTGACCCCCTCACTTGTAATCAGGAGAGACTATCGTCAGAGATTGTTGCTAAGCGTTTTTGAAGCAAACACTTAATACATTGTTCAATTGTTGGTGTGTTCTTGTGTTGTTTTGGAGCTCGCATGGTCTCATTCTCTTCATAGATTAGATTTGCTTTTATGCTGTTAGATGAACTGGATTTGATAGGATTGCTTGTTGCAAAATTCGTGCTCATACTTTTGGTATGCAACTGATTGTTGCATACCGTGCAAAGTTAGCCGGAGCCTTCGTTTTATGTGTAAGTTTAACTTCGATTATCAGGAGAAGTTGTTTGATTTGATGGTTTCTCTTGATGATCTGAAAATCCTTAAACATACCCCCTGAAGATTGCACCGCTTTCATGTAGTTGTGCGTTGCTGGCAGAGCGAAGTGTGGTTGGATTTTGCACAAGTTATCCCGTCTCTTTGTTTATTGGTTTAGGTTACTTTTAGTTTAGTCTTTTTCTGCCCTATTCCTATTTACTTTCTGCACATTTCAAAGTCCAAAGATCCAAAACAAGAGCTTTTATTGCAAAATCATCCGTACAAAAGATTCTTGAGCTCGGATAAGTTTCTTCAACATATGTAAGGCCCCTTGGGTTATCAGCAAAACCCATCAAACAACTGAGTCACATCGATGCACTAAAGGAACCTTGGGAATTAGCCATTTGAACTTTAAGTAATCCTAGCATACGGACTAATCTTGATCAAGAGAGGATAAGGTGACTGTTGGTGACTTTATTTTGTGTTAGACGTGGTCATAAAAAACACGTTAGGTAGGTAGGAAATAGGTGTGGGTAGTGTTGTGACCATTTCACACATCGCCCCATCGCAAATGGGGACCCCCTCTTTTTGCTCGCCTTTTGCTTCCTTTTTAAGGATTTTGTTAGTCAGTTAGTTGTCTGGATTTAGGGTCAAGCCTTAGGGTTTTTATTTTTGTCTTTTCAGGCCAAAATCCAGTCGTTTTTGAGGGCTTTTGAGCTTCTTTTTCTAGGATGCAAATTTTGAATGCAATAAATTTGCCAGAATGGTTTAATGTTCAATTGGAATATTGATGCAGAGCTTAAATTTGTCTAAGTGTTGAGAGTGAAGTGTGTATTTTTGTCTGATTGAATATTTTTGACCAAATTTTGACCTTTATGATTTTTGATCCTGGGCATTGGAAATGATTTGTTTTTGCCTTGTGAAGTGTTAAAATGTGAAAAATCATGTTATTTTGGCCTGTAGGAGCAAAATCGCTCCTGTCCCTCAATGAAGGACGGGAGCTCATTTTCAAATATCTCACTATTCCTGCCGAGTCAAGACGAATTTCAAATTGGAAGTGATGGAGAACGGCGAGATCTTTCCATTGAATATAAATTGAAGATTTTCATGAGCACCGAAACGCCTCTAGGAGTAAAATCGCTCCTGTCCCTCAGTGAAGGACCGGAGCTACAAATCAAATTTTGCCTTGTCCTTGCAAGATTTCGTTGACTTGATGATTTGAAGAGGTCCAAAGGAAGATGCTTTACCAAATGAATATAATTTGAAGTGCTATCACAAAGGAGAATGGTCCAGAATGCAAAGTTCGCTCCTGTCCCTCTCCAAGGGACCAGGGCGAAGTACCTTATAGCTCCTGTCCCTCTCCCAAGGACCAGAGCGATGTCCTTCATTGGGCAAAATCCAGGCAAAAATCAAGACAAGTTTACGTCCAAAGGCAAGGAAGAGCGTGAGATGAACTCTTTGAATACAAATTGAAGATTTTTAAACGTCCACAAGGGTCCCAAAAGGCCTAGTTCGCTCCTGTCCCTTAGGAAGGGACCAGAGCGATTTTTGTTATAATTGATTTTCTTGCCAAGTTGCAAACGATATCAAGGCATGGATGAATGGAGTGGAGCATGATGAATCCGTTGAATATAAATTTGGAACCTGACAAAATGAAATGAAGGCCACAAGAGATGGATCGCTCCTGTCCCTCTCCAAGGGACCAGGGCGATACAATGGTTATATTGCCTTTTACTTAAGTTTGAAATCGATCTAAGTCAAGACGAAGGGTGGCAAGAACATCTTAAGGCATCTTCATCGAGCACAAGCACTTAAAGGTCATCACAATGAAGAAATTTGCACCCTAAGACCTAGTTCGCTCCTGTCCCTCAGGAAGGGACCAGGGCGATGTTGGATATATTGGCCATTTCATGCAAGATTTACGTAAGATCAAGGGTTTGCAAGGTCTTAGAAGGTCCATGGCATGATTAGAGGGTGATACAAAAGGATTTTGAACGTAAAATGATCATCAAATTAAACATAGAGACCATATCGCTCCTGTCCCTCTCCAAGGGACCAGGGCGATTTGCTTTGGATTCTTCGTTTTGCTCCAAGTTCATGCCAAGTCAAAGCTTCGCAAGGTTATGCAAGGTCCAAGGCGTTCTTTGAAGAGGACATGCAAGTGTTTTGAACGTCCAAACGTTGCTAATCAAGTTAAAGAGCTCATATCGCTCCTGTCCTTTGGACAAGGACCAAAGCGATCCCATCAAAAGCACTCATAATCCTTCACAGTCAAGGCAAGGCGAGGATGAACAAGGTAAAGGACGGCGTTTGGAAGTCATCACAACGAAGATTGAAGTTTAAAGTTGCCAAGATTAAGGAGAAAGACATGGATCGCTCCTGTCCCTCTCCAAGGGACAAGGGCGATGATCCCTCTAAATGTCCAAACACCATATGAAAACAAATGGAACAAGCGTAGAAGAAACGAGCAAAGATGTTATTCGCTCTACAATGAAGGATCGAAGATCAAAAATGCGAGGTCTACGTGAAAACATGGAGATCGCTCCTGTCCTTTGGACAAGGACCAGGGCGATGAACACCCGAAGGCACTTATGCGCACATGCAAGGCAATCAAATTCGAAGGACCCATCAAAATGATCGATATTGAACGTGGAAGGGAAGGAGATGAACGTTGAAAACATGACAAAATCATGGATCGCTCCTGTCCCTCTCCAAGGGACCAGGGCGATGAGGTACGTCCCTTTCGTTTTCATAATTTTGGCGCCAAATAAACATTTCAAATTTCCCTTAAATGCTAAGTTCGATAAAATTGAAAATCCTATTTAAATTAGCATTTAATATGGCGTTGATCATTTATTAATTATTTTGCCTTTATTAAAAAATCGAAATTTATAAATTAAAAACGAAAGGCATTTAATTAATCATTAATTAATTAATAAAAAATCGAATTGGAGCACTTTGGCATGTAGGTTGGCCTTGTTATTTAATTAAAAATCATTTAAAAATCGTTCAAAATTGCTATATTTTATCAAGTCGGCCTAAGGGATGAATTGAGGTGCAAGCGCTATATATAGGGGGGTGAAAACTATTATTTTCACATCATTATTTTATCCTTCTACATGCGAATTGAGGAAAGCGAAGATAGTGCGAAGTGTGTTTGAAGAGGTGCGAATTCCATTCAAACCAAAGGTGGTGCTAATACATCAAAGGTGGTGCGATATTTGAAGATCTATATTGAGCGAATTTGCTAAGAGTTGAAGACCACGTTAAAGGTGAATTTGAAGATCACGTTGAAGACAAAGGTGGCGAAATTAATATCTTGAGGAGATAACATTGAAGATCATCTATACCTCAATTTTGCCTAGGCGATCTTTTGTCTTTTTGCATTCTAGAGCTAGCTCTCTATTGAGGTATGGCGATTTGATTTTATTGTTTTTATTCATTCATCGTCATATTTTAAATTTTGAAGTTTTGAATTTTGGTTCTCTTAGCTCAATCGTTGTTTTAGGAAATGATAACTCTAGAGACTTATCATGAGGTTTCCTAAAAAATTTATCTCTCTAATCAACGTTATTCATTGCAAAATATGGTTCTCATAATGAAATGGTGTGTAGGTATGGCGACCCCGAAGGCGGGAGCATCCACCAGCCGCTCGGCTCTCATGAAAGAAGATCAGAAGACCGAAGAAGTGGAGACCAAGATCGTGTCGAAGTGCAGCAACATTGGAGATACAAACTTGGGGAACTTTAGCACGAAGAAGTTTCGAGAGGTCCCTTACATTGGCAAGCCATCACCTGTCGCCCGGAGAATAATAGAGAGTAGCATCATCAAGGCGGCCGGTTTTCCTCCAGCTATTCAGTGCCACGAGTTGATGATCGAGTGTGCCCGTCACTACAATCCACAGTCCAGGACAATTGTGTCCAATGAGGGAAACACTTTGGCGTACCTTTTAGAGGAAGCTATAAGTGAAGCTTTCCATCTTCCAGAGCACAGGGACATGATATACAAGAGCATTGAAGGAGCCAGATCAATGTACGATGATGATCCAGATGCTTGCCTAAGCATAATCAACAAGAACTGGCTACTCAAGAGTCGTCCCCGTCTAAGCAAGGTACCGAACACACCGCACCAGATTGATTTCCAGGAGGAGTACAGAGATTTGATTACTATGCTCAACAGAGTTACAGGAGCACCTCATGCCTTCTATTTTGAGAAGTGGATGTTTTACTTCATCCAGGTGATTGTTCAAGGAAAGGGTACAATACATTGGGCTAGGATAATTAGCCATTGCTTAGACGTACAGTTGAGGAGACTCAGGGCTACTAAGTCCTTCCACATGAGTTCATACGTCATCTATGCTTTGATCAGGAGTGTTGAGTACGCAGGACTACCTCACAGAGGAGTGATTGGAAGAGGACCCGGTGAGGTTAGAGCTTGTGAATCCTATGCCTACTTGCATCATCCGACAGGGAAAAACTACAAGTTAGTCAATGATACCTTCACGATGAACATCACGAGGACGTTGCAAGGAGGGATTCACAATAGATTATCTCAGGACGCCCAGGAATTCATCAAGAGGTACGGTGCTTGGTTCATTCAGTTTCCCAAGTTTACTTACATTAGAGTGCATGGATGTCCTTTACCACCATACATGTTGCCGAGATATCCGACAGACAGAATTGTGTTACTTGAAGTAACAAGGCAGTTGGCAGCATATGTGAAGGCATTCAGACACAGACATCAGAATGGAGTCCAAGTACCTATTATTTTGGGTAATTCAGTTGAGGTATGTCCTAATGTCTTAGCCATGGATGACGCAGAGAAGGAGTTAGCCTTGTATTCTTTTTCATCTTTTGCTTGGAGAGAGAGTTTTGATCCACATGGACATTTAGAGGAGACGGTCGGTAGAAGATTTAGACATGAGCATCAAATTGAAGATTTTATGATGAACCTCCTAGATGATCTTGAAGTGAAACGAAAGATACATTCTAGATTGCCTTTGGATTTCATCAGGAAATGCAGGATTTACAGAGTGGCCGACCAAGCTCAGGACAATGGCAGGCATATCCAGTCTTCCTATGATAGAGAAAGCAAAACAATAAGGTTGGTTTGGAATGAGCCCGAGGTCGTGGATTTAGATGCTTTGATGGCACCAGTTTTGTCTTGTACTCGCAGATGGGTAGACGTTCAGCATCAGAAGTTGAGAGAACAAGGCATAGCTATGTCTTTTACTTTGGAAGAGAAACCAGCCAAAGGTGGAGCTAGTGTGAGTGAAGGCAATCCTAATCCTAGAAATTCAGGTGAAGGTAACCTTCGATGTGCCAGTGAGGGTAATCTCCATCCAAGAGGTTCGAAGAGAAAAGAAAGGTCAGAAAAGAAAGAGTCTTCCAAGAAAAAGCAAGGTGCCAACAAAGATCAAACACCAGGTACTTCTTCTAGACCAGAGAACAGAACAACTCAAGTGGAAGAGTCCATGGAGTCTATGGTACAGAATGACAGGCAGGAGGAAGGACAGGCACAACATGTTTCATCAGATGGATCTCTCCAAGACTATGATTTAGATGAAGATAATGAAATGACATCTCCTCCCAGAGAAGAAGAAATAGTACATAAAGAAATTCAAGTTCAAGAAACAAGATCGAATATTCCAGATTGGTTGAAGGAAAGATTAACCAAGGTGATCGTAGTAGAGGACGAGGACAGTGCAATTGATTTAGAGAGCCTTGTTGGACGTTCACATGTGATAACAGAGAAGAAGAAGGCTACAAAGATGTCCAAGATGATTCGAGATGAGACTGGATCCAGAAAACTGCAGATAGCTACACCGGCAGCAGACAAATATGAGGGTGAGATCCTAGCAGAGGATTATAATATACAGACTATTGAGTTAGGACCATCCACAGCAGAGCAGACAATGGATGATGCTACCGACACATTTGAGGCATTGAAGGACAAGCTTAGAGAAGAAGTGGAAAAGAATAGAAAGCTTGAGAGAGAGGTCGGTGCATGGAGGACATATTTCAGTCACATCAATGAACCTTTGGGACGTCAGGATCCAGTTAGATCACCAGTGCAGGCATTGCCCCTTCAATCGATCAATGAAGCAGAAAGATTCAGGAACCTGGTCCAGCGTACATGTAGTTGGATGGATAGATCTCATATAGTGGCCATAGAGTTTGTTACAAGGATGACGAAGATCATTCATCAGGCTATCCAAGTTCTTGAGATAATCCACAGATTGATGGTAACAGTAGCTGCATTTGCCCATACCAAGGACGTTATCATCCCTGTCTTGAGAGTAATAAGACATACATCCAGAAGAATTTTAGCGCAGGAGAGGATCTTGGAGGGTGATTCTCACAGTTTATTTCAGTGGTCAACCTTACTCCATATAAAGAATGTTCTCTTCGAGGACATCAGTGTTAGATGCGGTCAAGTTGAGGAGGTGATCAATCCGATCCAGGACAGAGTATTTGAGGTACTTCGTACCATTCTTGGCAGAGGGATCGAGGTCGAGACAGATGTGGATATGCAAGAATTTGAGGATAGAATCAAGATCATCTTTCGCAAGGACGCAGATGTTACAGATGAGCAGTATGATCAGATGTTTGCCACCATGCTCCTGATTGATAGAACGAAGGAACTTGAACTTACTTGGGACGCAGCTCTTCTAGATGCATTCGATCAGGTCATCCACTTAGAAGAGAGTATCAAGAATCTTCCCGAGATTCCAATCACAGAAATCGAAGGAATCGTGACAAAATTCATTGCATATGCTAAGAAAGAAAATTGGAAAGGGAATAAGATTCTAGATGAAAGGTTGTTACAGATGACATGACATCTTATTTCTCATTGGTTGATACCTCCTAGGTTTTTGTGCCGAATTTAATATTTGGCTATGTATTTAATATTGTTCAGTAAAAAGGAGGTCATTTGTAACAAACCCTAATTAGGGTTTAGGTGTCATGATCTTGTCCGTTGATTTACTTTTAATCTGGACCTTTCATTGTAACTGGGGATGCTATTTATACCCCCATTTTTCATTTCATTTGGTAATAGTTAACAGTATAATAGAGGAATAGAGTAATAGTCAATAGTTGATGTAAGAGAGATTAGAGTTAGAAGCAATTTTATTTTGTAGCAAGATTGAGTCTTGAAGAGAGAAATTCAAGCAATTGTTGTACATGATGACTTGGAAATCAATAAAATATTGAAGCTATGGTGTTTTGTTGCAAATTTCTTGAGTTATCTTCATGGTTGTTTGATACACTTGAATCGTGCTCAATCGAAGTAGTTTGTTAATTTGAAAGACTAAGTGTGAGATTTGATATTTGGTAGGATTCGTAATCCAAACCACTAGCTTCTTGCTGATTGTAGGAACGCCTTGTGTGGTCGACTGGAGAACACTTTGAGTCCTTAATCTTCGATTATCATTGTGTCTTGGATATGTACCTTCGTAGTAGTGTCCTTGATCTTTGATGTATTGAGTATCATTTTATTACCTTAGAAGATCGCACTAATTTCAATTAAGTTGTTATCTTATGGCAAAATTGAAATTGGTTGAATCTTGCCAAGTCTCGTCCATACTAAGTCATTCTTAGGGTTAGGCTAGATTAGACCTCTTTAAACCCTATCTTTTGCTATTTTTTGAAAGTTCCTTTTAGTTTAGTAAAATCTTCGAGCTTTAGAATGCGTAAGACCCCTTGGAGGAAACAGCAAATCACATCATACCACTAAAAAGCTTGTCCACACGTAGAGACCCTACTAAAAGAACCTTGGAGTCTACCTAACTGATCCTTTTTGCAGATCTTCAGCAGTTAGAGACTATTTTCTCAAGAGAGGATAAGATGCCTATTGGTATTTTATTCTGTGTATGATTGTGTATAAAATACATGTCAACAGGTAGGTAGGAGAAACAATAAAATATTCCACATGAGGTGGAATGTAACAAGATAAGATCAACACCATAAAAGGTGGAAATTCTCTTATACACACTATCCCAATGTGGCACAAACACCCAAGTGTCTCATACCCAAACTACTATGAAATGCATGTACCTAAGTAAATTTAAGTAAAGTGTAATAATATCCATGATGAATAATTATTTACACCAACACCCCCCCTTAAGTGCAACTTAGGGGAATGAACTAAAGTCTACAATGCAACTAAGCAATGCAAGATGGGTCCTGGCTACGTGGCCATGCTAGGGACCCATGTACAAATGCAAATGCAATCTCTCATAAACGGAGAAAGAGAGAAAAACCCAATGGGAAAAAACCGTCCCCCAAAAGAGAGATGATGAAAGCACACAATGCTCTCAATGATGAATGAGAAGAACAAAACATGTTCCCCCCATAAGAGAGAAGAGAGACCATGAAGCCCCCTCAATGTCGAATCTTTTGCAAAGATGGTCCAATGATGATGACCAAAATACCTCCCCATAAGGAAGAAAGAGAGCCAATGCTGTACCAATAATGTCAAAGTGTGACAAAACTAGGTACCAAGTCGATGACGATGAATCACTCGCTGCAACAAAAAGATCAGGCATGGAGACAACCTGCTTTGAGCATCATCTGGATACTCGTAAATGGCAGAAATACTGGTACAATCCAAGTCTCACGGGAGCCATGCACAAATGTGTACAATCTAAGTCTCAACTGGAGCCATGCACCAAGTCTCACAAGATATTCCTAATCCGTGTACAAGAGGATTACATCAAATATGTCAACAATGATAAGATACAAAGAAGTGTCACACTTTATGATAGTGCGAGTACAACATTGCTCAAGCAAGAGTATACATCATGATAAAATATTCAAATGTGAAAACATGAAAATGATGCCACCAACAAAGAAGCCTTGTAGAATACTGCAGATGAAGATGCCTCCGAATGGAATTTCACCAAGAGATATAAATGAACAATTGACCCCCCTAAAAAGATCATGTTGGCACTTGCAAATAATGGCAAAGTGGGCTTCTAATTTCAATGATTACAATTTCTCAAAATGAGATATAAGAGACTTCAACAAATACTGCTAGTGATCTAAATTGAGGTTCAAACAAAATACAAGTACCAAATAGGCCAAAAAATGACCAAATATTGAAAGTACAATTTCTACTCACAATCACTGCAAACTAATGGTAGATTATGAAAGTAGACAAAAAATTATGCACTCTAAAAAAAAATGGCACCTAAAAAAGAGTCCATATGAGCCCAAATGAAACCTCCAAAGTTGTAAAAATCGGGATTTCACGATTTTTGAAAAACCTTTATCCGAAAAACAGAAAACTCTTGCACCACTATATAGATCACGAAATTCTATCCCAAAACAAAATAAATTGCTCGAAAAAGGGAGTCCGGATGAGTGAGATATTACTATTTGAAAATTGCCTGCAAAATTATAAAATCTGGAAAATTTCCTCTGCAGCTTCAAACTTCAAATGCCTCTAGATTTGGCCTCAAAAGTCCGACTTGGATGAAACAGAAGACAAAACTGACTTTCTTGGACCTTCTCAATCCAATGGTGACCTCAGATTTGACCCATCAAGTTTCAATAATAACCTGCAATAGAAAGCTCCAAAATACACAACCCCAAATAGCATCAAATTTCTCTCAATTGACAAACCAATAACACTCTAATGGCTTTGATACCATGTGAGATTTTGCCAAGTTCTAGAGGCAATGGAAAACACAAATAAGAGAGAAAAAAATATATGATAGGAATAAATTGTATTCTATCAAGATGCAAAATATGATCAACTGGATCATTACAAGATGTTCAATGATTGTCCGTACAAACAATGTAGATGAGCCTGCTTATATAGGCAAGACTAGGGATATGTGAGCACACAAACATGACATGTGGCTCAATAAGAAACAAGGGTAGGTAGGAAATAGGTGTGGGTAGGTAGGAGAAACAATAAAATATTCCACATGAGGTGGAATGTAACAACAAGATAAGATCAACGCCATAAAATGTGGAAATTCTCTTATACACACTATCCCAATGTGGCACAAACACCCAAGTGTCTCATACCCAAACTACTATGAAATGCATGTACCTAAGTAAACTTAAGTAAAGTGTAATAATATCCATGATGAATAATTATTTACACCAACAAAAATGAAACAAGAGTATAATGTAGTTAGAGATATAATCCTCACCCAAGAATAAGATGAGATAAGTCTGTTTTGGAAGCCTGCAACCAAGTTAGATAAAAATAAAGATATAATTCATGAGATACATCCATTTCTAGGACTAAGACAAAATATATTTATAACACAACAAATCTAAATGATTATATGAGGGTTCAACCATAATAGAATTGAGATGGGAGACATAATGAGGTGCCCTAAATTACCCCTACCCTAGGCTCAAGAGTGGAAACTCTGATCCCCTTGGCTTCATGTGGCTATTTGCCATCCTCATGAGGTGGTGCACCCAGTGAGGACTTCACACCATTCCCCTCTCTCATGCCGTCCTTCTCACCCTCTTATGATTGAGGATCCCTCTAATTCACCTCAAAAGTTGATCAATATAGGGTTCATAGGGAAAACTGCAATAGGATGCCCTTAAAATGACCCTTTACCCTAGGCCCAAGAGTGGAAACTCTGTACCCCTTGGCCCCATGTGGCCTTTCTGCCATCCAGATGGAGTGGTGTGCCTAGTGAGGGATCCATAGCCGTTCCCCTTCCTTGCATTCCCTTACTCATCTTGTCTTGATCGACTATTGCAAATAAGAAATCATATAATTGCTCATAATATCGTTAAATGCATAGATATATATGTTATATTAGCACATAAGGATTCACATATTCATATCTGCATACAACTGATATGGATACATACATTTATATCTGCATACACATGACATCGATATATAAATATGTTAAATAACTATTTCTGCATACCATAAGAGATTAATATGTCTCTGTTCAGATCAGGTCTTAACACTGCCAATGAGGATTTCTGCTGTTCATTCCATGTCCCCCCATTTGGAAGTTGATATGCTGTATATATATATATATATATCTCCTCCTTGGATGGAAGGGCATGGCCCCTCCTATGGGTATCTCTTTGCATAAGTGGCAAACCTTGATAGTTTATCCTTTGCCTTTTAATAACTGCTGCTGTGATCGCTCCTCCTCAATAGTTGTTAATAACATGCATTAATGTAAACATATTCGTTAATCTCTTTGCTGCCGTGTTAACTTACAAATGGATTGCTGAGTATACTTATGGTTCAGATTTAGATACCATCGCTGCCTTTTAGTTATTGCTCCTAAAACTGATTCCCCTTTTTATTACAAATGCTGCCCTTTATATAAATGATTAACTTGAGTGCCAACATTCTTAGGGTTGGCTTGATTTTATCTTGTATTAAATCTTGCAACGGTTGATGACCATGCCAAGGGAGTTGACGTCTATTATCATTACCTTGGGTTGGCCTTCATTTAATTAGTTATTGCCTAAGTTGCCGAATCGGAATCGGAATCAGAATCGGGTGCGTGGGTATGATACGTTGGTACGGCAAAAAAAAATTTGAAGGCTTGGGTACATTTGGGTACTTCTAGACAAAAAATATAAAAAATTGTAAATATATAGTAATAATTATTATTTTATTTATACTTAATAGTTAATAATGTTGTATAATATTAAATCTATAACTACAATTTTTAAATTATCTATATCAATTTATAATTTTACCATATAATTATGAATATATAGTTTAATAAACACTATGTTAATATAGTATATAGTAATTAAAATTTTAAAACTATTATATAAAATTATAATCAATTGTTAAACTATTTAAAACTATATATTAAATATATAATAAGTATAAATGAAACTATTACAGGTGGGGAGGGATTATAATTATCACCAATCGAATAGGATTAGATGAAAATATTTCCCGACCATACCACATCAACTGAGTGTGCATTTACTGCTGGCTTTCCCAGACTTACCAAACACGGAGGGCTACCGGCGTTGCTTATTATGATTCTGTTTACGTGTTTGGAATCGCATTGCTGCAAACTCCATACGGCCAACGCAGAATAGCATAGCCGACTGATTATCCTACTCTCTCTTGAGATAAGGAAGTCTCTAATGCTGTTTTCTAAGTTTGATCAAAGGAGACTACCTCAAGGTTTCTTTTGTCAGGTCTTGACTGCAGGACCTCTCAGTGGCTTGATGTGTTTTTGTTGGAAACACAAGGGGACTTACGATTTGCAACAAGCTAGTCTGCTGTGATTCTCGAATTACGCAATAAAGAGCAAAAGGAAAGGGTTAGGAGATCTAAAACTAACAACACGGGTATGCGGGTAGACGGATTCAACATAACCAATTCCTGCTTGGCCAAAATAGCTCACAACCTTGCAGGAACGGTGTGATCTTCAAAGGGACTTGGAAGATTTTCAGACTGGAGATGCACGGCTAAGCACCCAATTCTAGCACAGCTTAGACGGACACTTGCAATTGAACTAAGCACAATTGAAGGCTCAGGTTAACCACACAAAAGGATACACAATCAGTATATCCTCAGTGGTATGAGCCCGAATCTATCAAATACCTGCACACCCAAAATAGAAAGATCTATCTAAAATGCTGAAAGAAACCATGCAAACAGGATGAAAACAAGACAATAAACACCAAATCAATGTTTATATATTGATTTCAACTGCCTATTACAACAATTTCTGCAACATCTCTATGCTACTGCTAAGATCTAACCTATTCTAACTCTAAAATCTAACTATCTAACCATCTAACCCTTTACAAAAGAAAGGCCTCTGCCTTTTATAGATTTTACAATTTTGAATCAGAGGCCATGATGGACTGCATCCAAGGGTCTTGATCTGCCTTCCAGAAGCTGGCAGCTTTAACCAATGCCGAATTAATTCTCAGTTATCCAACCAACAACTATCTCAACTACCTACCACTATTTGGCTTTAATTCAGGTCTATCCAATCTTCTTGGTGGTTGGGAATAGTTATCCACAAAAATATCTTGCACGGGACCCATAGGCAGTTTACAATAAAGCTGTTTCAGTTTTAAAACTGAATTTCTGGACTTAAATCCAGCTGTGTGCTTTTTTGAGAATGCATAAACTTGCAGCATTCAGAGTGTTCTTTTGCTTTTTGCCTTCAATTTCGCCGGTGGACTTTATCTTTGTTTAGCGGCATGGTTCCCAATGTTTGGTTGCTCTCGCGCTTCTGCAACACGTTCCCACATTTTTTTCTTTTTTCAGTTTTCAGCACCTGGCCTTGATTTGCATTTGAGGTTTGAGGTTTTTCTCCTGGTTCTTCGATGACGTCCTGCGATCAATCAACCAATTTCACTTCATTAAATTAATTTGAAAAATTAATTAATTTAACAAATATTAAATTTAATGGCGACTGGTTTGAGAAGCTCTTTGTGAGATGTATCTTGAAAATGCTTTTCCTTTCTCTTCGAATGTGAAATCTAATCCTTGGTCGATTTACTTCTGCGTGATTTTACCTTTGGAGTCTTGGACGTTTTGAATGGTTTTACGGCGCGATTCTGGAGGTTTGAAGAACTTTTGCAAATTTTAAAACTCTAACTCATGCTTTTTCTGGTGAATTTCGGAGAATGGAGGGCACTTTTTGTAATTTCATCATATTCTCCAATTTAGCCCCCTAGGGTTCGAAATTGGCGTTTTAAGTGAAATTTTGGACAATTTGGGGATTTTTGCAACTCTTCCAAATATTAAATTTCGGCTCATGGTCCGAAATTGATGTTTTGGGCGAAATTCGGAGCTCTTGGGGTTTCTTACAAACCTTTTAAGCATTTTCGGACCTTCTGGCATTTTTGGAATTTAAAAGAAAACTTCGGGCCATAAGGTGCTTTACAACTTGCCCAGAATTTCGGACCCTTAAGCATATTTTGCAAAAAAAAACTTCGGACCTTTAAACACTTCTGCAAATTTGGAGTTTCAAGGCGTGTTTGAAAATTCGGAGGTTTCCATGTTTTTGGCAAACTCTGCTGGGAATATTTTTGGACCTAAACGCGCCTGGAAATTTTGCGATTTTAATGCCAAATTCGGAGCTAGGCGCCTTTTACAACTTGTCCAGAATTTCGGACCATTCAATGTTTTTGCGAATCTTAAAGTGAAGTTCGGATTTTTTGGAGGTTTTAACGTTTTGGTGCCCAAAGGTATTTTTCGCGATTTTAACCTTCTGGAGCTTTCAGCGTATTGAAGCATATTTTGCAAACTTAAACAAATTTCGAAGCTCCCAACGTTTTTTTGTAACCTGTAGAAATTTCGGACCTAAATGCCCTTTGTAAAACTTCAGATCTATAAACGTGTTTGCAAATTTCGGAGGTTTGAAGGCGTTTTGGGTGAACTGGGAATATTTGCGGACCTAAACCACCTTTTGGCAAGTTTTTTACTTTTTCAACTTTTTGCCCCATGGTCCGAAATTGATGTTTTAAGTGATTTTCGGACCATTGGGGTCTTTTTGCAAATTTATAACAAACTTTCAAATTTCGGAGCCAGGGTCCGAAATTGGGCGTTTAAGTGAAATTCGGACCTAAAAGCACTTTTGGAAAGTTAAGTGAATTTCGGACCTCCAGCCAGTTTTGTCAACTTTTTCACTTTTTGGCCCAAGGTCCGAAATTGGACAACTTAAGTGAAATTAGGACCTCTAGGGCATTTTCGCAACTTTTGAACTTTTTCACATTTTAGCCCCAGGGTCCGAAATTGGGCATTTCAAGCATTTTTAAATGTTTTCTTCAAGAAGCGCGAGCTTGGGCACTTGGGCAAGTTTGTCAAGATCTCCCCAAAGGATCATTTTATGGAATATAACATTTAAGTATAAGAATACTTTAAGTTATATCCCATATATACTTTCAGGATGTTTGAGAGTGGTTTCAGACCTCCAGGAGTTATATTGCAAATTCTAGTTTTTGGAGGATTCCTCAGTTTTTCAGACTTAGCCAAATTTCAGGGTCAGGAAATTCCAGACTTAGCCAAATTTCAGGGTCAGAACAGAAAGGCACAAACTGGGGGGTCCCTGTCCAAAACGGGGATGGGTGTGCGATTCGCACAACAGATTCCCGTCATAATTTTTTTCCAGACATAACAAACATGGAGCGTTTAATTATTTTGATTCCCGACATTGGTTTTCAATTCATATATTTTATTAAATATAAATGAAATGCCGACAATTTAAATACTATATTTGCAATAGTGGATTTCATCTGTAACAAAGCAAGGGTTTTATTTGTAGTGCAGACCGCAAGAGATAGAAGTGTTTTTAAGGTTTTCCAAATGTCGGGCTGGCACAATAAGCGAAAAAAACCCCTCGTATTCCGATGTCCGACATGGATTTGTCAAAAAAAACATGATGAAATCGCTACATAATTCCAAATTCGTCAAGATTCTTGGTTGAAAAAGTGGATGCGTTTCCAGGGCCAAATGAAGGAACCCACAAGGATTCCACAAGGATTCCGGGACGATTCAGATTCAGAAACGAATCATACCTGGAATCTGCAGGAAAAATGGAAGTACCGGTAACTTAGGTTATTGCTAGTATTATTATTTATTTATTCCTCTAGTCGGCGCTAATCATTGTTTTAACCTAGGTTGGCTTTCATTTATCTAGTTGCTCATGTTTTCAGTGCTGCAATTTGTATTTATAAAGCCCTAACCTTGGGTGGGACATGACTGACCACTCACTACAACTAAGAAAGCTAAACTAAATGTGTAGGAAAATGCATAATATTAACTAAAGAAAATGAAAAACCAATCTAATACCCCTTTTAAGTGCAACTTAGGTGGGCGAGGACATGTGTCCCAACATATGAAGCTTGATGAGGTACCATGTACAAATAGATCCCATCAAAAGAGAAATAGAAGCCCTCCTCAAATTCAAAGAGAAAAGGCCCCCCAAAGGAGAGAGAGAGAAAGGAATTCATTCAAATCTGAATGCTCCCAGTTCTGCCTTGGGTGGTAAATCGCCTTTTATCAAGTCTGACCTTCAATTTGCTCCATAAACTTGATGAAATTCGCCTTCGCTTGAAAGGAAAACGATAAAGAATTACCCCAGGTCTGCTGGTGATGATTCGCTCAAGTCTGCCCTCTTATCATTTGCATTAAATTGAATTTATTTTGATGTTGAAATGAAAATTCGATCCTTGATTTATAGCCTCCATTCACCCTTGAATTCATTCCTACCTCACTAAGCCGACTTGCACACTTGATTTGAAATTAAATTAATTGAATGCCTGCTAGGTTGGCTGGCGTTGTGATATTTGTTTTGCCCTTGTAAATTTTGCATTTCCCTTCAATGAAGGCTGACATAGGCAGTCATCCCCTTGGGTGGGTTTGAGGGGGTCATAAGAACACATCAAGGCGCATTCTAGGCCTTTTTAAGGACAATGTTTAGTTGCTAAATTCATTTTGTCTTGGATTGTTGAGTTGGCTAGGTTCATTTGAGTGCTCACATTCACATTGTGAAGGTTACTTTATTGTTTTCTTGCCCTAGGTCGGGTAACCTGTTGTTATACCGTTTGCCATGTATAGATAAGAGTTAAAGGCCTAACTTCAAAACATCATTCATCCCTCACATCAAATTCAATCAAGTCTACTCTGCATGTGTGAATCGGGTCTGATTTTAGGTCTGCTTTATAGACTGATTGCTAGGCGTATTTGGGGGTTAAGAGGGACAAATGGAAGGTGGATTTTCAAGCTATCTATGGACTAGCACAAGGCTGGATTTCAATGGTATGAAGGACATATCTCAAGGTGGGATTTCAAGTTAGGCAGGGACAAGGAGCAGAGCGGATCTCCTTGGTATGAAGGGACAGCCCTGAGGCGCTTTTGAGGTCCTATTAAGGATAAATTGACCTAGGTGGGATTTTGGAGTGTGAAAGGACTAAATCCTTAGGCAGTGATGAGGGGTATGTAGGGACATGGACTCATGTAGGTCGGATTTTCAGGGTGGCTAGGGGCAAGGAGTGATGTGTTGCTCCATTTTAAGGTAGGAAAACCTTGAGTGCATTTTCACAAGGTGTATGGACAAGAGCAAGGTGCCACCTCAAGACGTTCAAGGACTATGATGAGTGGATTTAGGATGGAGCTAAGGATAGAGCTAGGCGGGATTGTGGAGTCCCCAAGGACAAGGAACTAGCATAGTGCGCAAATGAGATAGTGCCAGGGACAAATGAATGGGTGCAAATTAGGGGGGTCCATGGACTAAGGACTACTAGCATGAGCAAACCTCCCTATTAGACAAGGACAAAATGTTGAGCACAAGTGAGGATCAATCAAGGACAGAAAATCCATTCCACCCCTCAACACAAGATTGAATTATATCCTTGAAATTCCCAAACTTGGACAAGGATTCTCATTAAATTCTTCTTATTCCTATCTTGTCAAGGTCGGAAAATCCGAACTTGACAAGGAATTTGTAAGAACCCTTGAAGGTTCTGTTGCTGTTCTTTTTTGTGTGATTGTTTTGGAATAGTTTCTAAACATAAATTTAAATAAAATAACAAGGAAGAAATCTGATCTCTACCAAGTAAATTCACAATATAAGCAATGCTGGAAAAAAAACAAGAAAGAACCTGATTTTTTCCTCCCAACAGCCAGTAGATTTATTGCTATGAAATTGCATCACAAATTCGTTGCCCAGAAACCATAGATCCCCATCCTCCTTTGGATTTTACAATTTTTGAAACCCTTGTAATAAAATCGCAATTTCTTGGAATTTGTGCCAAGTTTGATGAGGCCTGCAAATACTTGTTGTGGCTGTCCTAAATACTGCTGCTCCTCTGCTGTAACCCTTCTCTCTGATTCTGCAATATAATCCCTTCACTATCTGATCCAATCTTCACCAAATTTCTCCCATTGAAGCACAAATAGAGTCCCAGTATAGAACCCTCCAATATTCCAAGTTTGCTGGGTATTTCACCAGTTCAGATGGAAGCATAGAGAAGAATCTTCGTTCTCCAATGGCGGCTGCAAGTAGAAACCCTTGGTCTCCAAGCAAGAGCAAAAATCAATTCAAGGTTGTCAATAATCAATAGCCTCCTCAACAAAGTCTCTCTCCCTCCTTTTAACGCCTAGCTTAGGGTTTTGGCGTAGCTCCCCAAAAGGTACGGTTTCCATCATGTAATCATTTAAATGATTAACATTTAATAATATTGAAACTATAGTCCATGGAAAAAATATTTCCCAGTTCAACTAATATAAAAAGTGGCCCCCTTTCAATGATGAAAGACCCCTTCACTTAAGTGATTTAATATAAGTAATTTGGACTTAATATTAAATCATTAACCATTTAATTAATATTAATTCACTGTAAAATTCATAACTCCATCAATACTATGAATCTGGCTACGTCGTCTAAAACAGGAGTCGGTACACTTATTCCCCATGTGACTAAAACATATTGCTAAAGATAGCAACTGCTAAAAATAGCAATTTTCAACCAAATGGAGTCTAAAACATCCTTGAATACCAAATCAAAGGCACTGAGCTCTGCGGAAGACAAATCACCAGACAACCAACTCCTCCTGTGCCCAAACTGACCCCCTATCCATCTGTGTTAGCCTACGAGGGTCCAATAATAGGCTACCGCTAAACCACTGCTAGACTGAAGCCTCTAGCTAGAAGGGGACATCACAGAATTTTCCTCATTGAAACATTGAATCCTTACATTGTTCTTCAACACTTAGCAATCTCAAATCCTCACTCATCTTGGCATCCCTCTTGACAACCATCTCGACAACTCTGCAATATTTTTTGCATCTTGACAATTATGGCAACATTTTGCAAGATTTTACAACTTTGACAGTTTTTGACAATTTGACAAGATGGACAAGCTTTTGATGACCTTTGATGACTTTTAGCAATTTGACAAATTTTGACATTTCTAACAATTCCACCAGCAATCCACAGTCTTGACACCTATTCATAAGTTCTGGGCTCGAAAATCCTAACTTGAACGGACAAACTTTGCATTCTTACCCAATTTCGAGGGTTGATTGATGACAAGACAAAATCCCCTCTTACCAACAAAGGCTAAAAGATCAAGAATTTATTGTCAAGCGAAGCAACTTAAGCAAAAACACTAAGCTAGAAAGCAAAAGAGTGGGGGTCCCCATCCCCATTTGCTATGGGGCGATATGTGAAAACGTCACAACACCTTGGTTCATTGGCTTTACAGACTTAGATTGGGCAGGTTCTATTGTTGACGGGAAGTCTACCTCTGGGTATGTCTTCAGTCTTGGTACACATGCAATCACATGGACCAGTAAGAAGCAACAGGTGGTAGCTTTTTCCTTGATAGAAGTAGAGTATTGGGGAACTGTTAAACAGAGTAGCTTTTTGACATGAAAATGTCTCAAGCAGGGCCTTCGCCCTTGTTTTGTGACAATCAATGGGTGTTAAAACTTGCCAAGAATCCAATCTTCCATGAGCAAACCAAATATGTAAGAGCTTCATTGTCATTTCATCTGACAGCTTGTTGAAGATGGAACTGCAATCTTGCAGTATGTTCCAACAGTGGACCAGACTACAAACATTATCACCAAGTCTCTGAGCTTGGACAAGTTTGTAAAATTTATGGGGCAACTTGGTGTAGTTGATAGGATGGCCATTAAGGGAGGGCATTAAAGTAATTAATGTATTATTTAATGGTCTTTCAGTTATTTTTCAGTCGTTTAGATAGTTTCTAATTTTCTGTTTACGATTTCTTTTTTAGAAACATCGTCTTGCAAATTCCTTTATATGGACTCTTTTGTCTCCATTTCTATATATCAAATTTACCATTTCAGTAAAAAGGAGGAAATAAAATACTTTAAAAGCAAACTAACATAAACAAAATAAAGGCCTAATAATCGGCTCATCTTATCTCATTAAAATAGTCACTGTGATTGATGACAGCTTCCAGATGTGGCTATGCTGGGAAAATAGAAACCTTTTCATATAAGTTATTTTTGAAAATCCAAAATGACTTTGACTTGCAAACTTGATTGAATCCTCTAAACTTGGCAAACTTTTTCTTGAAGCTTGTAAAAATTGATGAAAAATCATAACTTGACGAATACTCCTCCCATGTTGACCTTGATGCTTTAAAATGAACATTCTGATTGAGTCTTCTACTTGGGTTCCATGATGAATTTACTGATGACTTCAAACAGCATGGTAATGATCTTGCCTTTTGAATGAAAAACTATAGCACAAGTATCCATTGTCGCCTTGAATCTTGTATACGAACTAGATGCTAAGCAGCTAAACCTATTGATTTCTTTGATGTGACAATATTCCTTATATGCCATTCATGAAAGCTGGCTTTTCTGCTGTTTTACAGAGCTGAAACCTTTGTCATGTAGGATTAACCTTGGTTTATATACCTGTGACAATGAAGGGAAAAAGGACTTTGTTTCATCTGTGATCATCAAAATATGATAACATTCTTTCATGGGCGCTGCTGCATGTTTTCTTTTAGACTGTTTTTTACTTTAAAGCACAACTTGGGCACTGATTTGGAAGTTGGCTGTCCAAGTTTTAAAGTTTGGCAGAGTTTTTTAGTGGCTGCACCACTCTAAAAGTGTGCTATTTTCATGTTATACCTTGACTTTTTGAACTTAGCATCAATCCAATTTGGCTTCATCCTCACAAAAATGTCCTTGGGAAATGAATTGGTGGTAAAGAGTCCTTGGAAGTGTGCCTATAATGTCATTGATCTGATTTAATGCTTGGGCATAGTTTTGAATCGAACTTAAATATTTTCAAGTCAAGGTGGAACTTTGTGGTGGCTTTGACAGACCAAAAGTTTGCCTAAAATCTGATTTTTCACTTAACTTTGAGTTTGGTGCGGTTCACTAAATGGCTTGCCACCTGTCAAACATGGCACAATTTTCAGTTCCCAAACTTGCCGCGAGTCGCCGAGCCGAGCAGACCTCGCCAAGTTTTTATGACTCGGCCCAAGTCATGGGATATGATATATAATTTCATATATATATAATTGTAAAAGTATATAATTTCAAGATTTTGCTGAGTCATTGCCGAGTTGTAGCTGAGTCACGAGTCAAGTTGGCCTTGTCGAGTCCGAGCCGAGTCCGAGTCTGGGAACTTTGCAATTTTGTACATTCCGTGCCACTACTTAGGTGCCTTTATTGACACTGTAATCTAGAGTGGTGCTAATCATTTAAGTCTTTTCCATTTTCTTTTAAGGCAGAGTTTTCGACTCACTTTGCCACATTTTAAAAGCTTACAAGTGGAGCTTTTACATGGAACTACCACCACAAAATGGCACCAATTTTCATTGATCACATCTAGGTGTGGATCACTAAGGGATTTACCGCCTTCTTGGCATGGCTTTGTGGTGGTGTTGGCATCTTATTTGTGAACCACTCTTTGATAATTGGAACACTTCTCAAACCCTTGCATGTTCCATAATCACTTTGTCATTATTCCCTTATGCTAGGCAGAATGTGGAGATGGTTTTGCCACTGCAAAAGTGTGGTTTCTTTAAATTTGTCTTTGCATCATTCTTGGTGGGGATCTCTGCTAACATTGCCAGTCAAATGGAGTGTTGGGAAGTTTACTTAGCCATTTGCCCAACTCAATTCTAGATCCGATTCTTTTCGATTTCCTTCACTTCTTTCTACTGTCAGAGCCAACATCAGTTATGAACATTTTCATCTTTCACTTGTAATAGTTCAACCTTGGGCAATCTGCAAGAATGGTTAATTGAAAAATTGGGACATGACCAAACAACTTTGCAACTTGATAGGGGAGGAACATAGCTGACATGACAAGGACCTCATTAATGACAACAAAATTTACTAAAGACAAAGTTTCAAAGGGATGCCGACAAAGTCAATAATTTATACAAGTGCAAGTACTTGCCACACCACACATAGATCAACTTTGCTTGGATCCTAGGAGATCAATTCTCCACACAGAGCACACCTCACTCTGATTCCACTTGAGACAGGGCAAAGTTCAAGGGTCCAATCAAGGACTGTCAAACCGAGTAGCTCAACCAAACACAAACACATAAATGTAACAATACAGAGACAAAATGGAATAATAAAACAAATTGTTATTGATTCTCATCAAATGAATACATCCATCAGGGTATACAGGCCTACAACTTGTCATAAGACTGTATATTACAATTGTAGGGATCTTACAAATTTCAAAAGGTAGAACTTTTCTTGAAGTGAGCAGTGATTACAATGATCTTGGGATGCTCAACAAAACCCATTACAATCTCCAAGAGGTAGGGATGACCTCCTCAAATTGGCACATCATTCAGATTTACAGTTACCCATGTAAAGGTGGATTTTCCAGGATGCTACAATGCTGACTGAGATCCAAGGCTTCTGTTATTATTATCCCCAAACACTCTTGCAAAATTAAGTTCTTTGCATTTGAATTAAAAAAATTAAACTCTGAGCTTAGAGCATGATGCATTCACATTAGTGTTTCTTTATACATCCACCAAGGAAAAGATAAGAGAAGAACATGTAAGCCAGATCAATGGAGCTCTAGTAGGTCATGAAAGTTTTCGAACTGCTACCCTGCTACCACACAGTACAAACTGTCAACATAGGCAGAAGAACTGAAAGAATCCTCTGTGAACAAGCGTGGTGAAAACTCCACCACAAAATCCAATTGTGCAAGGAAACACCACAAAAGAAAGCATAACATATTTGGTTGATGCAAGATTGCTGATGGGCCAAGGATGCTTCTGCTGTCTGCATCAACACATGTATTTAATATTTTTTTAAGATATTTGCTCAATAAAGTTTTTGAAATATTTAGTGGATAAACATCTGCCAAATGTTACTAATAGTTTAGATTTTTTCTTTTGGAGCAAGTTTGTCTCTTTAATTTTATGTCAGTAGGAACCTGATGTAACATTTCCTTTTTCTAAAATGGCTTTACAGTTATAAGGACATTAAGGCGCAAGAAGGCAGATACTATTTTGCTCGTAGGATTAAGTGGAGGTGGTAAGACTGTACTTTTTTATCAGGTAATTCAAAATTTTCTCATAAAGGGACTGTTTGTTGAAGAAATGTGTGGGCATGTAGTATTGTTATATGGTAATGTTTTTTTGGTTAAAAACAATTTTGAGGGATTCTTTGCATGAAATTCCATGAGCTAAACCATTCTCCATTTCATGCATCTGTAAGAAATCTGTACATGGCTTTCCATATTTCAGAGGAGAGATGACAGAAGTAAAATAGATTTTGGCTATGGTAGTTGACATGATACAGAGTAATAAACGTAATATGGTTCTGTAATAAATGGGTAATTTTTTGTAGGAACTGCCAATCTGCGTTTTACAGTATCTGCAGGTTAGTTGCGGGAGTTGCATCCACATCTAGATGCATCTGAGAACTCAGGATATGTAGAACAAGCTGTATGAAACCTTTTTTAAGTAACATACATGGCTACATATTGCATGCATACCACAATGGTCTCAAGATTATAAAATCTTTAATGAATTTGGCATTTCATTCACATAAACATGCAATAAACTCAGCAGAATTGTTTTGTATCGAGGTATAGTTTGGCCTTATAACAAGTATAAATAGCTATGAGATCTGCATTATTTTTTCTTTTTTTCATGTTTTTAATTTTACACTATTATTCTAGAACTGTGGTACTTGATGGCCCGTGTTGAATATTTTGTAGAAATTGTTAAAAGACGTCAAATAATGTTTTTCAGATCACACTGTTCAGTAAACATTTTTCTATAATTTCCATTGCATCTATTATTATTTGTGTTTTTCTTAAGAAATTTTAGGTTTTAGGTTGGTTTGTTTACAGTCCCACGTACTAGGATAAAAGCTATCTGAAAATATCTGCATTCCAAACTTAACGTCTAAGTGAGATTGAGTCATAATTATTCAGGTTAGAGCAGTGCACACAAATGAAATAGACAATTAGCATGAATTATTGGTACTTAAGAAACTAAGCTAATTGTTTTCATTTCCAGCTGCGAGATGGGTCATCTCACCAAGGCACTGTGACATCAATGGAACCAAATGAAGACAGCTTTGTTTTACATTCAGAATCTTCAAAGGTACATGCACTATTATACTGTGTAGGTTTAGCTTCTTTGCAAGAATTTTGCCTTAATACCTTTGCATGAGAAAAAAGTTGCATAATAGAAAGCTTCTGAATAATGTGTTATCATTAACACATCTAAATACTAAAATCGGGGGTCGTTTCTATTTTTGAATGAATAGTGACATTTTCTTCAATATTGAGTTGCATTTTAGTTTTGTTTTATCATGTTTTGCAATTTTTGGTTCTTGATCTTTTATATATTTCATTGTTTTAACCCTAGTAGCAATTTTTTTCTTGGGAATAACCTGGTAAACCAATACAGGGTTTAGGGTTTTAATCTGTGAATTGCTGGTACTCCTAGATATTTTATCAACTATGAGATGAGGAAATTCTCATCCTTTAGGTACCACTTTGTCTTTGGTTGGGAGTTGTCCTTTCAACCCAACCAGCGAAGTTTCTTGTATCTCCTACTTGTTTTCCTTTCCTCCTTCTGTAACTCTAAATCCTTTCCAAACTCTTCCAATGGACCTAGACTGAGATCTTCTATGGATGGCGAAACCAACGTTTCTCCCTTGTTTGATATCTAAGGTTGAAACAATCTTAAGTTTTCTACAGTAACCACCAAATATACCTTCATGTTGTTGGGAACTTAATTCCTGTTACAATCTACTGATAGATTGGGAAATTGGAACACCTTAAAATTGTTTGATGCAAACACAATCATGTTTGTTATATCAATTCATCTAACAATATTAAAAGAAGCTCATGAAATAGTATGCAGATCGCATATCCAGATGAGACACAAGTTTTTCATGAATTTTTTTTGGGAAAAAGCCCACTAGCAGCACAGTCACAATTGCATTCATAAGAAACAGGTCCAATACAACTAGTGTCTCATATAGAGTTTCAATCTACAGACCAACGGTATATACAACCTCACAACCAAGTTACACACCTTCAGGCAACAACATATTAACCAACATCAATCATTATCAACCATTCCATCCATACAAGCAATTAGATATAGCATTCTCATGGAATTCTAACCATTTAATTGTCTTTCCGCCATGTGAAATATCAACAATCACACCACCATAACAGGATTGTACCATGACATCAGCATACTGCACATTATATCAAACACAATTTATCCACATGGATAATGGCCAGATATAACAAGTTGTTGCCACTTACACTTGATCAAAGACTATTGACAAACTATTCATGAACCCTGTTCATCTTACTGCACTATAGGCAAACACAAACTATAGTTTGCAATAGTAGAGACAGAAACTCGATTGCTCATAGCTGCTTGCGGTACCTTTGAGCATTCCTTGGAACATCTCCATTTTCCTAGTGGTCATTGCATGTACTCTAACAGTGCCACAAGTGCTTTTGCACTGCCATACCCATTCTAGTATTTTGCTCAAATAAACATGTGGCAATGAGTTTTCCATCAAACAAGAAGCAACAGTGGACTTAGACAAGCCCAGTGTTAAACAGTAATGTCTAAACTTCATTGCAACTTACTGCATAGCTTTGTGTAGTTTTAACTACTTTGCGATTAAATACTTCAACATGAACTCAAATAGTTCACACATCTTTTCTTACGAGCAACCTCAACAAGAATTTTCTTTTAGTGAATAGCATGCCAAAGTTCAACATTCTGTCACTTGATTATTATTGGAGAAGTGTTTGTAGCATAAATTGAGAAAATTACCTCATGAATGGGAAAGGGATAAACCCATTGCATCTTCACGTAGCAAAAACTTAGTAGAATTTCTATCAAAAAATCAATACAATTTAATTTTATTAAAGTAATAGTGTAATACTAGTTTATAATGGTCAAAAAAGTTGTTAGGACAGTTCTTTATTCTTTTAGTTGTCACTTTTCTTAGTGGCCGATCTTATCCTTTACGAATAAATC
Organism: Cryptomeria japonica; assembly: GCF_030272615.1. Taxonomy (NCBI): domain Eukaryota; kingdom Viridiplantae; phylum Streptophyta; class Pinopsida; order Cupressales; family Cupressaceae; genus Cryptomeria; species Cryptomeria japonica. The sequence goes on from NC_081407.1 coordinate 10,860,149, forward strand.
ATTTGTAACTCTTATTTAAGGATACTTTTGCTTCTTTGATAATATCGAATATCTTGGTTTTCATTCTTTGTGTCATTACTTTCCGTAGTATGGTATCAGAGCTCGGGTTTTTGATACCTTAGGATCGGTGAATGCATTTGTGTGTTTGTTTTCATGGTACAAGATTTATCAAAAGGGCACCTATGGATTTGTACAGTGCTATACGGATCAGCCAAAGAAAGAAAATTGTGAAAATTTTCCTTGAATGTTTTGACGAAATTTAAAAAAAAAAATTGTGGGTTTTTTGTCAGAAGAATTTAATGGGTTTGATTTCTGCAAATTGTGAGTTTGTTTTTGTGACAACTTTCCAAGAATTTTTTGTGAAAATCACCTTATTTTTATGAAGAATTTGTATGCTGTTTTTTTGAAGAAATTGTGACCTTGTTTTGTTAAAAATTGTGCGATAGGGTTTTCTGGTTGTGCAATGGTGTTGCAAAGGTTTTTTGACATTTTTTTTTTCAAAAATTGTGGCTTTTTTTTGCTGTTTTTTGAGTCATGCGAGGGTTTTTGTTTAGATTTTTAGATGATTTTTTGCTATTGCAGACATTGGTGATGGATTCCGAGTCTTTTGATGGGTTTTTAGTAAAAATTAAGGGTTTTGATGTTTTCAAACTTGTGCGATGTGCCAAATTTTTCTTGTTTTTCTTGCACGGCTTATAGGATTTTACCATTTTTTGGCAATTTTTACAAAAATTGTCAGTACAACAGCGATTATGGGTTTCTGCAATTTTTCAATTTTTTTATTGCAAGTTTTTGACGAGTTTTGAACAAAAATCCTAGGTTTGTTTGCTGTTCAAGTTTTGAAATATTTTTCTTAAAAAAATATTATGATTTTTTATCAAGGGAGCTCCTGTTTCTTTGTTTTCCATGATTCTGTATTGTGGGAGGGATGGATTCATTGCCCAACATCATGTTGGAAGGTAGCTAGAGGTTCATTGACAAAAATTCTAACACTTAAATAGAGGATGCTCACGATCTTTGAATACAGCCGCCTTGATTAGATTGTCCTCGATACAGACACTTGACCAATTGGTGTGGGTAAAGAGTAGGACAATTTTGATGAGTCTAATTGTGAAGCCGTAATGCTCATTTAATTATTAGTCACAGATGAATTGCTTTTGGAAATACCTTGAGGCAAATCTTTTATGGAGATTTGAAAGCACCTAAGAGATCTGCATGAGAAGTTAGATAAAGGTAGAGCCTTCTTCCTTAAAAATATGTTGTTCTTGATCACGATGGACGAGAAGATGTCTTTGCAGAATATTGATGAAGATCAAAGACATTCGTGATTAGTTAGCTGCCATTGCTTTTATATGGAAGAAGACATTGTGGTCATAGTGCTAAAAAGCTTACCAGTGCCATATGAACACTAAACATCACATCTACTAATGTTGACTTGAAATTTGATGTTTTGTGCAACAAAATCTTGTTTTTGGGTAGATAGAAGAAGCAGTTTAGTAGTAGTACGCCTTCATCGAGTGTAGAAAAAGCCTATGCAGCCAAGGACGAGGGCAAAGGCAAGTGGCCTCAGAAGAAAGGTCAAGGATAGAATGAAGATACTTCAAAGAATCTGAATACTATCACATGTCATTATTGTGGTAAACTTGGTCACATGAAGAAGCACTCCAAAAAGAGGTTGGCTGATTAGAAATCCAACCAGGGAGGGCCTCCACCAAAGGCTCATGTCGCAGAACATTTTGAGGGGTCAACCTTCGATGCTTTTATGGCCAAACGATCAATAGATAGTACATTGATTCTGGAGCATCTAGACATTTTACACATAAGAATGATTGTTTCACAAGGCACATGACTTGCTTACTAGAGGAAGAGTGAGCCATCTTAAGGTTTTTGGTTTAAGTTATGGGTATGGGCATGGGTACGGGTACGAGAACCCGGTTCGTGGGTACGAGCAAATTTTTTTTGCCCTTGGGTACGTCTGTACATGTATATATATACAAAAAATTTATATAAATATACAAAATTGTAAAACTAAATACATTTGATAGTATGATACTTCATCATTGATCAATGTAAAATGCCAAAATGATAGTGATAAAGATAAATATTAAATGTCAATTTGATAGTTAAATATTTAATATTTATCTTTATCAATTGGCATTTAATAGTAATAATTTTAGTTGTCTAAGTTCTTGATTCTAGTCTCCACTCCCAGACCCCCTAATTGTAATCAAATTTCTTATATGACAAGAGATCCCACTAACTCATGGCGGTTTGGGAGTGGAGACCCTAATGGATTTGAGGGGCAGCAATGATAATATGCACAAGGTGTTAGGTGTGAGAAAAACCCAACTATAGAAGGGGTGTAGGGAAATGAAAGTTCGTTTCCCCATGGGCCGGGAGTGGGGTTTTTGGGGCTATGAAATGTTTTTAGAGAAAATGGGAAAAGAAAGAGTGGAGAGAGCATAATGATCTTTGTATTGGGCAAAATGATGCATTTAGGGACATTTTAAGGATTTTTGGATGCAAAAAAGGTCGAAAAATGTGTTTTTGGTTACTTTTTGGTGCTCAACACCTCTGGGTACGCTCGGTATGTACCTTGGGGATACCTAGACACCCGAGTATGTACCAAGGCGTACCCATGCATATCCTTGGGCGAACTCGGTGCGGGTGCATGTACGAGAACAACTGAATCTTGCAACATAGGTTTTGGTTCTATTGCGTATGTTTGGATTCTAGATGGCAAGAGAACCAAACCAGATTCCAAGAGTTAGAAGTTAATGCTCATAGGGTATAGTGACAATCGTAAAGCCTATAGGTTGATTGATGTGGACACTGATCAACAGGGATGTGGTGATTGATGAAGAAGCTGTGCCTTTTCAGCTCTCTTTTGCCATCAAGAGTATTGAAGATCTGCCGTTGAAGGCTAAAGATTTAGGTGTCCAACTTCCATTAGTTATACCCGAAAGTGGGACTTTGATGATTTTGAACATGTGGAATTCCCTAAGCAAGTATCGGGAGATTTTCTTCAGGAGAACATGGATCAGCATCTGAATGATATAGTACTCGGCGACCCAAGTCTTGATGGCCACTCTAATTTTAATGGGGAGGGGCTCCTACAAAGAGATCTAAGTGGTTGGGAAAACTTGTTGGTGATGTTCAGGATGATGAAATGATCAAGTGTAGATCATTCAAAGGCAAGAGCAAGCAAGATTGCAGGAAACGTAAACCAGAATGTGAAAAGGCCATTGAAATGAACATTAGTCTTATGAAAAATAAGACTTGGGTTCTTTTAGATCATCCTCTAGGGAAGAGACCCATTGGTTGCAAATGGATGTACAAAGTCAAATACAAAGGTGATGGTACCCTTCACAAGTGCAAAGCATGGCTGGTGGCTAAAGGATTCTCAAAAAGAGAAGTTATTGATTATGAGGAGACCTTTGCTCGTAGAAGCAATATTTAGCTGGAAAATTCTACAAATTGATTTGAAGAGTGTTTTCTTGAATGGCGACTTAGAAGAAGAAGTGTACATGACTCAGCCCAAGGGTTTTCAGGTTGCAGGAAAGGAGCATCAGGTATGTAGACTGACAAAGGCTTATGGCTTGAAGTAGGCACCCAATGCATGGAAGATAAAGATTGACATGTATTTGGTTGAACATGGGTTTTCGATTGCTGTATGTCTTCAATCCAAACGTTGAGGTGTCTGGAACTCATTCAACTTTGCATCTTTCATGGTATTGGTATACCAATTGGGTACCTAGTGCACAATAGTTGTTAATGGAGCTACAGTAGGTGGGTGGAGTCTTCATCATCACCATCTTCTTCATTTTCAATATCCCCCATCTTTGTTTTCTTGGGACACGATTTAAGGTGGAGTGTTTGAAGCAAGAGGTTGTGAGGAAGATGTGTTGGGCTTGCTATTCTCATCAAAGATCACATGTCTGCTTATATACCCCTTTGACTTAGTACTGTATTTGAAAAAGATACATTTCAATGACTTTCCATCCAACTTTTGCTTTTCTGCTTATGAATATGTATATAGTCTGTACATTATTCACATTGAGGTAAAAGGGAGGGCTAATGTCTATTCCATACCTCTTTAGGGGTGATGCCATAAAATGATTTTGTAGGAACTCAATTCAACAAGTAGATAGATGGGTGGACCGTTTCAGCCCAAAATGTAGGAGCAAGACTTGAATTTTTTAACATACTATGGAGCATTTCCATGATGGTTTGATTATACCCCTTTTCAGTGCCATTTTGTTGAGGCATGTATGCTGTATGTTGGTGCTCCAAATTGTACCCTATATTTGAAAGAATCAGTTAAGAAGTAATCCCTTGGGAAATGTTAAATGACACTTAGGTAAAGCTTACAATCAAATTATAGGTAGATTTAGGCCAACTGACAAGAATGGCTGGCTCCTCCAAACTTTAATTTCTGCAAACTAGGAAGGGCATTGTATTCATTGAAATTCCCAAGGACTGATGCAAACCTGTCAAACTATAAATTACCACAATAAGTTGGGAGACAGACAAATATCTGAAGAAATTTAACATGATCAGTTGGAATATCTGAAGAAATTTAACATGATCCTTATAGTGGTAGATGACTCAATTTGAAAAAAATGAAAATTGACATTGCTTGAGGACAGGCAATCTCGAAAAGGGCGGACTGTCATGCCCTGTCAGGATTACATCCTTCACTGTCATGACCCCGGCTATAACACATTCATCATCATTAAATAAACTTAGAAAATTGTCTTACTCCATAAGACTTCACAATTTTCTGAAGTACAATGCTAAACACCGATTAATATGAGAAGATTGGGTGCTTATTGGGATAAGTCAGAAATAAAACATGGCAGATTGAATGAGAATCACTTAGATCAATTATTGTTTGTCCAGCAGTTAGACTTAGCAAAGGAATGATCTTTTTATAAGAAAAAAGATGCAATTAGAGCAGTTTTTAACTTTTTATATTAGTAAAGCAGCGATTGAGATTTGTTTATATTAATTTTAAACATTAGACATCAAACATCAGTTTCATTAAAAGATTAATTTGTATGAAAATCAGTGACTGGGATTTGTTTATATGAGCAGCAATTAAGACAATGATTGACAATAAAGAGGGACTTCATAAAGGGAATGTTATTAAAACAAACAAATCATTTGTTTGGAAGACAGCATTTTACATAAGACAACAATTGTTTGGAAGAGGTGCAACGTGTATGATGAGGTGCATCCAAGAAGACTAGTTTATGTTTAAATGAACAAGTGCAATTTTCTTTTACAGATGTTAAGCAGCGATTAATAAACAAGGAATAAAGTGTTTATATAGGGTGTGACTAGGAAAAGGTGACAATAACTAAAGGTTATGTTCATTCAAAGGAATGCCTTTCTACATGGAGACACAAGGGTATAAATAGACAATAGAAAGACAATAAAAGGAAGAAGACATATCTAATGGCAGAGACATCAAGAATAGTCAGCAGACTTTGTTAATCACAAAGTGCTGGTTACAATGTTACATAATCTTTATCATGTTGATTCACTCATCATATAATAATTCTTGAATTGATAAGTAATTATTAAATCACTTATATCATTCCTACTATTATTGTTAATATGTCTATATATATGCATAACTAATCATGATAAAGATTCCTTTTAAAGTTAAAGCCAATCTGCCATCCCATTATGGAGGGGAGAATGTACATAAAAGGAATGCAAGTAGCATAAGGGTCCATTCGAGTGGTGTAACACTGAGTGGGGCTGGGAGGCTGAATGGTGGGTGTCATTCTGTGCTTCTGGGCTTGATGGATAGGCTCAAGGTGTTTTGTATGATCTCCCATGGTGCTTCATAATGTGGATGGGTTGTTGGGAAACGCCTTCAGGGAAGCTACATGCACATTATGTAAACGACAGTGATGATTAAGATAATGTTCCTAACCCTAGTAGGAAAGATCAATTTTATATCTAACATAATTGAGGGGTCTCAATCAGGATCTAATTGGTAAATGATACCTCCATTGCATTTCTTACTTGGGATTGTGATTTTAGAGTGAAACTAGGGCATGTACAAAAGGGGACATTACACTTGCTGTTTCCAGGTGATATAGTTTTTGCCATTGAACTTCTGGCATGGGCAATGAAGCCGTCCCTCCTGCTATCTGAAGTCGCAGAAAACAAGGTAAACTGCAGCTTTGAGTGACATTTTTAGGGAAATAATTTTGAAAACCCAAATGCCTTAGAAAAAATATTGATTACAAAAACTGGAAAAAGATTCTGGAAAATTAAGAAAACCCACGTTTTTTGATTTGCTAAAGAAAACCTATGATTTTTGAAAACTTGTGTGATTTGCAGAAGAAAACCCACAATTTTTTGAAAACCCGTGCGATTTGCAGAATACAACCTGCAATTACCAGCAGAAAAAGTCCGTGTGATTTTGGAGAAGAAAGCCCACACAATTTGCAGAAAAGAGGCCTGCAATTTTGCACAGTAAAAAATTGCAATTTTCATCCTGTGATTTTCAGAAAAACCCTTTGTCGATTTTTCACAAAAAACATTCTGCAACAAATGTAACCAATATATGAAGAGTCAAAACTGAACACAAAGAAAACATAGAATTGATAAGGTTCTTTCAACCCAACTACAACTAAGAGCTATTACGAAACTAGGGGAAACAAACCAACGCTAAAGTGGAGCAAAACACATGGTTTCTTTACAAAGAGCCAATTGAACTCAAAAAATAAAAGAAACTGGAGACCTAGTAGATAATTTAAGGGCATCAAGGTAAAATGGGGATGCCACATGACCTAGAGTCAGTTTGGGGAAACGTAGCGAAAGTGATAGAAGGCAGAACATTCATTGGATTAAATAGGGTTTTGCTTGTGAAAAACAGAAGAAAAAGCCACCAGAACCACAAATTTTCAAAGTTTTTAATAGGGGCAAAAAGTGCACCAATACTATGCTCCATGCTCCTAATGTTGTGCCTTTGAGGAAGGAGGTGAAGTCTTTACTGGTCTAATCACCCCTGATTTGAGGGGAAGACATGAATGTAGCATCCAATGGACTATTCAACAAGGGCTTTAAATTCCCTGAAGTGCTCCGTGGCTTGATCTTTGATGCACAAACAATACACCCACATCCGTCGGGTTTGATCATCCACAAAGAGCTGACAATTTTGGACATCAGTGTGATTGGGTACCTTGGGTCCACATACATTGGCTTGCAGTAGATTCAAGTGATCCGTTGCTCTTCTCACTAGAGTAAAAATGAGCATGATGTTGCTTGCCAACAAGACAATTAGAACAAAGGTTGGTCTTGTGAGTTGGGGGTAAACCTCTCAATGTATCATGTTGATAAAATGCCACCAAGTAACAGACATTAAGATGAGTGTATCTTTTGTGCCACAAATATGCGGCTGAGTCGTCCTTCACTGTGAGGACTTTATTGTCATGTAGGACATCATCAAGTTGAAATATCTTTCAACCATAGATGCACTTTTGCCGAAAGTAATAACGCCATTGACTCTCAGCCAAAACTCACCTAGTTTTTGGCAATTACTCGGCGAGTCCATGTTTAAAAGAGGCCCAAACACATCAAAAACCTACCAATTTTTTTTTCTTTCGAGTCAGTCTCATTCTCTTCATCAGAATATATACATGAAATATAACATTTAAGTATGACTTATACTTTAAGTTACATTTCATGTATATATTGGCAGGATGTTTGAGAGTGGTTTCAGATCTCTAGGAGTTATAATGCATATTCTTGGTTTTATAAGATCTTTTAAATTTTCAGACAGTCAAATTTCAGTAATCAGTAGGCTTTTATCGGCATTCTCTCGCTCAATCTCACTCACTTTCTGAATTTTAGACCTATCTATCTCCTTATCACTCTTCCTCTATCCCCTCTCTCTACCACTCTCTATCTCACTCTCCCCTCTCTCCCTCAAGATCTGGACTTATCTCTTCACCCCTCACTCTCTCACCCTTAGACCCCCGTGAGTAGTGCTATCCTCAAAATCTCATTTTGGCGAGGTGGAGGAGCCACATCGGACTCCTAGGACTAGACCCTCTAGTTTTATCTCTCCCCTGGTTTTCACCAAGCCGGAAAGAGGAAGATGTGAAATGTTTTGATGTAATATTTACTTTTAGTTGTACAAAAACAATTTGCTATTTCATTTTGTTTTAGTCTGTTAACTATCAGCATTCCACAAGAGGATGCCATTTTGTACCCATTTTGCATTTAAATTAATCAAATATATCTGGACTTAGCTTGTTTCTTTTGTGTACTCATTTATTGACTCATTGGATGCATCTCCTCATTGAATTTTGCAAAAAAAAATGCATTTCTAATTAAATTTAGGCAATGTTTTAAGTTGCTTATTTTTTGCCAAGTTTTCGCTGAGTTTTCACTGTGTTTTTTTTTTGGGCCTAGGCGAGTTTTTGTTTTTGGTGAGTAATTCAACTATGATCTTTCCAACTTTGGATGCATGTGCAATAACATAGCAATTTTGGGATTTTTTTGGATGAGACAAATTTTGGCACCATGCTGATGATCAGACTCCACCTTGAGGTTGCATTCAAGTAGCTGACTGATAGATAGTAGGTTAGTTGTGAGCCCTGGGTCAAAGAGAGAACCTTTGAGAGTCAATAACTACGTGCGTAGAGATGTCACCAATGCCTGTCTTTGATATCATAGTCAGTATCATCACCAAGAGTCCTGAGAAATGATCCAAGAAAACAAATCATTCCTTTTATCTAGTCATGTATCTAGAGGCATTGGAATCCTCACACCACCTTGATTGATTGACAAGTAGAGAATGTTTTTTTGAGTTTGGGCAGCATATACGTAGTTTTCCTGCGTTGAATCATCTGCATTGACAACATTACCATTTTGTTTGGGTGGATTCTTCCATTGGGGATTCTTCTTCTTGTTCTGATGAGATGACTATTGTGGCTTCTTTTGGCTTGAACCTCTGTGTAGGAGTTGTACCAGCATTTCTAGAGCACATGTCCCTTCTTACAGCAGATGAAACACTTTTTCTGTGGGCAAGTGTGATTCTCTTGCAGCTGCTTACATGGGTGACCCTGACTCACAGATTGCTTACTTCATTGTTGGGATTGAGAGCTTGCTTTTCAGTGGTGATTATATCTTCTTGGATTGCTTTCTTTTATTGAAGCATATTTACAAGTTCCCTAAATGGAAGCTTCTTGCTAGCCATATTCAAACACCTGATGAAAATTCTGTAGATTGGGGGCAGTGCTCTCAGGACAATGGTGAAAATTTGAGCTTTTGCTTCTCCTGATGTGTGTGACAAGAAGCATAAAAAATCAGGTAGTCCAGTAGTCTGTGTGAGACCTGGTAATTAAAATCCAATGCTCCTGTTTCTCAGAAGGATTCTCAGAGGATCATATTCTATATTGACACTCTGTGACATCACATGCTCCGTGAGGGAGAATTATGTGGTCATGTCCAAATTAGAAACATGTCATGGTTGTTTCCGTAGATACACTTCTATGTACAGTGTCTTAGGTTTGCTTGACACCACAGAAGCAATTTGATGGCTTAATATACGTCACTTTGTCCTTTAACACAAGGGCTGGGGGGCAGTATTCAAAATGAAAAAAGAAACGAGTGAACCTTCTTCCCTTGTGATCAAGTCCACATGCTGGGTCTGTGGAGCCTTGTTCTTGGAGCACAAAGTTCTTTTGGCAGTACCTCTTTGTAGATCTGTAGTTTGATTTTTTAAGCTTTGTTACCAAAAGGATGGGTGAGATTTCTTTTCTTAAAATTGGAAGTAATCGTCACATTTGATGGCATGGTCTCATGACATCTGATGCGCTGGGCAATTTATGAACTGTGCACTTGGCAGTTTCCTTGCCCTTGTCTGTTTTTATTTCCCTTCCAGTCTTCCAGATGGTTCATGGCAGAATTGTTGGAAAACAAAAAATCAACAGTGGCTGTACTTCTTTTTTCCTCTGCCATCACCATTTATATTCACGTTCTAGTTTTATATCTCCATTCTTAGCTTTCATCTGTTCTGCTGCAATCTTTCCTGGAACACCACCTCTCTTCAGCAATACTCTTAAATGCAAAACATCAATGAAGTGGATAAATGATTGTAGATTATATTGTTGGTGCCAGTTGAATCTTGCAGAGTTTCCTGCTTGAATCCTCTCTAACTGCTTTGATACTGGATTTTGAAATGCTTTACTGAATTAGTTATTGATATTGGAAATTACACATAAATACAATGCCAAAACGGTCGAGAAATTTATTAGAACTGCCCGTAACAACCTTTGCCATTTAGGATATGTAATATGTTATTCTAAAATAACTAATACAATAATGATGTAATATTTTTCTATGTAATATTAACAATTTTTATATAATTTTAAATTTTAAAATTCAATTTTCAGTTAATATTCTCATTTTTCTTGGCTTTAGGCAATCATATAGGTAATAAGAAATGCAAGGATTTGAAAGCCCCATTATTGTTGCGCTGTTCATTCAACAGAATACTTGGTGTTGCAAATTTTATTCGGTCTCAAGTACTGCAAAATATATTTCACTGTTTTCAGTCCGACCAGAGTTGCTTTGCCACTTCTTGGTTTGATCTTATTTGTTACCATGTATCATTGTCTGCTAATGTTATTAGATTCTGTTCTTGTGGAGCCATACTTTGTAATGGTAAATAGCTTTGTGTTTTCAGTAAAGGAATCTTTGGCCGTAATTGCCTTGGAAATTTTGTTACTCTTATATTATTGTCTTCTTTAATATGTTCAGTTGATCACTGATACCATTTGGTTACTACCTTGTGTAATGCAAGGTGGTGTTTATTTTCAAGTTATACTGGGATTGAATATTAACTCGCACAAATACATACTTAGGCTTGTTCATCTAAGTAATCCTGTGCTTTTCTGTATGCAGAAGGGAAAAATAAAACCAGTTCACATTGTGGATCTGCCGGGTCATTCAAGGCTGAGACCCAAGTTAGATGAATTTTTACCTCAGGCTGCTGGGATTGTGTTCCTTGTTGATGCTTTGGATTTTCTGCCAAACAGTCGAGTCACTGCTGAGTAATGCCCTAATATTTGTTTGTAGATTTTCTTTCTTTTAGTGTATGGACGAGCAGCCATTTACTCCATGATTTGGATACGTTACTGGTTTGTTGACAGTAAAATACAGTTGTGTTTCAGAACTATAAAGCTGACTGATGCATTAGATGCTTTTCATAACCTGATAGTTTCTAGCTGTTGGTTCAAGGTATCTCTATGACGTCTTGACAAAGGCTCTTGTTGTGAAGAACAAAATTCCAGTACTCATTGTCTGCAACAAGGTGGACAAAGTCACAGCCCACTCAATGGATTTCATACGAAAGCAGTTGGAGAAGGAAATGTATGTTTTAACTCTGTTGAGATTGAGCTAAATATTTTACTTGATACAAGGTCTCTTCTTTCTTTGAGTATTAAATACATTATTTCATTGGAATATTTTGTCCAATTTTTCGGCCAGGGTAACCATACGTTCTTAGTTGTCTGTTAATTAATAAGTTGAGAGTTCAGTCAGTTGATGTATACACTAGTCTGAGCCAATATTTTTATTTGGATTGTTCCAGAGACAAATTGCGTGCTTCAAGAACCGGTATATCAGATGCAGATATTGCCCATGAAGTGACCTTAGGTGTTGCAGGACAACCCTTCACATTCTCTCAGTGTATCAACAAAGTCACAGTCACTGAAGCATCTGCTATATCTGGAAAAATATCCGATGTTGAACACTTTATCAGGGAACGGGTAATGCCTTGATAAATAAACCTTCATTATTACACGTTTACAGTTCACTAGATGAGATTTTTGTCACTGCAGCAATATTGCCCTGCTTCCTATTAGCTCTTAATTCACCAGGTCGCTTATGTAACATTTTTTGTGATGGCCAAATTTATATCGTACAAGTATAGGCACTATCCAGCCTAATGCTGTGGGATTTTTGAGAAAAATAGTCATACATGTTAAGCAATAGATTTTGTGCTGTTGGTTTATGTTATTGTAATACCTCCTTAGGGTCTTCACTTCAGAAATGGCCATGATACATTTATTAGATTCAGGATTTTTAAAAATTGCTGTGCTGGATAACTGGATTTTCATTACTCTGGGTGTGGGTGTTAATCACTTCAGAAATGGCCATGATACATTTATTAGATTCAGGATTTTTAAAAATTGCTGTGCCGGATAACTGGATTTTCATTACTCTGGGTGTGGGTGTTAATCACTTCAGAAATGGCCATGATACATTTATTAGATTCAGGATTTTTAAAAATTGCTGTGCCGGATAACTGGATTTTCATTACTCTAGGTGTGGGTGTTAATATTAATGAACACATTATTGAGTGCACAAAGTATGCACATATCAAAATAACATTATAACAAGACGTGACAAATATTAATTTACTGAAACAGCATACATAATGTGTGAAGAAAAGATGTTTCAGTAATATTTGATATTAGATATAAAATGTAGAATTTACAATACTTTTTAGTATTGCATATAGTGAATACCACATTGGGAAGTGTGAGCAAAATGCATATTAAAAAACATTAGCGAGAGATAAGTATTTAATGCCATAAGATACAAACGAAAATATCATAGAAGGAAGTAAAATAAATAAATTATGGTAGATATAAAAGGTACAAAAAATGTTGTTAGTTCAAATCTCGCACTTTCAGCCATTGTTTTACATCCCACCATAGCATACCCAAAACATAAACCAAAAATGTGAACAAAGCACATAAAGTATGCAATGCTAACGGCACCAATAATCAGGAACACGCGGGCAATATTTAAATCCTAACAAAAACAGATTTTATTGAAGGGCGATGAGCGTCTGGATGGCCTCAACTTCTAATGGCATATCTAGTAGAATGCAGCAAAAATATAAAATGATCCATGTGAATGTGTGCGCTTGCATGTAGGTTTTGAGAAATTATTTTTGAGGAGAAGAATGTTTATATGCATTTTGAAAGAACACATTAGTTCGCATTTCAGCTATTTGGATTAATCATCTTAGCCAATGGCACGGGAAAGCCGTTTCAACCCTGTGGTTGACAAAAGAACCAATTTACGCGCTATATTTTTTCTTCAAATACTTTAATCAGAACCTGCCTACTCTTTGTAATCCTTCTTTGGGCGTATTAGTTGAAGGGGGGTAAGCTTGCACTGGAATAGCAAGAGAATCTCCATTCTTTTTAAAAAATGATAATTTATCTCTTGCATTCAATGTCAATTTTCATTGACAGGAGGATGCCGCCCTAGCTTCAGAAACTTAATGACAATGCTTGTTTCCTCTTAATTATTTAATTAGTAATTTGGTGTTTGTTATTAATTAGAAGCTCACTTCTTTACATCTGGTTTGACAAGCAAACTGTTCTCCATTTGAGAACCCAATGGCTTGTAACTTATGATTATTCTTAATGTGAGATTTAGTGAGTGAAATTTTCAATATACTCTCGGTGAGACGACCTACTCTTTTGGCCCATATTTACTCATAAACATGTTCTATTAATGAAAAACTTTAACGTCAGCCTTTGAGAATTTTTCTGTGCAATTCTCATGGCTCTAATTCATGTTTTCATTTATGCATTTATACTTTCCTTCCAATCTCTATATTATCATATTATAATATAAGCTTTTTACGTGACTCTTTTACATCCTTTTAGCTCCTATTGTAAATTTCACTCACTAAACCTTGAAATTGCCAAAGCTTTGCATGTAATTGGTAAGTATCTTTCAATACTATTGATTTGAAGTTTGATTAGAGATTATTGAAATTGTTTGATATTTATTTGTAATTCGGCAATTCTTGCGACCTTTATGAATGAAAGTGCTTTAGAGATGTTGAATTAAAAAGAAAAAAGAAAATGGCATTACGAGCCAAAGGAAAAGCCTTGGCTTAGCACAAAAGGTTTTGTATTATTAATGAAGATCTTTGTTTTGATAATTTAAAAAAGTTTAATTATGAAATCAAACAAAAGAAATTAGAGCAACCCAAGTTGGTGATATAATCATGGGAAAAGGATGTAATGTACGATTATCCCCTAACAATGAACATACAAGGAACTCAATGAAATAACATGCCTTTGTTGATTCATATTCACATTTTAATTATAATTTACCACATAGGCTTACATTGCCGTAGCTTTCAAGATGCATGTGGACAAATTACTTAATTCAAATGGTATTGCAATACAATAACATTGATTAGTTATGGAATGGACCATCTTCCATAAGAGTTGATCAAGCCCATAGTAACCTAAGAATAACTAGCAATTAAAACAATCTTCCTCACAAGAATATAAGTAATGGAAATGTTATGAAGCTCAAGAATTAATTCGATGCAAAACTGAAATTCGCACAATATACAAGAGTAGTTTAACTATAGCTAGAGCACATTGTGCAAGTTAACCACCAAACATAGTTGACTATACACTAGCACATTTATATTTTATATTTTTGAGCATGGTGTGTGAGCTATTTAAGCTATTGTTGAGGCCTTACTATTCATTATAGTCAAACTAGGTAGTAGCTAGGGTGTGCTAAGAACAAGGTGGATGTAACAAGCTTGAGAGGAGAGTGACAACTTGCAAAGTCAACTTGATTAGGCTAGAGATATATAGGCACCCATAGTGGTACTAATAGAATTGGACCATCCATGAATCTAGATGTAAATTTTTAAAAATCAGATTTATACAGAAAACTTGTATCAAATTTATATGAATATATTAATCAATGTATATATTATATTAATCTATTTGAATTACTGCTGAATAATTACAAACTTTAATTTGTCATACACATATATATTCATGCACTGTGTATTAGTAATAACAACTGCTGTATATATCTTCGAAAATAAACTTGAACTGCTGTATATATTTTATATTAATTTGAATCTGTCGATCTGCTATTGTAGTTCAGTTTGTGTATATATAAGTGCTTGACTAAAGACTATAATCAAATTCTTGTATGGTTCAGGAACTGATTCAATGAATTCTGATCTGAGAATAATCCAATCTGTATGTGCTTTAAATGTTTGATCCTTTATTAGTCCGTTCAAAATATTCGATCTTTGTTACTTCGATCTGCACATAAGATCAATGTTCGTTGTGAGAGAGGAGTCTGAAGATTTATATATTATTGAGATAGTAATTTTGCGTATTCTTCTCTTATATTCTATCCATCACTTTTCAATGTAACTTGAATCATACTTATGTATGATATCGGGTTACCTTTTAAAAGATCGTGTCCTTTTTCCAAAAGAGACAACCAAACAATAGAATCGTGTTTATGCATAGATCGATTCAATTATGATCGGTTATTCAAAATAGATAAGATAATAGTTGGTAACCATTAATTAATTAATTTCTAGATATACAAATTAACCAAATTCAATTTAGATAATCATTTAGATAAATGCGATTAGGAATTAAATAAATAAACAATTTAATTTACTAAGATAAAAAACTAATCTAAACAAGAAAAATATATAAGAATAAAGTAATTATAAATTACAAATGTCAAAGGCCGATTAGGCCAATTTGACATTTGTTTTTATCTACATAAGATAATTTAGGAATTAACACTCCCTCTTTATCTATGTGGATAAAAGCAAGGCAACCCTTCATTTTTCATGGTTTACCATGGACTCACTCAACATGGTGAAATCAAGATTAGACTCTAATTCATCATGAACTCATTCAACATGATGTTCATCATGGAATCACTCAACATGATGTTATGCATAAGTACTCAATTTGTAGAATCTCTCAATGCAAGGAGTTAAGCCAAGGAATCTCTCAACATGGCTTGTCATGGACTCTCTCAATATGACTTTTGCAACCAGAGTTGTCATGGACTCTCTCAACATGACTTTTGTAACCAGTATTGTCATGGACTCATTCAACATGACAAGGATGAAGGAAAGAACATGTTCATACCTTGAGGATTTATCGAAGAGAGGACTCCCTCTCAACATGAGCATCATTCTCTACAATCCCAAGCTTGTCTCTAAAGTACACAAGTTTTGCTCTAGAAAGAGGCTTGGCGAGGATGTCGACTGTCTGTTCATTAGTTCTAATGTACTTGAGTTGAATAGCATTCTTTTGAACCATGTCTCTTATATAGTGATAGTGAATTTCAACATGTTTTGTCCTGTCATGGAACACAAGGTTTATAGAAAGTTTTACACAACTTTGATTGTCATAGTGAATAGTTGTAGGAGTTACAGGTCCACCAAATAATCCAACTAGTAGCTTTCTTAGCCACACTGCTTCTCGGGTTGCCATACATGCTACTATATATTCTGCTTCGGCTATGCTAAGTACTACAGAGGATTGTTTTCTACTACACCGAGAGATGACAACTGATCCTAAATTGAAGCAACTTCCGAAAGTGCTTTTTCGATCAGTTACACTTCCAGCCTAGTCTGAGTCAGAGTAACCTTGTAGATCTAGATCCACATTGTGTGAATACTTCAATTGATAACCAATTGCACCTCATAGATATCTTAAGATGTGTTTGGCTGCAACTAAGTGTATGTGCCTTGGTTCATTCATGAATTGACTGAGTGCACTTACAACATAACAAATGTTTGGTCTTGTGTTTACAAGGTACACCAAGGATCCAATTAATTGCCTGTATAAGATAGGGTCAACAAGATCTGAATTAGCTACCGATTCTCTTAACTTCCTTAGATTGGTCTCCATGGGTGTTGACATAGACTTTCAATCTAGCATATCGAATCTTTTCAAGATGTCAATAGTACACTTTCCTTGACTGAGAATGATTTCATTTGATTTTTGCCATATTTCCAATCCTAGAAAGTAATGCATAGCACCTAGATCCTTCATTTCAAATTTTGATGTTAGTTCTTTCTTGTATTTGATGATAAGATGCTCTTCACCGGTAAGGAATAAATCATCCACATAGAGGACTAGAATTAGAGCTTCACCATTAACTATTTTAAGATATAAATTTGAATCAACATACTTTTACTAAATCTTAAGCTTATAACGACCAATTCTTTCATACCAGGCTCAAGGAGCTTGTTTAAGGCCATAGAGAGCTTTCTTTAGCCTGCATACATGGGTATCCTTTTCATGAACTATAAAGCCTTCAGGTTGTTCGATATAAACTTCTTCAATTGTTCCATTTAAGAATGCAGTTTTGACATCCATTTGATTTAGTTTTCATTTCTTGGCTGCAACAATTGCAATAATGGTTCTAATAGATGTATAACGGGCTACAGGTGCAAATGTTTCTTCATAATAAATGCCTTCTTTTTGTGAGAATCCTCTGGCTACGAAATTGGCTTTGTATTTTTCAATGCTACCATCTGCAACATGTTTTATTTTGAATAACCATTTTGAAGAAACAACTGATTTCTCTTTGGGTCTTGGAACAATGTCCCAAACATCATTTTTCATGATGGATTGGTATTCTTCAATCATCGCATCTTTCCAAACTTGTTGTTTTTCTGCTTCTTCAACTGTAGTAGGTTCTGAATCAATGATGTTGCTCATTAATGCCATGTAGTTGGAGAATTTGTGTGGTCTTTTGCTTTCTCTAAAGGTACCTTTGGGAGTAGCAAATTTTTCAGCTTCTTGCATTGTTTTCCTGGTCCATAGTGGTCTCTTTCGATTCACTATAATATCTTTAGGACCATTGGTGGGGTCCAGTGCTTCAGCTGGTTCATTATCTTCTGGTATCTCAGTAATCTCCCTCTGAGGCTCAAGGGAGGGATCAACTTCCATGTCTTGAGGAGGTTCTGATTCTTCATCTTCAACTTCCATATGATATACTTTTGATCTTTTGAAAGCACTGTCCTCTTCAAAGATCACATCTCTACTAACCTCAATTTGCTTTTGTCTTGGGATGTAGATTCTATAGGCTTTGGATGACTCACTATAACCTACAAAAATTCCTCTTTTGCTTGAGGGTTCAAGTTTAGTTCTTTTCACTTTGGGTATATTGATATAGATAGGGCATTCAAATATCCTAAGGTGACTTACTTCAGGTTTTACACCTGTGAAGGCTTCTTCGGGAGTCATATTTTGTAGGATATGGTGTGGGCTTCTATTTTGGACATAAACAACAGTTTTGGAGGCTTCTGGCCATAGGGAGATTTGAAGGTTTTGATCATGCAACATAGCTTTTGCTGCTTCTACAATGGTTCTATTTTTTCTTTCCGCCACCCCGTTTTGTTGAGGGTTGTAAGGGATACTAAATTCTCTTTTGATTCCTGCCTACATACAAAAATTGTGAAAGTTCTTAGAGGTATATTCTCCACCATTGTTTGATCTTAGGATCTTAATTCTTTTCCCAGTAATATTTTCTATTAAAGATTTAAATTCTTTAAACCCGTTTAGGACTTCTTTTGACTCTTTATACTTTAGGATGTAGTTCCAAGTCTTCTTAGAAAAATCATCAATAAAAGTTACATAGTACAAAAATTCACTTAGGGATGGCATAGACATAGGTCCACATAAATCAGAATGTACAATATTTAAAATTTCTTTAGATCTATTTTCACTACTAGGAAAAGGATGTTTTATATTCTTCCCTAAAGCACAACCTTTGCAAGTACCTGCTTTTTCATTGTGAGATGAGGAATGCCTTTGACCATTTTTCCATTTAGGGTAGTGCCTTATAGTGCAAATGGGCAAGTCTTTTGTGCCATAGTTCATTTGGATTTGGAGACTCTGTCATCAAAGCTTGAGTGATTGTGGTGGAACGTTTGTACAAACTCTCATATCTATGTCCAATTTCCCATGCCTTCTTGATATGAGAATTCTTGGGGCAAGCAAGTACTTTTCCTTTAGAAAATGCAACTTCATAGCCTTTGTCTTCTAGTGCTGAAACTGATACAAGATTCCTTTTAATCCCAGGTACATATAATACATCACTCAATTGAAGTGACATGCCGGATTCTAATTTCAAGTGAGCAATGCTTGAACCTCTTACTGGATAACTAGCATCATCTCCAATAGTTACTTCAAGATTGGTTGATCTTTCAATCAAGTTGGAGAGATTGCTTCTAAATCCTGTGATATGTCTAGAGGCTCCACTATCAATTAACCAGGTGGTGCTGTTGTTCAAGGTATTGCTTGATAATGCAAAAATAAATAGAAAGTCTTTGTCTTCAGATGTTTCATCATGAACATCAATAGTAGAGGCTTGCTAATTGAATTTGGATCTACAGTCCCTGGCATAATGTCCTAGTTTTGCACATCTAAAACATTTGATTTTAGATAGATCTGTCTTCTCATAAGATTTAGGATTTGAATATGTCCTTTGGTCTCTCTTTCTTTTGAAGTTCTTCTTCTACCAAATCTTCCCTTTCTTCTTGAGGTTTTAGAAGCTAGTACCTGACTTTCCTAATTACCTAGATTCTTCTTGTAAGCAATCTGCTCTTAGTCTATCAAATTTTGGTAGTTTGGATCTTGCGCTGATTCCTTGGATAAATGATTCTCATGAGGATGGAAGTCCATTAAGGGCCAACATAGTTAATTCCTTACTATCAACGATATATCCAATAGGAGATAGTTGGTCTCATAATTCAACGATTTTTAAGAAGTAAGATGTAATGGATTCTTCCTTTGTCATCTTAATGTGATGAAGTTTTTGTTTTAAGGCCAATGCCCTGCTGGTATCATTAATTTCATACATTTGCTCCACCGTTTTGTACATTTCTTTTGTCGTTGATAATCTGGAAATAATGGGAACAATGTGATCTTTTACTGAGGAAAGGACCTTATGTAATTCATGAGGTAAAAGGTCCCAATTCTTTTAAACTTGCTTATCAAGATGGCTTTGAACTACCCTTGTCCTATAACGGGCAGGACTTAAAATTGTATCAATTGTAAGCAGGAGTCTCCTGCCAGTTTGTGCATACAGTTTTTGTTGTGTTTAGCTTAGGTGTGTGAGTTTTGGTGTGAGTCGGGCCTTACTTTTAAGTCATTTGCGAAACCAGGGATTCTGGGATTCATTGCTTGGTACTTTACAGTCCAGTCCCCATGCAAAGCCACTGTTGGCGGTTCATATAAATTTCCATTTTAATATCGCCTTATTGAGTCATGTCCCTAACTGGTCCTTTGGTAGGGTTGTGTTTCTTGAATTTTTTGTGCAATTCAGTCTTTGCAGTCTTCTTTATTTAAGTTTCACCGTGTTGAACTTGAACCTTGAATTTGAACCTTTTGGGTTCAAGGTTCAAAGTTCAACGAGCGTCATGTTTCCCCGCGCGGCTTTATAAGTCTGTTTCAGTGTTTGTCGGTGTTTAGCATTGGTTGAACCTTGAACTTGAACCTTTCGGGTTCAAAGTTCAAAGTTCAATATTTGTCATGTATATGTTTTTGCGTTGCTGTTGTTCCTCAAGGTTCAAAGTTCAATGTTTGATTTCTTGGAAATCATATGACTTTTCATAAGGTGGCGGCGCGGATTTTAAAGAACGGTTAACAACGACAGAAAAAGGGAATATTCTTTCTTAATGATTTAAAAGTTGTCATTTATAGCAAGTATGGCGTGGGAATCCGTGTTTTCAGATATGAAGTGACTTGTTATTAAATGCATGCTCGTTTGCGATCATTTCGGAGTAATGTCGCACGAGTGAAGAGTAATGATGATAACTTATGGAAATCATGAGTAATATTTTCTCGGCTATTTTAAATTGAGCAGTTGTCTTGTCGAGATTGTCATTTGTGAAACATAAGTTTTAAGGAGAATTTTTGGAGCGAAAGAAAAATAGACTACGACAGGGGTTTTGCAGATGACAGAGGAAGGTATGTTCAACGACTTTTCTAATTGCTACAGTTTTTAAAAGATCTGGGTATATTGTTTAGCTGCTTGTTTATGTTTTACATGTTTTCTGCTTTATCTAAGTTGATTGGGAAAATATTATGGGTTAAGCATGAGGCCGACTTTGCCTAACCTGTCCTCCACTTTCAAATCGGTCACCATATTGATGTTTTAATTTGATAATTTACTGATTAAAAACAAATTTGGTTTTAGGATCTTTAATTTAGACCATCTCTGATACCTTGTAAATTTTAAAAAATCAGATTTATACAGAAAAATTTATCAACTTTATATGAATATATTAATCAATGTATAGATTATATTAATCTATTTGAATTACTGCTGAATAATTACAAACTTTAATTTGACATACACATATATATTCATGCACTGTGTATTAGTAATAACAATTGCTGTATATATCTTTGAATATAAACTTGAATTGTTGTATATATTTTATATTAATTTGAATCTGTCGATCTGCTATTGTAGTTCAGTCTGTGTATATATAAGTGCTTGACTAAAGACTATAATCAAATTCTTTTATGTAATAGTTCAGGAACTGATTCAATGAGTTCTGATATGAGGATAATCCAAACCGTATGTGCTTTGAATGCTTGATCGTTTATTAGTCTGTTCAAAATATTTGATCTTTGTTACTTCGATCTGCACATAAGATCAATGTTCGTTGTGAGAGAAGAGTCTAAAGATTTATATATTATCGATATACTAATTCTGCGTATTCTTCTCTTATATTCTATCCATCACTTTTCAATGTAACTTGAATCATACTTATGTATGATATCGGGTTACCTTTTAGAAGATCATGTCCTTTTTCCAAAAGACAACCAAACCAATTCATAATAGAATCGTGTTTATACACAGACCGATTCAATTATGATCGGTTATTCAAAATAGATAAGATAATAGTTAGTAACCATTAATTAACTAATTTCTAGATATATAAATTAACCAAATTCAATTTAGATAATCATTTAGATAAATGCGATTAGGAATTAAATAAATAAACAATTTTATTTACTAAGATAAAAAACTAATCTAAACAAGAAAAATATATAAGAATAAAGTAACTATAAATTACAAATGTCAAAGGCCGATTAGGCCAATTTGACATTTGTTTTTGTCTACATAAGATAATTTAGGAATTAACACTAGATAATAATAAGTGAGGTTGATAGAAAGTGAGCACAAATTGCTACATTGTAGTAGAGTGAGCTCTACCTAATTGCAAAGAAAACTTGAGGACATTGTGACCATATTAGATCCATAGTGAATTACACATGTGCGCGCGCATGCACTCTCTCACACTCTCTCTACACACACACACACACACACACACACACACACACACACACACACACACACACACACACACACACACACACACACACACACACACACACACACACACATTCAATGCAACACCTAGCTCCGCCACCACCAATGGAGCCAAAAATCCCCCTAGAACAAAGTGGTTTGGGACGTAGCAATCAATAAGAAATTGTACATAGAGACATCACATTTTGTTATAGTAGTGGCCATTGTAATATAGAAATTTTGACTCTAACAAAAGGATGATTAGATTCCATTAAGAGTAACTTGACATATTACACTAAAATAAAACAATGATGTTTAGGTCTATTTGAATCTATTGTTTAGACTTATGCTGGTCATCTTTTCCTAAAGTTTTGATTTTAATAAAAATGAAGAAATTGCTTGAACTAAAAGTATTTAAGAAATAAATTGCTAAAATATTTGATATTAGAGAAGTACCAATAATTTTATAGTAATAAGAATGGAAAATACACAATCTAGGTTGAGGGGTTTACTAGACAACTTAAATCTATTAGCCAAGAACACCAATTTAAACACAACAATAATATTGCTTTGATTTTTATTCCAATGGACAAACACAAATCTTACAACACTAGGAGGACTACAATAAGATGTTCAATACTCAATCACGTTTAAAAATCTTTTCCAAAAACCCCAAAAGATTACTATAACCTCCTTTTATACTTCTCTCCCCATGGAAATAAACAGTTTCAAGATTGGATGGTTGCAAAAGTTGAATCGATTCACAAAGAATAAATCCAATTCAAATTGGAAACTTTGCATATTTGAGGCACTAATGAAATTCCACAAGTAGCCAATTCAAGTAGGAAACTCTACATGAAGGAATGTTGTTTTCACATCCATTTGCTTGATTTCCTAGCCATGAGAGTAGAAAGTGATAACAATAACTGAATGGATCTTAGATTTGCAACAAGAGAGAGTCTCATCGTAATCTATTCCCTCAACTTGGGAATACCCCTTTGTGACTAACTTTGCTTTATGCTTCTCAACACTGCCATTAGGACTTAATTTTTTCTTGAACACCCATTTGCATCCTATGGGATTATGATCTTTAGGCAAAGGTACTAGATCCTAAGTATTCTTCTTCTTCAAAGAAGCCTATTCATCCATGGCTTTCATCCAGGAATATACATCACTCACACATATAGCCTCTCTAATAGTCCTATTCTCCTCAATGTTAGCAATCAAATTAAAAATACAACTGGTATGTAACATTGAGTAACCAAACCTATACAATTGTTGCTTGATTCTTGTAGACATCCCCAAAGTTTGAGGTTGAGGTTCTTCTTTTGAACTTTGAAAGATGCTAGAGCTCTCATCATCATGTCCATTAGGAGCTCATAGTTATTCTTCTTAGTTGTATAAGGAATTTGAACTACCTCCTTATTCTGCTTCTCTTTTTCTTTTTGTAGCTCAATAGTGGAATGTTTCATCTCTCTAAAAATAACACTTCTAATATAGAGAACCTTCTTTGTCATTAGATCCCAAAGCTTGTACCATTTTACAACAACATCAACACCAACACCAACACCCATTTTAAATGTTGTTCTCCAACTTAGATATTCTTTCACTCAGAACATGAGTATAAGCTTAGCAACCAAATGCTCTGAGATGTCTCATCGAAGGCTTCTTTCCTAACCACACCTCAATAGGTGTCTTATCAACAAGTGTTGATGTAGGAGATTTGTTTACCAGATAGTAGGTAGTGGCTAAAACTTCAACACAAAACTTTTATTCGAGGCCAACAACTCTAAGCATAATCCTAACCCTCTCTATCAATGTCCTATTCATCCTCTCCACAACTCGATTCTACTGAGGGGTGTATGGAGTTGTCTTATGCCTCTCAATCCCATGGCCTTTACAAAACCTATCAAAATCTTCCAAATAAAACTCACCAATGTTATCAATTTTGACACTTAATCTTTCTACTAGTTGGATTCTCAACAAGAGACTTAAACCGACTAAAGACTTTAGATTTGCTTATGAGAAAATAAAAAAATTTCCTACTATAGTAATCAATGAATGATATGAAATATATAGATTTAGAAATCGAAGGAATATTAACAAGACCGAAAATATTATAATGAATCAAGTCCAATAACGTAGAAGATTTATGAGAACTAGAGTAAAATTGAACATGATATTGTTTGCCATAAATGCAGTGTTCACAAAAATTGAACTCAAGATGCAATCATCAAGCCCCTCAACGAGGCATTTATTGTTTAGGAATTTTGAGACCCTTCTCACCAATGTGACCAAGTCTTAAGTGACATAACATTGTCTTCTCCGTTGGAAGTTTTATCTCCAAAGCATTGACATTCTTAGGTACCCAGAAATCATGATTATTAGATGCAAAAGGAAAAAAATCTTCATAGCTTGATCTGACGGCGAGGATGAAGAATCTAGAGCCCCCCTTCTTTGGATTCATAGAAGTTCTATTGCACTGCACAATGCATGCATCCAGTTTATACAAGATGCTAATCTGAACACCATTAGCAAGTACCATAACCCATCCAATCATGTTGCATCCATTTTGTGAAAAACAACCTACATACCCACATCACTCAATTTACTTAAAAAAAGTAGGCTTTATGCGAAACTTGGGATATTTAGAACACCATTGATCCCTTTCACTCTATCATCAAGGAATCTAACATTGACTCTTCCACAACCAACAATCTTTTTTATCTTTAGAGAATGCATCTTCTTTCTTAGGAATAGATTGGTCACCTAGGATTTAGCCCGATAAACATCTCCAAGCTTCTTCCAAAGAAGTTTAGCCATCTTATCTTCATGGACATTTAATAATATAGTCTAACAAACAGAGCCTTATAAGGCCTTTAGCTTTTCAATTTGTTGTATGCCAAACATCTTGGGCCATGGTTAATAGTTTTGTTCCCAATACTGCAACCCATAGATATCAATTTACGACCATATCCTCCATCTTTAACTTCCATAGTTTGAAGTTTGTGTTGTTAAACTTCTCCATATTGATTTTTTAAGATGTGCTTGCCATCTTCCTAATTCAAGATCTTGAAAATGCTCTGCAAAAGCTCGGATTGAAATTGAGATCAACACAAAAAGGCTACCACCCAATAATAGAACCAAAACTGGCCAGGCTCTGATACCACATGAAAGGAAGAAACGGTGTGAAAAATACTTCCTAACACTAATCTAGTGAGGGAGATTATGAAAATTCTCTTTACAAATCTTAACTATTAAATAATGAGAAACACATTAATATAGATATAATAAACATGCAAATACAATACCACCATGAACAAACAATATATGTGGGGAAAACCCTTTTCGGAGAAAAAGCCCACACTCCAAAAGCACAATACTTTGTACTACTCAAACACTGAGTACTTTACAACCCTATTATAATAGCTTCTTTAATAGGAGTCTTCACATCAACCCACAACCTAGATTGATTTTGACAACATAACCCTGTGAAACAACTTGATACTTAAACATGAACAATTGCAAAAATAACATTTTTTATGTTTTTACAATACGTAGGAGAAAGAGCCCAAGATGGATGCCTAATTCCACGTGTCACCCATCTAAGCCTGTAAGAAATCCTATGACATGCACAATACTTGCATGCATGCAACATATCTACATGTGAAGTGTTGTCATAACCTGTCATAGGAGTCTACCAACTTGGGTGCCTACCTTACATGCAATGAGATTCTTGAACATTCAACACCCCATGCATCATCTCTCATGCATGCAATGACCTTGCATGAATGGGTGCTTGCCTCCAGGAATAATCAATTGTCATAAGTTGTTGTAGAATCTTGTCATAAGCTATCATATGTGTGTCATAATATCTACGATGAAATTGTCGTTACATTACACATATCACCTACATATAAATAATCCAAGATCCTCTAAGTGGGACACATACTTCCTCATGCAAGGACAAAACTCCATGCCACCTTCCTCATAGGATGACAAGTTGATGTGCCAACTCCCACAAGATGATGAAATAGTATGTGCAAACAAAATTGTATAGTAGGCTAATAAAATTAAATCAAATTTTAAATAAATAAATCCAATTACTAATGTTAGAACTTGGAAAGTTTGAGACACCTTAATCGCAATAGAATTGACATATACATTTACCACAAAATATGAAGATCTATTGGAATACCCACAAGGGGGTAAACTATGAAGCTGGTTTATAGGTGAGATAAGAAAGATTATGTACAAACTAAGTCATCATGATATCTTTAAAAAGTAATGTCAATGATAAGATATAATTGGAGAAATTTCAAGGCATTTGAGCACAATATGACCCAATCGCCACCAATACCACAACTCATGCTCCTTTTCCATAAATCGACTTCTATATTTATGAGGAGTCTTTTATAGTCTCCCCCTCATCATTTCTATTAGATCTAATTTCTATTAGTTGAGATTATTCTAATTTGTTAATTTTCTCTCTTTTGTAGTTCAATTATAGTCATTTTTTATTTTATATATTCCATTTCATTTGAAATATTGATAAATGACAAAACAACAAAATTTTCTAAACAATAGTTAGAGTTCTCTTAAAATTTGAGCACAAGATGTTCCTACCACTACTAGCACCACCTAGGGCTCCCCCTAGCCATCTAGGGCTCCCCTTTGTCATAAGTCAACTCCTAAAACTTCTAAATTCACCTAGTACCATATTTTCCTCCCTTGGAGTTTATTTCCAAAATCATATCAAACAACTTCTACATGCATTTCCTTTTTTTTGTATTTATTTTTGTCAACCTAATTTACTTGCATGTTGTAGAGTTGTAAATTATCACTAGACCAATTTACACCTCATGTTTGTATCCCTACTTTAGTGTGTCCAATCCTCATCACCTTTTTGGGTTCGTTTGTGCCAATTCTCCAACTTTGAGGCCATGAACAACCTTTTGTGGGTCCAACCATGGGATATCCACGTCATTTTACCTTTGTTTGGGCCCTAATTGTGGAGGGACTAGGGCGTGGAGCACCTCGGTCTAGAGCATGGTGCCCCAAAATGCCATGGTCCCTCTTAATCTGGCCCCAATTTAAAATGGGGGTAGGGGCTTTATCTCATTAGTAAGATTTGTGATAGTTCTGATACTTAATGTAAGTACAAATCCAATAGCTAACAAGATGAGAGGGGGGGGGTGAATCATACAAACTTAATCTTCCATAAAAACAACAGATTCAACCTCAGTAACATATACTTCAGTAATATAACCAAAACTGCTAAACATGCAAACTCAAAAGCATATAAACATTATAACACTCATAACACCAGATTTAACGTGGAAACCCAAATAGGGAAAAACCACTGTGGGATTTCAGACCCACTAAGAAATATACTCTTCTAGAGTATGCTCGGTTAAAAGCAAATCCTGTTAAAGATTACAAACACATTGCTAGATGTGACCCGGTTAAGGGATTTCCCTCAGATTTGTTAGGATCTTCACCTTGTTAGAAGTGACCTTGTTAAAGGATTTCAAACACTCAATCAGAATGTCACCTTGCTAGAGGGTTTTACAAATAAGACTGTTAAGTCCACTCGGTTAAGAGATTTTCTGTCACTTTACAAAATAACAGTAATAAAATCTATTTGCAACTTCACATCTAAAATGCTAAAGTAGATTCTTATTTGCTTGATACAATAGGACTTATCTTGTCCATCTGCTGGGCTCTATACTCTGTTATTTAAACAGGTCTTCAAGCTTCTGTGCTCGGTAATCACTATGTAGCATCCTTGTGCATACATTGTTTATCAATAGTTCCTTATTTATAAACAATTTGCTAACCACTTAATCTCCTTGATCACATTTCCCATGATCAATCATAGCCATCGGATCTTCAAACTTTGACCAGGTTCAATATATCCTTTGATCTGAAAAACGTTTTACCCCGCCTTGGAACTTGTATACATTTCTTGGAACTTGTGCTAGGGCATTGCAGTTCAATATGAGCTGTAGATCTTCTTGCCAATTTTCCTTTGCCATAGATTCTTTAACAAACTTCATGCACGACATACCAATCATTCAATCATAGCCAGCTCATCAACTTCCTTCATTAAATAATGCTTTTATTCATTCAATGCATTCTGTTACGACTCGGTTGCAACTTGGTAAATACTAAACTTCACTTGGTAGACATTCTGCCTTCATTAACTGATAGCGATAACCTTAGGGTTTACCGACTAGGTTCTTTGCTTGGTAACATGGTATAGTATTAACCTTACAATCAATAACATATGTAGGATATCAAAACAATTTAAACATCATGATCTCATCATTGTCTAACTCGGTAATAGTTGCCCATTGAATAACTTATTTCTCCCCTTATTCATCACATTCTTTCTGTGTCTTTTACCGACATCTTTATACTAATCAAATCATACTTTTTAAGATATGGCAACATCATACTGAATTAGAAAATCAATTTCTTGACATCAATGACAAAATAATAATATTAAGATAGTAAACATCCTTAATCAGTTATATCCATAATCATCAACAACCTTCTCAATATCCTTATTGAAATACCAACAATCTCTCCTTGTCTGTTATAATGCCAACAATTTGGTCTTTGAGGCTCCACATGACCATTGGAGGTTAGCCTAATCAGTAATTTACCTAGAACCCCCTATATAAAGACATTTGATCAACCTAACTTCATCTAAGCGATCTAACAATCTAAGCATTCTAAGTCTCCATTCCTACCATTCATGCATATGTGAAGCATTCATCATCAAGCATTTTCAAAGATATTCAAGGCTGCATATTCCTCATTCATCCATTGTGGAGCAAGTCATGTCAATTTTCATGCAAGCATGTATGTGTGATTAGGGTTTTGTCATGTCCATGCCATTTCATACAATATATATGATTACATTCAAAGAGAAAAGCATCATCATCAACAAGTGCATATATGAGGTATATCTATCTAGCCTTATTTTAGTATTTGCATTATTTGATTCAATGTTAATTCCTAAACGGGGGTTTGACTTAGGTGAACCCCTATTCCCAAAAATTTCCCCCTTCTTTCTGTGTGCAAAAAATAGGTAAAGAGCTGTGTTTGAGACCTCATCTTGAAAAATCAAGCTAAACTTCTGAGAATAGATCCAAAACATCCTCTTTTGCCCAAATCCAAGTTGGTGTCTCCATACGATGACTGTAGCTCATTGTTTATACTCGATCTCTTCAATAATCACCTATTTTACCCTAATTTCAACATTTTCACAATTCAACTTAGAAAGAGGGGCAAACCCTAACTAGGTGAACCTAATCAGAAATCTCAACCCTTTCGCTAGTTGTATTGAGGCTAGATCGACTGGATTCACCCCTCTTTCAATGTAATGGTCTCTTAAGCAAAATTAGTGGTTTTATTACCTTCATTGGCAAAACCCTACTTTTTCACCACTGCACATGTTTTATTGGCTAGCTATTGCATAAAATCAGTTATTGGCTAGGTTCTATATGTTTAAGCATTATCCAATATGTGTTGGATTTAGATCTTGACTATAATTATTCTATGCACAACATAGAATAAATCCTAATTCATAATCACATATAAGATGTTAGGGGTTAATTTCCTTTCTTTCACCCTCATCACATGGTCTTTCATTCTTTATCTTTTACTTCACTCACTAGGGTTAATTATGACATATATGCCCCTTACATTCTTCTTTGCTTAAATCAAATTCACAATGATATTATGTACTCAAATGGAAGGAGCATATAATTCAAATGCATATAATGTTTAAAGTGTTTCATTCATACATTGTATAATAGTTAACATGTTTCTTTCATAAATCTAATTCAATTGATAAGAATGATGACGTGTCACTCCATTAACTAAAATAAATATCTATTAAAATATAATAAGAACTAAATTAAATTATTTAATAATTTATAAGCCTTTTATATATATATATATATATATAAAAAAAATCATTATAACCATTAAAAATTCTTTTGTCCATTCTAACTACTTTGAAAATGAAAATGTTAGACAAATCCAATGAGAGCCTCTCCCACAATTGGGGAAGGTGACCTTGATGACCCCTATAAAAAGTATCCATATTAAAGCCGATACTCTCATTTTACCACTATCAAATATAATACTCTATCACAACTTCCCATGGCAAGATTTTGGCCCCACTCCACTCTCATTTGCACCATGTTAGCTCAAAGTTAGGTTCAAAACACACTACACATGCTTTTGTGTGAATATAAGTTATAATAATAGAGAATCTCCTCTTATCAAGAGAAGACTTTTAGTGTACATGTGCAATATTATATAAGCTTGAGCCTCACAAAGAAAGTGGAACTTCCTACCTTGAGTGTGCATAATGGTTATCTTTGGTGGGAAATGTGTAGAATGTTTGGCCCACATTTAGGTGGTATGAATGCATTAGGGTTGGAAAAACCAATTCAAATATTTCTTCCCCCTCATCCGTAGGATTTTGTCCTCCCTTTAGAAGACCAACCCATATGTTAACACCGCCCAAACCCTAGGAAATCCCACTATGGGGAGCACACTAGATTTGTTCCTTTGTCTAAAATAAGCTTATGTTGTTTAATGTTGTATTGTCTGTCATATGGAATGGCCCGCCCCTAATAATTTATTTTCAACTTTTTCCTGATTAGGGGAAGATGGTCAACATCGACTTCCTTGAAGGTGGGAAATGAGGCAAGTGGAGTTGAATGGTAGGCTCCATTTTGAGTTATAAAGTTCTTTACGTAGCCCAACCTAAAGCAGAAGACCTACTCCATATAATGGTGTTTGTGAGGGCTCATGCATTGGCTTTTCCTTCTTGTTTGAGCACTACCCCTTTCTATCTAAATATTATACATCATAATAATTAGCTTCAATATTATTATAATATTGTAATTTGTATATTTATGTTAGTTATTATATGATTTTGGATTTGAATGGAGTAAAATAAATAATATAATTTTAAGTAAAGTTTGATTGTTTTTTACTTGTCACTTTTAAATTTTTACATATATCTATTCCTATCTTATTTATTTTTACTTGTTATTTTTATCCATTTTCATATATTTTCACATACCCATTCATACCTTATATATATATATTCCCACTTAAGTAAAGTTGGACTCTTTTTTTACTTGTCACTTTTATGTGTGTATATACATCTATTCACATCTTATTCTTTAGTACACACTTTCTCATATATTTTACATTTATTGCATCATGTAACCAAACATTCTTTCCCTTCCTAAATATTATTATTTACATGTCTTGGATGAATTCCAAGAGTATAAGATTAATTCCACACCTTAAAATTAATCCCAAATATTAACTTAATTTTTCACTTCATTTTTTCGATTATGAGTTGACTTGGTACATGTTTTGCATGATTTATTATTAAGTCTTGGCATTTAAAGCCAATTTATGTGCATTCATTAATCATTTACAAGCACTGTTGATTCTCATTGCATTTAAGGAGAAAATATGTTCTGATCACTTTAATTAGAGAACTAAAAACATCTAAATCTACATAATCACTCTACAACATTTGGGTGACTAAATATTGTTTCTTTGATCACTTTTATGACCATAAACCCACTCTTCCCATGGATTCACTTAGGAGATCTTGTCCCTAATGATTTGACAACCTCTTCAAGATAGTTCTAAATATTT
Organism: Cryptomeria japonica; assembly: GCF_030272615.1. Lineage (NCBI taxonomy): Eukaryota > Viridiplantae > Streptophyta > Pinopsida > Cupressales > Cupressaceae > Cryptomeria > Cryptomeria japonica. Next base: position 10,892,045 of record NC_081407.1, read on the forward strand.
CCAACCCTTGATTATCAACAAGGAGAAGAGTTTGAGGCAAACTAAAGAATAGAAGTCCACATTGTATTATATTAAATTTGTGGATCACAAATCAAATCCACACCCATAGAAACAAACTAGATTTATAGGATCAACACATAATAGAGTTAATAAATTGTCTCAATTCTAAGGTGAAGCACAAATATAGAGGATCTGTTTTTTATTTTTGAAATATGGGAGCTTTATTACTGTTGGCAATATGCAGGATTTGATTATGTGTTGTCATTGATGTCAACATTGCTCCGGTTGGACATGGTTTTGGTAGAGGTTATCAAAGATTATTTCTTCCGGTATGTTCAAATTGTTGGATAAGGTTTTGGTAGGTTATTCATGATGATTATGTGTATGTCATATTCAGTTGGTTCATGATTTGGTGCTCCAGAAGCTATTGATTATGTTCTAGTTTTCCGGTTGCTATTCTTGGTCCTAGTTGACGATATTTGATGAAATGGTTAAGTGGTTTTGATCCGACTTCTAGAAATGGTTCTTAATGTGTTGAAGGTGTTCTTGATCATGTCCCAATTGTTTAGTGGCTTCGCATTCGTTGGCATGAATATTTGGTGATCCTATTTGGGTCCGCTTGGATATTCTGTGTTATTGACACTTAGGGTTTTTCCCTGTTGATGTAATGTGTTGCGGTTGACCTTGGTGAGATTTATGGTGGATGTAATTGTTTGGGAATTTGAATTATGTCCATGCTATGTAATGTAAATCATAATATTGGTCCAATGGTTGATCTTTGTATCGGGTGATGTAATTTTTGTAATTATGAGTTGAGGGTTGAGGGTTTAACCGACCTTGTTATCAAGGTTTATGACTTGTATATATAGGCAATATGTTTATGTAATTTGGGTATGAGGATCGGTATTCTGTCTGCATTATTTGAGAGAGGTAACTGTGCGAACAAGGATATATCATTCAACAAAGTGTTGTGGAGAGTTTGGTACTGTAGGGTAGACACTGTGCTTAACCAGAACTGTAACCAAGCATTAGGAGATGCTATTTCCATAGTTCATTTCCTTTGGATTGTAGTTTGATGTTTATGTAAGTCAGCGAGACTTCCCTTTTGTGTTGAGGAGTGTCCTCTAGGATGTTGGCCTGATTGTAAGTGCAATCCCCATCGCAATATTTTCACATACTGCTGCAAAAGTATTATCTGACTGTGGGTAGGGTTTCCCATCATGGTTTTTCCCTTCACCGGGTTTTCCACGTCAAAATATTGGTGTTGTGTGTCGTGTACTCTCATGCTTTATCTTTCACTATGCTGTTTTCATTTTGCTCCAGTAGAAGGTTTATAATCTACAATAATTGTTGAACTTGTGGAAAACTGATTCACCCCTCCCTCTTAGTTTTTCTTCGGTTCATTCTAACAATTACAACATCAAAATTATTATATCTTCCTTATTATAGAGCTAATTATCTAAATCCCCCTTTTCATTTACTTTCTTAAAATAATAGTTAATGGTTCAATTACCCTAACTGGTGAGTTGAGACATTAGCATATTTTTATCCTTAGAACTCTTAAGTTTTTCTCATATTTTTATTTACATAGTAGTAATGAGGTATCGAAAGTTTACTATATGTATTTCAGATGTTAGCCTTAACCTATTAAAACATGTTTTGTCTTTGCCAGTTTATTCCTGCAGCCATGTTATTCATTCCTGTTGCCATGTAGAATGTTTAGGCAATATCATGTGTGAAATTAATAGATGTTTTGATTAATTAAAATAGATGTGTATGTTCTTGTATGTTCTTTCTTTTTGAGATTGCAGGAATAGATTGATGCTGTTGGGAAGGATCTCTTGTCGCATCAGTTGCTGTAGGAGATATTTAAGAAGGAGACTGAAAGATTGAATCAACAAAAATGCTGATGAGCGTAAGGAATGACAAAGGAAAAGTAATTGTGCAATGTTTACTGATGTCTTACTCAAGTAGACATTAGTGTTGAAAATACCGCCACGATGTGTTATGACTGTGGTTCGGTTTAGATCCACATTATCAGTGACTTAACTCCGACTGTTTCCTTTTTTGATTAGTTATCCACCTCTTCTAATATCTGTGTAATAGAAAGTAGTCGTTTTCTTTTAAATAAAGGTCTTTATCTCTTTTCCTAGGTTAGATAAAAAAGAGAGAAAAGAGAACAGAGGATTTTAGAAATAAAGTTACAAGTGTTTTGTTTTCTTTTGATGTTGAATCATGTAATGATTTCCGAAAAACAATGAATAAAAATATGTTATTCTGAGCACTTAGAGTTGTTTTTGGGAAGCCTAGAATCACTCATCCAAGGGGGCCCACTTGGTGAGTGTTCCCATGCCTTTGTTAAGATTAGTTTTCTTCTTTAGTTGCAGTAGACATTCTTGCATTGACTATTTCTGTAGCCAAACCAAAACAGAGTAATTTCTGTTTAGCAACATTAAACTTAGCCAATATTGCTTGAATGAATTTATGTTAATGTAGAAGTTTTCCTGTAGCCTTTCAATAGTTTCAATTCTTGCTTATCTTTTTTCGCATAGATGTTAGTTGCTGCAGTAATGTAGGGTAGCTATTGCAGGAACTTAGTGCATATATAGTGCAGACCCATTTCAAGTATTACGTCCCTAGGTTGACAATCAAATGAACACTAGCTATGGAAATAGTGATTTCACCAAGTGAATGTCCAAACTTCGGGTTGAGACTTCAACTAGAGTTATTATTCTTATTGTTGGGTTGAACACTAACCATATGGTATTCAATGAATTAATCTAATTTACTTTGTGCTTATGTGTGCACATCTTATTTATTAACCTAGATTGAGCATAAGAAAATTTATTGCCATTTACATTTTTTGTGAATTTATCCATGTTTATACCCCTAGAGTTGACCTTAGGTCTTTACCTTCATTGATTTTAGGTTTACAACTATGATATAAATTTTATGTCTCATTCATTTACAAATTTCCTTGGGGTTGATTTGCATATTAGTATTTAATTTAATTTATATGCTTCTTTCTTCTATACCATATGAGACATCCATCCTTGATAAACACATGACCTTTATTTTGTGGATGTGAATCTACTTTTATATATAGTCATTACTTTATCATGTTTTTCTTTTTTCCTCTTCATTGGATTGATCAGTGATTATCCTCTTTTATGAGATATGTTTATATTGTTCATTGATACACTCCATGATGATCCAATTTCTTTTGATAATGATAAGAATAATAGTAAGAAAGGATTTAGCATGTAATGCATCTATTATGATGACCATTGATGATAATACATAGACCCTACACTTACACATGACATTAATAAACACCAAATTGTTATTTATCATACATGTCTTATTTGTCCCATGTTTATTGATTGATTTGATTTCAATGAATTTCCTTCTTTCAAATTAATGACGATGAGTATAGTGATGATAATTGTCTTGAATATCATGTTGAATATATGGAAACTTGCAATAATATTTAAAATACTCCTAATTTACATGATGGTAAATTACACTTCAAATATATTTCGTTAGTTGCTTATACGTCCTTCATTGATACTTCATTAGCCCAAACTACATTACATAACCTAACACCTTAAGTCTTAGTGAAGAATTCTTATTTGATAACTATAACACATATATTAATGCCTCTTTATATGTGAAATCATTTTTACTTGCTAATTATGAACACTTAGATGATGAAATCATCTTGATTAGTGAGTTTAGACTACACTAAAGTTGTATAGGTTTACAATGGTTTGATACATCTTATTTGCTTAACACTTCTTTCATGAACTTGAATCATTATTTCATTGCCTATTTCTCTATCCCTAATTCACATGAGGATAGTATGATTTCATATTATTTACCTTTTGATCCTTATTCATCCATTGTAAATATAAATCTTTATGACCTCTAAATCACATGATTACAACTTAGTGGGACACACAAATCTAAAAGAGACCAAGGCATTAATTTATCACCACTAGTTTTACCATCTAATAGATTTAATATATCTCCTTTGCCTCAAATCACATTTAAAATATAGGAGTTTGATATCATTTAAAAATTAAAAAATAACCCAACCCAAAAATATTTTTATAGGACTTACTATGAAGATCACCTTTTTTATTGAGTTATAATTCAAAGTTCTCAAATAAAATTTAAGCTTATTCTAATACTACTCTATTGTTAGTCACATCTTTGATTGATTCTATTAGACACAAGGAAAAAAAGGATATTTTATTTCATGATGATGATATCCTATTTGAGAAGGTTCCTGGCCAATTAATACCTTTAGTATATTATGGTTAAATGTGGAAAGTTGTTAAATATTCATGGAATTTACTTTATGAATAGAAGATTATTTAAAATAATTAGAAATAGATAAGTCAAATCTACAAAAACATCAGGCCTTACCATGTTAAATTATTTGATATATGTGGATAGAGATTTCCTTAGTACAGTCACTGTCATAACTAAGGTCAAACCTTGCATAGTAGTCATGTTGTACTATTTTGTGCTCATAAATTTAACTTATAATTTATCCTTTTTGGGAATCCATAGTTACATGACACAAAATTTATTTGCTTTACTCCACATCAAAATTTAAATTTTTGGCATAAAGGGAGATTTGACATATATCTAACAATCCTTAACCATATAACAAGTGTAAACCAATAAGAAATTATAAAAATTTACTTATGTAAAAACCACCCAAGAGACTCAAGAGCTATATGTTGTGGCACTCTTATCTATAGACATTTAGATGATGATGGATAGGTTCCTTTATAATTTACACCTTATGGTGTTGGTGAATATCATTTTGATTATAAAGCTTATGATAAATGCCATCTCTCTACATGGATCCATCTGTTGGGTCCCAAATTTGATGCTCCACTTCTTAGAACAAAATTTTACTCATAAGGCTGGAGTTGTCATCTTGCAAGTGAAATAAGTTCATTGAAAAATTCATGGAGGTTTCAAGGTCAAATATACAAGAGTGGGTTTTCACTCATATAATTTAAACTCAACTTAAACTCAAGAGGGTAATCCTAGAGATTAGGGTATGAAATGATTGAATGAAACTAGTAGCCAAATCCAGCTGTTGTTTCAACCCAAATTATTATCACCATGATGAGATCAACTCCAGATTCACCTTTTGCCCCTAACCTTTTATCAACATGAGCTAGTTGTCTGCTCACTTCAATGAGTACAAGGATATCAAAGGCATACCTAGGTAGCTTGAACGATTCACCTTCAAAACCACCTACTCGAAGATAGGTAAACCGAGGAAATTGAATGAAGAAGCTGCCATATATACTTATCAATTCCATAGCTTCAATTGACATTCTTTTATTTACATCACCTTGTAGCTCAAAAGCAAGTCTTCCTGCAAAGACACAATTTCATTTGACAATATGTTCCACATATTTTTGTAGCTGCAATAAAGGATAGTAACCATAGACTTTCATACCATCCACCCATGGTTCATTGAGCAAGTCGTGCCAATCTCTAGTACAGGCTGATTGTATGATGAAAGAATCAGTATCTGGTAGAATACTGAGAGGGGGGGGGGGGTGAATCAGTATACTGAAAAACTGATACAAATTCCCAAACTCAAACTCAGTCAAACAAAGTAAACATATCTCAGTCAAGCTCAATATTCATAAGAATACTTGACATTAACTGGTTGAACTGTTATGACAACTTTAACAATAAACAACTTCAATCTTGTGAATATCAACAATGCTTAATCATAACTCAACATATTCATCTCTCAATGCTTCTACTTAACATGCCTTATCAGAGATTAAGCAAATCAACAAATAAGATCACAACCACAAAAACATTCACCACTTGACACAAATGTTTATACGTGGAAAACCCAAATAGGTAAAAACCACGGTGAGATGAGACTCACAAGGATAGCTATCTAAACTCTTTCAAAGTTCACCCTGTTAGGAGCCAAAGCTTGTTAGAGTTTTACAATAAGTCCTGTTAAGAACTAATTCCGGTTAGGAATCACCCAGTTGAGGGATTTACAAATATGCCTTGTTAGAAGCACAATACCTTGTTAGGAGTAATCTCGATAGAGGATTTAAGAATCCAAGCTAATGGACCACCTTGTTAGAGGATTTAATGAGTAACGAAGCTTGTTAGAGCTTACTCGGTTAAGGGATTTAACTTCTGCTGTAATTGTTAGAAAACAACAGGTTTTCTTGATCTGTCTGAGTAGCACTACATTTGCTTGACCAGATCCTTCTATAAACTTCAATCTGCCTTCACTCAAAGTGCAGATCCATCCACCGGTTTGGCAACAACACACTCAACAGGTTTTCTACCAACCTTGCCAACAAACTTAACAAATAACTTCATCGACCTTAAATAGAAATCAATTAGGTCAGTAACACAGCAAAAACCTAATTCCCATTATCGAGATTACAAACAATTTAGTACAATTTTGACCATTAGAAATCATGACAATCTCTTCACATTCTTCAAGACAATTTCAGTTGCTCCATGATCACTGCTCTATTGGACTTTGTAACTCATCACGTGCTGTGTATTAGATGCAATCCACTTTGCTCCTTCCCTAGACAAGAACAAACGTGCCAAAACAATTTAAATATCTCCTTAATCAAATGATCACACATGTCTCCATCATTACCGCTTATCAGATAATAAACCATCAAACTTGGTCGGTTAGGGTTTAACAACTAATAGGGTTTTATCGGTTACATTACATAGAAAGGTTTAAACCTTTACACCAGTTCACCGATTTATCTCACAAAGCTCTCTTTACTGGTTACTAGCCGATATAAAAAACAACAATATCAACAATAACATGAATACCATTTACCGATTCAATTGACATCAATGACAACATATCATTAATGCAATCTTGATGCAAAATACCAACAAACTCAAAATACCAACAATCTCCCCCTTTGGCATTGATGGCAATACAAATATCAATGCCTCTGATTGCTGCTGAGATTGGTGAATAGGAATCTTGGTTTACATTACCAAATATTCACCTTTTTCTGTCTGTCTTCATCTTGCTGTTGGTGAATAGGAATCCTAGTTTCCATTACCAAGTATTCACCTAATCAGACACATAATTCTTCTCCCAATCACATAATCCTTCTCCCCCTTTGACAACAATGCTAAAGTGAAAGTAAAACATGTAATTCTTCTCTCACTATAATGTTGATGCTCCCCTTGTGGAATACATCCACTCCTTCATCAATCCATATAATATTCTACAAGTAATGCAGAGACTGATGCAATCAACATCATGCTCAACTAACTTCATGAAGAGGGACAACCCCCAATTGACTTCTAAGATACTCGAAAGTGGTCTTAGGTAGAGGTTTGGTAAAGATATCTGCAAGCTGCTCCTTGGTAGAAACATGTTCCAAGACAACATCTTTACCTTGAAGTTTTTCCCTCAAGAAGTGATATTTCAATTCAATGTTCTTAGTTCTTGCGTGCAAAACAAGATTTTTTGGAATGTTTATTGCACTTGTTTTATCACACAAAATATTTATAGGTTCAGAGATTTCAATCTTCAAACCTTCCAAAATGTGCCTCATCCACACAGCTTGTGTGCAATTAATATAAGTTGCTACATACTCAACTTCAACAGTAGATTGTGAAGTACAACTCTGCTTTTTACTACTCCAAGAGACTAGCCTTCCTCCTAAAAATAATGCTCCACCAGTAGTACTTTTCCGGTCGTCAATGTTTCCTGCCCAATCAACATTTGTGTATGCTTTCAGATCAAAATTTCCACCATATGGATACCATAACCCATAGTCAATAATACCTTTCAAATATCTAAAAATTTTCTTAGTTCCCATCAGATGTGCCTCCTTTGGATTCTTCTGAAATCTAGCAACTATACCAACTGCATGGGCAATATCCAGTCGACTGTGAGCAACGTAGTGTAGTTTGCTGATCATTGACCAATATTCCTTTTCATCCACATGCTTAGATGCATCTTCCTTGGACAATTTACAACCTGTAACCATTGGGGTTCCAACTGGTTTATAGTCACTCATATCGGAAGTCTTCAAAACCTCTTTCACATACTTGGATTGAGTAATGAAAATACCATTCTTCATCTGCTGTATCTATAAGCCTATGAAATTTTTTATTTCCCCTACCAATGACATCTCAAATTCATTCTTCATTACATTCGGAAAGAAATTACTCATGTCATCATTACCTCCAAATATAATGTCATCTACAAATACTTCATTGACCCGTATCTCATCTCCTTCAGTCTTGAGATAAATGTTGTTGTCATCATTGGTTCTAATAAAGCCTATCTTCATCAAATGAGTATGAAGCCATTCATACCATGATCTAGGTGCCTACTTTAATCCATACAAGGCTTTATGCAATTTGCATACCATGTCTTCCTTATCTGTCAATGCATAACCATCAGGCTGCTCTATATAAACCTATTCTTCTAGTATCCCATTCAAGAACACAGACTTAACATCCATCTAGTATACCTTGAACTTCTTATGAGCTACAAATGCAAGCAATATTCTGACACCTTCCAGTCTTGCTACTGGTGCAAAAGTTTCTCCATAGTCTTCTCCTTCTTCTTGCACATATCCTTTGCATACTAATCTTGCCTTATTCCGAACTACAACACCATATTCATTTCATTTGTTTCTGAACACCCATTTAGTACCTATAACATTCTTGTTTACCAGTCGGGGTACCAGGGTTCAAGTGTTGTTCTTCTCAATTTGATCCAACTCCTCCTCCATAGCTTTCACCCAATGATCATCACCAAATGCCTCTTTAGCACTTCTAGGATCAAAGGTGGATATCATGCAAGAGTTCTCTCTTATTCTCCTTCTAGTTAGTACTCCAACATCCTTATCCCCAATTATCTATTCAGGACTATGATTCAGTCTCACATACCTAGGAATAGCATGATCATTCTCTTCAAGTTCAACTTCATCATTGTCATCTTCCTCTGAATTTATTTGTTCCGGTTGAACAATTTCATCAGGATTTGCTTTACCAATTTCTGATTTAATAGTTTTAGGTTCCAAAAGCAAAATTAAAGGATCTTCATCCTTCTTCTTAGAACTGGTTCCTTCTGCAATTTCGGGACATTCACCTATACGAACATCAACACTTTCAACAATTTTTTGTGTCAGGTTGTTGAAGCATTTATAGGCCTTACTCTTGGTGGAATAGCCAAGGAATATGCCTTCATCACTCTTAGCTTCAAATTTGATTATGTAATCACCTTTTTTAATAAAACATTTGCTTCCAAATATCTTAAAATAGCTAACCTCAGGTGATCTCCCATACCAGTACTCATATGGGGTCTTGTACTTACCTCTTTTTACCAGAACTCGGTTCATTGTGTACATAGCTGTACTTATAGCTTCTTTCCAAAATGTTTTTGATACACCTCCTTGTATCAACATAGTTCTAGCCGCTTCAACCACTAAATGGTTGTTTCTTTCTGCTATACCATTCTGCTGTGGTGTCCTTGGTGTAGAACGCTGCCACTTGATACCATTATCATCACAATATTTAATGAACCCTATAGAAGTGAATTCACCGTCTTGATATGTTCTTAGACATTTTATCTTTTTGCCACTCTCTTTCTCAACTAAGGCTCTGAATGCCTTTAATTTACCAAAAGCTTCATTTTTATCCTTCAAGAATGTGACCCACATCATCCTTGAACAGTCATCAGTGAAGATCATAAAGTATCTATCACCTTGAATGCTTCTTGTTCTTATTGGTCCACATAGATTTGTATGAACCAAATCTAACAAATGCTCTGTTGAGAAGGACTTGCTCTTAAAAGTTGAAGAAGTCATCTTTCCTAGTTGACATTCTTTACAAAGAGCATTAACCGGTTTGTTTAGCTGAGGCAGACCTCTTATTGCCTTATACTTTCTTACTTTAATAATATTATCAAAATTAATATGAAAAAATCTCCTATGCCAAAGCCAGCTATCATCTATTTTTGCAATCAAACAATTGCTAACTTTAGGATTGAGATGAAATAGATTACCTTTGGTTTGTTTACTGGTTGCAATCAATTCACCTTTGTTGTCAAAGATTTTGCACATTCTATTTCTGAACTCCAGTGGGTATCCTTTGTCATTAAGTTGTGCCACACTTAACAGATTGTGGTTTAGACCTTCAACCCAATAGACATCGTCAGCACTGCTTTTCCCATTAAGAGAAATAACTCCCTTATCTTTAACCATACAGGGTGAGTCATTACCAAATATGACAACACCGTCATCAAATTCCTTCAGGGAAAGAAATTTGCTTCGATCACCGGTCATGTGATGTGAACAACCACTATCAATGATTCAATCATCAGAGCTATCCATTTTGGATACTAATGCCTTCTGATATGATATTTCTTCCTTAATTGCTACAAACACAATACCTTCACTAGCATCATCATCAGATTCTTCATTAGTAACACCATTGTCAATAGCTACAAGACAATCTCTCTTGCCTTTACCCTTATATTTCTTAAATTTGTCTCTCTTGTATTCATTTTCACCATAAGGGCAATTTGCTGCTATATGACCAATCTTGTTGCATGCAAAACATTTTAAAGGTAGCTTACCTCTATATTTACTAGTGCCTCTAGGCAGTTGTTTTGCCAACAATGCCTCAAGTTCAACTAAGCACTCTTCATCTTCAACATCTCTGTTGGGTCTAGATTCATAGTTATGGTCGGTATCTCTACTTCTTCTCACAGATGGGTTAGATTTGCCAATAATAGAGTCAAGAGTTACCTTTGTCTTATCAATGGATTTCAGCTCCTGAATAGCTGTAACTCAAATAGCATAGACAGGTAACAGGGTTCTCAGTACCTTACTGATTATTGTGGCATCTTCCACTTTCCCTCCTGCACTCTTTATCTCACCAACTATCTCTTTAATCCTTTGACCATACTGCTAGATATTCTCACCTTCAGACATTTTCATGTCGTCAAACTTGCCTCTTAAACTCTCCTCTTTGGAAATCTTAACATGTTCATCACCGCTATAAATTTCTTTTAGTTTTTTCCATACTTCATATGCAGTTTCAAGACCATGAACATCTACATATTCAACATTAGATAGGGAACTGATAATAGCTTCTAGTGCCTGGTGATTTTCTTGCTGTTCTTTCTTCTGATCATCAGTCAGGGGTCCAGTAGGTGTAGTATACTTATTTTCTATATGCTCCCAATATTGACTACCAAGACTCTTAATGTAAATCTTCACTCTATCACTCCATATTCTATAGTTATCTTTGTTTAACTTCGGACCTTCTTTCTTCATCACGATCTACAAGATCTTTTCCTCAAGTTGTTAGGCTTTTAGATTAAGAGGACCCAGATAGCTCTAATACCAATTGATGGTATGATGAAAGAATAAGTATCTGGTAGAATACTGAGAGGGGGGGGGGGTGAATCAGTATACTGAAAAACTGATACAAGGTTCCCAAACTCAAACACAGTCAAACAAAGTAAACATATCTCAGTCAAGCTCAATATTCATAAGAATACTTGACATTAACCGGTTTAATTGTTATGACAACTTTAATAGTAAACAACTTCAATCTTGTGAATATCAACAATGCTTAATCATAACTCAACATATTCATCTCTAAATGCTTCTACTTAACATGCCTTATCAGAGATTAACCAAATCAACAAATAAGATCACAACCGCAAAGCATTCACCACTTGACACAAATGTTTATACTTGGAAAACCCAAATAGGTAAAAACCACGATGAGATGAGATTCACAAGGATAGCTATTTGAACTCTTTCGAAGTTCGCCCTATTAGGAGCCAAATCCTGTTAGAGCTTTACAATAAGTCTTGTTAAGAACTAATTCTGGTTAGGAATCACCCGGTTAAGGGATTTACAAATATGCCTTGTTAGAAGCATAATACCCTGTTAGGAGTAACCTCATTGGAGGATTTAAGAATCCAAGCTAATGGACCACCTTGTTATAGGATTTAATGAGTAACCAAGCTTGTTAGAGCTTTCTCGATTAAGGAATTTAACTTCTACTGTAATTGTTAGAAAACAATAGGTTTTCTTGATCTGTCTGAGTAGCACTACATTTGCTTGATCAAATCCTTCTATAACCTTCAATCTGCCTTCACTCAAAGTGCAGATCCATCCACTAGTTTGGCAACAACACACTCAACAGGTTTTCTACCAACCTTGCCAACAAACTTAACAAACAACTTCATCGACCTTAAATAAAAATCAATTAGCAAAAACCTAATTCTCATTATTGAGATTACAAACAAGTCAGTACAATCTTGACCGTTAGAAATCATGACAATCTCTTCACATTCTTCAAGACAATTTCAACCGCTCCATGATCATCTCTCTATTGTACTTTGTAACTCATCACACACCGTGCATTAGATGTAATCCACTTTGCTCCTTCCCTAGACAAGAACAAACACACCGAAATAATTTTAATATCTCCTTAATCAAATGATCACACATGTCTCCATCATTGCCACTTATCAGATAATAAACCATCAAACTTGGTCGGTTAGGGTTTAACAGCTAATAGGGTTTTACTGATTACATTACATAGAAAGGTTTAACCCTTTACATCGGTTCACCGATTTATCTCACAAAGCTCTCTTTACCGGTTACTAGCTAATATCAAAAACAACAATATCAACAATAACATGAATACCATTTACCGGTTCAATTGACATCAATGACAACATATCATTAATGCAATCTTGATGCAAAATACCAACAATAGCATTTAGAAGCTGTCATATATACTTATCAATTCCATAGCTTCAACTGACATTCTTTTATTTACATCACCCTATAGCTCAAAAGCAAGTCTTCTTGCAAAGACACCATTCCATCTGACAATATGTTCCACATATTTCTGTAGCTACAATAAAGGATAGTAATCATATTTCTGTAGCTACGATAAAGGATAGCTACATATTTCTGTAGCTACTTTCATACCATCCACCCATGGTTCATTGAGCAATTCGTGCCAATCTTTAGTACAGGCTAATATGTAGAATAGATAAAAAGACATATAAAAGCTAGACATGCCCACAAAATTACTTAAACCTTCATGGAGTCTCTCTCCAATTACTTGCGCCTAGTCAAGATATCTGTCACTTGATAGAAGCACTTGAATATAAAAATACATCCAGTCGTCCCAATAAAAGGAGTGCGAATTCCCTTTTAGCCTATTCAATAGTATAACAATGTCTCATACTTTTGTGATGAAGTGCTCTTTGGTAAGGGGCTTCGGTAGCTGTGACCCTCCCTTTTGAACTTTGAGGAGCTAGTTTCTTGCAATTACGCTTCTATATTTACTTTCCTTCTCAGAGAAGAAAGCGTATGAAGTCCCAATCAACTAGTCCTCATATGACTCCTTATGCGGGTTTCCCATCGCCTGCATTACTATTTCATTGCTAATATCGACTAACAACTCTCCACTACTGGTTCTTATCCATCTATTTACAACATCATACCTATTCATGCAGGCTTACCAAATCTGGGCATGGGGTAGCAAGCGAAAATGTGATGGCTTCAATGAGATCACTTCTTACAACTTTCTCCATCATTTAGCCAACTTCAGGGTTTTTGGCTCTTTCTAAGAAATCCCCTAGGTTGGCATGAGCTAAAGAAGTATCATCTAATTTTGGCAATTTGCTCACCAAACATGATGTCTGACCTAGTTTCGGCAATATTGGCCTCATAATACCTACTTATACTTTTATCAAGAAATTCTAAAGCAGGATGAAATTCTACTTCAACAAACCAAAAATTTTCTTCTTACACTGACAAATCTTCTGAACTAAAGAAATATAGTATAGGGAAATTTTCTGAACTCACCTATTCCCACCAATGAATCCATGAAACCCCCTTAGTAGAGCTAAATTTACCTTCCGCGTCTCCAGTTCGTTCAATTATAACAACTATAGCCTTTACAAGTTTGCTTATAAATTTACATGTCTTTTTAAGCAACGGGAAGGAAAATCAAGAGAAATCTATACACGCTTCATAATGATTCATTCAAACGTGTGAATTAATAGTGATATGATTGAAAACCTGACACTTTCTTAATTGCCCATCACTTCCGCACAAATAGTTAATGTCCTCATGATTACTTTCCAAATTTAGAATTTTAAACTGTTAGATGCCGAGAATATTCCTTCTTACCGCGCTGCCTCCAATGTTATCAAAATCCTTAGAATCAGCTTAGAGTGAGCTTTTTGAAACTTGAACCATCTCACAAGGAGTTCAATGGTTCATGTTCATTTAGCGAGAACAATAGTGAACTAGCAGCCCAAAACAATACTGGGAATGAGCAATAACGATAACTAACAAGTGAAAAGACTTCAAACTTTTAACTGTTGAACCGAGAATACAAAAGGTTCAAGGTTCAAGTTCAATACTGACTTAAACACATTTAGAATTTCTTGTTAAATAACATCACATAGCCGCAACTCATGCAAAAGGACCTTTTGAACCTTGGACCAAAAAAACAAAAGGTTCACGGGTTCAAAGTTCAAAACACATAACGACAACATGCTTGCTTTAGTGAAGATAAAGGCCGCTAAAGACATTACCTAGAACGCGCTTTGAACCTTGAACCTTTTGAACTATTTTAAAGGTTCAATGACATAGGATCAAAGTGAGAAAATTCAAAGACCAAAAAGAAAAGAGACACCATAAGGCAACCTGCAAGCTTGAAATTTTAATGAAAAATTGAGGGGATGATAACACATTCATTTGTTCATAAGTTTTGGTGGATTTCTACCCTTTTCCATTGATGTCAAAGGGGGAGAGAGTTGGAGAGATCAGTGATAAATGATGCTTATTCTTAGGGGGAGTTAGTTGGAGTCAATGGAGTGTATGAATTTCAGATTGTCGGATTGTTTGCTGTTTTTGGAGCTTTGGAATGCTTATTATTTTTCCCAGTGTTGCCATCAATGCCAAAGGGGGAGATTGTTGGCATGAAGTAGTATTTGAGTGATGCTCTAGTTGAGATTGATGATATTTGATGTAGGATATTTCTTAGGATTTTTCATTGATGGCAACTCAGCCTATTGATCATATCCGGTAAGAAGTTTGGGACATAGGGTATAGAGTTCTAGTGTAAGTCTGTCAGTAATACTCTATGTATAGCTTTGGTGAATATTTCACATTTTCGGTGATGTGCTTTTGGTTTGAGTGATTTGAGTTAATTTGATTGGGTATGAGAAGAATATTATCATGTAATATTATCCTCCGGTGATGATTCTTTAGCATGTTAGAAGATCTGGTATCCGGTTGAGCAGTAAAACAGGGTTATCTTCATTTTTGGTGGTGTAACATGTGGACCAGATTCCTTGAGGTGATTCCAGTGGTTGTTGGTAAGTTTGAGGTGATTGGAACAAATTATGGAAAGCATGTGATCATGTTTCTTAGATCCGAAATATGGTTTTGTGAAGATTTGAGTTGACTTGAAGCTACACATTTCATATTTTGATATTTTGTGAAGTCGACTTGTGGGAGATTAATTTTGATAATGCGGACATATAAGATTGACTTAGTTATTATATTTGGGTATTTTTATAATATGTGAGATGATTTTGGGAGCGATTGATCACAGTTTCATGTGTGCACCTTTAGCTTTGTTGATCTGGTAATTAGTATCAAGGCAGAACATAGCAGTTTATCAGAACAGTGCAACATATCACTTTGTGCCTAACCAAAATTGTTATTTGGCATAGTCAAATGCTTCTAATCAGTTCATAAATAATTGTAATCATTTTATGTTAGCTTATAAGGCAGTGATCCTTCCTCCGAGTTTTAGTCCTTTTGTAATTGAGCAGTGAACTCTAGGAAGTGTGCCTGAATGCATGCACATTCCCCTCATGTAATATTGTTTTACTACTGACCATAGTAAAATAATATCATGGGTTCAAATCCAATTGTGGTTTTCCCTTTTTGCGTTTCCATGTAAAAATATTGGTTTTATGGTTATGTGCTTGATTTCTTTGTGTTTCTGCATTTCAGTTTCTTATATGTGCATTCGGTTGATAAAGAATCAAATTAACAAATTCATAAATACTGGAACACTGATTCACCCCCCTCTCAGTGTTCATTGATTCCAACAAAGAAAAAAGTGAGCCAAGTGAGTACACCATGGGGAAAATCATAGGCAAAACAAAGATCAACCTTTAGAAGTGACCTCCTTGATGTTGTCCATCTCAAGTTCTACACATGAAACCTCTTTTATGTTAGCCTATAGAAAATCCTCACAATAACTAGTAATCTCCCTAACACAAGTGAAAATGTATCCCACTATCTACAACATAACTACCCCTACAAATATAAGGCCACATAAAACAATGTGGGTAGTCACCAAATGTACACACCAAGGGGTAGACCAAAGGAAAAAAGATGATCAACCCTTAGGGGCAACCTCTTTTATGTCATCGACCTTAGGGCCAACAAAGGAAACCTCCCCTATTTCAACCTCCAAACAAACCTCACTTTCAACAATAGACCACCAAATACATGCAAGAACAACCCACAATCAAATTTAAACCCCAACAAGGAGAAAAAATTGGGTACTCACATAGATGAGTTGATAATAAAACCAGGGGAAAGGAACAAGCTCACAATGCCAAAAGCAACCAAAAAACAAAAAGAGGCAAAGATATCCATTGAGCTTCAATAAGAGAGGCTCCCATGTAAGGAACATTAGAGAAAGATCCAACAAACACCTTCAATTCCAAACAGAGACATGACACCACAAGAACACACAAGAAACTAGACACATACACATCCATAATTAGAGAAAGAGACACATGGGCCTATCAACAGACAAGAAAGACACAATGGTCACCTCCATAGTTCTAGCTTCATCGATGAAAACAAATCTACCCTTAGCAACAATAAAATTTAGAGAGAAACTACCACCAACACTAGAAACTACATCAAAAAACCCATCTCTTTTAAGGAGATAGGGCGAACCCCAAGCATCTCTTCCACAACCACCTAAGAAATAGCTCAACCCTAGCCATGTCAAATTCCACCTCTCCAACCAAAAGATTCAACACCAAGGCAAAACAAAGAGTGACCAACAACCAACCAAAATAAAGGGGTGCAAAAAACCCTTTCCCACACACAAAGATAAGGTCATAACAAGACCCAACTCCATCCAAAATAGGAGAGGCAACCCACACTTTCGCTACCTTTTTATTTGTATTAGTATCTCCATCGTATTCTACATTTCCATCCCCATTCAAAACTCCCATATGTTGTTCAAACCCTTTTCTCCCACTCTCGTTCACCATATAGCATTGGCAATGTTGTTATGATGAATAAGAAGCCGTCAAATTTAACATGGTCCATATTGAGAACCATTTGGCTATCAAATTTAAGATATTTAAATGAAAATAAAATTACCAATTTTTTTCTAGATGTAGCATCATAAATTGTACACCCTTAACTAAGGTGTCCAATTTCACACTCTCCTAGAACTTATTTTAGTATTTCCCATTCCTATATGCATTATAGGACCTTTATTGATTTAAATTAATATTTAATTGAATATTATGTCTTATTCCACTTTAATACATCATCACACTCTTATTTGGACCCTTAATTCTAGGTGTGCCCATTATCTTTTATTATCCTAATTTCTCATAGATCCTACCCTGTTTTAAATCTTGAGATGCATTTACCTCATCTAAACATCATATATTGTCATACAAACTTAATTATGACATACAACCCTATTATCTCGCATTCTTGAAAAGCCAGGTTGGAAGTGTCAAGACTAGGTTGCTAAATGCCACATGGTGTTGCACTTTTTTCCCTAACTTTCGAGAGGATAATAAGATGGTCCTATCCTATTCAAATCTATCTCCTATGAAAATAAGATAATTCTAAGTCAGCCTAAAGGTGATTTTATATGAAATCCCTATATAAGGCATCCATCTCAATTCAGTTAATGAATCTATCATTCTTACTTCCTCATTATGCTATCATTCCAATTCAATATCAACACTTCAAAATAGAAACAAACTACATGAATACACTTCAATTATGTATTAATTATGATTTCATGATGAATTTTATTTGATTTATCATGTTATTGCATCAACACATGGAAGGCTTATCAATTTTGTCAATCATTTCAATTCAAGCATTTTCAATTCAATTCAAGGGTTAATTCCAAACCTGGGGTTTGACTTAGGCAAACCCCTATAAACCACCCAAACACCATTTTTCTCTCGTTGTGTGCAGATACAAGTTTTCAATAGAGACAATAAGAACATGGTAAATTTAGTATATAGATACATTCTAGTATCCAGAATTAGTAGTAGAAAAGCTAGGAACACGGTGGTTTGGGCAACCTGGTACCCATGATTCTTCACTAGATTTGCAAGGAGGAAAATAAATTGTTTGGGGAAGCAACAATTTAATTTGTTTGCCAAAGTTAGAAGACTAGAATGTATTGGGCACCTTAGTCCAGTAATTTTTAGTCATAGGTAAACCTATGTATCTTATGTTCAATTTTGTACTTGTAGAGTTTCTATGTTTGCATTAGTCTGTTACAATCCTTTATATTTTTATCGATATCATATTTAGATCCTAGTTCGATATCATTTCAAAACTATACACTTTCCAAAGAAACAAAGGAATAGAAGCCCTAAGGTACTATTAGACTCTATTGGTAAGAGTTAGTCAAATTCAATCACATCTTTGTGGCTTTTGTTGGCAAGAGACACTGTATAGATGATCAGATGTCATTGATGGGAACTGATGTTAGATATCCCATCCATAGTTCATGATTTGTTCATACCAAAAGTAAGATTGAATTTTGGTGAGGTCTGGTGAGATAGAACAAGACATTCGACAGAGTGTACAGTGTTTTGGTTGGTACTTCATTTTGGTTGAATGTTTTGTATTGCAGATCTCAAAGAAGCATTGTGGACGTGTAATCTACCTTATTTCAATCTTGTGGCCTTCGGTGTTGATTCTTGTGTAAGTTTTAAGGTTCAGTATACAGGTTTTTTGTTAGAATAGTGTTCATCAACAATACCATGTGGATATTCATTGTGCGGATCATGCAGAGTAATTTTGGTGATAATTTGTGTGTTTGAGGATATTTATCCGACATGTGGGAAGCATGTGGATAATTTTATTTGGTCCTCATATACATTTTAGTTCAGATTGAGCCAACTTGGAGTACATGTTTCATCATTTGTACCGCGTTCTTAAGGCCAACATCAAGAAGACATAATTTGATGTTGCAGATATAAAAGAATGATTGATATGATCATTTTTGATATCCGTGGTTGTGTGAAAGCATTTGTGAGCGATTGTGCATAGTTTCACATGTACAAGTAAAGGATTTGTGCTCTAGAATATAGTAGAACAACATTATAGAGCAATGTAGCAGAGAAGAATACTTTATGCTTAACCAAAACTGTATTTTGGGATTTACAAATGTATCAATTCAGATATTCCAATTATCCTTTGTAATCATTTTCTAAGGAAGTGAGCCTTTTGGGGTTGTAGCCCTTATTGTAATTTGAGCAGTGAGCTCTAGGCAATGTGCTTGAATGCATGTGCATTCCCCTTATGTCATATTTCTAGACTTCTAACAGAGTATATTAATATTGTGGGTCTCAATCCCACCGTGGTTTTCCACTTAACCAAGTTTCCACGTAAAAGTCCTAGTGTTATGGTGTTGTGGATATTTTCTTTGTGTTCATGCTTCTTAATTTTGTTCATTTTCATTAAGTGGTTGAAGAATTAGTTAAATAAGGTTAAAAATTACAGAACATTGATTCACCTCCCCTCTCAGTGTTCATCGATTCCAACAATTGGTATCAGAGCCTAGTTCCATAGAAGAAGCCTAACAACTTGAGGAGGATCTAGGAAAGTGAATAAGTGGATTTTGGTAGTATTCAACAACAACTTATTGTGGCACTTGAGGATCTTGATCAAGCCCAAGCTAAGGTCCAATAGGTGAAAGCAAATCTTAGAGATGTTGAGAACTTCATCCAATCATTGAAAGATCAGTTGAACAAGTCAAGAGAAAAGCGAAAGGAACTTGTTGATAAGCTGAAGGAGAAAGAGAGCCAAAGCATTGATGATCAAGTCTTGAAGGAGAAGACGGAGGAATGCGAGAAACTTGCTAGAGAGAATGCAATTCATAAGAATGAAATGGAAGCCATTACGATGAGGTTGACAAAGGAGATTGAAGCAATAAAGAAGAATGAAGAGAGCATTAATAAGTCCCTGAAAGAAAGATCTGATGAATGTTGCATACTCAATTGTGAAAATGATCAGCTGAAGCTTGAACTACTACAATCCAAGAACAATGAGAAAGAGCCTAAGAGGCATATTATCATACTTATGGATGAACTTGCTACTGCTGTAGTTTCATAAAATTGCAACCCCTGCAATTTTAACCATATTTTGGGTCCTCACCTTGGCGACGACATCTTCCTTCCTAACTGAGACCTATTTTTGCATTTCCACCCCTTCACCCTTCCTCCTTCATGTCCTGTGTCTTCTCTAGACCTTGTATGTGCCCCAAAATAGGGCAAGCTCCCTTGTCCCCCTAGGACAAGGACATGGCGCCCCTATCCTCACCTGTTAGGGTGACCCTATGTTCGGTCTACCTGGGCTCCTATGCACAATTTGTCTTTGCGGTTTCCAATTCCTCTTTGTCGGCCTTCGGTGGTTGAAAATTAATCCTTGAGGCATGTATAAAAAGTAATTCAATCCCCTCATTCATGGACATATGAAGGCATGATAGGGGATAATAGGCATAAGAAGAAGATATCAGATTTCAGGGTCATCATCAAGCATTCAAGCATTCAAGCATTCAAGTCTTCTTCATTAATCCATTGGAGCAACATTACAACATTCATTTGCAAGCATGTGTGTGTGTTAGGGTTTTGTCATGTTACATGCCATTTCATAAAATATTTGTGGCTACATTCAAGAAGAAAAGAAATCATCATCAACAAGTTGCAGATCTACAAGGTATACATTTCCATTGTTTACATTCAAGCATTTGCAAATACTTTCTTTTAAGGTTGATTCCTCAATCAGGGTTTGACTAAGGCAAACCCCTATCCACAACCATTCTCCCTCTCTTTTCTATGTATAGGTTGTAGGTGCGCAACTATAATTGAAGATTTGGTCTTCATTTACAGAGATGGAAGAACCCTTTTCATTTCACGGTTTTTGTGGAGGACCATGTACATTCCCGCCACGGTCCCAATGACCTTTTTCTAAATGTGTAGGGAAGATCCATATCAGTTTAGTTAGCTCAGATCCAAAGTTACAATGCGATCTTGAACTAGTAGCTCCTCATTTCACTCATTTCCCCTCTCTTTTCCGCATAGTCAACAAGTCAACTTTCTCATTTTCAAAAGAGGGCAAATCATACTTCAACCCTTGCAATCCATTTGGAATTCATATCCTTGTTTCCCTTGGATTTTGGTCTAGTGGATTCAAGCCCCTCTTTTGAATGTAGAGTTCCTTAAAGTGAAAATCATCCTAGTGGCTTCCTTTCTCTCTCCTAGGTGGGGAGTCACTAGGATCCAATTTTCCACTTTACATTTTGGTGAACCCGACATCTTACACATTAATTCTGATTTCTCAGATCTGATTAATTGCAATTTGAATTTTAATTTTCATTTTCAAGTTTGATTTATTTGCAAATTTTAGAGGTTAATTGCATAAAAACCCTAATTTTTTATTTTGAGAAAATTAAGCTTGTGAGGTGTAAAATTTTAATTGCTTATTACAGATTTGATTTCAATTTCCAAATTGCAATTCAAATCTGTCTCTTTATTCTAAAAATTTAGTGTTTAAATCATAAAACCCTAATTTTTAAGATTCTTCTATTTTCAACCTCTGACTGCAAGTTTGACTGATCTAGACATCTCCAAATTGGCTATTTTTTTGGATTCCGCATTAAAATCATAATCTCTATCATCACTGAAAATTTCAAAAAAAGTTGGCCATACTATGTGCGCTCTTGCCATGGTCCTCAACTTTTTTCCCAAAATTTTGGGAGACAGAATTGACTGTATTTTTCTGCTCAGATCTAGAAAATCAGCGTACTCTATCAATTTTAACACTCTCTAAGGTCAAACACAAATTCAAATTTCATTAAATTCACATCTTAAAATTAATTTTCATAAAAAGGTCCCGATTTTAGATCTGCTTTTCCAGCAAATTCAAATTTCAGTTGAGAGACTTTTAATGGCAATTAATAAATAGGATTTACTCGCTCTTTCGCATATGATTACATTGCTTTTTTCATATATTTATCATGTGTCGGATAAGAGTTTCTTTCATTTCCTGTTGTTTATCTTTCTTCATAGCACTTGGTCATATTGTGTTGTTACGATTTCCAAATTATTTTCTTTTCAATTAGATCTCAAAGCTTTCATGTATCATTTATGTTGCATTATGGTGATGTTGGACTCCATAACGGTTATGCTTAACTGATACGTTGTAATTGATGGCTGATATATATGTTGCCAGAAATGTAACCGAGTGAGTGAGGTTACTCTGTGATGTATGGTGTGGAGTCTTGTTGGAAGCCTGAGTGAGTCCCTTTGGAAGCCTAAGTGTTCTGCATAGGTGATGACTGTGATCCGAACATAGATTCTAAAAGAAAATGCATGTGAAGAGGATCTGTAACTTTATTGTAACCTTCTGTTAATTGTGACTAAAGTGATCTCTCTTTGGTGGTGAGTTTTTTACCTGTAAGGGTTTTCCCACGTAAATATGGTGTTAACTCTCTGTTGTGTTTTCTTTGTGATTAGTTTTTCATTAGTCTGTGTATATCTTAATGTCCTGCAAAGTAATTTAAAGACATACTTGCTTGATTCCCCTTAGAATTGGTGTTAGGAAGGCGTTTCCACACTGTGCTTTCCTTACAAGTGGTATCAGAGCTTGGCCTATTTTGTTATCCTTGTTGGGTAGGGTTGGTTCTTTGTGCCAATTCTGGTTTTAGTGGGAGTCTAGCAGAGTGTTTATTTGTCTTGTTTGCAGTTTAAGATGGTGAACACCTCTGGGCGAATGGAGATTAAGAAGTTCAATGGTTCAAACTTTGAGTTGTGGAAAATCAAGATGGAAGATTTGCTAGTTGATCGAGATCTGTGGGTTGCTATGTCTAGACAAAAACCTTTAGGCATGAAGCAAGAAGACTGGGATCTTGCAGATAGAAAATCCAGAGGATTGATTAGACTCTGTTCTGTTAAACGTTCATGAGGAAAAGACTGCACATTTTTTGTGGAAGAAACTTGGAGATATTTATCAGGGGAAATCTTTGGTAAACAAGTTGTTCTTGAGAAAGAAGTTGTATTCCTTGAAGATGGACGAGGGTACATCTTTAACATATCATCTGAATGTTTTCAACATAAGTGATGCACAGTTAACCTCCGTAGGAGTCAAGATTGATGACGAGGATTGATGTATGCTTTTGTTATGTTCTCTTCTTGACACATGGGATCATCTAGTAATGGCCATTGGGAGTACAACAACCACGCTCACAATGGAAGGTGTGGTTGCTTCGTTGTTGTCAGAAGAAACACAAAGAAAATATTCTGAGATGGTCAAGGAGGCTCTTGCTGTTAGAGGCAAGCAAGAGGACAAGAAGTCTAAATCCAAGTCAGAGGAAATCTCTAAGTCTCCTGAAAAGAAGTCCAAAGCGAAGTGTTGAAATTGTGGGAAGACTGGTCATATTTGAAAAAATTGCAGAGAGAAGAAGAAAAATAAGAGTTCTTTAGATTTTGGGTCCTCTTAGAATGATGATGGAGATGCCTTCTGAGCTGCTTTGGCAAGTCAGACACCTATTGATGTCTGGTTCAATCTTCATGAAGAAGATGTTTATCACGATGCCATGTAAGACTTGGTACCATGTTTGGCAGTGATGTATATTCATCACTTGATGGTGGAAAATCTTCATGTGATTGAAGATGCTGACATCTTGAGGATTCATAAGTCCTTGGTAGAGATGTTGTTTATGTTTTAACATGTTATTCTTGTTAGGCTATTTTTATTGTGTCGTGGTATACTCTTGAGATGCATTTAGAGTTATGGCATGATATGGAGGTGCTCATATAAAGCATGTTATCTCTTTGGATGAGATGTTTTAGATCATGGTTGTCAAGTTTAAGTTCTTGATTCTGCAATTGGAATTTTGACATTGATCTTGGTTATTTTTGGGTTTTGAGGACATTGATCATTTGCTTGATACTTCATGATATTGTGGTTTTTTCATTTGGAGTTTTGGCATGGGTTGATTAGTTAAAGGTACCCATGGATACATGGAAATATAGTATACCTTAGAGGTATGCATAGTTGGATGTGCTAGCATCTACTGTAGGTTGTTTTCTAGCTATTTTTGTGACAAATGTTGGTACATTCGGTTAACCTTTTTGGATCATGAGTTTTGTGTTCTTGGGAAGCAGAGTTGTAGTTTTCTCAGTGGATAGCTTCTATGTATGTCTAGTGGCAGTGGCATGGTAGAAGGTGGAAGTATTCATGAATGAGATGAGACTGCTCTGCATTGGTGCACATGTTAACTTCTTTTTCCTGATGGTTTCTGATCGAGTGGTATATCAACATTGATGGGCTTTAGAGTCCATGGTTCTCAGTGTAATATGTAAGTGTTTGACATCGTAGATAGGTCCATTAAATTCCTCAGCAAGTGGGAGATTTGGAAATATGCCTTGAATTCTCCTGCCCAGTGTTCGGGTTGATCGGTGTAACTTACCCTGATGGAACCCTTTTCTTGTGATCTGACGGTCAGGAGAAAAGATCCAATGGCTGTCACTATACCATGATAGGAAGATGACTGAAATGTTATCCCTCACGACATGGCGACCAAGTGGTGGGAACGACAAGAGAGCAACTCAGGTGAGATAACGACCGAGTAGATCAAGGTTGATCCAATGGTGGTCACTAGGTTGCGATGGGAAACTGCTCATTAGAATATCCATCGCGACCCAATGACAAAGAAGTCATTCTGGGTGGTTAGTGAGGCCGTGCTAAGGTGGCAGGGCAAGGACCCCAGAGCCAAATAGGGGGTGCCAAAAGGTGGAGCGTAGAGAGAGATCAAAGTGTCATCAAAGATTGGAAGAATTGGTTGTTTGCTACACTGATACCCGATCAAGTCACCTTCGGCGATTGGGTTGATATCGGAGATTGAGTCTACCTGTTGAAGGCTATCCCAATAAGACGATGGAACCAATCTATTTGGAGCCACATTAGTGGAGTCATTGGTTCATCAGGAGATTGAAGCAATGTTTTTATGGTCTTTCCTATGGTCGATGGTGTAAAGATTGACTACGGGTGTGTGCTCGAACTAGAATCCAAAAGATTAACACTTGGACACTAAAGATGGTCTTGTTGGTGTATATGAATACAAACTGACCCAACTTCTTAGTGCATGTGGGATATTGTGTTTCTCATGAATGCATACTAATGTCGACAGTTAGACTTCTTGGCGGTTGGAGCGACTAACTGTTGTGTGAGCTGCATTCGACAGGTGTAATCAAAGTAGCTAGAGGAAACCGAAACACAATGTTGGTTAGGTGGATGGATGTTACTAAATGACAAACCGTTGGAATCTATAACGGTAATGCTTAACTGATACGTTATAATCAATGGCTGATATATATGTTGCCAGAGATGTAACCGAGTGAGTGAGGTTTCTGTGTGATGTATGGTGTGTAGTCCTGTTGGAAAAGTGAGTCCTGTTGGAAGCCTGAGTGTTCTGCATAGGTGATGACTGTGATCCGAACATAGATTCTGAGAGCAAATGCTTGTGAAGAGGATCTATAACTTTATTGTAACCTTCTGTTAACTGTGAATAAAGTGATCTCTCTTTGGTGGTGGTCTTTTTACCCGTAAGGGTTTTCCCATGTAAATCTGGTGTTAACTCTCTGTTGTGTTTTCTGTGTGATTAGTTTTTCATTGTTCTATGTATATCTTAATGTTCTACAAAATAATTTAAAGACACACTTTCTTGATTCCCCTTAGAATTGGTGTTAGGAAGGCGTTTCCGCACTATGTTTTCCTTATAGAATTGGGAAATTTAAGCATGGAATTCTTGTCCCTATAAATCCTCCTACACAAACTACTGCAAGAGGCCTAGGAAATGGTACCCCTCTTTCTATTAATGAATTCTGTAGACTTTAGAAATTTCAAGATTACCTTCAAAAACAATAAATCAAGAGAGTCTACAAGAATGCTTCTTCTTCAAAGAATCCTTTTTGTTCATTTCATCAAACCCATGACCATAATGCTGATGATTGCCTTGATTTTCAAAATTCTATTCAAGATGGCATAGATAGTGGCAAAATTAGAGTTGTGGATAATGAAGCTTCTTCTCCTAACAAACCCTCTTCTTCATGGCAAGACGATATTTACCATCCCGATCGTTTGGCTGCAAGAATCTATTGGTGATTAAAATATGACAAGAACATTTCCTTTCCTCCTCAAAATAAAAACAAAAATCATAAGCAAGTGAAAGGTATTGAATAATGTATTTTTCATGATTCATATTCACATACTCTTGGAAAATGTTATGCATTTAATAAATTTGTTCAACTAAAATATGATCTTGCACACATTTGTCTCAAAGAAGATCTAGCTGTATTTCTTGGTAAAAACATCGTGCCTTAGCACTTCTTTTCCCTTCATGTTTCTCTTCACCCTATGGAATAATCAACCCATTTAACAAGATCTCTTTATCATTAGTGGTAGTATTGCTTCACTTTAACATACTTTGGGGCAACAACATGAAGTCCATTTTTTCTTCTTCTTTCTATACAGTTATCTCTATTTTGGTGCATTATTCATTATTAGATTTGTTTTCTTGCATAAGGTTATTCTTATGAGAGCATATAATTGTTCTTTTGTTTTCCTCTATGTTGGGAGAGGAGCATCTTTAATGAGTACTACACTTCTCTTTTTTTCATTCTATTGGAAATCTTACCTCTTCTATGGTTTTGATTATTTGCAAGTATGATATGCCCCTTAGTAGGGAATGATCCCTTGAGAAGTATGTATCCCTTCCTTGAAAGGATTTGTTCTGCTAGGATGACATATCACTTGAAACTAATCAGATTCAGACAATGTGTAATATTTCTCCTTGTTCTCCTCACTTGGGGGGCAATGATTTTCATTCCTTTCCCTTTCTTTCTTTCTTTCTTTCTTTCTGATTTATCATTATTTCCTTTAGGGGCTGCATTTTTCATGTCTGATTATCATTTGTTACATCTGTATGCTTTTATGATTAATCCCCCTTGGGGAATATATGATGCTTTTTGTCTCTTCCTTTTGAAGATTACCACATCTTGAGATATGTATTTACATTTACTAATGTCTTTTGTTGCATGTGTTCATGTAAGATCATTGCACATTTTCTTATGTTTAATCTCTCTCTAGTAGATTGTGTAATCTCTTCTCATTGTCCCTTGGCTTGGGGGGCAATGATCCTTCTTTCTCTCTTTCCCTTGGGATCCACTTTTCTCTATTAAGTGGATGGTGTGAGTTCTATTACTTTATGTCATTCCTTGTGTGGAATTATTGTTGTTTACTCAAGGATTCTCTCTTATTCAAGAGGTGTCAGCCCTTGAATACGACCGCTTTTACACTTGGTAATGTACATCTATGATAAATTCACCCATCCATTTGAGGGCTAAAAGTGAGTCATCCCTCATCAAGAATCCCTTTCACCTAGAAATAGGAGGAAGGATTGTATTCTTGTTCTTTCCTTTTCTTGTTCTAGAAGATGTTATATTTTTCTAAGACAAACTCCTCTTGGGGGTAGGTGTCTTTTGAACAAAGATCTCTTCTCCTCCAAGGATCACCTTTACACTTACAACAAGATATCTCTTTTCAACTATCTTATCCTTTCTTGAAGAGTATTCCCTCTCTTGCTTGGATTTATGACATTGTTGCATAGCGTATATCTTCTTTGTGATGAAGGTAGGTATCCTTGTTCTACTTTCCTTAAGATATCAACATTATCTTATGTTGACATATTAAGGGGGGGCACCCATATGGCTCCTTTGTACTATACTTCTCTTGTGAATTGTACAGTAAGACATTCTTGGAACCAGAGGGAATCCTCTTAGAGAAAGATGTCGTCACTTTTCTTGTACAGTGGGATATTCTTGGAACCAGAGGGAAACCTGTTAGAGCAAGATGTCATCACTTTTTGTAGAGTGAGTTATTCTCGGAACCAGAGCATGGTCTCTTAGAGCGAGATGTCTTCACTTCTTCTTTTCTTGTACAGTGAAAAATTCTTGGAACCAGAGGGAAACCTCTTAGAGCAAGATGTCGTCAGTTTTCTCTTGTGCAGTGGGTCATTCTCAGAACCAGAGCACGATCTCTTAGAGCGATATGACGCCACTTTTCTCTTATGCGGGGTGATTATCTTAGTACCAGAGCACAGTCTCTTAGAGCGAGATATAACACCTTTCTTGACACTTGTACTATACATTCTATACAGGTTGTAGTGTACTTAGGCATAGACTCCTATGAGGCACTTTGAACCTCACTTGCACACATGTGCATGAGGTTGAGTGGAACTAACAGTGTTCTCACTCTCTCTCTTTACATGGATCACCTAGATAGGCTCTAGGGGCGAGATTTTCCATGTCCTCTCCATGGATCACCTAGTTTTAGGGGCGAGATGTCCATGGGTTCTTTCTTCATCGCTTTTCTTCTCATGGATTACCAAAGTGTGTATTTATGTTCTCTCTCTTCTTCCTCTCATGAACTCATAGTTTCTACTATTGATAGTTCATGGATGATGTCATCTTTTCTCTTTATGTGATCGCTCATGTTTATTTAAAGGCATTGGTCTTTGTGTCCTAATTTTTTGTTGAGACATCTGAGCTCAAGATCTCTTCGGCTAGTTAGTTTGTCGTCTCGTGTCTTGTTATTGTCGTGTGTCTTTTTGTGCTATGTCTTTGTTTTTATGTGTCTTGTGCCTTTTTGTTTTGTGTTCTCTTGCGTATGTTGGCGTGAGTTGAGACCCTAAGATTGGGGGCTTTTGGTTCCTCAATATTAGTGATGTCTTATTCTCCTTGTGGTTTTTGCTCTGCATCTCTCATCTTCATCTCTCTTTTCTTCTACTTTACCAGTAGTAGTGGCATAATCCATACTCCCGCTAAAGTGGGGGATAAATGTAGTGTCATAAAATTGTGACCCCTACAATTTTAACCACCTTTTGGGTCCTCACCTTGGTGACGACATCTTCCTGCTTAATTGAGACCTATTTTTGCATTTCCACCCCTTCACCCTTCCTCCTTCATGTCCCGTGTCTACTCTAGACGCTATCCGGACCCCAAAATAGGGCAGGACAGGGGTGTGGTGCCCCTGTCCTCACCCCTTAGGGTGGCCCTATGTTCGGTCTACCCGGTCTCCTATGCACAATTTGTCTTCGCGGTTTGCAATTCCTCTTTGTTGGCCTTCAATGTTTGAAAATTAATCCTTGAGGCATGTAAAAAATGGGATTCAATCCCCTCATTCATGGATAGATGAAGGCATGATAGGGGATAATAGGCATAAGGATAAGATATCAGATTTCAGGTTCATCATCAAGCATTCAAGTATTCTTCATTCATCCATTGGAGCAACATTACAACATTCATTTGCAAGCATGTGTGTGTGTTAGGGTTTGGTTATGTTACATTCCATTTCATACAATATTTATGGTTACATTCAAGAAGAAAAGCAATCATCATCAACAAGTTGCAGATCTACAAGGTATACATTTCCATTGTTTACATTCAAGCATTTGCAATTACTTTCTTTCAAGGTTGATTCCTCAATTGGGGTTTGACTGACACAAACCCCTATCCACATCCATTATCCCTCTCTTTTCTATGTGTAGGTTGGAAGTGCGTAGTTGTAATTGCAAGTTTGGGATTCATTTACAGAGACAAAAGAACCCTTTTTGTTTCGAGGATTTTATGGAGGACCATGTACATTCCCGCCATGGTCCCAACGACTTTTCTTTAAATTTGCAAGGAAAATCCATATTAGTCTAATTAGCTTAGATTTGAAGTTACAATGTGATCCCAAACTGATAGCTCCTCATTTCACTCATTTCCCCTCTCTGTTATGCATAGTCAACAAGTCAACTTTCTCATTTAAAAAAGAGGGTAAATCATACTTCAACCCTTGCAATCTATTTGGAATTCACATCCTTGTTTCCCTCAGATTTGGATCTAGTGGATTCAAGCCCCTCTTTTGAATGTAGAGTTCCTCCAAGTGAAAATCATCCTAGTGGCTTCCTTTCTCTCTCCTAGGTGGGGAGTCACTAGGATCCAATTTTCCACTTTACAACTGCAAATGAATATAAGGAGAAATTCAAGATTAGCTTAGCTAAGCTTGATGAAATACTTGCAAGCCAAAAGCATGGAGATGACAAGCGAGGAATTGGATTTGACAAAGGTGAAAGCTCTAGATTTGGTCAAGGCAATACCAAAATAGGACATCAGAAGAACAATTGTAGAAGGCCTTTGGTAAAGAAACCTAATGCTCATAAGTTCAATGGTAACTGTTTTGTTTGCAATAAATTTAGTAATAAGGCTTGTCAATTCAGAAATATGATGAATAATACTAGTCCATGTTTCATCGGTCAATGTTTCAAATGTAATAAGTATGGTCAAAAGGCAAATGAATGTAGAAGTGTGATGAACAACTTTCAAAGTAGGAGAAATGTCAAATGTTATGCATGTGGTAGGTTTGGACATGTTGCTTATCGTATGCTAAAATTCATTAAATGTAAATCAAATAGGAATGAAAGGGAAATCACGAATCCCTATCCTAATAGAATTCAAACAAACTCAATGAAATGATGCAAGCAAATAATAGGAACGTAAATATTCAATCAATTCTCCCTATTCCAAGACTGCATATAGCTTCCATTGCTCTTTTCCTCTTTGTGGTATGGTGGCTCTTAGATATTGCGCTGGCAACCTTCAAATGACACAAAGATTCAAAGTTCGTGATTGTTAAAAATGGAGATTGAATACTCAATTTATAGACAATTGAATGAGAATCAATTGAAAGGTGGAACAAATTGATCAAGAGGTGGAACTCAGGTGAGCTCACATGTTGATTGATAGTTGAACTATTGATTTAGAGGTGAAACAAAATAGATTGAATAGATTAATGAGTTAACTGATTGAGATTAAAGTTGAATGAAAGATGAAAAAGAATGATTGGAGGAAATAAAAAGGAGGAAATAAAGAGGAGGAAATAGTTAACTGATTGAGAGCTTTATTTAGAAAAAGCTAACTAAAAGATAGAAATAGGAATTGAAGAGATAATTGAATTAATTAATTAATTTAGCATGTGCTTTCACTTTGACTTTGATTTTCAATTTAATCTTTGCATGAGATTTAATTCAAATATTGAATTTATTTTAAATTCAATTTAGTATTTGAATATATTTAGAACTTAACTTTGATTTTCAATTTGATTTTTGAAATCATGCACATGTATCTAAAATTAGGAGAAATTAGAAGAAATATGAAATTAAATAAAATTAGTTAGAAATGTGAAATTAAATGAAATTAGAAGAATTCAAAGAATTAATTAACTTAATTAAATAGTTTAAAGAAACTATTTGATTATTTAGAAATTGAATTTAATTAAATAATAAAGATTATATAAATTAAAGGAATTAAATCATAATTAATTAAATAATAAATATTTAATTAATGTTTAGATAAGGGTTAATAATTAAATTGTTGGTATTATGGATATGTTGCATTGGTTTTGTCATTGATGTCAACGCTTATCAACACTTATCCTTATGGAGATCTTTGGTTATGGTCACCAACAAGTTCAGTGACTTATGCACAGTCACCGGTATTTGGTTCACCGGCAGGTTATATTGTTCACCAGCACTGAGGATGACCTGTTATCATCTGGAGATCACTTGGTTATGTCAAAGACATGGTTTGGACACTTGGTTATGTCAAAGTTGGTGATTGGTCTAATCGGGTTGACATATTTGCTGTTATCGGCAAATTTGTCTAGGTTATGGACCGACAAGTGTTATCTATTCCAGATCAGCACGACAAGTTATGGAGATGGTTTAATCAATTGGTATTATTATTGATCCAACATGATGCATCGTATCTTGACTTGCTGTGATTTATTTTATTGTAATATTCTTAATTAGCCGACCTACACATTTGGTCTTAGGTTTTGGTATATATATAAGATCTCATTTGTGAGATAATGTAATAGGTAGAAGGAAGATAACAATATATGGTAATGGTATTGTAACATGGTATGTGTGAATATTGAAGATCATATGAGCAGACCATAGACACTTGGTTCAAGGAAGGTTTGAAGAAGACAATCATAGCTTAACCGATACTAAATCCAGCATTGGAGATGCTACTCTGAGCAGTACATTATCATTGGATTTAATCATCCAATTGTAGTTAGTGTGACTCTCATCTTGTGATTGAGCAGTGAGCTCTAGGAAGCTGGCCTTTCTGCATGTGCAGACCCCATTTGTATACACATACTATCTGCAGTAGTATCATCTGATTGTGGGTAAGGTTTCCTACCATGGTTTTTCCCCTTACAAGGTTTCCACGTACAAATCTCTGTGTTATGTGTTATGTGTTATGGATGTTGTTTCTCTTTCTGTTTCATGCATTAAGTTTCATCGGTATTGATATTAACTGTTAATCTATTTACCAGCATTAAGTTTGGTTTACTGGTATTAAGTATCAAGTTTGATTAAGTTATATTTGGGTTGAAATTATTAGTCAACTGATTCACCCCCCCTCTTAGTTGCCTCCGGGTCCTAACATAAATGATTAGAGATAGAAATTGAAAATGAATTTATTTAAATAATAAAAATTATTTAAATTAAGGGATTAATCAGAATTAATTAAATAATAAATATTTAATTAACATTGGAAAATGGTTAATTGATTAAACGATGATAGAATTGAAATAGAATAATTAGTAAGATGATAGAAGAAATATGAAATTAGAAGAGTAAAATTAATTAACTTAATTAAATAATTAAAGAATTATTTAATCAATTAGAGGAATAATTAGTACATGATCAATGAGACATTTTAAGGTGTCTACATTTGCCCCTCTTTGAGACAATGTTGGAATGACATTGTTTCAAAGAAAATTAAAAAAAACTCTGCCCCAGCATGCCCCGATGATGCTTAGGGTGTAATGCCCCCTCGAGAGATTGTTTATGCATTAAATATGAATGATCTTTTGAAAAAAGAAGAATGCAAGATAGAAGAATAGTTAGTTGATTAGAGATAGAGATAGTGTTGGCAAATGCACACTCCAATGAGAAATTGTAGGTGATTGAAGGTTTTGTCATTGATGGCAACCTTGCAATCCTATGATTGTAAGGAAAATAGTGCGCGGAAAAATGCTCTCCTAACGTCAATTCTAAGGGGATTTGCAATACATTAAGATAAACACAGACAAAAGATTAGGATTAATCAGACATAATAATACCAGAGAAAGACATCAGATATACATGGGAAAATGCTTACAGGTAAAAAACCCACCACCAAAAAGAGATCCCTTTATTCAGTAAATAACAAGGTTTCAATAAAGTTAACAGATCTTCTTTTCTGGCCTCTATTCTCAGAACTCTGCTATCACATCATGCAGAACATACAAGACTACAGACATGCCAAAACTACAACACGTAGCCTCTCTGCATCCCTTCCTAGTCACTCCGTTCTGCCCTGATCAGCCACTGTTTAGCCTCACACTCTGCTCGCACTCAACCACTCCACCTTTTGTTACATCTCAGGTAACACACATATGTAACAGCCAAGGTTACAATGTATCGACTAGGCATAACCGTTATGGAATCCAATGGTCTTCCATCCGTCCAACTGTGTTTCGGTTTCCTCTGGCCACTCTGACAGTTAGTCGCTCCAACCACCAGGAAGTCTAACTGTCGGTCTGCATTCGTGAGAAACACAATATCCCACATGCATCAGGAAGTTGGGTCGGTTCATATTCATATACACCGACAGTCTCATCCTTAGTGTCCGAGTGTTCACATTTTGGATCTCGGTTCAACCTCGCTCCTGCAGTCGGTCTCCGCTCCATCGGCCATCGGTATAGCTTTCAACCGGTAGAGCCGATCACCCGATGATACCCAATCGCCAAAGGCGACTCCATCAGGTCATTAGCACAACCTTCCTGCTGTCTCCTTGATCCTCGATCACTCTGAGGATGCCAACACCAAACCATTGGGTCTTCGGCCAAACAATGAACAAGTAATCCCGATCATCGAAAGCGACTCCATCAGGTCATCGGGATGACCTCCAACAGATAGACCTGATCTCCTGATAACCAGAGCGGACCTCGTCGGTTCATAAGAACCAACACTGCAATGTTACCCCGAAGACCTAAGATAGCTTCATCGGGTCATCTACACACACCCAAAACTATTACCTCGATGAACGATGCACTCCAAGACAAGAGAGAACGAGCTCATCAAACTTCGGCATGGCTTCCATCTAGACATTCTGATCTCCGATGACTCTATTGGGCCATCGGTGAGACTACTTCCAAGTTATCCCGATATCTAACATCAAACTGAACACCGAAGGTGACCTCATCAGCCCATCGGAACCATCACTCAGCAGTTACTCTGATCCCTGATCAGTAGTAGATGACTTCATCAGACTTCAACATAGCACCGAACAAGTAATCCTGATAGTTGATGCTACCCGATCACCGAAGGGGACTTCATCAGGTATCGAGACAACTTCAAACTGGAACCTTCGATAGCCGATGACAAGCCCGACCGCCTAAGGTGACTCCATCGGGTCTCAACATAACATCCAGAAGGATCTTTCGATAACCGATAGCACTTTGATGACCCAAGGTGAATCCATTGGGACTTTGGCGTAGCCTTTAGCTCATCAACTTGATAGACGATATCAACCCGAACCGCATAACACAGCTCCATCGAGTCATCAGCACAACTCTCATGAAGTCTTCCCGAAAGCCGAAGTTACTCCGATGACCGAAGTCGACTTCATCGGGTCATTGGGATAACTTCAAAACTGCCATGCCGATATGTGAAGCATTCCAACCGGAAGACAACTAACCCATCGGGACTTCGGTGTAACAAATAACAACCTCTCTCGATAGCCGGTACCAAATCCGAGAAGTCAAGTTCATCGGCCAGAGTTGTCCCGATAGGCCTAAGTCACACTGATCAGAAAGTGTTCAACAACCAAGAAAGGAACACTTTGCTGCTCCATCGGTGTAGGCTACTCTGATAAACCAGAACATGGTCAGGAGAATTCGAGGCACATTCCCAACAATGATACCGGCAAGACAAAATATTGGCACCGAAAGGCAGACTCTACACCGTCACATAGAACATCGACAGTGAAAGGAAGGATACTGACATCTTGGCCGTCAGGAATTTTGTTTAAAATGTATTTTGTAATTAATTATAAAATCATTGTAAGCTGACATGGCGAGTTGTAAAATGACTCATATATGTATGAGATCATTGTAGATCATTTTAAAATAAGGATATAGGCAAAATTATGTAGACCTAATATGCGAATTATAGGTTAAAGGTTTATGTATGTAGCAGAGCTTAAACCGATACTGGATCTGGCATAGCAGATGCTAATCTAAAGCAGTACAAGACATTGGATTAATATAATCCATTTGTGTAAGTCAGTGTGACTTCTTTTGTAATTGAGCAGTGAGCTCTAGGCACTTGGTCTTCCTGCATGTGCAAGCCCCTATTGTAAGAGTAATATTCCCTTATTGGCCAGTAAGCAAATATTGTGGGTCACAAATCCCACCGAGGTTTTTCCCACACTAGGTTTCCTCGTTAAAATATTGTGTTATGGTGTGCTTCTCATGTGGTTACTGTTATTTTTGTTTATTGCATTATTTTTGGTTTATCGGTACACAGTTTTAATATGTTTTTCATGTTTTAAGTCAAGTAAATTTACATATCGATTAGATACTGATTCACCCCCCCTCTCAGTATCTTTGGGAATCCTAACATATAGGTGATGTGAAGATGATATTGAGATGGAATATGAGAGAATGATTCTTAGAATGAAATAGAATAATGTTAGATTATAGAAAATGATTTAGAAAGAGATGATGAGAAAACAATCAGCAAACTAGCAATAAGAAAATGAGATGAAATGAGAATGATTGATTCACGAACCTCTATCATTATTTATTGTACAATATATATTCATCACTAAGCCTTATTATTGAACAATGGAGCTTAGCACATCAGGGTATAAGGAGCCAAGATGTAAAGATATATCATTGAAAAAACAAACACATAGAAGATGAGTGAATCCTCCATTCTTAGAGTAATGCCAGGGGTCAAGGTATGTGGGATAGTCACAAGCATAACTATCCTTGAATTTTGCATAGGATATTTGCCGAATGAACATACCAACACAGACACCTACTGGAACTATTACCCAGAACTTCATTGGTTCACACCACAAACAACAAACAAAGAAAAAGATATTGCCCATCTCGGCTCCTCTAGTCACTTGTGGACATCCTTGAGTAGCATAGGAACATGATCTATCACCAAATGATAAAAGATAAAGACTGACCTAGACAAAATTTAGTAGCCATACTGATTTGTGCCTTAGTTTTGATTGCTTGATGTGATGGTTGATAATGTTTGATCTCAGAAAGTTGTGGACCTCGTTTAAGACTGACTTGTTTGATTTCGAGTGTATCCTCTTCTATTTAAGACAAGATAATGATCACTTGATATGGATATGATATGATTGATAAGACAATTTGATAAGTAGATTGTAGATGTTTGACTGGATAGTTGTATCCTTTGTTAACTTTGTGCGAAGTGTTTGTTGGATATCTTCTAGGGTATTTGTTTCTTGCGAGACATTTTCTTGCAAGTTTTTTGATTGATTTATTTTTTATTGTTTTTGGTTGATTTTGTAGATTGATATTTGAATGTTTTTGGTTGATTTTTTCAGGATATTATATAGATGTTTGTGATTGAGTTTTTCATGATATTTTTTGAATGTTTTTGGTTGATTTCTTGTGTTTTTTCAATGTTTTTTGAATTTTATGTGCTTTTCCAACGTTTTTGGATTTTTTGAGGACTTTATATGATTTTTTCAAAACTTTATATGGATGTTTAGGATTATTTCAGTTATGCCCCCAATGTGCAGCCCTATATGACATGATGATCTGCAAAATGCATGTGGAGATAATGAATTTTTGACATGACCTATGTTAATGCAATATGCATGATGAATATGCATTTCCTATTCGACAAAGGATGACTGTGTTTGTTTAGCATTTCATAATACACCAATTGAATTGGAGGTACAAAATATTTTATAGATAAGCAGTCAATTGATATTTAAGGTCCCTTGGAACATCCAAACTAACACACTTAGTGACTAGGATTTGCAAATAGAGATGCGGAAAACTTCCCCATTTGTTCTTGAAACTTTGATCTTCTTTTGCCCATGTGTGTGCAAATGAGTTAATTCCCGCTCTTGTGTTCACTGAAGATCCTTAGCATCTTATATGACTAGCTACATGGATTATTCTAACTTCAAAAGCATCTCAAATAGAGCCTCGCTGCCAACAAGCTTTTAGAGCTCCGATGAGGTTATAGACTGTAATCTCTCAAATATTGCTTCACTGCCAGTAGGCGTGTTAGGATTAATGACAGTCCCAAAGATACTGAGGGGTG
This sequence comes from Cryptomeria japonica, assembly GCF_030272615.1. NCBI lineage: Eukaryota > Viridiplantae > Streptophyta > Pinopsida > Cupressales > Cupressaceae > Cryptomeria > Cryptomeria japonica. The sequence continues at coordinate 10,929,890 of NC_081407.1, forward strand.
GTGGGGTGGTGGGGGTGAATCAGTATCTAACTGGTTAACAAAATATTTAAACTTATTAAGAACTTTGCATCCTAAAACATTGTACTGGTAAATAAGAATTAATGCAGCAAATAACAATAACAAAGATAGCATAGAGAAGACACCATAACACAAGATATTTAACGAGGAAACCCGGTGTGGGAAAAAAACAGTGGGATTTGTGACCCACAATATTCACTCATTGGCCAATGAATAAATATTAATTACAATGAGGGGCCTGCACATGTAGGAAGGCCAAATGCCTAGAGCTCACTGCTCAATAAGAGTCACATTTGACTAAAAAAGTGGACTCTGAAATCCAATACAATGTACTGCTTCAAATCAGCATCAACTATGCGAGGTTCAGTACCAGTTTAAGCTCAATCTATAACCAAAACTTTATACAAAATTTGCCTTATGCATTTGCATATAACTATAGGAGTTGAGAAAATACAACACCACATGAGCCTAAATAATCTCTGCAAGCTGAAAAACCTGTTACAAGGAGAAGCAATGAAGCAAATCACAGAAGGAAAGAATACACAGGAAAAATATGCTCCAAAATGTATTGTCAATAATAATCCTTCTTCATACAATGAAAAGAAAGAACTCGACCTTTAATAGGTCAAGAAACCCTAAAAGGGAAAACCTAGGTTTGCACATAATAATTAATTAAAATAATTAATTATATGCACCTAAAGTTAGCTTAAGTGTAAAAGAGATAAAGGGAACTTAAATAATTAAACAAATAATGTTTAATTAATAAGTAAATACCCGAATACTCTAACACCCCCCCTTAAGATAGACTTAGGAAGAAGCTAAAACCTAGAACAGCTACTGAGAGCAATAAAGATGGGTCCCGGCAACAAGGCCTGATCAGGTACCCAAATACAATGAAATCTCTATGAACTAGAGAAATAGAGAAAACCACGTGGGAACAAAAATCTACTCCAAAAAGAGATGGCAAAGAATACCACTGAAGCATGAAGAACCTGCAAACTCTCTCAAAGAATAACCACTGATCTGAAGAACATCCACTGAACTAGAACATGATCAGGTAGAGAAGACTGTAATCTGCATGAGTGCCCTCAAATGACACTACTCGAATCAGGAGGCAAACAAGGCAAAAACAACTGAAATTGAAGATGCAGATGGCATGAGAAACCAAAGCCTGAAGAGCTAATCAATCAAACCACGGAAGCAGTAGAACCAACAGGATAAACCTCCCCATACTGCGGAAGTGGGAGAGGGACAGGAACACTGAAAAGGATAGCCAAAAACAACTGCATGACGAAGAACCAAGAACATCAAAGGTGCTGAGACACATCATCATGAGGTGAATGTCATGGAAGGAACACTCACTTGACAAAGGAAGATGGAAAACAACAGGCAAACATCAACCCCCTCATGGCACTTGATCAACAGTGCATGTACAACAAGACACAAGATATGCAAGATTCCAAGTAAACAATGCATGATGGCACTTTATCTGACTGCATTTGCATATAGACAATGCTACAATGATAAGAAGACATGAAATAGAAACGAGAATCAAAACAGAGACACCCTACTCAGAAAAGAGATCCCAGGACCTGAAACAACCACGATATCCACCAGAGTGCTGAAAAGAAAAAAACTAAATAAAATATGCATGGAGAAGAATCTGGAAAAAAAAATCATATTTCTGGAAAGTACTCAGAACATGCTTTCCGAAAATATAAAGTTTTCAAAAAATGGAGGTCGGATGCTCGTTCTACATCCCCCGGAGTGCAAAAAAGAGACCTCACTATGACTGTAAAAAAACATAGTCAAACAAAAACATTGGAAAAAATTACCAACACCATGAGGTTGGCCTCAGAACCAACTTTTTGACGCCTATTCATTTTAAAAAAAATGACTCCGTATGCCCAAGATAGGGCCAAAAAACCAAACCCCCCCTGAAAAAGCCAAAAAAGGGGTCTGGTGGCCAGTGGGTGGTCCGGTGGCCAAGGAGCGGCGCTTCGGTGGCAGGGTGGCGGCCTGGTGGTGGAGCGATGGCCGGCCGGAAAAAAGGGTCGGGCAGTGGTGGGGCTAGGCGGTTGAGCGGCGGGGCCAGGGTGGAGGCCGCATGGCGACAGAGCTGGCTGAGCGGGGAGTTGGGGCCATAGGCGGCGGTGGGCCGTAGGTGGAGGCAACGGCGGGGGGGCTGGGTTGGGTGGCAGAACTCACAGGGTGCAGCGGCGAGCGCACAACAGGGGGCATTGGGGCAGCCGACGGCGGTGGGGAAGAACTTGTTGTGGGGGCTGGAAAGGGCAGTCTGGGAGCGGGGGGACGTGGTGGCGGGAGCTGCAGCGGCGGCGGTCGGCGCCAGGGAGTCCGGCGGCGTGAGGAGTCCAGAGCACTGATCGAAAAGGAAGGGGCCGGAAATAGGGGCGCGGGGTGCGGGGCCCAAGGCCTGTAGGTCCGTGGGCCATACTGACAACGGCAGGGGTCCCACTGTACCCTGCGTACCGTGGGAGCCCCAACAAACAATTTTTTTTTTTTTTTTTTAAACTAATCGCCTTTTGATATATTTAAATTTTTTTTTTTTCCAAAAATATCAAAATCCGGCCTGCATGCTGTAAAAAGGCAAAATATTTTTTTTTCAAATTTTTTCTCGATCTGCGTGCCAGGGCTGTACGACATGGATTTGAGAAAAAATCTCCCAGAGGCTTAGGAACCAAAATAGGTCAAATTTTATATGACCATAGGGGTTTTCTGGCTTTTTGAACATGATGGTGAGGTCCGTTTAGGCCCAAAGTGCTCAGAAAAAAGGTCAAACCCTAGGTACATAAAAAATTCCTGAAACCCCAGATCTGCTTCCAAAGCAAAATTCTCAAAACAAGAACAGGTAGCTGCAGATGTGAAGCTCAGATACCATATAGGAGTTGAGAAAATACAACACAACAGGAGCCCAAATAATCTCTGCAAGCTAAAAAACCTGTTACAAGGAGAAGCAATGAAGCAAATCACAGAAGGAAAAAATACACAGGAAAAATATGCTCCAAAATGTATTGTCAATAATAATCCTTCTTCATACAATGAAAAGAAAGAACTCAACCTTTAATAGGTCAAGAAACCCTAAAAGGGAAAACCTAGGTTTGCACATAATAATTAATTATATGCACCTAAAGTTAGCTTAAGTGTAAAAGAGATAAAGGGAACTTAAATAATTAAACAAATAATGTTTAATTAATCAAGTAAATACCCGAATACTCTAACAATAACATCCCTTTTTTTTCCTTATTTTCTACTACATTCTCTCTCTGTCTCTCTGTCTCTATCTGTCTCTTACATTTGACTTACAAGATCTCATACATATATGAGTCTTTTACAATCTACCAAGTCGACTTTACAAAAGATAATTACATTAAAATACAATAAATAAAAGTTTATTTCCTGTCGGCTGGGGTACCGGTATGCATTGTTGCCGCTGCCGGTGTATGTAGAAGTCTATTGTTGGTGTCAGTAACTGCTAGTGGCTTACCAGATGAATGCCAGTTGGTTGCCAGATGGTTGCCATCAATGACAATATCAACTATTCTCATAAGAATGTAGAATGCCAACAATCTCCCCCTTTGGCATTGATGGCAACACTCATGAGAAAAATCCAAAAACTGTTCCAAAATTGAAAAAAGTTTCCAAAAAGATGTTCTCCCCCTGAGAAAATGATCTCTTCTAAAGAAGTATTTTTCTCTCCACTACTCCCCCTTTGACATCAATGACAAAGGTTGTCAAAAATAGTCAAATGAGTGCAAAAATTTCACCTCAAAGTTTGTAACCGGTTGGTTACAATATGAAAGATGTCTGCCAAAACCAAATTTAGACTATGCATGAACTTGTTGCTATCGGTCAAGGTTGCCTCAGTTTGTTGGATCGTGCCGGTGATATAGTGCATGTGTTATTTCGGTGATCACTCTCCTTGAAGTAATGCCTTTGATATTTCATTTCTCAAAGAGATAAGATTGTCCAACTTAGGAACAAGTTTATATTTAAGTTCTTGGGCATTAGACTTAATCCTTGCCTTCTCTTTCTCAAGTTTCTCCAATTTCTCCTCAAAACTTGCTATTTCCTGCTCAATAACTGATATAGGTTCAGATGAACCAATTATGTTATCAGCTATGTCATCTATTTCTTTCTGTACTTTGCTGATCTCCTTTTCTAACTCCTCTGTCAAAAGATGGGGTTTGCATGTTTCCCTGTAAAGTTCCTTATATTCCAAAATTGTAGAGTTCAGTGCCGGTAATAGTGTATTCATGTGTTCTATGCACTTCTTTATTGTATCTTCAAAGAATTTATCCTTCTCCTTTTCAACTTTCTCCTAGAAGGTGTCCTCATTCATCTTGTCAATAGTTATTACATTATCAGTGATGAGTTTTGATAGTGTGTCCAATTTTCCTATAGAATCCTTGATGTGATCAGTGTTGCAATTTGGTGCAATCAACTTCAGAACTGGTAAAGTGTCATCAATTGCCTTGTAGGCCAATGCAATGTAGTTTGTTATCTTCTTGATTGAATCTAAAAGTACTTCAGTAACATTTGTAGGTCTGAATTCACTTATTGAAGTGCCAGATGTCTGACCAATTACCTTTATTACCTCTATGCTTCCATCACTAGTAACCATTTTTCTTGTGTTTACCTCTGATGGATCAGTCCGAGTTTGCATTTCAACCTATAAAGGTTTGTCTGATTGTTTAGGTATTTCAGTGATTGCTAGTTTCTCTGCCTCAAAATGTACCTCTGCCTCAGTAGGTTTTTTCAGTAAGTTCAACTATCGGTATCTCTGTCTCCGGTGGCCTTGTGCCAATATCTTTTCCTTCAGTAGGTTTCTCTGTTTCTAATGGTTGCTCTGTTTGGGTTGGGATCTCAACCTCAACAGTCTCTACCAGTTTCTCCACTATGTTGCCACTGTCAACATTATCATCCTTAGCCTTTGTACTATCCTTATCCACACCAATATTTACTTCCTGAATATCCACATTCATGGTAAACCATATTTCAGATTCAGGATTTGTATCATCATGTGTGATACCTTCAGTGTCAAAGACTAGTGTATCATCTGTGTGTACCGGTGCAGTATCCAAGGGTGGTGGTGGTATATTATCAGTAATTTTGATGTTCAGAATTCTACCAATCTTTCCTTTGCCCTTATCCTTATCCTTCTGATAAACTTTGAATGTCTTCTTTGGTCAGTTCTTTTCCTCTTGTTTTTCTTTTTCCACAGAAAATATATCCCAGTTATCAGCAGTCTCTTCTGCAATCTCATTTACTCTTCCTGCCATTATACTTACTTGCCGGTGCCCACTGGAAAAAATGGACCTGTTAGCTTCACAAATCAATGCATCAATTTCCTCTTTTGAATTCACAGGATGAATAGCTAGAAGTTTTTCAACTTTTAGTTTCTTGTCTAATTCCATCACTGCTATCCTTTTTGCATCCAATCTTCTATACAGTTCATTTGGTAAATCATCCACAACTTCAATTAAGACTTTCTTATATATGTCCAAGTGTAAGATAATAATGTTCTCAATGCTTTCCTTGTCAGAATCATTAAATGAATTATACAGTTTACTCACATTAGCCAAATTTCCATCATTAGTTATTTCATTTAACAAATCATCCAATGAAAGAGTGACCAGTTTCTGTTTCTTCTTAGGAGTTAGTTTCTTGGCCGGTTCCCTTACTGCCTATTGTTTCTTCCTCAAGGTCCTTGTTCTCTTAGGTGAAGGAGAGGGTACTAGTGAATATTTTCTCTTCCTCCTTTCTACTCTTTTAAACTCTGTTGCCTTGTCACTGTCAGTTCCAGAAGATGTGGCAACTAGTGAAATGTGTGCCTCCGGTTGTAGTCCTTCAATCTCACTAGCCATTATCCCAGTAAATTTCATTACACTTTCTTTGATTTCCTTTACTTTCTTAGAAGCATCTCTAATGTATTTTTCTCTTTTCTTCCTTTTCTTCATTGTTTTTTCACCAGTCTCAATAGTTTCTGCATTGCCACAAACTTGTTCTAATGGTTCTCTTGGTGTATCTAGTAAAGCTTTTGCATATGTTTCGAGAATGTTTAGATCTACCTCATAACCCATTTCAATTACCCAGATAGTCTGAGGGAGTACAAATTCCATCCATGTCTCATCCTTCTTGATAACAAAACAAATGTCTTTGTTATATTTGGCTACTATATTCTGTGGTAATCTTTCTCTAGTTTTCATCTTAGCCTGGAAGGTTTTGAAGTATTCAATTATGTTGTTGTCCTTAGCAATTCCCATGCCGGTGAAAGCTTCCTGTAATTTTTTTCCTACCGGTATATCATAACCAAAGTCTTTGTATCCTGTACCGGGAATCTCCTTAGTGAAATACAACATTAAACATACCAAAAGGTTTCCAAAGCGGAATGTGCCTTTCTTGTCACCTTTGATCTTTTTTAGGTTGTCAATAAGCTCATCTTTCAGCCATTCACATACATCAATCATTGTTGTTGTTAACCATCTCATAAGCACTGTGTATACAAAGACTAGAAAGTGAATTTAGCCTATTAGCATGTGTAGTCTTGTATCCTAGCACCATACTCACAAATCTGACATTCATGTCCTTAATATCATTCACTCTTAGTGATCTACTGTCAAATGTTTCTTTGGTTAGGCTTATCACTGTGTTGTTGGGAATCTTCTTAGTTTTATCAGGTCTTTTCCAGATTTGAGGGTAAACCGGTTACTGCCCTAATTGCTTGTTCGGTTATTTTGTAGACAAAATCCAATCATAAGAATTCTCCATGTGCTCTACTTAAAACAATCCTCACTACCTCCTCCAAAAATTCAGGGATATTCAATATCTCAACAAAATCTAAAGTTTCTACAATCTTGTGTTCAGGTTTAACAACACCATTTTCATCACAAATTACCATTTTAAACATTTTCAACAATTTCATCTTGCTTCACAATTTTGGGAATTATCTTAAACATGGGCCTAAGGTGTTTCACATTTTCCACAATAATAGGGTTCTGAATAAATTTGGAAGCAGAAGAAGAATCCATTGAAAAATACCTTTAGTTGCCTGAAAATATTCTGAATGCTTGAAAGAAATCACTTTGCACCTTTGTCTTCAATGCCTTTGCTCAGTTTTCGCGCTCTCTATTAATTCGAATGTTCGGTGTGTCAAAAAAGAGGGAAATTAGCTGATTTATAATGAAATTTCTCTCAACAACCGCATTAAATGCTTGTCGGTTAAGTGAAAACTTAACACATCTGCCAGTAAGGAATAAATCTATCTTCTCACCATCAACCGAGGTACTCTGCACGATTTTCAACTTTCTGCAATACCCCCAAACGGGTTACTTCTTAGTTGGATGAAGAATCTCCTACCAGTGGAGTATTACTCTGTTCTAGTGGTGTAGAGATAGTTTCATCAACTTTCAGATTTCTCTTTCTAATCCATTATTTTAAAAATTATTGTTTTACCTCATCTACCTTTTCTTTACCTTTCAAACTAGATCCTTTATTGTTTGCCGGTGAAGTCTTGCTTCTACAAAATTTTGCAATATGTCCAATCTTGTTACAAGCATAACAAGTTACATTATTCTTCTGAATATCTTTTTCATATCCTATGTCGGTTTGTGTTCTGCATTGATTAGATAAGTGTCCATATCTTCCACAAACATAGCATCTCACATTCATTCTACAATTTTTTGAAATTATGACCAACTTTTTTGCATTTGGAACATTGACTGGTGGGTGCATTAATGTTCTGATTGTTTCTAAATCTACATTGATTTTCTCTATGACCATACTTGTTACAGTTAAAGCATTTCCCATTAAATTTGTAAGCACTAGGTTGTCTTACCGGTTTGCTATGATCATGATTGTTTGTAGTACCGAAACTTTCTCCAACTTCAAATCCAAGTCCATTAGTATCTCCATAAGGTTTCTAATTTTTCAGCATATCATCAAGTTCCTCTGAACTTTTCTTGAATTTCTCTTTATGTTTATTTGCAGTATCTAGCTCATTTTCTAGAATTCCCTTTTGTCTCATAAACTCAGTTATATCATGTTGTATGTGAATTAGATTTGTCTTCAGCATATCATTTGCATGACTGAGCCTTAGATTTTCATTTCCAACATCATTAAGTCTCCTAGTCAAGTCTTCTTCATTCTTCTTCCTGTCTTCAATGTCTTTACATAACCTCATAGTCATATCTTACATTTCATTCTTCATGTTACAATTCTATATTCTCAACTTTTTCACAAGTTCATTAAGAGTTTCCTTTTCATCATTATCATTCTGCATCTTCTCATGAAGTTCTTTTCTTTTATTTCGAGCTATAGTAAGATTCTCCTGAAGTCCTTGAATGAATTCCCGTGCAGCCCTAAGATCATCTTCAAGTTTGATATTCTTCACTTTCTCTGCATCATAATATACAAGAGCTCCTTCCAATTATTTTCTTAAGTTCTCCATCTGTACCGGTGTTAGAATCTTCCTCAAGCTATTAGGCTTTTGAAAATAGAAGATGAGGCTCTGATACCAATTGTTAGGATTAATGACAGTCCCAAAGATATTGAGAGAGGGGGGGGGTGAATTAGTATCTAACCAGTTAACAGAATATTTAAACTTATTAAGAACTTTGCATCCCAAAATAGTGTACTGATAAATAAGAATTATTGCAATAAATAAGAATAACAAAGACAACATAGAGAACACACCATAACACAAGATATTTAATGAGGAAACCTGGTGTGGGAAAAACCTCGGTGGGATTTGTGACCCACAATATTCACTTACTGGCCAATGAATAAATATTACTTACAATGAGGGGCCTCCACATGCAAGAAGGCCAACTGCCTAGATCTCGCTGCTAAATAAGAGTCACACTTGACTACAAAAGTGGATTATGAAATCCAATACAATGTACTGCTTCAAATCAACATCAACTATGCTAGGTTCAGTACCAGTTTAAGCTCAATCTATAACCAAAACCTTACATAAAATTTGCCTTATGCATTCACATATAACATCCTTTCTTTTCCTTATTTTCTACTACATTCTCTCTCTCTCTCTCTCTCTCTCTCTCTCTCTCTCTCTCTCTCTCTCTCTCTCTCTCTCTCTTACATTTGACTTACAAGATCTCATACATATATGAGTCTTTTACAATCTACCAAGTCGGCTTTACAAAATATAATTACATTAAAATACAATAAACAAAAGTTTATTCCCTATCAGCTAGGGTGCCGGTATGCATTGTTGCCGCTGTCGGTGAAGTGCCTGCCGGTGTATGTAGAAGTCTATTGCCGGTGCCGGTAACTGCTGATGGCTTACCAGATGATGCCAGTTGGTTGCCAGTTGGTTGCCATCAATGACAACATCAACTATTCTCATAAGAGTGTAGAATGCCAACAAGGCGTTCATAGCCCCGATGGAGTTACTCGCATGTTCCCATAGTCAAGCTTTTTTGTTGCACTTTGTATGTGTGATATTTTAGTTATATATCATTGCTCTTTTGCCTTGAGATGAATATTTGGCATAACACTTTTTATTTTATTTATTTTCTTACCTTGAATTGTAAGTAATGAAACCTACTTGGGTATGACAATTACAATGGCGCTGAAGTAGAATTTTAGATTTTTCACTATTCATATGATCAAGTAGGTGTCTAGAATGAATTAGAGATTTTATTAATATTTTTGAGATATAACAATTGATAGATTTTGGGCTAACAAGTCTCAAATAGTGAAATCACTACCCAACCATAAGTAAAGCATCGTCACAGGGTAATGTTGAAAATGAATAACCTTAGGACCTCAAAGACTTCATGTCGGAATATCTAAGAAAGGAGGCGACCCTTGTTTCTCTTGAATGCAAACAAATGATAAACTTCGATTGTTGCCTTGTTTTATTGATGATGATATATGCAAATGCATAAATTTTATGAATGTGATACATGTGAAAAAGAAACTATATTGGATGCAATGCTTTGAATAAAATGAGATGCAATACATAAAGCCAAACCTAAACTAACCTAGCCCTTAGATATAATATCGTTTAAGGTTCATGTTGTTCATAGGGTCAAGGAGTGGATCTCCATGGTAGCCAAATTGTATGCTCCATTACCTATAACCCTTATTATGATAAAAGGACCTAACCAATTGGGTTCAAACTTCCCTGGCTTTTCTCGTTCCGTTAGATTCCTTTGGTTCTCCTTGAGAACTAGATCTCCCACTTCAAAATTCCTTGGGCGTACTTGTTTATTGTAACTCCTTCTCAATCTATTCTTGTAACCTTGCAAATGATTTAAAGCAATTTGTCTCTTTTCATCAAGTGTTTCAAGCTCTTGTAATCTTGCAACCCGATAGTCTTCCTCTGATATGATGGTTTTTAAGGAGACTCTTAAAGACGGTAGTTTTATTTTAATAGGTAGTATTGCTTCTGTACCATAGACCAAGGAATATGGTGTTTCTCCTGTAGGGGTACATAATCCTGTTCTATAAGCCCAAAGAGCGGGATTTAACTGGAGATGCCAGTCCCATCCTACGTCAGTGACAACTTTCTTTAGGATCTTCAATATTGTCTTATTTGTTGCCTCTGATTGTCCATTGCTTTGCAGATAATATGGTGTTGCAAAACTCTGTTGTATTTGAAATTTTTCACACAATTCTCTCATTTATTGATTTTTGAATGGACATCCATTGTCTATCACTATGCACATTGGAATCCCGTACCAGTAGATAATGTATTTAAGCATGAATTTTTCTATTTGCTTACTAGTGGTGTATGTAAGGGAAATTACCTCAACCCATTTAGTAAAATACTGAGTAGCCATTAAGATGAATTTGTGCCCATTGGAAGAAGTAGGATTGACTTTACCAACTAGATCGAACCCCCATTGTGAAAATGGCCATGGTAATGTAATAGGTTGAAGATCTTGTGCTGGTGCATGAATGTGGTCTCCATGCATTTGACATTGTTTAGATTTTTGTACATATTTATTGGCATCCTTTTCCATAGTTGGCCAATAGTATCCAGTTCTTAACAATTTCTTTGATAATGGCGGACCACTTTGATGCACCCCACAAATTCCATCATGTACCTCCTTTAAGGAAAGTTGTGCTTCTTCTTCATCAAGACATCGGAGAAGGGTTCCATCAAAGCCCTTTCTATACAATCTGTCAACAATAATAGTCTGTCTGGATGCCTGTCGAATAAGAGTTTTCTTTTGATTTCTAGACAAATCAGGAGACATATACTGAGTATGTGAGTATGCATATATCTCATTATACCATGGGGATTTAGGACCCACAATTACACATACATATTCTGATGAGGGAATCTCATATGCCGGTATCATCAATTGTTCTACAATAAACTCAAACCGAGTTTCATTATTAGGCATATTTAGCAGAGATCCTATTGTAGCCACGACGTCGGCTACCTTGTTTTGCATCCTTGGAATCTGTTCAAAAGTGATGTTACTAGAATGTTCTTTGTAATCTTCTACCATTTGTTTATAAGGCAATAGTTTATCATCTTTTGTGTTATAGTCATCATTGACTTGATTTACAGTCAGTTGTGAGTCACCATAGACTTGTAATTCTTTTATCCTCCACTATATAGTGGTACAAAGTCCTATGATAAGAGCTTCATATCTAGCTATATTGTTCATACATGGAAAATTTATTCTGAATGACTTAGGGATAAAATCACCTTGAGGGGTGATGCAAAGAATCCCAGCTCTAGCTGTATGATTTGTATAGGATCCGTCAAAGTACAATTTCCACATGGTAGATGCTATCAATGTAAACACAGATTCATCAAGAAAATCTATTAGTAGTGGGTGACTGTCTTGCAAGGGAGCCTCTGCTAACTGATCTGCTATAATCTGCCCTTTGATTGCCTTTTTATCCACATATTCTATATCAAACTCACTTAAAATCATGACCGACTTAGCCAATCTTCCAGTCAATGTTGCTTTGCTTAACAAATATTTGAGTGGATCAAAACATGCAATGAGTTGTATTTTGTGACTCAGCATATAAGGTCTAAGTTTCTAAGATGTGAAAATCACTGTTAGACATTCTCATTCTATAGGAGTGTAATTAAGCTCATATCCAATTAGGGTTCTACTTATATAGTAGATCGCTCTTTCCTTTCCTTGATCATCATGTTGTGCCAACAAGGCTCCTAAAGATGAGTTTGTTGCTGATATATATAGTAATAGGGGCTTTCCTTGAGTAGGTGGAACTAATACTAGAGTATTAAGAAGATAATCTTTTAAAGCTTGAAAAGATTCTTGGCACTATTTTATCCATTTGAAGGTAACTCCTTTTCTGACTAAATACTGGAATGGATAACATTTATCTACTAGCTATGCTATGAACCTTCTTATGGACTGTAGTCTTCCTTGTAACCCTCTTAACTGCTTAAGTGTTGATGGAGGTTGCATATCCATGATTGCTTTGACCTTTACAAGATCTACTTCAATTCCTCTATTAGACACAATAAATCCTAAAAGTTTTCCTGATGTTACACCAAACATACACTTTTTTGGATTTAACCTAACATTGTATTGCTCTAATCGATCAAATATCTTTGCAAGGACTTCAAGGTGACCTTCTCTTGTCTATGATTTAGCCAACAGATCATCCACATAGTCTTCCATGATATTGTGGATCATATCATGAAATAGTGTCATCATAACTCTTTGATATGTTGCTCCTACATTCTTAAGACCAAATGACATGATGTTCCAACAATATGTTCCCCATGGACAGGTAAATATCATCTTATGTTGATCTTTTGGTGCAATCCTGATTTGGTTATATCCTGAGAAACCATCCATTAATGAAAGCATTTCATTCCCAGCAGTTAAGTCAACTATCATGTCTATGTTGGGTAATGGGAAACCATCCTTAGGACATGCATTGTTTAGATCTCAGAAGTCGGTACAGATTCTTATGCCCCCAGTGGACTTACTTACAGGTACTAGATTGGATATCCATTCTGCATAATCAATACGTTGAATGAAGCCCACATCCAGAAGTGTTTGGAGTTTTATTTTGACCAGTAATGCAATCTATGGATGCATCTTTCTTATCTTTTGTTTGTACAATTTAATTCTTGGTAGCAATGGTAAATGATGTATCACCAGCTCTAGGTCTAGGCCTGGCATATCTGCATAGGACCAAATGGAATTTATAGGACGTTGTTTGAAAAATTATATGAATTTGTCCTTTTCTTCATGGTTCAATGATTTTGCTAAGTGGATATTATGTACACCTTCTCCTTTGGTTATATTGACATCTTTAGTTTCTTCCATGAGTAATGCTGAATTCTCTTTTTCAATAGGTAGATTATCTAACCCACTCTTGCCATTGTGATCACTTTGATCAATATCTTCTGACACAAAGACAATTGCCTCTCCAAACTATGTTGTTCTATCTAGGTCTACAACAAATCTTGCCTTGTGATCACCTTGTGGAAACCCTTCTCTGACACCAAGGGATTCTACAATAGCTTCATCGTTCTCAAACCAATCTAGAGTTAGTTTTCCTTCTCGTCCCTAGTCAATCAAATGTGAATGTACAAGGGGTAATTCATTACTCCCTTTTGTTGTAACAGATTCTGATAACATGCATACCTGGTTATTTTAGCGACTTGGTATATTTTCATCATCTATAGGTGATTTGTGATCCTTTGTTATGTCTATTGCTTGTGGGTTGGAATCATGATCAGATAGGAATTCATATTCGTGAGAATCTGTTTGATTTTCTATGCATGTTTAGGCTTCTGAGGTTATCTACACTTGCATTTAAGTGATTATAGTGTTGTAATGGATTTAGATCACCCTTTATGGTGATTTCAATGCCATTGTACGGGAATTTAACACATTGATGAAATGTTGATGGTACAACTTGCATAGTATGAATCCATAGGTGGCCCAATAACATGTTGTATGCTAGTTCTCTATCCAACACTTGGAAAGTAACCTATGTTGTTATAGGTCCTATTTGCACTGGTAGTGTAACTACACCTCTTGAAGGACACTCTTAATCATCATATGCTTTGATGTTTATTCTTTTTGAAGGATCAATATGAAGCTTAGAATATCCCAATGCCTTAACCAACTTTAATGTGTAGATGTTGAGACCAACTCCTCCATCTATAAGTACTCTTCTGATTCTTCTCTTATGTATGTAAGCTTCTATATGTAGTGGGTCGTTATGAAAAAGTCTATCACTAGGAACATCCTATTTTGTGAACATAATATGGGTACCCTGTGCCAAATTCCCCACCATGGATTGGAAGGAATTTTCATTTATATCTCTGTGAACTACTGAATCTTGAAGTGCTTTGTCTAGGATAGCTTTATGAGTTGGTGATATACGCATTAGTTGAAAAAGTGATATCTGTGCCGAGGTTTCCTTGAGTTGGTCAACAACATTATAGGTCCCTACTGCTGGTGGTGGGTCTGATGGTACTCCTTGTAATGTTACTTTAGATCTACGAGTAACTACTACACAATATCTGTCTCTGAGAGTTATCGTTATTGTAGCCACTGTATCATTTCTTGTGAGGGAACTATCTGTAACATACGTTGTGTTATCAAGGTTTATTTTATATCCCTCCCTATAGTCATCATGTGCAAGTCTAACATCCATAATATGTGCTATAAGCTCATCTTCAAACCATCCTGAGTGAGATGGTTATTCATGCCCCTAGTCCCTAAGACAAAGACTCTTGTCTTCATCATATTTCGGTGCTTTTGACAACATGCAAATTTGGTTATCATCATTGTAAGTCTCTTGATATTGCTCATCATTATCGAGTGTTTCTTGTGAATCATCATTTACTACATCTCCTGAGCTAATGGCATGAATAGTATAGTCGTATGAGACTTTTGTCTAGTTAGCTGTTTTGTTTTGTGTTCCTGATGTATATGACTTCCCTTTATCATGTTTGACTAATGGATCTTTAAAGATGGTATGATTCATGTTTTTTGAAGTTTTGTTGGTGTCAATCGTGATGTCACCTTGATCGATCATATGTTGGACTAACTTTTTCAATTTATAGCAACTTGCAGTTTTGTGACCTTTAGTACGATGATATTCACAGAAGTTACTATCATTCCACCATGTAGGTTTGAAAGGACCTAGTTCATAAACTCTTACTTCTGGCAAAGTGATCATGTTTGTTTGTATCAACTTTTTTAACTCTGATTCAATAGGTTCCCCTAGAGGTGTGTAATTCCTTTTTGGAGCATTTACCCCTGGAAATTTTGTGTTCATAGTTTGTGCAACATTTACATTGGTTGATACAGTGTTAATCTCTGTGTGTGGACTAAATGATTGACTTGGGTCTTGTAAAGACAAGACCAGTTGAGTTTTGTTCATTGTACGAGCGTCTACAACACCATCGTTGGTCACATTTTTGTTTTTCGACCAAAATTTGGATTTATCATTGTTGTTGTTATTGCCATATTTTATGAGACCTTGTTCTACTAGTCCTTTTCCACACTTTAGAGATTTTTCAATGATTTGTTTAAATGTGGTTAAACATTGCATTTGTATTGGGTACTTGATTTTAGGGATTAAGTTTTCTATGAACATGTCAACTTGCTTTGATTCTAGAATAATAGTCTTGCATCTCCTATAGAGAGCTCTCCATCATTGTATGAAGGACACAAATGGTTCATTCTCATATTGTTTTGCAACACATAAGTCCATCAAACTGATTGGGGTTTCAATGCTATACCGAAAAGTTAGCACTTAAATGTTTAGCTAATTCACCCCATGATGTGATAGTTGCTGGTAGATGTGCAAACCACTCCAAGGTTGAGTCTCCTAGATTTTTTAGGAAACCATCTCATTAGATAAGTGTCTTTAGTTGCAACCTCTATACATGTAAAAAACTCTCTAATGTGATCTCTAGGATCACCTTTCCCTCAATATCTATCAAATTTTGGTGTTTCAAAATGTGGTGGGAAAGGCGTCATGTATAATGTGTGATCAAAAGGATAAGGATGTAAGTCCTGCATTGTGTAGCTCTTTTTATCATTACCAGTTTGTATAGTTGCCATCTGTTGTTGTAGATTCTGTACTTGTTGGGACAAAATATCTATTTAAGTTAGGGGTACACTTTGCATATTTATATTTCCCACAAAAGGATTCATGGTAGTATAACTAGGAGGTTGTTGAAAGGTACTACAATTATAATTCCATGTGTTATGAGTTCCGCTAGGTACTATGAAATAGGCGACATGCAAACCCATGTTTGACTGGGTCATACTCATTGTATTAGCGGAACTTGGGTTTGTATTCTGATGACTGCATGTAGATCCTATAGAATACGAAACTAGAGGTTGAGTCACACTTGTTGTATGAGGAACTTGTGTTTGAATAGGTGTAGAGACTATTGACATTATTGGTACAGTCTTTGTTTGTTTGCTAATGTTTATTGTTGAGGATGATGCACTTGATTGAGAATTCGTGTTTGAAATGACATTTGTTTGTATAGATGATGTTGGTGTATTCTGAGGAAAACTTGAGGTCATCGCTTGCATTTGTGCCATATG
Source organism: Cryptomeria japonica (assembly GCF_030272615.1). Classification (NCBI taxonomy): domain Eukaryota; kingdom Viridiplantae; phylum Streptophyta; class Pinopsida; order Cupressales; family Cupressaceae; genus Cryptomeria; species Cryptomeria japonica. The sequence continues at coordinate 10,946,482 of NC_081407.1, forward strand.
TGATATTTGACTGCTATTTGGACCTAAAGAATTTCTTAGTGGTAATATTATTGTGATATCAAAATATTCAAGTAATTTGGCCCCATTTTGTAATAACAATGAGAGATATTTGTCCCTATGATTATGTATAAGAGCGTCTAAGATCATAAGGACATGTGGGTCCTGTTGAGCTGACTCAATCTCTTCGCATGCTAAATTTTATTGTAGTTCATGTATTGTGGGCATTGCCTGAGAATTTGACTGTTGACCATTTGATATGTCCATATTCCAAGTTGGATTTACTGACAGGTCATTGTTTGGGTCCATTTTACTTTTTTCCTTTTGTGACCTTGTGACAGGCATTTTAGACTTCTATATGAGGATGGTTTAGAACCTAATGCAAGATGACAATAATGCAAGAATCTAGACCCAACTATGGAATATACAACACTAAACCAGACTCTCTATTAAGGATTTTGAAGTGAGACTTGTTGAGTATTTCAAGATTTTTGCATCACAAGTTTTTCAAGCTCTTCTCTTAGAAGTTCTGCAACAATTTCTCTATCAATTCTACGGGAAATTTTATACTCTCTATTTGGCTCGTACTCGACTCCTATATAATGAGGTGTGTTTCTCTTTAATTGCCAGGCCAAGTTACCTAAATTGCCAATGATTTCTTGTTGATCATCGTTTGGCACTAGATTAGGTTGTTCGAAGGGGAGCAAACCATCACCTGGGAGACCCATTAGGACAAATGTTATGATTTTCTAGGATGATTATGCAAATGATGATGGACTAAGATAGACATATATGAAATCTAATAAGGACCAAATTTAAGGATGTAAATGAGGGCTTATGCAAGTTCTAAGGATGTAAATGAGGATGATAATAAGGACGTAAATGAGGACTATGGATGTAAATGAGGACTATGCAAAGACTATGCAAGTTCTAAGGATAATAATAAGGACGTAAATGAGGACTATGAGGAATATGCAAAGACTGCCTATGGTCATAAGAATGTAAAATTTATTTTGAGTTTGTAGGATTGTCTGACATTTCAAGATGGAATTTGTTTCCAGTAATTCTATGTGTAGGACAAGTTTGTTGTTTTCCAAATCTGAGAACAGTTGTTTGAAGATAGGTATAACTGATTGAATTGTATTCTGACCAACTCTGAGAATTCAGAGATTCGTTAGATAGGGCCTGAAATAGCCCAAAAAGGACTCAATACTGGTCTGGTACAATGATACATATAAAAAAATAGAATACAATCTTAGGCTGGATATTGCAAACCAATCAAATGAGGCCCTTACAATAAAATACTGAAACAAAATGAACATATAGAGAGTGGCAGCATTGGCTCCACTCCACGATACACTTCTCAAGCATGCCAATCTCTCTTACCCCGAAGATCAGAAGATCTTATCATTGAGGGATTTCTGTATCATAATGCAAGGTACATGAAGGGTATCTATGGGGTATGATCCACACTTCCGGAATCACTGAATGTGGGATTTGGGCTACTAAGATGGTTCTTATTGTAAAATTTCAAGGGGTCTCGATCCAATGATGAATTCTCAGAGAAAGCCACTTAAGACTTTAGTTTAGCATATCAGTGCAGGGAAGGCCCCCACATACATCGAATATACTCAACACTCTAGTCGCTTGACCAATATATTTATATAGCGGCTTGAAAAACCCGCTCGAGAGTATGCTGAGAGAGATGATATGCCCAACGCATCCCAATTCGAAGTACCTCTATGAGGTGATGAAATCCCCAGTTAAAGATACCCCTCACTACTAAAATAAAAAATTTGGGTGTTGTTATCACCTTCTCCTTTTCTCCCAAGACCCCAAAGGCAGGTGGAAAGGTAGTTGGTGGAACAGTACATCCACCCCAAACACAATAAAAGTTCTTTCCCTTAAGAAAAATAAAATGTGAATTAATTTATTTGAGCAACCTGATTCACGTTCATTTTAAAACCAAATTTAGGTGTGAGATACGCATGTGCATGTCAATTTTAAAACACCAAACTAAAATGTGATTGCATGCATGTCAATTTAACCATTGGTTATTTTAAGCCCAAAACTGAAGTGTGATAACATGCATGTCCATTTTAACCAGGTTTATTTTATGCCCAAAACTAAAGTGTGAGAGAATGAGTGTTTATGATTTAGTAATAATCCGATCCTCTCTGTAAATTCACCACATGCTGCAAACAGATAATCAGTAACCCAATAAAACCTACAGAAAATAGAAAACTAAACTATGAAAAACATAAATGCATAATGATACTTGATTGATTGCGTGATATTGTATGACCGATTGCGTAATACTGTATGATCGATTGCGTAATTCTGATAGAGTGATTGTGTAATTTTGATAGAGCGATTGCGTGAGCTTGACAGAGCGATTGCATGATCCTAGCAAAGCGATTGCGTGATACACAGACAAACCAAACAAAAAAAAGAAAAAAAAAGCTAATTATGATTTGGAACCTGCAAAACAGATTGTGATGCCCTAGCAAGATCTCTCATCATCCATTCTATGGTAAGAAAATCATATTTTACTCTATACGAGAGGAATAGGCTGTTGTATCTGTCAATGGCTAGTTGATCCTCCAGATCTCGTATCTTCTTTTCTTCCTTTAAGATTTGCTGATAGCATCTGGCTTGTCTTCTTTGTTCCTTTGTCCTCCTTGCACCTAAAATTTTGAATTATATTTAGATTTACTCAATTTCATATAGAATTTAACAGAATAGAGAGCAGGAAACAAGAAATAGAAAATAAACAGACATAGAAATAACCTTGACAAATGTGTGACAATATATGAGCAAATGAGTGATAGAGTCAAAGCTTTTGCATGATGGGTTTCACACGAATGCATGACCCTGTGTGATTGATTGCATGGGCCTATCTATGTGATTGTGTGATGATGAAAACACGATTGCGTGATTCAGAATTTATTCTGTAATACATACAAACCTGCAAAAAATTTAAAATTTCGTATGATTTGCAAAATCACACAGAAGAAAAAGAAGGTTAAATTGCTATTAGTTCACGTCGGGTTCACCAAAATGTTGCAATCTAAAATTCATTAAATGTAAATCAAATAGAATTAAAGGGAAATCACAAATCCCTCTCCTAATAGAATTCAAACAAACTCAATGAAATGATACAATCAAATAATAGGAATGTAAATATTCAATAAATTCTTCCTATTCCAAGATGGCATATAGCTTCCATTGCTCTTTTTCTCTTTGTGGTATGGTGACTCTCAGATATTGCGCTGACAACCTGCAAATGACACAAAGATTCAAAGTTCATGATTGTTAAAAATGGAGATTGAATGCTCAATTTATAGATAATTGGATGAGAATTGATTCAAAGGTGGAACAAATTGATCAAGAGGTGGAACTCAGGTGAGCTCACATGTTGATTGATAGTTGAACTATTGATTTAGAGGTGAAATAGACTAGATTGAATATATTAATGAGTTAACTGATTGAGAAAAAAACTGATTGAAAGATGAAAAATAATGATTGGAGGAAATAAAGAGGAGGAAATAGTTAACTGATTGAAAGCTGATTGAGAGCTTTATTTAGAAAAAACTAACTAAAAGATAGAAATAGGAATTGAAGAGATAATTGAATTAATTAATTAATTGATTGAATTAATTAATTTAGCATGTGCTTTCACTTTGACTTTGATTTTCAATTTAATCTTTGCATGAGATTTAATTCAAATATTAAATTTATTCTAAATTCAATTTAGTATTTGAATATATTTAGAACTTGACTTTGATTTTTAATTTCATTTTTGAAATCATGCACATGTATTAGAAATTAGGAGAAATTAGAAGAAATATGAAATTAAATGAAATTAGTTAGAAATGTGAAACTAAATGAAATTAGAAGAATTAATTAACTTAATTAAAAAATTTAAAGAAACTATTTAATTATTTAGAAATTAAATTTAATTAAATAATAAAGATTTTTTAAATTAAAGGAATTAAATCACAATTAATTAAATAATAAATATTTAATTAATGTTTAGAAAATGGTTAATGATTAAATGATTAGAGATAGAAATTAAAAATGAATTTATTTAAATAATAAAAATTATTTAAATTGAGGGATTAATCAGAATTAATTAAACAATAAATATTTAATTAACATTGGAAAATGGTTAATTGATTAAACGATGATAGAATTAAAATAGAATAATTAGTAAGATGATAGAAGAAATATGAAATTAGAAGAGTAAGATTAAATAACTTAATTAAATAATTAAAGAATTGTTTAATCAATTAGAGGAATAATTAGTACATGATCAATGAGACATTTTTAGGTGTCTACATTGCTAATCAGTGCAGATCAAGAGAAAACCATATGAACTACATGCATATGCAAGGAAATGTTGTTTGCTATGCATGCAACAAATCCGGTCACATTGCTAAAAACTGCAGAAGTAGAAATGTGAATGAGAATGGTCTAGTAAACAAGAACAAGAATGTGAAGGAAAATGAAAAGGGAAAAGTGAAAGTTGAAGAGATCAGAGATCACTTGAAGAAGACATGGGTGAAAAAGAGCGATAATGATGCAGGAAGTGGGTTTGCACCTGATTCCGGTGTTGTAACCACATCTATTAACTAAGCTAAGGCATCGACCTTGGGGGAGGTTTTCATGAAAAACTTGCAAGCCCCCTGTTGGAGATTTGTGCCTAATTCTGACAGGTTGTAGATGTTGTATTTGATCTAGTTCAAGGATTTCCAGAAGAGTTTGAGCCAAATTGAAGATCTGCAAAATATTTCTTGAATATCTGTTTGTATGTAGGGTATCCAAAAGACTAGGGCAAAGAGCATTTATTATATCTAAAAGTTAGGTATGCGGAGGATAAAAAGTGATTTAACCATTCATTTTTCACCTTGCATTTGAAGTGAAAGAAGAGAAGAGCGCTCTGTAATCAAGATTTTCAGAGAACCAAAAAGAGAAAAAGATTTGGCACGAGATTTTCGCATCCGATTGTTAAGGTATTTTTCAGTGAATTTGATGCAGGAGCATCCCAGGTTCTTGGCAATCTTGCATCAACCAAAAAATTTTTCCTTTCAGTTTATTTCCTATTTGTAGTTTTAGTATTTCTTTCAAAATTTCTTTCTATTTTCTCATTGGATGTTGCGGAGCTAGATTTGTTTTGTGGACATGTTCATCAATCTTATCCTTGGTCCATAGGACATTTGAATCTTTTTCTGACAAGTTATCATTTCCAAAATATGGGAAAATTTTCTTTCATGTGTACTGGAGCCGCTTGGACCTATTTGCTATTGTCAATGCTTGCAGATCCTTTCCATTGTTTGTGGAGCCAAATCTCATTGTTTCGAACATTCCTTGGCGTGTGGTTGACCTTCCCTTGGGTCCACACCTCTTTCTCTATATTTTTTGGAGGAATCTCTTTGGTGGAGGCCAACCTTGTTGTTTTACACGTTTCATCTTGTTCATCAACATTTGTTTCCTTTTGGGTTGACGCGGATCATCCTTGACCATATAAATCAATGTAATTAATTATTTAGAAAAAAATGTTTTTGGGAAGACATAAGATAGATCTAAGGATTAGGGGTTTCACAGTTGGCTCACATTCTTGCTAGTGACGAATATTGCATAACACACATGTTTTGTACTCAATATTGTGAGTTGAATGTTGTGAGCTCACATGTTGCCGACAGTTTGTAATCAATTTCTATGATATAATACATTTGTTTCTGCATTGCCTCCATCATATTGTGTTGTTGAGTTGCATTTTATCTTCTGCACATTCCAAACTATTCTCCTTGAGGACCATCCTAACCATGACTGCACCAGGTGGTATTAGAGAAAGATTTCCTTCCAGAAATTGTGGAGTCCTGTAAGATTTTGTTGTAGGGTGGTAGAATTGAGGACCTGACTGCAGCTGCAAAGGACTTGTGTGAAGATGGCACAGATAAATGCTGGAGGTGGTGGAGTGCGTGGAAATGCAAACCTTAGTGTGATGGAAATGTTTAGGGGAATTACAACCTGATTCGAAGCTGTTGAAATAGACCAGAGATGAGGTTGACATATTGAATATGTGAGTGATGATGAAGGAGAAGTTGACCTGGGAGAAGCAGTAGCAAATCAACCGGTGATCGATCCAGAAGAAGAGAGGTTCTTAAGGGTTTTGAGTAAAGAGAACACCAAACCATATTTTACCCCATTGGATTATGATGACAAGTTGGACTCAAATGATTGATGGATTGGATCTTGGAGATGGAAATGTGTTTTGATTTTGAGAACACCGCAGAAGAATGGAAGGTGAAATACGCCTGTACAAGGTTGAAAGGTCATGCGTCTCTTTGGTGGGAACATTTACAGGTTGACCAACAAAGAAGAGGTAAAGAAAATATCAAATCGTGGGAGAAAATAGTTAGTAAGTTAAAATCGAAGTTCTTGCTTGCCGAATATCGAGTGAATCTATTCCAAAAGTTGTAGACCCTAAAGTAGAAGGAATCTAGTGTGAAGGAGTATACCGAAGCATTCTATAAGTTGAACATCAGATCCGGATACATCGATGATGAGGTTGATCAAGTTTCCCGATATTTGAACGAATTGTGGATGTTGATACAAGATTAACTTAGTTTGATCAAGATGCATAGTGTTGAAGAAGCTTATCAATATGCCTTGAAGGCAGAGGAGAAGTTGAATAAAAGACATGAGTAGAAGCAGCAAGGTAGAGGCGAAAGATTTCATGGAGGAAGATCCTATACCAAAGGTTGAGGAACCTGTGCAGATCAGAATAAAGACAAGGAAGTTATCCAAGATGGTAGTGCATACCGAAGAGATGACATAAATTATTACCATAAGAACGAAAATGAAGGTTACTGGAATGAAGCTTATGGAAAAGAAGACAAAAGACAAGAAAAGAGAGTATTTAGAGGAACCTGTTTTAAATGTGGAGGAGAAGGACATCATGCTTTTGAATGCAAGAAGATAGAGAACCATGGAAAAATAGCCTTGGCAGAAGAAGAACCTACAAAATCAAGTAACAGACTGGAGGATGAAGAGTTGCTAATGATGAGGAGAGCACTATATCATATTAGAGTAGAGCATAATCCCTTACAGAGGAAGAATTTGTTCAAGACAAGATGCAAAGTAGCTGGTAAGTGTTGTAAAGTTATAATTGACAGTGGTAGTACTGATAACCTTGTTTTGGAAGAAATGGTGACTACATTGAATTTGGAGAGGTTGAAACACCCTAAAGCCCTATCAAATAGCATGGATTCAAGATGAGCATAAGGTATTAGTAAATGAACAATGTTTGGTAAAATTGACGATTGGAGCATATCATGATGAAAATTTGTGTGATATCATGCCTATGGATGTATGTAATATCTTTTTGGGTAGACTCTGGTAGTATGATAGACAAGAAAACCATGATGGAAGAAGGAATATATACACTATTGTGGCTAATGGGGAGAAACAGATCTTGCTGCCTTTGGAGGAGCCTGTGAAGAGAAAAGTTTGTACTAATGCTAGAATTTGTTTGGTTGATGGAAGGAAATTCTTAGATGGGATGAGACATGAGAAAATGTGCTTTGCCTTAATTCCTAAGAATATAAAGAATCTGAACCATGAAGAAGAACAACCAGAGGAGATAAAAGAGTTGTTGACAAAGTATGGAGACATCATTTTGGATAATGTACCTAATGGATTACCCCTTGTGAGAAGTATCTACCATTGCATGGACCTGATTCCCATAGCTAGTTTATCTAAAAAAGCAACACACCAGATGATACTGGCAGAGAATGAGGAGTTGAATAGACAAGTGCAGGAATTGTTGAAGAAAGGTTTTATCAGAGAAAGCTTGAGTCCTTATGTAGTTCCAATAGTGTTAGCACCTAAAAAGAATGGAGAATGGAGGATGTGTACTGATTCCAGAGCAATAAACAAGATCATAGTGAAGTATCAAATCCCTTTTCCTAGGATGGATGACATAATAGATTGTTTAAGTGGAGCTAGATATTATACAAAGATAAACTTGAAGAGTGGATACCATCAAAGAAGAATCATAGAAGGAGATGAGTGGAAGACAACATTCAAGACAAATGAAGGATTGTATGAATGGTTGGTGATGCCTTTTGGACTGACTAATGCACTGAGCACTTTCATGAGATTGATGAATTGGGTATTGAAGATTTTTTTGGGTAAGTTTGTTATTGTGTACTTAGAAGACATCTTGATTTTTAGTAAGACAAAGGAGGAACATTTGTTGCATGCGCGACAAGTTTTGTAGAGGTTGAGAGAAGAGAAGTTGCTAATAATAATTAAGAAGTATAATTTAATGAAGGAAGAGTTATTTTATTTGGCATTTGTGATATCTAAGGATGGATTGAAGATGGATCCTGAGAAAGTAAGAGCAATTGTTGATTGGCCTACACCAAAAAGCATTAGAGAGGTAAGATCTTTCATGGATTGGCTAGTTTCTACTGGAAGTTCTTTAGAAATTTCAATTCAATTTATAGACCCATGACATAAACAATGAGAGGAGATTGGATGGATTTCAAGTCGACAACTGGAGAAAATAGGAGTTTTTAATTGTTGAAGAAAAAGGTGACAGAGTAGTCTTTGTTGGCTTTACTAGATTTAAATGAAGTCTTTCAAGTGGACTGTGATGCAAGTGGGAATGCAATTGAATTAATGTTGAGTCAAGAGGGAAGACCAGTAACTTATTTTAGTGAGAAATTGAATGACGCAAGGAGGAGGTATTCAGTGTATGATCAAGAATTTTATGCCATAATTCAAATTGAAGAGGTGGAGCCATTATTTACTGACTAAGGAGTTTGTGTTGTATATCGATCATCAAACTTCACAATATTTGAATACTCAAGGTAAGTTGAATCAAAGACAAATGAGACAGGTAGAGTACTTACAAAGTTATACTTTTTTTTTTAAGCATAGAAGTGGGAAGTCAAATAAGGTTGTTGATGCCCTAAGCCGAAGGAGGAATTTGCCGACAGAGATTAGAATAGAAGTATTGGGTTTTGAGGAATTGAAGAACTTGTATGAGGATGACCTAGATTTTGTAGAACCCTGGAGAGCTTGCATAGAACTTGTTGTGGTGTATATAAGTGGCTGGATTATTTCATTCAAGATGAAATGTTGTTAAGAGGAAGTCAATTATGTATACCCTGGAGCTCTATGACAGAAAATCTGATAAAGGAGAAACATAGTGGAGGATTAGTCGGACACTTTGGAGTAGACAAGACAACAACATTGGTAAGTGAGAATTAGTTTTAGCCTCAAATTAATAAGGATGTTAAGAAATTTGTTCAAAGTTGTAGGATTTGTCAACTAGCAAAAGGTGGTACTCAGAATGTTGGACTATACAATCCTTTGATAGTTCCAGAGAGACCTTGGGAAGACATAAGCATGTATTTCATACTTGGATTACCTAAAACATAGAGAGGAAATGATTTTATATTTGTGGTGGTGGACAGATTCTCAAAGATGGCATATTTCATACCTTGTAACAAGATGACAAATGCAGTACATGTTGTTGACCTATTTCTCAAGGAGGTGGTAAGATTACATGGATTTCCTAAGAGCATTGTTTTAGACAAAGACACTGAGTTTGTTGGATACTTTTGGAGAACACTTTGGAAGAAGATGAAGACAGATTTGAAGTTTAGTTCTACTTTTCACCCATAGACTTATGGACAGATAGAGGTAGTAAAGAGGAGTTTGGGAAACTTGTTGAGATGCTTAGTTCGAGAGAAAACCGGAAGTTGGGATTTGATTCTTGCACAAGCAGAATTTTCCTATAATAATTTAGTAGACAGGAGTACCAGTAGAACACATTTTGAGATTGTTATCAGAGAACACCCTAGAGGCATTTCAGAATTGAGAGACATCAGTAATGAGGATAAGAGGAGTGCAGAAGGAGAATAATTTGTAGAGCATATGAATATAGTGCATAATCAGGTTAAACAACATTTGGAGGACAGGAACAAGTATAAGGAGAAAGAAAATGAGAAGAGGAGACATAAAGAATTTGAAGTTGGAGATGAAGTGATGGTGTATCCGAGAAAAGAAAGATTACCAGTTGGTACCTATAATCAGTTGAAGATGAGGAAGTTTGGACCTCGTAAGATCTTGAAGAAATTTAGTTTCGAAAATGCATATGAAGAGTTACTAGATAGTTTGGGTATTTCACCTATATTCAACATTATAGACTTGTATCAGTATCATGAGGCTGAATTCAATGAAGACAATGCAACAGACTTGGAGAAGCAATTACCCTAGAAGGTGGACACCAAACTTGGGTGGAGCAATCGCAACAGGAAGTACATATAGTATCTTGTGAAGTGGAAAGGCATACTAGATGAAGACTCATCATGGATTTCTCAGGCTGAGGTGAACCACCTTGGTTTTCATTTATCCCTAACAAAGTGAGAGGCTCACTTTTCAATCAACCCCAGATGTCTGATGCAAGAGCATCTCTGGTTCTTGGCAATCTTGCACCAACCAAAAACATTTTCCTTTCAGTTTGTTTCTTGTTTGCAGTTTTAGTATTTCTTTTAGCATTTCTTTCTTTTTTCTCATTGGATGTTGTGGAGCTAGATTTGGTTCGTGGAAATTTTTATCAATCTCATCATTGTTCAATGGGACGTTTGGGTCTTTTTCTGGCAAGTTATCATTTTCAGAATATGGGACAATTTTCTTTCTTGTGTATCCGAGCCGTTGGGCCTATTTGCTATTGTCGATGCTTACGAATGCTTTCTGTTGTTTGCGGAGCATGATTTCATTGTTTCCAACTTTCCTTGGTGTGTGGCTAACCTTCCCTTGGGTCAACACCTCTTTCTCTAGATTTTTCAGAGGAATCTCTTTGGTGGAGGCTGACTTAATCTTGTTCATCGATATTTATTTCATCTTGGGCCAATGTGGATCATCCTTGATCATATAAATCAATGTAATTAAGCATTTAAAAAAACAACTTTTTGGAACACAAAATATATATCTAAGGATTAGGGGTTCCGGAGTTGGCTCACATTGTTGCTGGAGTTGAATGTTGCATAACATGCATGTTTTGTACTTAATCTTGTGAGCTGAATGTTGTGAGCCCACATGTTGTCAATAATTTGTAATCAATTTCTATGATATAATATATCTGATTCAACATTGCCTCCATCATATTGTATCGTTGTTGTGTTTTATCTGCTGCACGGTTTAGACTGTTCTCCTTGAGGACCCTCCTAATCATGACTGCACCAGTTTTCTTTAAATTTGAAGCTTAAAAGTTTCAGAAATAGCATCCTCTGGTATGACAAATCCATTTGTCATTGATGTCACTGAAAGGGAAAGACCCAATTTCAAGAAACACCCTTACATATCGATGGAGGATGATCCACAAGGTGCATTCTCATCAGTTCCATACAGAGTCTTGCACATAGAAGGCATTAGGGTTTATAGTCATTGCAAAATTGAGGAGCTTAGAAGCACTCAGATGTTGAATTTATACACCCAACACATGATTGATGTGATGGGTAGCTTGAAATCTGAATTTAGGTAGATAGAAGAAAATGGTTTTGCATAGTTTGTCAATTTTCCCGTGTTCAATGAATCAAAATGGGTTCGATACATTCTTATCAAGATGAATGATTAATTCATGTGGTTGGATAGGCCACACAAAATCACAAAGAATGTCATTTGAGTTGTTACTAGTTTATTGTCGATCAGTGACTTGCCTGTGTTGAAGGCAGTAAAGAATCATATGGTCGCAGACTCTACTAGTTCCAAGTTTGATAGGAGAGTGATGACAATTAATGACATCTTGGTGTATGATGTCAAGTTTTCCTCTATGATGATATGTTACAAGATCTACCATTCTAGCTGGGATAACTTACTATCCAGAACAACCATTTATGGAGCTTATGAGATGATGGAGGACAAGAAGTATGATTTGTGTGAGTTGCTTTGGAATGAGCTTATGAATAATTTGGCCAAAATTAAACAAGACAAGAAGCATATCTTCAAGTATGGGAGTTTGATTCTATGCCTATACTTCTATTTCATGAATGAGACCTCGGGAGTTGGCAAAGTGCAATTGGCTTATGACAATCCTATGGTGGTGCAAATTAAAGAAACACTTTATGGCCTTGGAGATTGTAAGGTCTGGAATGCCATACTCTGAGGGTATTTCAAAAATTTTTAGAGCATGATGCAGATTAGGGAAAGAATCCCTAAATTAGTGGTGAAGTATCAGGATACCATCTGCTTCATGGTTGATACAACCAATGTTTGATGGAGGTAGTGGAACCCAGAACTTCATGGATTATACCCATGGGGTGTGAGGTGGAAGAATGTATCCTTGAGCTATATGACCAACATTTATTAAGAAAACCACTAGATAGAACAGAAGAAAGGTTTGGAACCTATGTAGAAAAGAGCTTGGACTTACATGCTAAGTTCAAGAAGCCAAAGATATAGAAGAAGGTGAGGAAGGAAATTGAAGCCTATGCGGAGAGTATAGGAATTTCTAAGGAAGCGATCCGAGAGACAAGAAAAAGAAAAATCTTATCAAAAGAGTAGACAGTTAAAAACACTAGATTAGAAACTGCTACACCCAAGCCAAGGCAATCAAGAAGTACTTCTCCCTCCTCCGGTCCTACAAAATCATTTGGAAAGGGAGAAAAGAGAAAGACTGTTAGAATATTTAATCTTTACTTAGCTTAGGTTTATTTGTATTTAGTTTAGGATATTCCTTTGGAATTCCTACATGTAATTTGTCCTCTAGTACATGTGTGAGGACAAGTCATTTCTTTTATTTTCCTTTATTAAGGAATATTAGATTTCCTCCATAAGAGGATGTGGACACATGGCACACACATTTTATGAATGGTGGCATTCATAGATTTGGGAGTTACTTTGTAACTCCTCTCCTCATCTCTATTTAAGAGATGTCTCCTCTCTCATTTCTTCTTAATGACAATATTGTAAAGAGCTTCTTGCTCTCTCTCTCTCTCTCTCTCTCTCTCATTTTAGGCATTGCCTCGTTCATAATATCACAAGGGGTTTTTCTTTGCTTTTCCCCTTTCAAAAAGTTCTTGTGCCTCCTTCACATTTGGGTGATGCTCCAAGTATTTTGCTTTTCTCTTGGTAACAATTACTTCATCATAAACTTTCTTGGATTTTATTTACCTTTCCTTTCTCTTGTATTTCCTTTCATGGTATCAGAGCAGGTTTCTAATCCTTGTTTTAAGTTGACATTGATGAAGGTTACCATTCTGTGGAGTTCACCTTGTTGGAGGCATTCTTGAGAGGAGAAGAAGTTCTTTTTCTAATATTTTCTATTGTGCAGGTTTTGGTTTCAGATTTTTAACTTTTTTTTCAAACTTGTTAACAAGTTTGCCTACAGGTTTAATCTTCTATTCTAGTTTTTTTTAATTAAAAAAGGGCTTTGGAAGGCTTGCCGCCAAAGTTCCTCCTTTTTTAGTTTAAATTTGTATCTTTGGAAGGCTTGCCGCCAAAGTTTCTGTTTTTTTTTAGTGTGCATAGTTTGGAAGGTTTACCGCCAAACTCAGTCTCCTTAATCTATTTGGTCGGCTTGCCGCCAAAACTAATTTATTATTAAATTTCATTTTTGATTCACTTGCAGATTTTAACCTTTTTCTTGCTTTCAACTATTCTGATTCAATTTGTTTGAATCTGCCATTCAGTCCTAACATCTTTATTTGCAGGTGTTATTGATAAATAAAAAGGGTTTATATTGTAAGAATAACTGATTGTAGCAAGCTATTATAATTTCTCTTTAAGGCAGATATAATTTATTCTTTATCAGTTTATTTCAAACCTTCTCTGTATTTAAGCATTTTGAAAATTTAAAATCTAAAATCATTTTCAAAGTAAAATCAAAATCTCCATCCATCAAATTTAAAATCAAAATCTCCATCCATACACATTAACGACGGGTCCTGCTTGAACGAATTATTCCCATAACATTTCTTCTATGACTTGGGCATCCAAATTTCCCACATAGGCAGTGGCATCCTGATTTCTTTTAGCTGTGTGCTGTCCGAGAAGATTAGCTCCAACACCTGGTGTTATTCTGCTGGTCATTTTAGTAGCTTCTATTATTTTTTCTTGCTAATAGATCACAGACTTTGGAGCAATAGATCACAGACTTTGCAGCGTATTGGTAATCATCATCAAAATTTGTTTACCCCTGCAAGAGTTCGACCCCAGCCAAGAGAAGGTGATGAACAGAAAAATTGCGGCGCTTCCTAGTTTTAACGGAAGACAGTGATAATATCAGTGCAACTAAGGAACTGATTTAGGCTAAAACACCCTGCACTTCGCCCTTCACCCGCACATTCACAGATTTGGTTGAGGCTGATCACGAACCCGAGCTCATTTTGAGAGCTCCTCTGCACCGCCAAAAATATCCCCGCTAGTCCCAAACCCACCAGAACAATAATATTTGTGGCAGACGACTTCTTTGGTGTACAAATTTGTTCAAAATTTGATCTAAAACAGCATAAAACTCCCCGAAAACCCTGAGATAAATAAATCCGCTCTGAGAAAATATAGCAGTCTATGCACTGTAAATTCCCTGCAAGATATCATTTGTTTAAACATCTTTGATCTTTTTAACGTTTTCTGCAACCTGTCTGTGTTGTTTCGGTTATTCTGACATTTACGTTTTCCTTCTACCTTGAAACGTATTCTATCAAATCCTTCATGTATTCGGTGTTGTTTCGGTTATTTGTCATTTTCTTCTGCAGCAACGTTACTTGTTTATTTCTATTTTATCCCTGCATTGGTAACAGATAGTTTTGTTTCTTAATTTATTTGTTAGTCCATTCATTCGTTTCTATTATTAGTTCTCTTATGTTTTAAATTCATTCATAAACATTTAAGTTTTAAAACCTTTTCCTTATCCTTCTCACGTATATCATAAGGTTTAAAAAATTTACCTTTAAAATTTTGAGGTTTCTTTGTCTTACATGTAATAAGGTTGGTTAACTTTTTTGAAATAATAGTTTAGCTCTTTAACATTAAGTAAAGTTTAATACTATTTAATGTAAAAGTTTAGTTTCTTTTTAAAAGTTTAGTTTAGTTTTATAAAAGTTTATTTAAAAGTAAAGTTTCGTTGAGTTCATTTTTAAAATTTTTTTTTAATAAAATTTTAAGTTTTAAATAAAGTTATTAATATAGAGAATATTTATTTTGTTATTATAAAGATTTAAAGTTTTTTTAATATAAGTTTGTTTAATTAAAATTTAAGTTCTTTTTCAATTTTAATTTGTTATTAAAAAAATTGAAAATAATATTTCTTAATAATTTTTTTTAATTATTAAAATTTGATTCAATTTTTAATCAAGGAGGTTAATTTTCATTTTTAATCAAAGGGAATTTTTTTTCTAATCATTATTTTGCTATCATGTCTACTTTAATTCCAGAAATCAAATTAAATAGTTCTAATTATCATTCATGGAAAACACATATTTCTTTTATTTTTCGTTTCAAACACCTTTTGGATGTTGTGACTGATAAAACCTTTGAACCCGCTACAACTGCTCCTCAAGCCGACCTAGATAGATGGAAGGCTCAAAATGAGGAAGCACTTGGTTTAATTGGTATTTCAATGGTTCCTGATTTGTATGTTTTAATTGGAAATTGTACAAAAGCGCATGAAGCTTGGGAAATTTTAAAAACAACTTATGATAGCTCAAATGAATCCCGAAAAATTCAACTTCAAGATCAACTTGAAGATTTAAGGTATACGGATTTTAAAACTATGGATGAATTCTTATTAAAGTTTGATTCTGTTAATTCTTATTAAACTTAAGATCTGATGATTCACTAACAACCATGGCATTGTGAGCATCCCATAGTCCACTGAGCAATGTATCTAACTTAGGAGTGATGAGACTCTGAAGCTCTCCAACCCTACCAATGAGACTCTCCTTTTCATGGCTCAAGATTCTCATTTTTCCAAGTAGATATATTGCT
Organism: Cryptomeria japonica; assembly: GCF_030272615.1. Lineage (NCBI taxonomy): Eukaryota > Viridiplantae > Streptophyta > Pinopsida > Cupressales > Cupressaceae > Cryptomeria > Cryptomeria japonica. The sequence goes on from NC_081407.1 coordinate 10,962,484, forward strand.
TGATCTTCCTTGCTACTTACAGAGATTGAGAGAGGATCAAGTGATTGAGATATACCTGCCAGCTTCCCTTCATGCTCCTTATACTTCTTCTCAATCTCTCCAGTGAACTAGGCATGATTTGTAAATGTTGCCTCCTTCAGATAGTGCATCTTTAATGCTCTTAATGCAAGTATCCAATGAGACTTTATCACTAACAATCATCCTCTTCAATGTCCTCATCCTTTTAGCATTAAAATCATTGTAGACCTTCTCCTCTGTTGATCTCTCTAATGACTGAAAATGAGTGTCCACATATTTGATCAATCTCCTCAACTAACCGGAGGGAGTATCTGATGTGACCTTTTGAAATGATGGCATTATCTTCTCAAGGATATTAGATGCCTAAGTAAGTAGATCACTATCCTCTATGTGAGATTTCAACAAGTCCTCACTAGCCTTAGCCTAAGCAAATGTAGCTAATTGAAGCTTTTGGATGGAGGACAGAGAGGCTCGATTGATAGGGCCTTGGATGAATTGTGGATCATCCACAATCTTCTTTCTCTTCACTGACTCTTCAGTTCCTCTTACCATCGAAATAGCTTCAACCTTTACATCAACTTCTTCCTTCTCAGCTTCCTTCTCATCATCAACCTTAGGCGATTCTTCAACAATTATTGTCAGAGTATTTTGAGAATCATCTACTTTTTCCTTGTTTACTAAATCCTCATTTTTGGTATCTTTTAGAACATTTACTTCACCCTGATCATCTATTTGCACATCTGGAATAGAAGTATCATCCTTTGTCTGATCAACTATTGGATCATCATCTTGACCTTTTTCTGGATTGACTTCATATTGGTTTTGAAGAAAAAATTTCCTAAAAATTGTCTCAGTGTCCTTAATAACTACATCTGTCTTTCCAATCATTATCTTATTTACCCTTGTGTTACTCCGGAATTCATTCTTAGCCAACTTAAGGATTCTCTGAGCATAAATTAACTAATATATATTCTCTTAGTCTCTCATCTTCCTTATTTTGTGTTAGTCTCCTTGCATCCAAAATTTCATACAAACTCTTGGGTATCTCTGACATTATCTCAACTAGAGCTTTACTATATACATTCAAGTATTATACAGTAGCTTCTTCTAAAGATTTTTATTACCTCATCAATTTTGGATGGTTTAGATTTCTTACCAGATTTAGTTCCATCAGATGGTTTCTCCTTAGCAACTTTAGATACCTTAGTTGTTTTGGCTTTTACCTCCTTCACAGCTTCATCGGACTCTATTTCTTCATCATCCACTGTAACAAATCTTATGGTCTTTGAAAGGAAATACAAGAGCAAGGAAAGGTAAATAAAATCCAAGAAAGTTTATGATGAAGTAATTGTTACCAAGAGAAAAGCAAAATACTTGGAGCATCACCCAAATGTGAAGAAGAAGGCACAAGAACTTTTTGAAAGGGGAAAAGCAAAGAAAAACCCCTTGTGATATTATGAATGAGGCAATGCCTAAAATGAGAGAGAGAGAGAGAGAGAGAGAGAGAGAGAGAGAGAGAGAGAGAGAGAGAGAGAGAGAGAGAGAGCAAGAAGCTCTTTACAATATTGTCATTAAGAAGAAATGAGAGAGGAGACATCTCTTAAATAGAGATGAGGAGAGGAGTTACAAAGTAACTCCCAAATCTATGAATGCCACCATTCATAAAATGTGTGTGCCATGTGTCCACATCCTCTTATGGAGGAAATCTAATATTCCTTAATAAAGGAAAATAAAAGAAATGACTTGTCCTCACACATGTACTAGAGGACAAATTACATGTAGGAATTCCAAAGGAATATCCTAAACTAAATACAAATAAACCTAAGCTAAGTAAAGATTAAATATTCTAACACCCCCCCTTAAGCTTTACTTGGGGAGCTTACATCAAACCCTTCAATGGGTTGTAATCCAAGATTTTTACAATGAAATTGGAATTTTTCTTTACAAAGTGGCTTGGTCAAAATATCTGCAACTTGGTCTTCCCCCTTGCAATAGAGGAGTGAAACTTGCTTGTCTTCAATTTGTTCTCTAATAAAGTGGTGTTGGAGAGCAATGTGTTTTGTCCTTGCATGGAAAACTGGATTTTTAGCCAAGGCAATGGCACTTTGGTTGTCACAATACAATGGAGTTGGTTCGTGTTGAGGTAGACCCAAATCTTCAAGTAGTCTTCTAAGCCACAAGACTTCTTTGGAAGCATTAGTGCATCCTTTGTACTCAGATTCAGTGGATCCAAGAGAGGTAGATTGTTGCTTTTTACTATTCCAAGAAATTGCTCCTGAACCAACAAAAAAACAATAACCACAAGTAGATTTCCCATCATTGGGATCTCCACCTAGATCGGAATCAGTAAAACCTTTTAAAGTAAAGTCGGAATTTGCATCATAAAACAAACCTACATTAATAGTTCCTTTAATATATCTTAAAACTCGTTTAGCAACTTTAAAGTGTGTTTGTTGAGGTTTAGACATGAATCTTGAAACCAAACCAACACTATAAGCAATATCTAGCCTAGTAAGAGTTAAATAATTTAAACTTCCAACTAATTGTCTATACAAAGTAGGATCAACAAGAGGAGTTTGCATATCAAGCATTAACTTAGTGCCTAATTCAATAGGAATTGAAACATGATGAGCATCATTCATTTTAAACTTATCTATGAGATCTTGAGCATATTTACTTTGAGATAAGAAAATTCCTTTAGAGGTTTGCCAAATTTGCATTCCTAAGAAATAATGTAAAAGACCTAAATCAGTCATTTGAAATTTTTGATTAAGTTGAAACTTAATATCAGAAATCAAAGTATTGGAACTTGAAGTAAGAATCAAATCATCTACATACAAGATAATAATTATAATATCATCTTCACTATGTTTAATATACAAGTTAGGATCATTTTTACTTCTAATAAAGCCTTGAGAAAGAAAGAATTCATTAATCTTTGAATACCACTCCCTAGGAGATTGCTTTAATCCATAAATTGATTTCTTTAATTTACAAACTAAGTGTGCATTACCTTCTTTAATAAAACCATGAGGTTGAGACATATAAATTTCCTCATGTAAATCACCATTAAGAAAAGAACTTTTAAGATCCATTTGGTGAATAGGCCAATTCATTCTAGAAGCTAAAGCAAGCACAAGTTTAATTGTAGGCATTTTAGCAACAGGAGCAAAAGTTTCAGTATAATCTAAGAATTTGAGAAAAACCTCTAGCAACTAATCTAGCTTTAAATTTACTAACTTGATTATTAGCATTCAATTTAGTTTTATAAAGCCATTTGCAAGAAACAAGATTTTTACCATGAGGCAAGGGAACTAAATCCCAAGTTTGGTTAGAAGTTAAAGTATCATATTCTTCCTTCATTGCTTTTTGCCAATGCGGTTTATTTTTAGCTTGATCAAATGTTTTAGGATCATTAGAATTCATAATAGTAGTCATTAAAGCATAATTACAATAATTAACTCTTCTAGATTGAAGTCTATCCATTCTAGCTAAGTATTCATCACTATCTTGAATTAAAGATTTAAACCATTTAGGTCTTCTTTTAGAAGTAATGGATTCATCACTAGAAGAAGAGTCATGAGGAGTCACTAGAAGAATATTTTTTTGGTAGTTTAATGACTTGCATAGGCCAAGCTACCACTGCGATGGTTTGTGGAGCCGCAGGCGGCCTCCAAGCCTACCACGACTGCCAGTCTCCCATCATCGTTGGCCGCCATTCTGTTGGTAGCTACAGCGGTCAGCCCAACAGTCGCAATGGTTAGTAATCAACAGCCACAGTGGTCGGTTAATTGCCCAGGGCCATCGCCATATGTTGCACTGCACTCGCCGCCGCACATTGCACTGCCCCTGCCGCTGCTCGCTGCCTTCTGCTCGAGGCCGTTGCCACTGCTGCACTGCGACCACCGCCGCTTGTTGCCTTCCGCCCGGGGCCGCCACCGCTACTGCTGCTACACTGTGCCCACTTCCGCCCAAAGCTTCGCCGCCACCTAGCCAGAGCACCACCTCACCTCCTCTTGCTTCCTCTTGCAAGCCCTTTTAACGGGGGGGGGGGGTTATCCTAACTTGGGCAAAAAGAGTCAAAATGTTCAAAAAAAATAGGCACCGAAAAGCTCTTTTCGATCTCTACTCAGATCTGGAGGTGATATTTTTTGATTTTTTCATCTAGTACCTATTTTTTTCCATCCAAGTCAGCGCTCTTCTCTACACTTTGTGAGCCATATCTTGGGCAAACAGACTCTATTTTCGAAAAATGAATAGGCATCAGAAAGGCCTTGGAGAGCTATTCTCATATTTGGAGTTATCGTTTCTAGAAAAATCACTAGGTACATAAGATACTGTTTGACACATTTTTCCTTTCTTTATTCTTCTTTTCTGGCTCTCAGATTGTACTGGTTTTTTGTTTTACATATTGTGGGGAGGTGTTATTTTTTACTGTTTTCTGTAATTTAATTCACAAAATCAGAACACCTAAACTCATAAAAAAACCCTTCTACATCTTCTGTCTAGTCTGAAAGATCACTTAATTAAAAAAATCAAGAGCAGGTCTAGGTTTAGGTACAGGTACACATGGCAGATTCTTCAATTGAGCTTCTTACATCCTAGAACTATCACCTCTGGAAAGATCGTATGACGAGGCTTCTCAGATCAAGGGGGTTGTGGTCCTATTTGGATGTGGATCAACCACTATTGTAGCCTTCTTTTGAGATTCTTCAGCACCAGAATAAGATTGATGAGGCTATGGGTGTCATCTCCTTACATGTTTTAGACAACTTGCTTTTTCACCTTGATGGTTTTCTCACTCCTTAGGCTATGTGGTCCAAATTTGAAACTCTCTTTGGTACTATCAATGAGCTCAAAGCATTAAAGATTGAGGTAGAGCTCTCTTCCTTGTTACCTAAGTCTTTTCCTCACATTGAGGACTTTCTAAACAAGTTCAAAACCACCAGATTTATCCTACACAGTTGTGGTAAAAATAAGATAGACCCATAGTGTATCTACCTGATTCTCTCTAAGCTTTGAGGTCCCTATCAGATATTTTCTTCCACCTTTTATTGTACTATGGATGCATTGGGTACATGCTTCACCATGCCTACTTTTGATGTGTTCTGTGGTCGCTTGACTCATGAGTAGGCTCACCTATCTCAGTTGGACACTCTCACAGGATCAAAGCCGAAAGCATTGGTTGCTCAGATGTCTAAAGAGAATAAGAAGCAGAAATTGAAGCCTAAGAAGGATTCAGATGGCAGTGAGCATTCCTCCAAGCCACCACCTAAGTCTGATTACAAATCGAAGTCTTATCCCAAACAGGAGCACTCTTCTAAGTCTGGTGAGTCTTCCTCCAAGACTAAGAAGAAATCAAATGAACTTTGCAGTTTCTATGGCAAAGAAGGTCATCTAGTTTCTCGTTGTTGGAAACGATTAGAGGCCTTTGAGGCAGCCATGCAACAGCATCATATTTCTCCTCCTCAACCTCCATCTTTCTCTTCTACTAGGAAAGGACATGCTCTTTCTGCATGAGCTATTCCTTCTGCATCCATTTGGATTATTGATTCTGGGGCTTCTCACCACATGACACATTCACCGCAACTTGTTAACTCACTTGCTCACAGTAATACTTTACAGATTGCAATTGGTGACTCCGCACAACTTTCAGTTTCAGTTTCAGTTTCAGGTTCAGGTTTTGTTCCATTGAGAGGTGGTTGTTTTCAGGATGTCCTTTTGGTTCCTAATATTTTGACAAACCTCCTCTCTATTTATCAGATTTGCGATTTTGGCTTTGGTAAAATAGTTGAGTTCTCCCCACATGATGTGGTTATTAGAGAGCTCCATGATCTTGATTTGGTTGTGGCTACTGGCAGTGTTAATCCCGATTCTCAGTTATACCAGTTTGATGGCTTTGAGAGTCCAGATGGTTCAGGTATTTCTCTTGTAGCATATACAGATTCAGTGACTAGGCTTTGGCATGAGCATTTTGGCCATGTCAACTATAGATACTTACAACAGATGAGTACACAAGCACTTGTTATTTGGCTCCCTCAGATCTCCTGTACTGATGGTGTATGTCGAGGTTGTGCACTTGGCAAGCATCACCGTGATCCTTTTCCTACAGGCAGAGCCACCCATGCTAAGGCACCCTTGGATTTGATCCACAGTGATCTTATGTCATTTCTAACTCCATCTTTTTCAGGGTCCAAGTATGTGCTCACTTTCATTCATGACTTCTCTAGACGTACATGGGTGTACTTTCTTAAGTACAAGTTTGATGTCTTTGATTCATTTCAAGTCTTTAAGACATTTGTAGAGAAGCAGTTTGGTCTTTCTATCAAGAGGATATGCACAGATAATGTGAGAGAATATGTGAATCGGGATTTTATGAATTTCTGCACCGAGCATGGTTTGCAGCATCAGTTATCAGTTCCTCACACCCCTCAGCAGAATAGTGTTGCTGAGAGAAAGAACAAAACACTACGGGAGATGGACAATTACATGCTTTAGTCACGTTCTATGCAACCTGCTTTTTGGGCTGAGGGAGTTAATTGTGCCACTTATATTTAGAATCGAATGCCTCATAAGGCATTGCGCCAGTTGACTCCTGAGGAGGCTTGGTCCCATGTCAAGCCTGATGTTTCTTTATTCTAAGTTTTTGGTAGTGAGGCTTGGGAATTTATTCTAGATGCTCAGAGGAAAGCCATGGAGAGGAAGAGCTAACCACTCATTTTGGTTGGCTACTGTGAGGATGTTAAGGCGTACAGGTTGTTTGATCTTGATTCCAATGAGGTCCAGTTTGATGAACGCCTTCCTCAGATGGATTCTCCATCAGCAGCTTCTTCCTCACTCCCTCCTCCTCCCTCTTCATCTTTTGAGGATTCCTTCTTCCATGAGGATGATGCAGATGATGGTCCACCTTCACCACCACCACCACTCGCTGCTCAGCCTTTGCCCAAGTGGGCTCAGTTTACAGTTGATGCTGATGATTCTATGGAAGGTGATCCTACTGATACTCGTCGTACTCGTGCACAAACATATGGTTCTAGTCTTCTCAATCATGCCATTTTGGATGATCCTCAAAAATTTTCAAAGGCGACAGGTCACCTAGAGTGGGATAGGGCCATGGATGAGGAGTATTCTTCTTTGATGAAGAATCATACATGGGATCTTTGTACTCTTCCAAAGGGAAGAAAGTTGATTCAGTGCAAGTGGGTGTAGCGTACCAAGAATGTTGCAGATGGTTCTATTAATAAGTATAAGGCTCATCTTGTTGCGAAGGGGTTTTCTCAGGTGGAGGGTATTGATAACTCTGAGACCTTTGCTCCTGTCGCCAAGATGGATGCTATTCACTTTGTACTTTCTCTGGCAGCTTCACGGGGATGGACAATTTTTTCAGATGGATGTGAAGAGTGCTTTCTTGCATGGCGACCTTCATGAGGAGATCTATATGGAGCAACCTCAGGGATTTGTGCAGGATTCCTCTTTGGTTTGCAGACTTTGACGTTCATTATATGGTCTCAAGTAGGCTCCTTGGGCATGGTATGAGAAGATGGACTCTTTCTTTCTTTCCACACTCTTTACACGTTATCATTATGATCCTACAATCTACATTCAACATCAGGGGGATGATATAGTTATTCTTGTGCTCTATGTTGATGACCTTATCGTTACTAGTAGCTCATCCTCCTTGATTCAAGATATTCAGCAAGCCTTGATGGAACAGTTTGAGATGACAGATCTTGGCCTTCTGCACTATTTTTTGGGCCTATAGGTTATTCAATATTCTGATGGGATTTCCATACTTTAGCAGAAGTATGCTCTTGATATGCTTCACAGATTTGACATGCTTACTTGCAAGGCTACACCTACACCATTTCAGTCAGGTGTTGTTTTGTCTACCACTTGTTCTACACCTTTTGTGGATTCTACCTTATATAGGCAGTTGGTTGCTAGTTTCTTGTACTTGACCCATACCCACTCGGATCTTTCTTTTGCGGTTGGCCTTGTCTCTCGGTTCTCCCATGATCCTCATGAGAGCCATTGGCAAGCAACCAAATGTATTTTGAGGTACATTCGGGGCACTACACAATTTGGCATTCACTATATTTTAGGATCCCCTCACATTGTTGGCTTCACTGACTCAGATTGGGCTGGTGATGCTCAAGATCGGAAGTCTACTTTTGGCTTTGTTTTTTGCCTTGGTTCTAGTCTTATCGCGTGGTCTTGCAAGAAGCAGTCTGGTATTGCATTATCATCTATAGAGGCTGAGTACTGAGCAACGGTGTTAGCTAGTTAGGAGGTTTTATGGCTTTGGCAGTTGATGACTGAGTTTGGGTTCCCTCTTGATAGTCCCACTATTCTTTGGTGTGACAATCAGAGTGCCATTCACCTTTCCCGCAACCTAGTGGAGCACCAAAGGTCGAAACACATTGATCTTCACATGCACTTCATCAGACAGTTAAGTCAAGATGGCTTTCTCATCTTGGAGTACATTCCTATAGAGGATTAGGTTGCTGACATGTTCACTAAACCTTTTGCATCTTTGTGCTATCTTTAGTTGTGCTCTATGCTTGGGGTGAAGGAAGTTGTCCTAGGGGGGGTCTCATTGAGGCCTTCCTTCCTTCATGTTTTTTCTTTACATAATTTTTCCCATCTCTTTTTGGAGTAGATTTTTTTCCCTTGTGGTTTTCTCTATTTCTCTGTTTCATAGAGATTTGGTTGTGATTGAATACCTCATCAGGATTTGTTGTCGAGACCCAAATTTTCTTTTGCCTTCTTCTTGTAGTTGCATTTTGCTTTCCTACATTTAGTTTTTAGCTACTCCCTAAGTTCATCTTAAGGGGGGGTGTTAGAGTTATCTTGTATTAGCTAATAATTATTTGTTTAATTATTAGTCTATTATACTCTACGCTTAAGCTAAACTTAGGCATTTAATAATATTGTAGATATTTAATAATTATTCTAATTATTAAATACTCTTTATCTCTTTAGGGTTGCACATATTTAGGTTTTCTCATTCTCTTGTCATAAGGGTTGTATTGTAACTTTATTTTTCATTCCCTCTCTAAATGATAATCTCTCTTTCAAAGCCTTTTTTGTGTTTTGTCTCCAATCTTCTCTTGTGATAGGTATTCTTGCATACAGATGCTCTTGGGATCTCAGAAGTTGTACTTTCTCAACTTCTTCAATATATATATATATATATATGTATGTATCTATGTATGTATGTATGTATGTATGTATGTATGTATGTATGTATCTATATGGATTTTATGCAAAGTTTTGGTTTTTGGTACCCCATCTTTGCCATTGATGTCAAAGGGGGAGTGAAGTAGAGTGAGAAATGCTGATCTTAGGGGGAGTTGTTGATTTTTGGAGTATAGTTGGTAGATTGCAGTGTATAGTATTTTGGTTTTGGTTCTGACACTTAGTCATTTTTCACTAAGTGTTTCCATCAATTCCAAAGGGGGAGAATGTTGGTAAGAGACACTGCATAGATGCTTAGATGTTTCCATTGATGGAAAATGATGTCAGATATCTACTCCGCAGTTCATGATTTGTTCATACTGGAAGTAAGATTGAGTTTTGGTGAGGTCCGGTGAGATAGAACAGGACATCCACCAGATTGTACAATGTTTGGTTGGTACTTCATTTTGGTTGAATGTTTTGTGTTGCAGATCTCAAAGAAGCATTGTGGATGTGTTATCTACCTTATTCCAGGTTTGTGGCCTCCGGTGTTGATTCTTGAGTAAGTTTGAAGGTTCAGTATATAAGTTTTTTGTTAGAACAATGTTCATTAGCAATAACATGTGGATATTCATTGTGTGGATCGTGCAGAGTAATTTTGGTGATCATTTGTGTGTTTGAGGATGTTTAGCTGACATGTGGGAAGCATGTGGACAATTTTCTTCGGTCTGCATATGCATTTCAGTTTGGATTGAGCCGACTTAGAGTACACGTTTCATCATTTGTACCGTGTTTTTAAGGCTGACATGAAGAAGACATAATTTGATGGTGCAGATATAAAAGAGAAATTGATATGATCATTTTTGGTATATGTGGTTGTGTGGAAAGCATTTGTGAGCAATTGCGCACAGTTTCACGTGCATGAGTAAAGGATTTGTGCTCCATAATATAGCAGAATATCATAACAGAGCAGTGTAACATAGCAGAATAATTTGTGCTTAACCAAAACTATATTTTAGCATTTGCAGATGTTGTTTATCTATTCAGACATTCCAATTATACTTTGTAATCATTTTGTAAGGCAGTGAGCCTTTCGTGATTGTAGCCCTTATTATAATTTGTGCTTGAATGCATGTGCATTCCCCTTATGTAATATTTATATACTTCTAACAAAGTATATTAATGTTGTGGGTCTCAATCCCAACACTGTGGTTTTTCCCTTAATCGGGTTTCCATGTAAAAATCTTGGTGTTATGGTGTTGTAGATATTTGCTTTGTGTTCACTTCTTACATTTGTTCATATGCTTTGAGTGGTTGAAGAATCAGATTAATAAGGTTAAAAATTGTAGAACACTGATTCACCCCCCCCTCTCAGTGTTCATTGATTCTAATAGCTTTGCATTCCAACATTTGTGTGAAAGTGGATATTAGCCCTAATCCTACCATGTTCCATTTTTCATACAATACTAATGCCAAAATATGAAATGTTATATATGAAAATGGAAGTTTTGTGGCCCTTTGAACTCAATGGTGAGGTTATTTTTATCCCAAAGTGCACCCAACAAAAGCTCATACTTTATTATCTCCCATCTTTAAGAAGAAGCTTGAAGATCCAAAGCTCTAATACCATGTAGGAGCTGATTGTGAAACCCCCACATGCCAGGATCACCTAAAAAATAAAAATAACCTTTCACAAGAGAGAATGACACAACTAGGTTTCTTGATTATGGTTACTTGAATTAATTGATTGAATATGCACATACGAGGCCTTGCCTATAAAGGGAAGGTTGTATGACAGGTTTAGACAAGATTGTGACATGTGAATAAATCCTATACAATAAGACAACTAGCTTGATAATTATTAAATAACCTAGGACTTGAGGTAAATTCCAAAAATTAAGATAAGATCTAAATGACAATTGAGATTTCTAAGAAGATTCCTAGGATCTATGTAAACTTAAGCATGTGAATAGGACCTACTAGTAACCTAGATAGGTAAAATACCTCATGTTGAACCCACAATATAACTGAGAGTGGGGGTGAATTAGTCTAGATCTTCTAAAATTGATCAATCAAATTATAAATAATATTTAACCATTTTAAACCAATATTAAAATAGGCATCAACCATCAACATATGAACACCAGATTTGATTAGAAAAACCCAATAGGGAAAACCCATTATGAGAATCATTCTCAAAATATAAATAAAATTGATCACAATTTTAGGTTTAGTACCAAGGAGCATCGTGCACCTAATAGATTTGCAAGACTAAGATGCACTACCTCAGGGCAAGATACATGGACTTGCACGAGTAGGCCACACTACTTTAGGGCAAGATACAAAGAGTTACCAAGAGACCACAACTGAGAGCATATTGCTTCAATAATAAAAAGAATAGTAACAATGATATGAGAAGAATCTCCTGATCATGAAATTATACTTGAACCTCTATGTCAAGTGACCAATATCATGGCAAACACATCTAGCATCCACCACTATCTTAGAATACTATCACACTAAATATATCACCATCAATACTCTTCACAAACCAACTTTCACACACCCACAATATCAAATCTACTTGCACATCATTTATATTAAATTTACATCAATTCATGCTCTATCCCAAACAGAACTCACACGTTCGCACTTCTTAAATACAAGTTATATCATCAACAACCTAGTTGAGGGTTGGTCACAGATAGAGTAATTAATATTTCACAAAATTAGCCACTCAGACCAAAAATACCCAAAGCGGTCCACTCCAGGAGAAAGAGGGGGCCGAAATCCATCACAATGTACATCCTTTCAAGTCAAATCCAAAAAACTGCCCACTCTAATACATCCTCCAAAATTTCCACCAAATGTAAGATGTAGATAAGCAATAAAAATTAGCAACCAATTAGTCCAAATAAATCTTCCAATGCAAATTGCCCAACATGGATCTCCACACACCATGGTGAGACCCATAGCAATGTTCTAACTCCACCTCCAATGCATATTCGGACCAAAAAGTATGATCCAATCAATATAATCCAATCAAGACGCTAAAAAACATATCATAGTTGAATATACCAAGCACCTACCGACATAACTCACTTGTAGAACAAAAACACCTCTAGAGGATTAAATTGAAATACTACATGAACCAAATAAACATGTCCGTGAACCAAAAAAAATAGATGATGTAACATCCACAAAATACATATAATATATTTGGAAACATAAACCATAATCTTCACCATCCAAAGGAATGCAAAGCATTCTACTACTATGAGATTAAGTACTATTTCCTGCATATACAACTTGCTATAACTGTAACTTTCCAGAGATACTTCACTACCAAAAGTTCAACAACAACACCAAACAGAGAGACATGCATCAAAACTCAACAATAACAACACAAACTCAACAACACTAGAGAGATAAACCTACAACAATACAAGATCATATTCGGACCAGATTCCATCCGTACCACCAAGTTTGGCATCAATGACAACATAACTCATATTTCCAACATCGATATTATTATGGATAATAAAGAAGCATGTAGGGTAGTTTGATAATATTGTACATAATGCTAAATAAAAAAATCTATTAATGATTTGTCCTCCACTAGGATTATCAATCTACTGATTTATGGATAAAAAAAATATGTTATAAAATCATAAGATATGTGAATAATATCCCAATATAACTCTAAATATATTTGGATACAAATGGAATGAAGATATGCTATAAAATCATGTGCCAAATCCATTAAGGAATTATATAATAAGAAAAAAGAATCAAACCAATATAATGTTCTATCTATAAAATTATGTTATCCTTTATCAACAATAGATTAAGTACTCATAATTAGCAAGAAAGAATGACTTGACACGTAATTGAGAATTACTAGAGTCATCAAGGTTTTCTTACAATAAGTACTCAACAAGAGTATAAATATCATCCTATAATCAGGTATAAATTGATGAAGCTTCATGAGTCCCTAAATAATCAACATGATATATTAAGGAATGATCCTCATAAAGCATAATGTAATGTCACTGTATTATATGGTAGAGAAAATATCATCACAAAACACAATATTATTATGAATTAAAAAGGTAGTCTACACCAAATACCATCTCTTGACTCCTCTTAAGATACAACATCAAAATAACATTAGCCAAAGTACATAGAGGTGAGACCAACATCATAAGGTTTGATAACATTATGATATAAAGAATCAACATGTATGTTATCATCATGAGAGGATGAAAGAGTACCCAAATAAATAAGATTGTACAAATTCATGGATGACTCCCTATTGCATCCTAATGCATGGTCATGAAAAATATAAAGCAATATAGCACAATGTCCATAATCACAATTAGGATTGAAAAATACATAGGCATCACAAAAAGAATACCATTAACAATAAATGTTACATGAGACATGAGAAGAGTAATCAACATAGAAATACAATCATAGCCTATGACATCATCATGAGAGAAATAAGCATAATCATCATCAAAGAATGATGAGAGTATTGGAGAAAAGAGGTCAATCACTTAAAAATTAATTAATAATCAATTAATTAGTTACGTCCCCTATTAAATTATTACACTTGAGCTAAAATTAAGAGTATTTTTCTAAATTTAGATTGAGCTATATTTAGGTCATGTTTTCTCAATTCATAAGATGAGGACACTTGTCATGATCAAACTTAATCTTCATCTAGGGTTTCATCTAGGTTTTTAGTTTTATAAACATTCACATTGTGCAGTATAATCATCTAAGTTATTCAATTTTATTCATTAAAATCTATCATTAGAGAAGGCATATTAGATGCTTCTTTGGATCAATTCATCTATTAAGGTTGCTTATCACAATCATGAGGTTTTGTCTTTAGATGTGATAGATGTTTTGGTTGTTGGTAAATTTTAAGAGTTATGGGGCTCACTATTAACCCCAACAGAGATATCCATGATAGAAGTTACTTTAATATATGATTAGAAAACATCATATCTAAAAATGAAAAGAAGACCCTAAACTTGAAAGGTTGAACGACAGGAATGAAAGAGATTAAAAATAATGATAGTCCAAACCCTAATTAGAATAGGTGAATGGAGCATAAGGGAGGGTGAATCAAAATCATAAGAAAATTGAAAATACAAATATCGAAATAAGAAATATCAAATCTAATAATTACTAGTATAAAGAATATAAAAAATTCTAGAGGTTCAAATGTTTGATTCACAAAAATGAAAAGAAATAAAATATTTCTTTAACGCTTAAAATAAATTAATTAATTGTCTTAACTTTAGATGTCCTATGAATAAGGATTGAGAATGATAAATAAATTGAAATATTTTTTTAGAATTTTAGATAATAAAGGCAAGTGCTTAGCTATTGGATTGATGTGGAATCCTAAAGTGAAAAACCAGGTCTTGCTAAATGAATGCATTAGAATATGTAAAAATTATATTTTTTTCCACTTTTTTTTCTTCTTATAGTTATGGATCTAAAGTAGGCTTGTAGATTTTATCTTTGATAGTTTCTAAAAGTTTGCTTTCAGCTCACCTTGAATTTCTTACTGCAATCTTCACATATAAACTAGTCTTATTGTCAAGAGTTTGTGCATGACAAGGATACTTAACTCCTTCGGGTCACACCCTTATAAAGATATTGAGTCAATGACTTTGAACAAAATTGAGGATAACAAATAATTGTTCAATATGTCCTGAAATATTGAAGTAGCATTGATATCATTGTGTGATTTTTTTTTTAAATCTTTGTGATGTGTGTAAGAAGGGGTTCATTCCATATGAACCATCATAACATTTAAATTGAATTATGGTATATATTTAAATACAACACTCTAACATGCAATTAAACTATTTCATATTTCAAGTCAGCTCATTAAATAACTTAATTTCATTTTAAACTTTAAAATAAAAGAAATCATTTATACAAGTATCAAAATGACCTAAATTACTTTCACGATTATAAATCTAACTTATATGAATAATAAATAAACTATAAATTACCATATAAATCTAAAACTTAATAATAATAAAAAAACAAAATTTCAATTATTTATCAACTCCAAAATAAATCCATCATTTTACACACTAACAATTACAATAAAAACATCTAAAACTAAAATAAAACACATTCCAAAGTTATGGAGTTGTCACCATAATAAATCATTAGATTAAACACAAGATTAAATAGAAACAGTCTTAATTTAAAGTAACTATGGTCGTTTCCCTAAATGAATATTACTATCTTAATTGTAATGTTTACCTAAGTAAATGATAAAAGTAAAGTTTGTATAAAGTTTACCTTAAGATATTTCTCAAGTTATTCTCCATTTAAAAATCTCCCAACTTTATTAGCTTTTCCAAATGTGGGTACACATTTTAAATACCAGAAGCAAGAAAGCATTGAGTGGGACACGTGGCAATACAAGGTGCGTTTGATACATCCCCTCTTGCTAAGAAAGCTCATTAAGTCCAAATCCCATCATATTTGAAATTAATGAAAATGATCAAAATATGTGGCCACTCCATTCCCCAAGGGTCACCAAATTCATCTATCATTGTCTATGCTCCAATTTAAAATTCCCTAACATGACAAAATAGTCAAAAATGGAAGATCAATAAAGTTGGGAAATGAAGTAAATGTGACCTTTTAACAAGTATTGTTAGATATCATGCAAAGGAATAATTTTGTGCAAATGATGCTTCATAATGGTTTATGGGCACAAATTCTATCACATCCATAAATGAAAGTATGGTTTTTATTGAAATCATAAATTTAAGATCTATTAGGTTAGAATTTGTAGTCTAAATTTAATTGTTATATTAATTTATAAAATTATAAAGGAATAATTTAGAGTCTTTGGTCGTTTAATTGTCTTTTTTCATATTCTAGAATATATTAGAGTTTTTTATTATTCAATTATTATTTTTAGTATTGTAGAAAGTGATTTGAATTTTTCTTGTACAACAAGATTTTTAATCAAAACAAAGAAAATGAATATAAGAGATTTATACTGTAAAAGAGTAAGATTGTTACCCATGAAAAAAATTCCTATTCCCTTTAACTAAAATTATACTATAAATTAACTCTACATTTTTCTTAATAAATAAGATGACTGTAACATGTTAATATTTTATTTTCTTTTAATAATTTCAAAATAACAGTGTTAATATTGCATTGACCTCAATGATGTCTCTATTTGTTGTTCGGTGTGACCACCAAAAGAAATAAGAATACCAAGGTCTATTGGTTAAGTTGAATGGTTGAGTGCAAGGCACTAACAAGATAAGGAATGAGGTTGAGATTGTGCCTCAACGACCTTTGATGAAATGAATATCTATTATCCATAGTTCTTAGTTGAAGAGGTTTCAACCTAAAATTTGTGCTTCCATATTAGGTAGCTAAGTTATTATCTAGGTTCAACATAAAACCTTCCAATAAAAAAAAAGATAGGAATGAAAACATTATATGGTTGACAACTTAACGATAGATAGATAGATAGATAAGAGTAAAAGATAAATTAAAGTTTGTATTTTATTGTAAATAATAAATAGGCAACAATAAAGACAATTAAAAGATGCAATTGTATAAAAGTGGTAAAAGACACTTATATTAGATAGTGACATATTTTTATTCTATTAATTAGGAAATAAAATACACATAATCACAAAAAAAATTGTGTGGTTACAAGATTACACCCCCAATGTTAGATGAGCAGAGCCTAAAGAGCAACACTAGCTAGAGTAGGCAGTGGATCTCAACCAACCTGTTTACCCCATACACCAATGGGTTCCATGGTGTTGTTAGGAATATACCACTCCTCATCTTGTTTATATTTATCCTTGTCTTTAATGTGGGTAGGAGAAGCTTCCCGAGCCAACTAGGGGAACCACTTAGAAGCATCAAGATTTGGCCAACCAAAGCCACCACTAGTCAATGGTCCCATCCCCTAGAAGGCCAACCAACAATGGCTTCCCCAAGAAAGATAAGTGAATAATCATCAATCAAATTGAGCCAGCCACTATGGTTGCTAGAAGGACGATGAGGAGCCTGAGATTTAGGGGACTGAGAGCAACAAGTTAAGAAACTTTGACTTCGGTGTCGACCATGAGAAAGAGAATACTCATAGGAGGTGAAAGGATTTGGAGGAACTCTGGTAACAGTGCACAAGGAACAACCCAATGATCAAGCGGCTCTTGAAGGTGAGCCACCTCCAAATCCACCTTGCAGGCCTACACTTGAATCTGTAATAAAACATTTGAGCAAATGGTAGCTTTAGATTAAAGTAAAACATTTGTATCAATAGAGCAATGAGAAAAAAATTTAGAATTTTTTATCTTTACACAAACTGAAGAGAATTTCCACCTTGAAAGCATGCCAAATTTTAGTATACTTAAAGGAAATGCAAGGCCAATTCCCCAAAAGATCCATATGCTAGGAGAAAGGCTTCAAGTGAAAGGGACAAAAAAATCATGAATCTAATCTCCATAATTGTTGGGCTCTGCAATATAACCAGAAGATATATTTGAACAACTCTGGCCCTTGGAGTGGGTATCAAGGATCTTGAATACTCATATGCATGAGATGAGACACCATAGGTAAGCCCTAAAAAATAATACACCGAGCAAAGTGGGTGAGCTTAGGCTCAACAATAGTTGCCCAGTTATCATGAAATTTGTGTTACTAGACTGAGAGGGGTGACTACAAATGCCATCTTAAATTTGAATTGGGCACCATAGAGAGATCTGGTGAGTTCTAGTGATACCCCAAACATGACTTGTAGTTATAGAGATGAATATTAGGACTCCACGCCAATCTTTCTACCAATGTCTCAAAGAGTAGACTTCAATTTTGTGAAGCATTTTCATAGGGAGATTCATTGTGACTATGTCAAATGTCTCTCAGTCTAGCCAAGAGAGATGAAATTGAGCATTCAACTCATCCATGAGAAGAAACTCATAGTAGTTTTGGAAAATAAATCTTGAGGGGTGCAAACCTGCATTTTTGAAAATGTGGGGATTTAACCCAAGGCAATGTTTTCAAACGGATCCCTTGATACATAATGTGGGGAAACCACAAAAGGTTGTGCTAGATGAAGGAAATACCTTCCTTGAAACCAAAGCTGACCCAACAAAGCTAAGGCTTAACAACTTTCCAAGAATGCCAAATGCTTTTGGCAATGAAAGTGCCCTCGATATGCAAAACTTCTTTCATGAGAAGAAGGGTCTAAAAACTAATTCCCTTCTACCTATAGGTTGATTGATCAAAAAGATACATTTAATATATTATTGAAGAAGAAGCTTCCAAGCCTCATTGTCAGACATGGCATGGATGACCTATTCGACACAAAGAACTAAAACTTGGTGTTAGGCGGAGAGAAGCCCAAGTCCTCCAGATTCTTATGGGAGGCAACAAAACTCCTAGGACACATAATGGAAACACTTGTCATAGTGTCCCTCCTAGACTTGTCTTTTGATTTATGCATTGATAGACTTGATTTGACTCTTATACAATGTTTTGATTTATGTTTATGACACTATCTATATGAGTTGATGCTATGGATGATGATAGACCTTTTATATTGACATATGTTATATGATGGCTCCTATGGATGATTGACATATCTTGGATTATGATGATGATGGATTTATTGATGATCTTATATGTGCTTATGGTTCATGATGGATTCATATTGCTTATGAGATTTTGATGATATTATGATTATGCTAGCCCTATTCCATGATTATGATGATTGAATTGATGATATGATGTTGTGATTGTCTTCTTGCGTCTTTGTGGTAGGGACAATTTCATATCACTCATTGTGAGCATGATATGGCATTGTGATTCTCTACCACTTGCCTTATTATCTATGATATATTATCGTATATGTTGTATCCTGGTTATTGGTTGTTGCAGGATTGCAGGTACTAGACATTGACTTCACCGGGTCTCATAAGTCTGAGTGTGTCTTATCCCAATGGCAAGTTTTTGGAGATGACATAGTTTCCCTCTTACACTCTAGGTCCTAGTTGATATCCTAGTTAGCCGTCAGTTTCAGTTGAGTTGCCTAGTGGCATTTCGCAGTATGTGTTTGACCCTTGTGGCAAGTGTTTTGTGAAATGAGACTATTGGATTATTTATTTAGTTGATAATCGATTAATATAGTTGTTAATATTAGAATTGATTTATTTTATGGATTGGATTATTTTAATTATTGATTGGCTTGATTAATGATTATTAAGCTTGATTTATTTGATTTATTGATTTCTTGTTTGATTGGCTATTTATTATCTATTTATTTATTTAATTATTTTATATGGTTTGTGATTTTATATTTATTTGTGAATTTTATTTATTTATTCATGGAGTTTGATTTATTATTGTATGCCGGAAAAGCAAGTCAATAGAACTCAATATGTGAAAATATTCCAAAAGACTTGTCCACACACACACAGAGGACTTCTTGGTGCAAGCTATGGAGTCATAAAGTATAACTCAGCTTCCCAAGGTGGGTCCCATGGTTCTCTATCTTACAATGTCCCTCAAACCAATATTTTTGCTCTCAGATCACTGAGCAAAATGGTTTAGGGATGGCAAATGCAAGAACGAGGGATGCTTTGATAGATTTTAGAATGAAATGCATCCTAAGCTATGCATGATCTTAGAAATGCAATAAACTAGATGATAAGATGACAAGGTTAGTATGAGTACTATCCTAACATGATATATTTAGTCTATGATTGAGCTAAATGATAAAGAAAATATTCTAAACATGCATATTTAGACTAATTCCTGATTTAAAAGAGGCTAAAATGATGAGCATAAAAATGATATATGAAAGCTTGAATGTATTTGAGCATAAGTATGATACTACAAATTTGGAGGATGATTCTCAAAATGGAGGAATGAGAGCTCTATTTATAGCAAAAACAGGGCAATGGATGGTCAGGATTAAAAGAGTTGATCAAGGGTTGAGTTTGAAAGTTGGGGATCCATGTTTGGAATTTGCACCAATGAAATGGTGACAAGTGTCAACATAGGGTTGGGTTGAGAGAAGGGGTTGGAGGCATTAAATGCCTGAGAAGACCTTATGGTTATCTAGAGATAAGGGTTAAGCTTAAGTTAGGCTTACCCATTGGATTAAGAGTTAATCCAAGGATAAACCCTTGTGCAAATGATTAAGAGATAATCATGGTCAAAGCATTAAAGGCTTGATGAGACCCTTGGGTTGGATGAGGGTTAAGTTAGGCAAAAAGTCTCTAACCATGTAAGAGGGTTGGATTAACCATTAATGGTTTGGGAGACTTTGGGGATATTAAGTGGTTGAAGACTTGAAGCCTTTAATGGTTATCAAAGACTTTAAGGTTTTGAGAAGTGACTTCCCTTTGCTTAGGGATGTGACAAAGTTTAGAAGATGGGTTAGGCTAATTAGAAGCGATTAGAAGAATCTAGAAGGGATTAGAAATAGGTTTAGGAAGCAAGTGGGAAATGTAGCAGAATGCAAGTGGATGGAGGGATAATAGGATTTAATTGAAATAAAGTTAATTTAATTCAATTTGGTTGTAATTTGGGGAAATTAAATAAATTAGATTTATTCAATTTAGGATAAATATTTAATTAAATTTGAATTTAATTAAAAGTGGATAGGGGGGGTGTTTAATTGAATAAAATGATTTATTCATTAAATGGGTATAGTGAATTTAATTTAAATAAATTGAGTAATTTACTTAATTAAATAGAGGAATGTGGATAATTTAATTAAATTGGATTTAATTAAATAGAGAAATGAACATAAAATATTCATTTAGGAATATGGTCATTTTTATACGTCTACATTTTGCCCCTCTTTGAAGTGACGTGTGTGCACATGTTGATTCAAAGAAAATTTGTCGGATATGCTGTCAAAATTTGATCGATATGATGTTGTGGATATGAAAAATTTATTTGATATGAAAAGTCGATATGATGCCCCAGATTTGATGAACAATATTGATGATGCCTCAGATATGAAGAATTGTTTTGATATGAAAAGTTGATATGAGACTGATGTTGATATGAAATTGATATGAAATTGATGTCGATATTTGATATGATAATGCCCCCTTGGGAGATCGTTCGTGCACACAAGGCATGAATGACCTCTCGAAAGAAGAAGAATGTTGTTTGAAAGATAGAAGAGTGGATAGTGATGGCATGCATGGGTTTGATAAGATTGATAAGATTGATTAGATTGATTGGAATGAGAGCAAGTTTGGTTTCAGGTATGACACCTCCTATATAAGACATAGATGATTGAGCGTCTGGTTTCAGGAATGATATCGCTTGTATAAGACATGGATGATTGAGCATCTAGTTTCAAGAATGATACTGCCTGTATAAGACATGAATGATCGAGTGTCTGGTTTCAGGAATGATATATCCTGTATAAGAGCTGATCAAAACATCTGGTTTCAGGAACGATATATCCTATATAAGAGCTGATCAAAACATCTGGTTTCAGGAACGATATATCCTATATAAGAGCTTATCAAAACATCTAGTTTCAGGAAAGATACATCTTGTATAAGACATGATAGAAGATAGTTTGGAAGAATGATAGAAGATAGTTTGGAAGAATGATGAAGATAGTTCAGAAGAATGATAGAAGATAGGTTGGAAGAATGATAGAGATATGAAAGTGAAGAATGATAGAAGATAGTTTGGAAGAATGATGAAGATAGTTTAGAAGAATGATAGAGATATGAAAGTGAAGAAATATTCCATGATGATGTGATAGATATGCATGCGAGGGATGCAATGATGAATGATGAATGATATTTTGAAAATGAGATGTATGATATGATATGCAACTAATTGTAAAATGATATGTAACTATTTGTTTTTGAGCATCCTCATTCTGCATTTGTCATCCCTGTATAACCACATGTTGTTTGCTTTTCTGTGTATATATCATCATTGAGCATTTATTGATTTTTGGATATGTTGAAAATTTATACAAGCACAATGGTATAATTGAACCATAATGACCTGAGAAAAATTTACATGATTTTTGATTTTGCAAGATAGCACAAGCATCAAGGTATAATTGAACTAGGATGACCTGAGTGTGTATTGCGTAAATAGACAAGAGTTAACCTTTGTCCCATACAAATTCGAAATGTCCTCAACGATATGCCACCTGATTTCTTCATAGGACAAATTTGCATGGTAAAAGACTTCACTCACAGATAGAAGATAGATAAAACATCACATTCCTTCCTTGCTTCTCTAGTCATAAGATATCCTTGAGTCACTTAGGAGATATGATAAGAAAAAATTAACAACCATAAGTAAACATGCATGCTATTTGAAATGTATTCTTGTCAATTAAAACATCTTGCAAATAGATCTTTGTTTAGTTGAAATCAGTTCAAGTCTATGATGTTTAGCCTTCTCGCATTGTCGTTTGGCATTTGTTAGTTGTTTTGATCCTTGTTGTCTTGCTACGTTTTTGGTCTGATGTTGAAAATCTTGAAGGCGAAAGGCCCCCAGCGAGGTTAGGATTTTGCCCCTTGTTGTTGATACTACTTCAATATGGATATGTACGTTGATCACCAAGCCATGGTGGTATATGATTTGGATAATTGTTTCAGATAAACCAAGGACAGTGACTACACTAAGTATGTCCAAGATTGATAAGTATTTGTGAATTTTTGGTGATGCCTCAGATGGGTGGATATGATATGTACAATATGATTTGTGAAACATGTATTTCCATCAATTGATAAAGATAAGGCTAACTATAATAAAATCCAGCAGTCATACTGATTGATCTCATTGTTATGATTTGGTCGATGATTGATAAGAATGTCTGGTTTCAAAGAGTTAGTACCCCGTATAAGACTGATCTGTCTGGTTTCGAGTGTACCTATCCTTGTATAAGACATGTTGATGTTGATGTTGATAGATGGATTGATTATCAAGACTTGATGATTGATAGGAATGTCTAGTTTCAAAGAGTGAGTACCCTGTATAAGACCGATCTGTCTGGTTTCGAGTGTACCTATCCCTGTATAAGACATGTTTGATGTTGATGTTGATTTTGAGTAATGAATTGATTAACAAGACATTTGATAAGTTTGATTGCAGACTTTGAGAGTTTTCCTGTTGTTGATCTGATTTGATGGATGGTCCATGTGTTCATGCTTTGATTTTTTTTATTTTGTTGATTTTTAGTTTTTGGATATTTTGATTTTTTTGATTTTTTGGATATTTTGATTTTTTTGAGTTTTTGGATATTTTGATTTTTTTGAGTTTTTGGATATTTTGATTTTTTTGAGTTTTTGGATATTTTGATTTTTTTGAGTTTTTGGATTAGAAGAAAGATGTATTTGGCTGCCCCAATGTATATCAAGACAAGGAATGGATGAATGGATGACTGAACCATTGAGGTGGAAATAGATTTTTTTTTTTTTTGTCCATAGTTTTGATCAAGATCAAGGATGAAAAAGGGGATATGGATAGAGATAGGATATAGATAGCACTAGGTGATGGAAGCAATGAATAGATAGGATAGATAGATATGAATTAGAGTGAAGCAAGATTGTAGAAATAATTGGATGATAGAAGATATGAATAGATAGGATAAGGGATATGGATTAGAGGATATGGATGAGGTGAAGCAAGATTATAGATAATGATGAAGTTAGATAGGGTAATGGATATTAGAGGAAGGATAATGGGAGATATGGTAGGAAGAATAGAGTGGATGAACTTTGCCCTCAAGCATAGAGGTTTCCATTTGCAAAAATGTGATATGTAAGATTGTCATAGTATTTAGCACCATCTGAATAAGTGTTCTTGAACTTTTCAAAGATAGAGACCCAACCCACACTTGGAACCTTTGGAAAATTCAACTGAACATTTCTAGCAACTAGGAAGTAGACTCAAAAGGGAATAAGAATCCCAAACTGGATCAAGGTACTTAGTCTTTGATTACCCATGTGTGTGCAAGTGGGTTCATTCTAGCTCATATGATCATTGTAATCTTTAGAATCCAACATGGCTAGCTACATGAGTTACCTTGACTTCAAAAGCATCCTGGATAGAGCCTCATTGCCAGTGAGCGTCCATAGCCCCGATGAGGTTATCGCTGTAATTTCACAAATATTGCTCCATTGCTAGCCAGGCGTCCATAGCCCCGATGGAGTTACTTGCATGTTCCTATAGCCAAGCATTTTGATATTGCATTTCATTGCATTTTGCTTTTCTTGATATTCATTTTCTTGCTCATGCTTTTGATATTTCTTTTTTTAATTTTTTTTTTCTTGCATTGGCTTGTAAGTGATGAAACTTACATGGGTCTGATAATTATAGTGGCACTGAAGCAAGATTTTAGATTTTTCACTAGCCATGTCTTCAATTTAAGAGATCACAATGATTTAGAGCAATCGATTAAGTGTATGAGATATAGTAATCAAAAGATGTCAGTACCAAGATACGATAAGTGGTTCTTTTCTGGATTGAGCATGTATCCCAACCAAAAGAAAATGTTAAAGAGGAACAACCTCAGATTTTGAAGCATTTCATGAACAGATATCTAGGAAAAGGACTGAACATGAGATTCGAGTATGGGCAAGTATGTGACAAAATGACACAAACACCTATCTCATAGATGAAAGATTTTATGTGAAGGATTGAATGAAAGGGATGGAAGGATAGAAAAGAGGTGTTGGATAATAGATAGAATGTTTGAAGATTTGTGCAAGGATAGATATAAATGTTTTCAGGATGAGTGTTGGTACTTGAGAAATGATGAAGAGATGGAGGAAAATTGAATTTTGGAACAAAAGGACCCTAAATAGATAGAGGAAATGATAGAAGAATAGTTTTGGAAAGATGTTTAGATAGAGGGTTGAAAGAATTTCAAAGATGTGCTCCTCGTTGATCTTTCTTATGGATCATTTGAGGTGATGGATTGGTGGATGGAGGGATGTTAGGACCCAAGATAGATGGAAGGGATGAAGAGTTTGATTGTGGAATGAAAGGACCTAAGATAGATTTAGAAGAAGAAGAGTTTGACTTTGGAATGAAAGGACCTAAGATAGATTTGGAGGATGAAGAGATTGACTTTGGAATGAAAGGACCTATAATAGATTTGGAGGATGAAGAGATTCCTTGATCTTGATCTTGACTTGGAGTAGGATCATTTGAGTTTGTGCTTTTCTTTTGATTTTGAATTAGATTAGTGGACGATATGGAAGGGATATCATGCTTTTTCTTAGGAGGTGGATGTTGAATGGGACTCTGCTCTTGAGATGAAAGGGGATCATCGTGGATGGAATACCAAAAGATTAGGGGATCATCATAAGATTCTTGATAGGTGGGATCTTGATAAAAAATGGGATTAGATTGGAGAGCCATGATATCATGATCTTGATTTATGCTAGGACTCATTTCCTTTGACTGGGTTTCCTTTTTTTTTGGTTTGATGATGAATGATCAAAGTTGATGCTTTTGATATGTTGACGTAGAGAAATTTACTCCTTTTGATAAGGGCCCTAGGACTAGGTTGTCTCTTTTTTAACTTAGTTTTGTGATGAAGACTTGTTCTTCTCAAAATATGAGGAGTGGTCATACACGAATGATCAATGGTTTACTTCGATGTTTGGATTGAGATACTTTGTTTGAAAACTTAAGTCCACTTTTATCAAATGAAGGTTTAGATGCTCCCTCACGACAAAGTGTGTCAAATGATATGGATAAAGTCTCCCGATATGGAAACTTGATTTGACAACTTAAGGTTTAAACTTGGTATGTTGTTTGATAGAATCTTTTAGATGATGGACCTTTTGATCAAGGTGATGATAATACCCGATTTTGATAAGATAAAGTCTTATCTTTAGCTAGTTTTGGATTTGACAACTTTTGTTCTAAGACTGACTTGTTTGATTTGGAAATGATTTCTCTGGTGTTTTGATTTGATTTCTTGTGATTGCGTTTGATATTGGACTTGAAAGGATACTCAAGAAGTTTGAAAACTTTTTCTAGAAAGGCTTGTTTTTCTCTTTGGTTTTCTGAGTTTTGACCATGCGCTAAGCCAGAGACTAAATGCGCTAAAAAAAAATAAAAATTCTCAACGTGCTAGAGAAAAGACTCCATGCGCTACACTGCCCCTTGATACACGCTAACTGGTTTATTTTCCTTTTGCCTTGGTTCAAAAAGGTCATGCGCCAATATGGGCCACCAATGCGCTAACTGTTAAACCCTACGCGCTAAAGTTTGGCTTCCACGAGCTAAGCTGATGCTTCAACGTGCTAAACTATTTTCAAAACGTGCTACTTGAAGCTGCTAGAATTGGATTTCTATGAAGTGCTAATGTTAAGACTTAATGCGCTAAGGTGAAGGTTTAATGTGCTAAAAGATGGTCCCCACGCGCTAAGAAGTTGCTCTCACACGCTAAACTGCTCTGATATATTTTGACTTGGTTGTTTTTTTGTGATTTTTGGAATTTTTAACACTTGTGATTTTGATGGATGATTTCTTTTTGGATACTCAAGCTTACTAAGTCGAATAGATAAAATCTTGATTACTTGGTTTGGTATTCCCCTAATTTTGTTGGATGAAAGTCTTTCCTAAAGATAGTTGAAATGTTGATAACCATCTCAAAAGATGTTTTGTTGGATATGGAAATCTTCTCCACTTTATGATTTTTCCTTGTTTGAACTGACTTTTGAGTTTGATTGTTGGATACTTTGCAAGATATTTAAACATTTGTGACAAGAATACATAGCACACATGAAGATAATGGTCATCCTAATACTAAACATTGAGTGTATGTTCTTTTGAGGATGTGTTCAAATCCCCGATGTTATCACTGGTTTGATTTACAACAAAAGACACATTAGATAGACTCTTTATTCAAAGGTCATTGACAATATCACAGCCCACTAGTCTTGATACTCCGTCAGCTCAAACAACCTTGTCACCCCCTAGAGGGCCCCCATTTTTTTGCCTTTTGCCAGAAATTAACTCAAAGTGAATTGCTTCACAATTGAGTAGTTATCTTGGGAGATATATGGTGAGTAATCTTGGGGGCGAATTCTTCCCCATCCTTGCACTATGATATTGCCAATGTTTGGCAACTGACTCGGTTCAAAGTTTCTAATTCTATGGTTCGTAATCAGGCTTCCTGTTCGGCCGTCAGTGATAAACTCCCTCAGGAGTTCTCAACCTTTAGAACAAAGGCTTTACGTATCTCAAAGATACTGGGGGAAGGCTAATCGCTGCGTGCAACCATTGAAAGGGACTTTCGTCACCCTCCACTTTTGATTATAGTGGGTTGGAACACTTGGCGTCAAAGCCGTTCCCCACTTAGGTCGTTCCCTTCACACCAACCAAAGAATGGCTTTAAGAGTTTTTCAACGTCTCGGGAAGGCAGGCTTGCTAAAGGATTTAAATGCTTGAAATACAGAAAGCTTAAGAGTGGCTTGGCTTTTTGATCACCCAGTTATGGGGAGAGCATATACCTTCCACTTTCGAGACAAGGCAATCAAGTTGTTCTTTTTAGCCTTCAAGACAATGATTTGCTAACTTTTATTTGGAGATGTTGCTCCAACAAGCATGATGTTCTTTTTAACCTTTCATAGCAAAGTGTGTATTTCCAAAACTTTTGTAAAACAAGCCTGGTCAACAAAGTAAATCGTGATGTTTGGTTAACAAAATTAAAGTCGATAGGGGAAAACTTTCCCTCTTTGCCTTGCACAAAATGAAGATGAGGTTCTTTTACTTTGCAAAATGAAGTGAATCTTTTTAAACACCAAAGGATGGTGAGGTTCTTTTTAAAACTTTTTCCAAAGTAAAGATTGTTGGTTCTTTTTATAGCTTCCAAAATGAAGTGTTTTTCCTCGAATCTTGCAAGAAAGCAAATATGAAATTGTTGTTCTTTTTACCTTGCAATAAAGAAAAGATGAAGTTTTATTTTAAAACACCAAAAAGGAAGGCATGAAGTTCATTTTATGCAACCAAATGAAATGATGAGGTTTATTTTAAGCTTTTGCAAAAAAAGAAAGGTGAGTTCTTTTTACTAACTTTGAAAGAAAGCAAAGAAAACTAGACTAATTCCTTTTGTTCCTGCATAAAAATGTTAGAACCTGCACACAGTCAGTTAGCAGAAAAGAATCAAATCATCATGGTGGGCTCCACAAGCCTAATTTTGAATTTTCGGTTACAAATTATTTTCTATCTACGATGCGCTATAGAACAAACTATGCGCGCTAAAATATAACCTTGATGCGCTAAAATATGGTTTCAACGCGCTACACTATTTTCTAGATGCGCTACTCTGTGCGTCGAAAGCGTTGCTCTATTTTTCTCCCGCACCGAGACCTACAGGAAAATTAGTGATTTGATGCGCTAATATATAAACTTCATGCACTAGATGATGGACTCCATGTGCTAAACAGTGAACTGGATGCGCTAGGCTGTTAACCGGATGCGCTAAACAGTCAACTTAACGCGCTAATTCATTTTTCCCGCGTGCCTGCAAAAGTGGTTAAATTTAAAAACTGATTTGATATATGGGGTTGGGCCCCACAGTGGGCACCAGAAATATATGCGAGAAAAGCAGGTCGATAGAACTCAATATGTGAAAATATTCCAAAAGACTTGTCCACACACACACACAGGACTTCTTGGTGCAAGCTATGGAGTCATAAAGTATAACTCAGCTTCCCAAGGTGGGTCCCATGGTTCTCTATCTTACAATATCCATCAAACCAATATTTTTGCTCTCAGATCATTGAGAAAAATGGTTTAGGGATGGCAAATGCAAGAACGAGGGATGCTTTGATAGATTTTAGAATGAAATGCATCCTAAGCTAAGCATGATATTAGAAATGCAATAAACTAGATGATAAGATGACAAGGTTAGTATGAGTACTATCCTAACATGATATATTTAGTCTATGATTGAGCTAAATGATAAAGAAAATATTCTAAACATGCATATTTAGACTAATTCCTGATTTAAAAGAGGCTAAAATGATGAGCATAAAAATGATATATGAAAGCTTGAATGTATTTGAGCATAAGTATGATACTACAAATTTGGAGGATGATTCTCAAAATGGAGGAATGAGAGCTCTATTTATAGCAAAAACAGGGCAATGGATGGTCAGGATTAAAAGAGTTGATCAAGGGTTGAGTTTGAAAGTTGGGGATCCATGTTTGCAATTTGCACCAATGAAATGGTGACAAGTGTCAACATAAGGTTGGGTTGAGAGAAGGGGTTGGAGGCATTAAATGCCTGAGAAGACCTTATGGTTATCTAGAGATAAGGGTTAAGCTTAAGTTAGGCTTACCCATTGGATTAAGAGTTAATCCAAGGATAAACCCTTGTGCAAATGATTAAGAGATAATCATGGTCAAAGCATTAAAGGCTTGATGAGACCCTTGGGTTGGATGAAGGTTAAGTTAGGAAAAAAGTCTCTAACCATGTAAGAGGGTTGGATTAACCATTAATGGTTTGGGAGACTTTGGGGATATTAAGTGGTTGAAGACTTGAAGCCTTTAATGGTTATCAAAGACTTTAAGGTTTTGAGAAGTGACTTCCCTTTGCTTAGGGATGTGACAAAGTTTAGAAGATGGGTTAGGCTAATTAGAAGCGATTAGAAGAGTCTAGAAGGGATTAGAAATAGGTTTAGGAAGCAAGTGGGGAATGTAGGAGAATGCAAGTGGATGGAGGGATAATAGGATTTAATTGAAATAAAGTTAATTTAATTCAATTTGGTTGTAATTTGGGGAAATTAAATAAATTAGATTTAATCAATTTAGGGTAACTATTTAATTAAATTTGAATTTAATTAAAAGTGGATAGGGGGGGTTTAATTGAATAAAATGATTTATTCATTAAATGGGTATAGTGAATTTAATTTAAATAAATTGAGTAATTTACTTAATTTAATAGAGGAATGTGGGTAATTTAATTAAATTGCATTTAATTAAATAGAGAAATGAACATAAAATATTCATTTAGGAATATGGCCATTTTTATACGTCTACAATTATTAATCTATTAATGTTTGTAATATTATTTCCCTTGTTACTATTTAGATTATCGGATATATTATATAGTTTACCTACCCTTTATTTCTATTGGTTTATCTTGAGGGGGTAAGTAAATAATATTCTTTTATATTATCTACCTTGATTTTATGCATGGTAGCTACATTATATAGTTTATAGGAATATTTTGATTGGTCGATATTCTTCTATAGTTTGATTTTCAAATTTATTTGTTCAGCTTCTAGGAATATTGCCGGGTTACCTTCTAAGAGTATTTTGCTTGCATTTGGAGTTCTTTTGAATTTGGTTGAAGCTTGGATCATTGAAGAATTGGTGATTGGATTTGGCATTTGCTTGGTTGGTTTTTCCGAATTGGATTAGCTCTACTTCAGATTTCTTTGCAATTACTTCAAATTTTCCAGGTTCCAGCTTCAAATGTACTTCTGCATTTCAATTTGAAAAGAATGTCTTCATTTTGTTTGTTGAAAGATTGATTTCAAGGGACATTTTAGTGTTTAAAGATTTTAATTTCAGTTTGGGGAGTTGATTTATGTTTATATGAATATATATGAGTGTTATTGGCAAATTTGGATAATGGAGTGCTATCGGGAATGTATGGTTTGTATTTTCCTTTATGAATCTGTGATTCCCCTTTCTTGTGGTCTTGTTGGGATTTTAAATGCCTTTGTATTGATGTTTTACATTTCATTGTGCTTTACTGCATCTCCAGGTGTTAGTGTGTGAGTTTGATGTATTTTTGTGCTTGATTGTGTGAAGGAGGTGCATAGAATTGGTGTTAGATTCTCTTTTTATGATCACATTGTATTGTTTTTATGTTGTCTTAGTGTCATTTTTTCCTTCCGCACCTTCTAGGAATGTTATTGGTCCATTTTGTGAGCCTATGTGCAAAACTGGGCATGTTCGTCACTTAATACCTTTGTTTTAATTTATTTTGCTCATTGTCTTCAATGTGCTATTATAGACCTCAGATGAGATAAAGTTTGACATGTATGTGCTAAGGAATGCCTCCTATGCGCTAATTTATTCCCTCGATGCACTAATCTAGTCTTGTGATGGACTAAACTGCTCTAAGTTGTCAAATTTGTTAGTTTTGTCCAATATGGTCAATTTTCCAAATATGGGGCTTGTACCAAAGGTTTTCTATGATTGCTTTGAGTTCCTCAGTGATATTTATGATGTTATATTGATCATTTCATATTTTATTTGAGCTTTAGTAATAAATTTTGTGCCTTACCATTGAGGGTTATGCATGTGCATTGATTTGTTCCAGCAAGCGGATGAATGCCTTGCTGTTGAGAGATGATTTATGAGAGCTCCAGTGAGAGGATTGTGCCTCACTGTTGAGGATGTATTTGGCTATGTATGAGTAGGAGGAATGAATGCCTTAATCATATTTATTTATATTCTTTTTTTAGTAAAGGCTCTTTCTTGTGTGTTGGTCTCATGGATCATATTGTGCTTTAGTGGTGTCAATGATGTTGTGATTATGGATTCCATTTCATGTTGAGACTTCATGATGTTATTGTGATGTATTTGTGGTTTATGTTTCACCCTAAGGTCTTGGTCCATGGTTAGGGGGAGTGGGCTCTTGCATGTGTGGATCGGGGTCATGAACAATATTAGACCACTAGGGTCTAGACCAGCCAAGTAACCACATGAAGAGCTTTCCTTTGTAATTGCAAGTGATAACCTTAATAATTGATTAGCGGGTTTGGGTAATTAGGAATTAAATTAATCAAGATAATGAATTTTTTTTTTGTGCCCCAACTCATAGCTCTTGAGTGTTGACTCGGGATGAGATTGGGAAGACCGTTGGAGCGGTAAACCGATCTCCCTTATTTGGATCCAAGGTGGAGATGGTTCCTGTTGGAGATTGCTGATAGTATACTGAAAATATGTGCTTAAGAGATATTTGAGGATGTTTGAGAGATGTGTTGTCATTAATGTCAACTTATTTCTCTATTTGTGACAGTGATACAGTGAGTTCAATGAGTTGGTTTTCTCTATATGGTGATGATCAGAGTTTGCAGATTAAAGGGTTTTCAAAGGATTGTGTATACATGATTCAGTATAATTTTTAAAGGTTTGTATGAATATTTGAGTGAGATATGGATATATGTGTTGTGGTTGGTTTTTATGTTGTTCAGTGCTGCCAGAGTGTTCAGTATTTTGATCTGTATTACTTTGCATTGTAATATCTTCATCTAGAGATCTAGAGGAGTGTTTGGGACGTTGGTGTGTATCTTCAATTTAGTTGATTCCTGGTTTGGAGCTCTGCAAGTTATTTTTCCAGGTTGACAGTAATTCCTATTAGTGTTCTTGAAGCTTGGTATAATGATGATATGATTCTAGTAATTTGAGTTGTTGTAAATTTTGCAGTGATAATACATGATGTTTGTGGATGTTTTTGGATCATGTGCCTTTTGTGTTGGTGGCTCGCATTGAATGTTGTGCACGTAATTGATGATTTTCTCCTTTGTGATAGTGTTCTTCATATCTGTGGTCGACTAGATGCTTGTAGTGTGTTGCGGATGTTCACTACATAATTCTTGGAGGTGTTTCGTATTTGAGGTGTGTGATATGGGTCTATGCTATGTCTTAGTCGACATTGCTTGGTCTTCTTGTGATATTGCAGTTTGTGTTATTATATCTTTGTAATTATGTTGTGTGTGTTTAGCCAACCATGTTGATCTTGCCAAGGTTGATGTCATGTATAAATAAATGTAATATCTGTGTAATTGAGTATGTCGTGGATGGGTGTATGTGCAAATAATGTATTAATATTTTGGAGGTAGAGAAGATGTGTGAGAAGAAATTGTTATGTGCTTAATTGGAACTACAACAAGGCATTAGGAGATTCTATTCTATAAGTTCATGATCTTCCGGATGTGATCCGAATATGTTTGTAAGATAGTGATTCTTCCCTAGGTTGTAGCCCTTTCTTGTTTTTGAGCAGTGAGCTCTAGGCATTCTGCCCGAATGCATGTGCATTCCCGATTGTAATATTTTATATACTTCTAATAGAGTATCAACATATTGTGGGTAGGTTCCCATTGTAGTTTTTCCCTTGACCAAGTTTTCCACGTCAAAAATCTTGGTGTTATGTGTGCTCATGATGTGTTGTTGATTTATTCTTTCATGCTTAATTATTAGATTTGAGATTAAGTTTAATATGTGTGAGTTTTTGTGACAACTGATTCACCCCCCCCCTCTCAGTTTCCTGCCTGGAATCACACCTATTTCATCAATTGGTATCATAGTGGGTTCCGCTGAAGAAGCTTAACCGCTTGAGGTGAATCAGGATGGCGACTTACAAGAAGGAGAGTCTGATATTTGATGGAACTAACTAATCTCTTTAGAAGAGCCACATGGAGTGTCATCTGAGATGCATTGGCAAAGCTTACTGGACTATTACAAAGAACAAGTATATTGTTCTTGCAAATGGACCTTCAACTCCGGATGAGATAAAGGAAATTGAATACAATATTAGAGCTAAGGAAGTACTGTTGAGTGCCTTGATTGACTCTAAGATGACAAATATTATGAAATTGTAGATTGCTCCTGAGATCTAGAAGAAATTGGAAACCTTGTATGAAGGAGACAATTATGTGAATATTACTAAGTTGTAGAACCTGAAAGGAAAGTATGAGATGTTAAGGATGGGCAAAGATGAGAACATCACTTCTTTTATGCAGAAGGTGAATGAACTAGTGTGCAATATCAGATGTGTCGGTGGAAAGTTGGAAGAATTAGAGATTGTTGCTAAAGTACTCAGGTCTTTACCTACATCCTACAAACATAAATTTGCTACTATTGAGGAGATTTTGATCGTGCCTAATGTGACTAGAGACATTTTGATTAGTAAACTATCAGCCTTTGAGTTGAGTGAGCTGGGTGATTCCCTTCCTAAGATGGAATCTGCATTCAAAGCCACTATTTATGGAAAGTATAATCAAAGATATGATTCTGGAGAAAGTTCTTCAAGAAGGATATCAAGATATGAGAAAGAGATGAAGGAAATGGAAGAAGAAGAGTGAGAGCTTGAGGAGCTTGAAACATTGGTTGCCAGGAGATTACCCAAAGAAGCCGGTAAGTATGAAGGAAATTTATTATTGCTAATGAAGGTTGTGTCAAATGATGAATCAGATAAAGGAAATACAAGTGACAATGAATGGGTGTTTATTGCTATCAAGGAAGATGATCCAATACTTGTTGATTCTGCTAGTTGCATGAATGTGGAAAGAGATTTGGCTGCACAAGTTGAAATAAAAGATGAATGGGTGATTGATAGTGGATGATCTCACCATATGATAGGTGATCAGAGTAACTTTGTGAGCTTGGAAAAGTATGAAGGTGGACTTGTAAAATTTGGTGATGACAAAGCTCTTATAATCCGCGGGATAGGTTCTATTTCTCTTGATGGTAAGAACAATACTGATGATGTCTTATATGTAGAAGTCCTAAAGCATAATGTTTTGAGTGTTGGACATATGGTTGACAATGGATACGATCTTCAGTTCAAGAATGGAAAGTGTAGAATCTTGGGTATCTCCAAAATAGAGATTGCATCAGGTGCATAGACTAAAGGTAATCTATTTCATTTGAATAGTACCGATAAAATATGTTTAATTTCTCAACTTGATGAAAGTTGGTTGTGGCATAGAAGGATGTATCATGTGAATTTTGATAATATTATCAAGATAAGTTCTACTCGGGCAGTGAGAGATCTTCCCAACTTGATGAAACTTGCTAACCTATGTGCAAGGAATGTCAGTTACGGAAGCAAACTAGAATATCTTTCAAGAGTAAGAAGCATTTTTCAAATGGATTATTGGATCTTGTGCATACTAATTTGTCTGGACCTTATAGAGTTAGAATTTTGCAAGGAGATAGATATTTCATGTTGTTGATTGATGATTCTTAAAGGATGATGTGGGTTACTTTCTTAAGGGAGAAGTCTGAAGCCTTAGAAAACTTCAAGATTTTTAAAGCTATGGTTGAGATAGAGACAGGTTTGAAGGTAAAGTGTTTGAGATCTGACAGAGGTGGTGAATGCACTTCCGACGAGTTTAATGCATTTTGTGAAGAGCATGTGATAAGAAGACAGTTGTCTTCTCTGAGGACCCCTCAACAAAATAGAGTTGTGAAAAGGAAGAACGAGACCATTCAGGAAGCTGTAAGGACAATGATGATTGAAGGAAATGTTTTGCATGTCTATTGGAGAGAAGCTGTGAGTATTGTTGTTTACACTCTTAACCAAGTGCATATCAAAGGTGATACCGGTAAGATTCCTTATGAATTATGGTTTGGTCATGCTCCTACTATTAAATATTTCAAATTTTTTTAAAATAAATGTTATATTAGAAGAGATGAAGATCTAGGAAATTTTGATGCTAGATGTGATGAACGAATATTTCTTGGTTATTCTACTAAAAGAAAGGCCTACTAGTGTGATAATAAGAGACTGAGAAAGATAGTTGAGAGTGCTCATGTCAGGGTTGATGAAGACAATGAGAGTCAATACAAATCTTCTAGATATGATTCAAATGATCAGAGTGATAGTGCAAATAAAGGAAAACAACTGCAGACCCAAAATCAAGTTCAAATCATTCCCAAGAATCCAATAAATCAAGAGGAAGGAACTGGTGCAAGTGCATAAGAAAGAAATCAAGAGCCTGAAATTCAAGAAAATCCTAAGACTCCCAGGTATGTAAGGTCGAATCATTATGAAAATCAGATCATAGGAGATAGAAATAAAGGTGTTTAGACTAGGAGAAGAATTGTAGAAGATCATGTTGATTATTGTTTGATTTCTAAGATTGAACCTAAAGATGTAAGTGAAGCATGTAAAGATGAACATTTGGTAAAGGTTATGGAAGAAGAATTGAATCAGATTGAGAAGAACAATACATGGATTCTTCTTCCTAGACCTAAGGATAAAAATGTAATAGGTACAAAATGGGTCTTCTGGAACAAATTGAATGAGCAAGGTGAAGTTGTTAGAAACAAAGAAAGACTCGTTTGTAAAGGATATTCTCAAATGGAAGGAATTGATTTTGAAGAGACTTTTGTTCTTGTGGCAAGAATTGAAGCTGTTAGATTATTTCTTGCTTATGTTGCTTACAAAATTTTCAAAGTTTATCAGATGGATGTCAAGTCAGTATTCCTAAATGGCAAATTGGAAGAAGAGGTGTACATAGAGAAACCAGATGGATTTTTATTAACTGATTAGAGCAATATGATGTGCAGGTTGAAGAAAGAATTGTATGGATTGAAGCAGACACCTAGAGCATGGTATGCTAGATTAGATAAGTATCTGTTGAAGCTAGGATTCAACAAAGGTACTGGTGATAGCAATTTGTATTTCAAGATTGATCATGATAACATTCTGATTATTGAAATTTCATTGATGATATCATTTTGGGAGTGAATGATAGTTTGTGCAAAGAGTACTTTGCTAATGAATTGCAGAATGAATTTGAGATGTCTATTATTGGAGAGATGATAGGGTTCACCTAGCTTGCTCAACACTTCACTAAGTTGATGTTGCTCAATTTCACCAACTCACCAGGCCTAGTTGCTTTCTAGACCTACAAGTCCTTCTAAATATATTCTAGGGATTTCTCTTACTCACTCCAAGGTGTTTTCTTCAAGTGTCCTTGCTAGGAACCCTACCAATTTGCTATGTTTCCCATATGCTCAAAGATGGCTTCTTTGCTCAAATTCATCAAAATACCCTCCAATGGTCTTGAGATGTTGCAGAGATGTAGAGGGTTATTCTCTCATGTTTTTATATGGTTTCAAGGTCCATTTGTGGTTTATTGTCCAAAGGTTTCTTACCGATTTCAAAAATTGGTCTAGAAAAGGCTACAAGGGAAAGAGCCCAATTAGGCCTCCTAGAACCGGTTTTTGAGGTCTTGGCCTAAAACGATCCAAAGGACCCCCAAAATAAAATGGATTTTCTTAAAATATTCACTCAACCCCAAAGGATTTCAGTGGTTTTAAGCTTCTAACCCTTCTTTGCATACAAAAACCCCAGAATGAGAATTTCAAGGGCTTCTAGGCACTTGACTGGCAGCAACAAGTAAATCTTGTCTTTGGACCTTCAAATGGAACTCTTGAGGCTTCCTACTGCACAATAAGACCTTTAATAATATATTACAACTTCCAAAAAGATTGGGACTTTCATTTACATTCACCTCTGCACTTTGTGCTAACTTTTCATCTTGCCAACTCTAGCCGAGTTGCTCCTGGGCTCGCCTAGGGCAAGATGTTAAAAATATCAAATGGCACTTTCAGACATTCTCCTTTCATATGTACACTTTAAAATGGGTTTCCTATCATTTTCCAATAGGATGTGATGAACACACAGTGAGATTTTGTGGGGCACCCATTTTAGCAAAAACTGCTAATTACAAGCCAAAACTGGTTGCTTGTGAATGAAATCACCAAAACAGTAGTAAATGCTAAATAAAAATCTTGAAAATGAACAAAATACCCTAAAAAAAACTAATAAACCTCAATCCATCATTGTATTCATATATTCAATCCATTAAACCTTCAAAGAATGCAAAAATTGACAAAAACAATGAAAAGTGCACTCCAAAATCTTGTATTTTGATTATTGCTTCCAAAATCCAAGTACACCAACCTTGGTAAAAATGTAAGAGAGGGTTTTTATATCCTTCCCATGTGTGGAATCCTTCCATGGCGTTGAGAAAGCCCTAGCTTCAACATTGGACCAATTTCAGAACAAAAATTGTCATGACAACAAAAGTTGTCATGACAACTTTTTGCAACTTTGTGTTTTTTCCACTTTTGGCCTCTCCAACTCATGAGACCTGTTCTAAATCATCACATATGGAATTTAAAACATTCCTAAAACCTATTTATCCCTCTCAAATTCTTTTACCAACTTTTGACACCTTTGACCAACAAAAAGGCCAAAAACCTACTCAAACACACTATTTACACAAAAATGCAAACCTAAGTAAAATGAACTCAACCTAGGCCTACATTGACACTAAATACTCACTCTTGGACCCTCCTAGAGTCCTTATTCACCACTGAATTGGATAGGTTCAGTACAAGCCAAAATTTTCAAAATAAGAAAGCTAGGACCTAGGTGCTCCTACACCAAGAGATGAAATTCTTTTTGAGATTGCAAATTACTCAGTTAGAAAAAGGAAT
The DNA here is from genome assembly GCF_030272615.1 of Cryptomeria japonica. NCBI lineage: Eukaryota > Viridiplantae > Streptophyta > Pinopsida > Cupressales > Cupressaceae > Cryptomeria > Cryptomeria japonica. The sequence continues at coordinate 11,000,971 of NC_081407.1, forward strand.
CTTTATATCTCAGTCTAAGTATATGAAATATTTATTGAAGAAGTTTGGTCTAGATGATACAAAGCGAGTTGGAACTCCTATGATGACCAGATGTAAGTTAACTAAGGATGATGATTCCCCTAAAGCAAATCAGACCACATACAGATCTATGATTGGAGGACTACTTTATTTGACTCAGACTAGACTGAATATCATGAATTTTGTTTTTCTTGTTGCTATATTTGAAGTTGATCCTAAGGAATCTCATGTTGTAGCTATTGAAATAATTTTTAGATATTTGAAGGGAGCTGTTGATTTTAGTTTATGGTATCCTAAAGATGATGATTTTATTTTGAGTTCTTTTACTGATGCTTATTGGGCAGGTGATGTAGATGATAGAAAGAGTACTAGTGGTGGTGCATTTTTCTTGGTAAAGAGATTAGTTTCTTGGTTAAGTAAAAAGAATAATTCTATTTCTTTATCTACTGTAAAGGCAAAGTATATTGCTTCTACTAACAATTGTACTCAGGTTGTATGGATGAAGAAAATGTTGAAAGATGTCAGAGTAGTGTATGATGATCCTATTTCCATTTATTGTGACAATTCAAGTGCAATTAACATTTCTAAGAGTCCGGTGTTGCATTCTAAGACTAAAAATATATCTATCAAGTTTCACTTTTTGATAGATAAGGTAAATGAGAAGGAAATCGGATTGGAGTATGTTCCTACAAAGGAACATATTGCAGATATTTTAACGAAACCTTTGCCTAAAGATATTTATTATTATCTCAGAGAGAAGATAGGAGTGATTGCCCCTCCTGATTAGAACTAAGATGCATTGGTATGCATCCGTTTGATGCATTTAACAGTCATATCTTGTGATCCGGATTGACGAGTGGAGGCTGCTACTCAAGGGGAGTAGTCAGTAAGTTAGTTTTGTGAGTCATTTATTGTGTGTTGTGGTGCAAATATGTGCCTTTTCCATTGATGTCAAAGGGGGAGAGAGTTATGTGAAAAACTATGAAGAGTTTAGGGGGAGAGATTTTACTTTTCTTTGTCATTGATTGTTTTTCACATCATATGTTTCCATCAATGCCAAAGGGTGAGATTGTTGGAGATTGTTGATAGTATGCTGCAAATATGTGCTTAAGAGATATTTGAGGATGTTTGAGAGATGTGTTGTCATTGATGTAAACATATTTCTTTGTCTATGACAGTGATGCAGTGAGTTTAGTGAGTTGGTTTGTTCTGTATGGTGATGATTAGAGTTTGTGGATTAAAGGGTTTTCAGAGGATTGTGTATAGGTGATTCAATATAATTTTTAGCAGTCCACATGAAGGTTTGAGTGAGTTATGGATATCTGTGTTGTGGCTAGTTTTTCTGTTGTTCAGTGTTGCCAGAGTATTCAGTATTTTGATCTGCATTGCTTCGCATTGTAATATCTTGATCTGTGGATCTGGAGGATTGTTTTGAGCGTTGATGTGTATCTTTAATTCAGTTGGTTCATGGTTTGAAGCTTCACAAGTTATTTTTTTAGGTTGATAGTCATTCCTATTAGTGTTCTTGAAGCTCAGTATAATGATGCGATGATTCTAGTAATTTGAGTTGTTGTGGATATTGCGATGATAATCCATGATACTTGTGGATGTTTCTAGATCATGTGCCTTTTGTGTTGGTGGTTTGCATTGATTGTTGTGCACACAATTGATGATTTTCTTCAGTGTGATAGTGTTCTTCATATTTGTGTCCAACCAAATGCTTGTAGAGTGTTGTAGATGTTCAATGCATAATTCTTGAAGGTGTTTCGCATTTGAGGTGTATGATATGGGTCTGTGCTATGTCTAAGGCGACATTTCTTGGTCCACATGTGATATTGTAGTGTGTGTACTTATATCTTTGTAATTAGGTTGTGTGTGTTGAGCCGACCTTGTTGATCTTGCCAAGGTTGATGTCATGTATAAATAAATATAATATCCTTGTAATTGAGTATGTCGTGGATGAGTGTATGTGCGAATAATGCATTAATCTTTTGAAGGCAGAGAAGAAGTGTGAGAATAAATTGTTATGTTCTTAACTGAAACTATAACTGGGCATTAGGAGATGCTATTCTATCAGTTCATGATCTTTTAGATGTGATCCAAATCTATTTGTAAGACAGTGAGTTTTCCCTGGGTTGTAGCCCTTTCTTGTTTTTGAGTAGTGAGCTCTAGGCAGTGTGCCTAAATGCATGTGCATTCCCCTTTGTAATATTTCATATATTTCTAAAGAGTGTCCTTAATTTTATGGGTAGGTTGTAGTGCCCATTTATTTCTTTAATTTAAATTACCTTATTTCTATATTTACATTTGTATTTAAATGACCAATACATCTCCCTTTATTTAAAAATTTGGGAATCTTCCCCCCCCCCCATTCTTATTTTTTAAATTTACCCTCTTCTATTTTTAAAGTGGACCTAATCTTTATTATTTTAAAATTCCCCTTTTTAGGGTTTTTCATAACCACATGGGTTATTCTTATCTCCTCCCCATATTTTCTTTATACAATTTCTTTACCCTAAGTCGGGTTAGGGTTTCACCATGAAATAATTTCATGGTAAATATCTTTTGTTGCAAGGTCTAATTGAAAACATTGTTTGCCACATACGGGTAAATGATTAAATGCAGAAAGTAAATGCATAGAACATAATGGAAATATATTAAAGAACCAGTTTCTGTATTAATTCAACGGTTTATGTACATCAAGTGCTTATAACATCACACCCAAATACGACTATGATGATGCTACTTTGAAGGAAAGGTATGCAATATATAATACCTGAAGGGGTGCGACCAACCATCACATCCAACTACCCTTCAGGATGACTAACTGACTGTTGTAACTCATAATTACCAATGACAACATAACATAATGATTATTCCCAACAACATCATCCCCCCCGAGAAAAGAAGTCATCTTCGAACGACTTAATACAAAATAGAGATGACATTAAACAAAACCAAGGTAGAGAACTGTAGGAACTACTGACGCCAGTCGAGCCCAGAACTCATACACCTGTTGTATCCTTGCCTGAAAACCCTTTTCTGCTACCATCAAACTTGTTTGCAAAACACGCTTTGTAGTCTCAGCCTCCACCAACTGCTACTCAAATGATACTATCTCCCTAGCCAATTTGTCCTGGATAGCCACCTGCACTGCCCTCTCGGCATCCAACTCCTAGGTACGCTGAGCTAAGTCTCACGCTACTACTACCTCCAACCTGGTAGTCAGATCCTCTCAAACCCTCTGTGCATCCACCAAGGCAACCTCACATCCAGTCGAGACATACTCTGAGTTCCTCAAAGCGTACCATTCATGCCTAGAAGTGGCCACAACCTTCTGGCACAAAGGCTAGGAGATGCCTCAAATCCTCCATCACACTCCCCAAAGGTTGATAACTGAACTGAATAACTCCTTGGTATTGTACGAATTCATGTTCTTGCAATGCCTTCCCTCAAACTCTGTTTGTTCGCAACCTCCAAATCCATCTCCCTCTATGGCTTATAGCTTCTCGCCAATTCTTAGCTTCAGGATTCTTTCTCGTAGTACGGACAACCCCAACACTTACCATGACTTCTCTGATGCCTTTGCCCACCTAAAAAAGTGTATTGTAGCTCAAAAATAAACTGGGGGTTTGGGGCCAATGCCCTCAACGAGGTCGAGGGGCAGCACCCCTCGCAAGGTTCAAGGGCAGCACATCATTTTTGTGATATTTTAAGATGCGAAAAACCTTATTCTCCACTCTAATTTTTCTAGCATCCCAGCTCCAAACTCCATCAACTTATTTTTCAATCTGGTCATCGTTTTTTTTTTTTTCACGTGCCATCACTACCGTTTATCCCTGTCGTGCTGTGGTATTTTTCCTTTCACCCTCTTTTAAACCACCACCACCGTGCTCCTTTAGGCCTACAAACTATAATGTCCCAAACCCGTACATAGGTTATTTGTTGTACAAGGGAGTGGTATGTCGTATAGTGGTTGAGCCATATGATGACTGGGGTCACCCAAAGCTTGGTGTTGTACGGTGATTGGTCTCCCATACAGAGGTTGGGAAGGTCGTATGATGGATGAATACCCGTTGAGTTCTGCCCTAAGAGGCCAGTGACCTCTATCAACGATGGTGCATCGTACGGTGTCCCACCGCTTGGTGGTGCACCGGATGGTGTCCCACTGCAAGGGGCCCCAACGCATGGGGGTGCACCGTACGGTGTCCCACCGCATTGTGGTGTACCGTATGGTGTCTCACCGCATGGTGGTCAACTGTGGTGGTTCCACCGTATGGTGTCCCACTGCACGATGGTCTCTTGTGGTGGTTCCACCGTACGGTGGTCCCACCACCACTTGCAAAAAATATATATTTATTCATTTTTATTTTTTTTCTTTTCTTTTTTTTTCAATTTTTTTTCCTAATCTAATTGTCCAAAGAGTCTTCGGCTCAGGTCCCATGCCTCTGGGATCGCCCTTCATCCTTCTTGGTTTGCCTCGCCCGAGAGTCTCTCACTTTGGTCCTGTGCCTCTCGAGTCACCTGCCTGGCCTCTCGGGTCCCCTTCCAGACTCTTGGGTGTCCTTCCGGCCCCCTGCACGCTTCTCATGGTAGTGTTTCAATTTGGACCCATTGATGGCAAGTCTATTTTCAATGGCCATCCGAAGACCTGGAACCATAAATTCTACAGGAACCATAGTCTCCTTCCCGTACATAAGAAGAAGAAGAAGAAGAAGAAGAAGAAGAAAGATTTTGAAGGTTGTTTCCTTCCACACAGGGTTCCAATCATTGCTGACACGAATAAACTTGGGATTATCTGTGTCACCGAGGTTTGGGGCGTCTCCCTTCCAATATTCTTTGTATTCCGGTAGGTACACCTCCTCTGTTACTTGCTTTGGTTCCTCTACTTCAAGCCTGTAGCTCTAGAACATTTCGTAATCCTCCATCTGCCAGTGAAAGAGCCCGTTCAATGACCTCGTCTCATCCTCGGAGCACTCTCCTAGTTTGAGAATCCCTTCGTCGTTGGGCTCCCTGCAGCCTCGTCCTTTGTCCCTCGAGTCACCTTGTCCTTCACCCTCTGATTCCAAAGATGATGTTAGTTCCTCACTAACCAACTGCTTACCAAGGTCTATGATAAACTTCCTTCCTCCATTCTCCATAGACAGAGTGTTCTTCTTCCAGTTGTGGGTTGCCTTGGCTGCCACCAACCACCCTCTCCCTAAGATCGCATCATACCCTTTTTTTCTTTAGTGGGATTACCATGATGTCCAGTATGAAGGGTTGCATCCTGATGGTAACTTGCTGGCCCATCAGTGTCCCGATGGGTTTGATTCCATGCTGATTTGCTCCCATCAGATTAAATGTAGATGGCCACAGCGTTGGCTTCCCTAGCTTCCACCAGGTTTCTTCTGGAAGAACATTCACTCCTGATCCACCATTGATGATGGTATTGGTTAGAATGGTGCCAAGGATACCCATCTCCACAATGGTCAAGTTCCTTCTAGTGTTAACTGCCAGTAGCCTAGGGTCTATTGCAGACCCCCCAAGAACATCTGTGCGGTGGTTGGTATTGGTGTGTGGTTGGGAGAGATTATTCAGCAACGTCGTTCGTAGTTGAGGCATCATCTGGAGGAGGTCATGTACCTTCACAGGCACCTCCAATTTTAAAATTTGATTTAGTATAGCCTCCTTCGCCTCCGGTCAGCTAGAAGTACCCGTCGTACCCTTCGCCTTCGCCCCCTCTCGTATCTCTTTCTCAATTTCTTCATGTGCTTCCTGTACCCTTTACCTTCGCCCCCTCTAGTATCTCTTTCTCAATTTCTTCATGTGCTTCCCGTACCCTTCGCTTCTCCATCTCCGGGTCTGGGTACATTGCTTGTCTGGCTTGGGTGCGGGTTACAACCATCACTTCCTCTTCTTTGGTTTCCTTGATATTGAGAAATTTGATGCTGGAGACTTCGGGCAGGTGGCGTCTTCGTGGTCTCCCGGTCTGTACCATTTGCACAAATATTGTGTGGCCTCTCCCTTTGGGCAGTCTCAGGCGAAGTGCCCCCTCTGGCTGCATGCTCTACATTGTATCATCAGTCGGCCTTTGGATTCGTATTGGATTAAGCTCCTTGTATTGTTATTGTTGTTATTGTTGTTTCGTCCTCCCCACCGGTTATCTTGGTAGCCTCCCGATGTCGCATTGTTGTTCGCCTGGGAGCTGTCGGTACCGCCCGATGTAGTTTATTGTTCTTGCATAAGCAATACTTGTTGGTTTCATGTTTTTCATGTTGTATGGGCATTCCTTGATGGAGCATCCCATCACTTGGAAAATTTTGCAAAAGGCCTTCTTCAGACAAGTACCCTTCGTATGTCCTTCCTCTTTGCACTCTGTGCACCATACATCCCCTTCGGTCTGACCTGTGCTTCTCATTGCTTTAAATTCTGTCCTCATTCGCTCCATGTCTTTCTCGAGTGCTTGCACATTTTTGCCAGGCTTGCCATCACTACTGCTTCCCTCAGAAGAGTCATCATCCTCGGATGAGCTATCCTTCTTCTTTTTCTTCTTGGATATCTTGGTCTTGCTCTTGAGATCCATTGCTCTATTATATGCATCTTCGTATGAGGTTGGTGGAACAATTTTCATCTTCTTCTAGATGGAGTGTTTCAGTCCCTCCATGAACCATCTCTTTTTCAACCCATCCGCTGGTTGACTCTCCATTTTCCCCAACAGTTCCTTGAGACGTCGACTATAGGCTTGGACAGTCTCGTTCTTGTTCTACTTTGTGCCATAGATTCTGGCTACTATTTCATTGTCATCTCTAAGGAGGTGATACTCTATCTTGAACTCCTTCTTCAGGTTGGGCCATGTGCCGACTTTGGTCTTATCCGTATCGGAGTACCAGTCGATGGCCACTCCCCTTAAGGTTGTTGGAAATTGAGTTACCCATTCATCCTGGTCGGTAACACCGTTCGTTGACCATATGGTTTTGCAAGTGTGACAATGGAGAACGAGATCTTCCTTCCTGTCGCCATTGAACTTCGACAACTTTTGCTTACTTTCCATCCCACCGCTGGGTCTCGCTCCTCTGGTGCCTTGTGTGCTTGTACCTGGTGATCCTCTGCCTCCACCTCCTGCACCTGACCGTCCACTCATGGGTCCTCCGGAGAAGGTTGTTGACCCCGAACTGAACAAATTGCCTCCCATACGGTACCCTTGTGCTCCCCCGGCACCTTCGGTCGTACCGTCACCTTCGGTCATCTCCCTCCAGTTGGTTGTCTCCCTCTGGTTGTCCTCCAAAATGGACAAGTTCTTTAGCAGGTCTCTGGTGGCATCTATCAGGTTTAAACTTTGCCTTGTTTGTTCCACGAACTCTTCACGGCTTCTTACCCTACGGTGGTATTCTGGTGAAATGTAGAGTTCTCCTTCAGCACCCTTTGTGACTCCTTCTAGGTTCCCTTCGGGCAACCCTATGACAGTGTAGAGAGTGTAATTCTCTCCGTCTATCTCTGCCTCCGCAACCTTCGTGACACCTCCTAGGTTCCCTTCAAGCAACCCCTTGGCTGGTCATCCATCGGCAAGCTGCCTTAGCCTACGCCTTCATTCTATCCATTGTCTAAGATTCAATTCTCTTTGTGCCACTTCCCATTCGTCACTTTGTATCTTTTTATTTTTGTCCTTATTTAGTATATTGGGCATAAATCATTTCTGTACATCAACACACACCATTTACACAAAAAACAAAAACTTTTATTATTTTCCCTTTCGGCCACAATTTATGTCAACATTGTGTCGGGATTATTACAGGGTTCAATTTCCCCTTCGCTTCTTGCCATCACGCTCTGCGTCCCAAAGATGATTGTTTTCTTTGTACTGTCGGAGGACTTGTTGGCGTCGCTCCTCACAACCAATCTCCTCCAGCTGGGTTCATTGTGCCAGTGATGCCTATGCAAGCAACTGGGGGAGGTGGTTCATCAAATGATTCACTGCGGGGCTAACTTCTAGTGCGGTCCACATGACACTTGTTGGGACTTCAGCCTCTATGGCCTCTGTTCGGACGTAGGTCTCGATGGCCACCTGAAGCAGGATTGAGAATTCCCTAGTTGTAGTGTCCTCTCTGTCGTAGAGTTTTGTTTGTGTGTTGTCGACCTCTCGATTAATCTCACCAACGGTTAGGCCCATTGTGTCTGTATGCTATCCACTCCTTCCTTTCTCGAGTATGTCTAGGCAACGACGCCAGATGTTTGCCACATACGGGTAAACAATTAAACGCAGAAATTACATGCACATAACATAATGGAAATATATTAAAGAACCAGTTTCTATATTAATTCAACAATCCATGTACATCAAGTGCTTATAACATCACACCCAAATACGACTATGATGATGCTACTTCGAAGGAAAGGTATGCAATATATAATACCCAAAGGGGTGCGACCAACCATCACGTCCAACTGTCCTTCGAGATGACTAACTGATTGTCGTAACTTATAATTACCGATGACAACATAACATAATACAACAACATGACATAATGATTATTCCTGACAACAAAAATGACAACCGATTTTTTTTGTTGCAGGTTTGGGAGAGGAAATGGCGACAGCGGAGGTTTGGGTAGACAACGGAGAGTTTTACACGGACAACGAAAGGAGGAGTGTGGGGAGGTGGACCATCATGGCTGTCATTGCCCACAACGTAGGGTTTACCCCTGCGGCTATGGGGACGCCCTCCCACCGCCACAGAGCCTCGGCCCCGTGACTGTGAGGTGGCCTCCCCACAGTCATAGGGGTAAACCCCACACTAATATAGTTAAAATTGAAGAATTCAATTGGGCGATTTAATTAACAATAAAGTTGTATTGTCATTATCAGAATATTTTAATTAGCTTTAAATAGCAATGGGAATTATTAGTAAATTATAAGAAATTGAAATAAAATTTATTAGTAACTATATTTAAGATGAATTGTATGGTTTTCAACACTTTGTTAAAATTTAAATAATATTATTATTAAATTGCTTATGGACTTGGGAGAAGTTCTAAAGTTCCCCTTTAGTTAGGAGTTAAATAAAATATTTAAACACTCGCTTTAAAGGCCTAATTAAGTTGACACTTAAGATATCTAATTAGTGAAACTAAGTGAACAACCACATCTAGACATTATGTAAATCTCAAGTAATTAAGCGTTTAAAAAAAAAAAGTAGTGTTGTGTTTTTGCCCAAAAGTTTGGGCACTACATAGGTTCCCACTGTGGTTTTTCCCTTGATCGAGTTTTCCACGTCAAAAATCTTGGTGTTATGTGTGTTCATGACGTGTTGTTGATTTATGCTTAATTATTAGATCTGAGATTAAATTTAATTTTGGTGACAACCGATTCATCCCCTCTCTCTCTTAGTTGTTTTCTTGAAATCAGACCTATTTCATCAATTCCACATTTCTATTAGGGTGTGGCTTGACCCCTTCTATATTGAGGATAGCATGTGATGACACTCTTCCCTACATGTGTCTATGTTCCTTATGCCTTTATTGTTGATTATGCCTCTAGGAGTTTATTGCTTTTGATTCAGCCTTGTGATGTGATATGATTTTGTTCTTGGTTGTTATCTCGTGGATGTCATGTTGAGTCCCTTGGTTGAAAGGCATCAACCTAGATATAGACTATGAGTTGGAACCTTATGCCATCTCCTAGCATGGGGGTTGGTTCCTATTTGGCTCCACATGGTTGGGTGGTTTGATGCCTTCTTCCATTGGGATGTTAGCGTGTGTGGATATGGATCCTATGATTCTTCACTATGCAGATGGTTTATGGAGCTGATTTCTATGCATGTAGAAAGTAATGTTGCATTTAGATGGCATTGTAAATGTAAAAGAGAATATGTACTCTTAATTATGTTGGTATTCCTATGCATTAGGATATGATGTAGTAGATGAGATCTTGATTTTGTAATGTTATGAGATGATGTATTCACTGAATGGCTTATGATGTAATTGGAATGTTCATTGTGTAATTTAGAGATTGATAATACAAATTGGATTAGGACTTGAATAGTTAACTTATGTGTATTCTAGTATTATATGGTTCATGTAATTAGTCTTGTTATATGGAATCCCATTTTGGGAAGAAATCAGTATTTGTTGTTATGATTCTTGTATATGTGTGTGAGTAATTATCTTGGTGAAATATAATATGATTCTTAAGGAAATGGTCTGATTCTATTGTGAAAGATGGTTATTTAGATTATGATGTGATATATGGATAATGATCTTGGCTTATTGAGGTGTCTTGCATGAGAAAGGTAATAGAATTTTAGAATATGCATATGATGTTACTGATTCTCTTGGTTAATAAGGAAGTGAATAATGAGGAAATGATTGTATTATGTGCATATGACATTTTGATAGACTTATAAAGCAGTGAGAGGGGGGGTGAATCAGTGATAGCAAAAACAATAATACTTTAAACCCAGATTGATAAAAAAAATTAACCAGTTTACTTAAAACTTTGCATGCAATCCAAAGGGTTATAAAAGAATCCACAACAAGTAAAACATCCACCATAACATGTATTTATATGTGGAAAACCCAACTGGAAAAAAACACGGTGAGATGGGACTCACAAGTTAACTATTTGCAAAAATAGGTAACTGATCAGTTAAGGTCTACAAAGTGCTATGTTGGGAGTGAATCATGTTAAAGATAGCAATGCCTTATTAGGAGCTATACCTGGTTAAAGGTAATACCCTATTAGTAGTAACCTTGGTAGAGGATTTCAAATCCAAACTAATGGATCGTCTGGTTAGAGGATTTGTACAATGAAGCTTGTTAGAGCTTACCCGATTAGGGAATATATCTGTTGTAGTGATTAGAAAACAACAAGTGGTATGATCTAGTAATAGCACATCTTGCTTGTATATACCCTTTTTTGCTCACTCAATATTGCATCACCGACATACTCTGCAATTTGCATCAACTCTAACTCTTAACATCACTTGTATCTTGCATCATAAAAAATAGTTCATCACAATGTCTTTTTATAGACATTAGATTTCATGCCGGCCTCAAGAACCTCATCACAATTTCCTAGGTTCAGTGTATCAGGGCAATCTTCCATAACACATCACAGATCACCACAAAAACTGTCGGTTAGAGGTAACTCATCACGACCGGTGATAACTCATCACACAATCAGTGAAACTAGTTTGAACATTGATATCAGTTGAGTGTTAACTGCTTCCAACTCATATACTGATTGTCCTTCATTCATCTCCTTGTTGATCTTTGGTGTATCTCCAAACTGGTGTCGGTGGTTGACCAAAACCAATTGTCATTCCTGCATATACCGGTTTTCTACATATATTGGTTTAGACACCTTCATACCGGTTGGGCTTCTCTATATAAATGATATTGGTTTGCATTATGAAGACTTAGGAGTAGTACCGGTTTGACTTTAACTAATATGTGTGTGTATACGTGTTCCAACAATGCCAACACATAAAGTCATCCATTACAAAAATCATCATCAAGCCAACACATTTTAGATGGAGATGTGCTTATGTGTTAGAGGTGTTTAAGTAGTGACATTGAGATACCCTAGGGAATGAATGACTAGATGAATGTATATAATAAGAGATAGTTTCTATGTTTTTATTTTCAATTGCGTAATATGTTGTTATGGTTATGGTTATGTTCATGATGTTATATGTAATCATGTGATGTTAACCTATGATATTCAATAATGATAGTTTGTATTATGTTGTTTTAGTAGACATTTAAAAAAAAAACCATTATCTCTATTTGTTAGTTAGTTTAGTTATTTTCTCTAGGGTATTATGGCAGGCATTACACTTGTAGTGAGAAGACAATGCCTAGAAAAAATCATAGAGAATTTTCTTAAGCACATCCAACAAGAGAAGTAATATGTTGACACACCTAAGAGCCTGTGTTGCAAGCCAAAATGCAAACATTCACCAAAAAACATTGAGAAGCAACCACAACCTATTTCACTAGTCAATGTACACAATGCATTCATGAGAATGAGATGTTTATAAATATACAACCTCGGTGCTTATTAAGTAGAAACCAAGAGATTATAATACAAGTGATGAGGAAAGATGTCGCAATAAAAAAGAGAGTAGGTAAAACCACTTTGGCACAAATAATGATATATCTAACTTGTACATCTATATGCATCTAGAAGAATGCTAATTCCTAAGTAAACTTAAGAACTTCTGCACAACATGAAATGCATATACCAACAATCCCCTTATCAAATGCTTTAGACTTTACTTTTAAGAAGGTAACCTCTATCATCCTAGAATAATCATCAATAAACAACATAAAACACCTTTCACCATTTAGTCATCTTTTCCTTGTAGGTCTAGATAGGTCTATAGGAATCAACTCCAAAGGTCTTGTGGAAAAATACTCCTTGTTTTTAAATTTGTTCCTTGTTTTCTTTCCTAGCTGACATTCCTTCCACATTGTATTAGCAAGTTTGATAATCTTTGCTAAATCTCTCATAGCATGAGTTGAACTGATCTTCGCCATGTTGTGAAAGTTAACATGTCCCAACCTTTTCTGTGATAACCAACATTCATTTCTCTACACCAACAGGCAACTACTTCCTTTTTTTTCCTTCACATAGTAGACATTACCATTTGTTTTGATGCCTTTTGTAGCTAGTCTTTTGGTACCTCCTTTTTGATATCACATTGAGCCCTATAAAATATGAGTTTGTAGCCTTTATTGGACATCTGACTCACACTCAAAACATTGTCTCAAACCTTTAACATTTTAAACATCATTTGTCTTATTCTTACCATCAATGGATATGGTTCCTATAACATAGATAGGTGCAACCTCTACACCAACAAACTTCACTGATCCACCATCATATTTTTTAAAGTCTATGAACTTCATTTTGTCACTTGTCATGTGATTTGAGCATCCAAAATCAATTATCCAAGCCTTAAGTTCCACTTTTGCATGCAATTCATTCTTCACAGTCATTGAACTTTCATTATTATTCTCATCATCCAGAGCACTGGACCTTTCATTGTCTTTTTCTTCTATGGCTAAAAGAAATGTTTTTATTTGAGTTATAACTATTTTCATCTTTAGAGTAGGTCTCTATTGAGAAAAAAACTCTTTTTAGACTTATCTCTATCATTTACTCTTTTTTTTTGTCATCTCTCTTATAGTTATCTTTTTTCTTTTTGTCATCATCTGATCTCTTATAGTTATCCTCTTTGAAAGTACATCTAGAAGCATAATGACCAATTCTTTCACAATTAAAACATTTAAAGGAAAACTTGCCTTTGTATTTCTTGGATCCTTTCTTCAATCTTCTCAAACAAAATTTTTCCACTCCATCCATGACATTGATTTTTTGAGGTTCATCTTCAAGCTTCTTGGTAACTTTGAATGTTGCTTCCTTCTTCTAATTGCGCCGCTCACTAAGTTCTGAAATTTCAAACGCAGAGAGCAACCCATTGAGCTAATCTCCAAGGTATATTTATTCATATCATAACTTTCTTCAATGACATACTTCTTAGGCTTATAGCAATTAGGTAGTAGTCTCATTACTTTTGTCACAAATTGACTTTCTTCCTTTTTTCCACCAATACCTCTAATTGCATTGACTACCGCATTCACTTGGTATCTTCAAACATCCTCAGTGTCTCAAATTTGTACTTTAGATTCTATAGTTTGACTTGCTTGGTCTTCTCATCTCCTTCATAAATATTGATCAATTTATCCCAAATTTTCTTTGCACTTGTGCATCTATTGATCTTTAAAAACTTTGAGTAACTCAAACTAATAATAAGTATATTGCTTGCCTTGGCATTATTTTTATGATTCTTGATCTCATCTAGAGTAGTAGGACCACCATTTAGAGTAGTATAACTAGTTTTAATAATGTCTCATATTCCAAGCGAAAAAGAATTCAAATGATATTTTATTTATGACTTCCAAGTAGAGTAATTTGTACCATCAAACCTTCATGCCTTGAAATAGATGTACTACACCATCTTAGACCTTCCTCAAGTAGTTAAGCTTATCTCAAAGGAATCTCACTCTGATAGAAATTTTTGAACACACCACATGACTGAGAGGGGGGTGGGTGAATCAGTTGAAGCCTTAAAACAACTTACTCATAATCCTTTAAGTATCAAATAAAAATTAACTTGTCTTTGTAAATATTAAACATGAAACTACAAGCATAACACACACAAGAATACTAGATCTATGTAGGAAACCCAAGAAGGGAAAAACCATGATGAGAATCATGCTCACAATATAACCTATTACAATGGTTTAGGCTCAAGGCCAAGGAAACTCACTACACCTAATATGACTTCCAAAACTAAGGTGCACAACCTTAGGGAAAGATACAAGCAAATTGCATTACTAAGACATAACTTCAGAGCAAGATACAAAGAATACACAAGTTGCAAAAGGACTCACTTGTTGGCAATATGTTGGATTTGGTTAATTATTGTCATTGATTTCAACATTGTGTACCAGTTGGAGATTATCCCGGTTGGACCTTTCCTGGTTAGTCTTGGTGATCATTTTGGTTTTGGCTGTGATTATGATCTGGTATGATCAGGCCTCTGGAATCGGTTTTGGATACTTATTTTGATGTTTACATGCTTGCTATATTCTGGTGGTTTCATGATTTGGTTATCGCTTTTGGTATTTCCAGTTACCGACTTGTTCTTGGCTTTACCAGCTAGATTTTGGCTTTACCGGCTTTTGTCGTTCGCGGTTAGCTTTACCGGTATGTTGTTTTGGTGACTTGGTCAGTGTATTTTGGGTCCAGCTTATGGAATTGATTTCTCTCATGTTGTTGGTGCTTCTTGATCATATCCTAGCCATTTGGTGACTTTGGATTGGATGTTGTGCTATTATGGTGGTCCTATTTGGATCTGGTTAAACTTTCACTGAGGGTTTCTATCGGCAAGTGAAGCGTGTTGGATTTTGGTCTTAGCAGAATTCCCGACGGATATAATTGTTTGGTTACTTGATTTAGGTCCATGATATGTTATGTAAATCATAATATTAGTGTGGTGGTATCATATGATGTAATTCTTGTAATTCTTGTAATTATGGGTTTATGGGTTTATGGGTTTAGGGTTTAGCCGACCTTGTCAATAAGGTTGATGATATGTATTTATAGGTAACTTGCTCATGTAATTTATATATCGATGGATGGTTAAGTTTGCATTATTAGAGAAAGGATTAAGTGCGAATAAAGTCATATCATTCAGGTGAAGGTTGGAAAGGTTTTGTATTGCAGAGCAGACATCAGTGCTTAATTGGAACTGTAGCAGGCATTAGTAGATGCTACTTTCATAGTTCGTTGTTATTTAGATTGTAGTCTGATGATTTTGTAAGTTAGTGTGACTTCCCTTTGTGATGAGAAGTGCGCTCTAGGCTGTTGGCCTTTTTGCATGTGCAGACCCCTTTGTAATTATTCATAGTACTAGTGCAGAGTATTCATCTGATTGTGGGTAGGGTTTCCCACTATGGTTTTTCCCTTTCTAATTTTTCCATGTCAAATATTGGTGTTATGTGTGTTGTGCTTTCATGTTATACTCTTCACTGGGTTGTGCTCCAGTTTAAGGTTTATAATTGAATTGATTATTGTTATTGTTAGTAAACTGATTCACCCCCCATCTCAGTTTACTGTCTATATCAGTGCATTCCAATAATTAGTATCAGAGCGAGGTCCTCTCTACGGAAGCTTAACCGCTTGAGGAGATCTGATGGCAACTGCATCTAGTTCTACATTCAATCCTTACTGGAACGAGAGTCCTAGATTTGATGGTACAAATTACAAGATATGTAAGGAGCAAATGAAGATTCATTTCAGATGTCTTGGAGTTGAAGTTTGGGAGATAGTGGAGAAAGGGTATATACCTCATGATCCTAATTCTGGAACACTAACACCTGTTGATAAACAAAAGAGAGCTGAAAATGATGTAAGAGAGAAAGACGCATTATTAAGCATCCTATCTGATGAAAATCTATTGAATGTCATAGAGTTGGAGAATGCTACGTTGACCTGGACAAAGCTTGAAACTCTTTATGAAGGTGACCAAGTTGTGAAGATTGGTAAACTTAAAGGTTTCTGGGTGAGATATGAAACTTTAAAGATGGAATAAGATTAGAAGATAAGTTCTTTCATGGATAGAGTCAATGAGATTGTCATGGGTATCAAATGTTTTGGCAGATCTGTTAGTGAGGATGAGACAATGTCAAAAAATTTAAGAGTTCTACCTCCAGCTTACAAGATGAAGGCTACTGCTATCAATAAACTCCAGACAATGTCAAGTACCCCTGTGACTAGAGATACACTACTTGGGAAATTGACTGCTTTTGAACTTGAAGAACTCGGAGTTTAGAGTGTTTCTAAAACTGAGACTGCATTTATAATATCTACATTTGATAAATAGAAGATAGATTGGAAAGAGATGTATGCTAAGGATATGGAGGAAATTGAGAAAGATGAAAGAGATCTTGAAGAGCTGGAAGCCCTAATTGCTAGAAGAATTTGTAACAGACCAGCTGGAAGTAAGTATGAAGGAAAAGTCCCTTTTAAATGTTTTTCATGCAATAAGATTGGTCATTTTGCATCTAGATGTCCTGAGAGAGCTGCTAGGAATCATGAAGGATTTATGAGGAATTATAAGCCTAATCCTAAATATCAGAGTAGAGCTAAATTTAGAAGGAATAAAGATAAATCATGTTATTATGTTGGTGATGATGATGGTAGTTTGGATGATGATGATGATGATGAACCTGTGAGTAGATCCAGTAATGGTACTTCATCCAACAAAGATTGGATCTTTATTGCTATCAAGGATGATTCTCCAAAATCTGTCATTAAAGCAACACATAAGGAAAATCCCTTAGCTACTAGAATTGAAGAAAAGGATGAATGGGATATAGATAGTGGTTGCTCACATCACATGACTGGTGATAAAAGAAAGTTCTTATCATTGCAAGAATTTGATGGTGGATTGGTCAAATTTGGAGATAAAAAGGCATGTAGGATCAAAGACAAAGAAACAATATCATTGGATGGTATGACTAATACTGATAATGTTTATTATGGTGTAGTTCAAATGGTGGATACAGGATTTCATTTGTAATTCAAGGATGAAAAATGTAAGATCATTAATAAATCTGGATTGGATATTGTTTCTCGAACTCAGACTAATGGAAATATCTTTCATTTGAACTCCAGTGAGAAGGCTTGTTTGATTTCTTAGATTGATGAAAGTTGGTTATGGCATATGAGGATGTGTCATGTTAATTTTGATTGGATAATAAAGATCAATTCAATATCAGTTGTCATAGATTTGCCCAAGATTGTTAAACCTCATAATCTAGTATGTAGAGAATGTCAAATGGGTAAGTAAGTTAGAAATTCTTTCAAAAGTATACATGATAAATCTAATGAAATTCTTGATCTTATTCATAATAATTTGTATGGACCGGCAAGGACTAAAAGTTTTCAAGGTGATAGATTATTTATGTTACTTAGTGATGACTATTCTAGAATGATGTGGGTAGCATTTTTTGAAAAATAAATTTGAAGCTTTTAAGAAATTAAAAATCTTTAAGGCTATAGTTGAGACTGAGACATGACTGAAGATAAAGTGCTTAAGATCAGATCATGGTAGTGAGTTTACATCCGATTAGTTCAACAACTTTTATGAAAGGACTGGTATTAGGAGACAACTTTCTGCACCTAGAACCCCACAACATAACGGATTGGCAGAAAGAAAGAACAAAACAATTTTGGATGCTACAAGGACTATGATGACTGAAGCTAAATTAACTAATATATATTGGAGAGAGGTTGTCAATGCCCTTATATACACTTTCAATAGAGTACACATTAAAGGCGATACCAGTAAGACTCCTTATGAACTATGGCTTGGTCATGCTCCTACTATCAGATATTTCAAAAAATTTGGAAGAAAATGTTACATTAGAAGAGATGATGCATTAGGAAAATTTTATCCTAGAAGTGATGAAGGAATATTTTTGGGTTATTCTACTAAGAGCAAAGCATATAGATGTTATAACAAAAGATTGAATAGGATATTGGAAAGCATAAATGTCAAGGTGGATGAGCATGGCAGTAATCCGATCAGAGCATATGATTATGGATTAGAAGATGAATTTATCAGACCTGAACCGGTAATGCAAGAATCAATTCAGAATAGTGAACCTGTGATAGTGGTAGCATCATAAAATTCAAAAGTGATAAAGAAACAACAGAATGAGTGAGAAAATCAAGAAAATTCAAAGACTCCCAAGTATGTAAAGCTAAATCATTGTGAAGATCAGATTATTGGAGATAAAAGGAAAGGTGTGATGACTAGGAGACGATTAGTTGTTGAAGAGGTATGTTTAATTTCTCAAATTGAACCAGAATCTTTCATTGAAGCAAGTAAGGATGACAATTGGATAAAAGAAATGGAAGAGGAATTAGATCAGATTAAAAGGAATAAGACATGGGAACTTGTACCTAGACCTAAAGACAAGAACATTATTGGAACTAAATGGATTTTCAGGAACAAATTTAATGAGGAAAGTCAAGTGGTGAGGAACAAGGCTAGATTGGTTTGCAAAGGTTATTCACGGGAAGAAGGAATTGATTATGGGGAAACTTATGCCTCGGTTGCTAGAATTGAGGTGGTAAGACTTTTTCTTGCTTATGCTACACATAAGAACTACAAAGTATATCAGATGGATGTCAAATGTGTTTTTCTGAATGGAGATATTGAAGAGGAAGTTTACATTCAACAACCTAATGGATTTTCTTTATCAGAAGACAAGGACATGGTTTGCAGATTGAAGAAATCTTTATATGCACTAAACTAGACCCCTAGAGCATGCTATGATAGATTGGATAAGTATCTTTCAAAGCTTGGTTTTAGTAAAGATAATGTTGATAGTAACTTATATTACAAAATTGAGCATGATGACATATTGATTATTGAAGTCTTTGGGGATGATATCATTTTTGGAGGAGAAGAAGGTCTATGCATGAAATTTGCTAATGATGTGAAGAATGAATTTGAAATGTCTATGATTGGTGAGATGAAATTTTTCTTAGGTTTACAAATTACTCAGACTGATAAAGGTATTTTCATTTGTCAAACTAAGTATGTGAAGGAGTTACTTAAGAAATTTCGACATGAGAATTCTAAACCTGACGGTACTCCTATGATAACCAGTTGCAAATTGTCAAAGGATGATGAATCACCTAAGGTGAACCCGAGCATATTCAAATCAATGATTGGTGGTTTGTTGTACCTAACACAAACAAGACCTAATATAATGAATGTTGTTTGAATTTCTTATAGATTTCAATCAAATCCTAGAGAAACTCATGATATTGTTGTCAAGAGGATATTTAGATATTTGGCAGGTACACCAAACTTTGGGTTATGGTATCCAAAGAGTGATGACTTCACATTATGTGCATGCATAGATTCTAATTGGGCAGGAGATGTGGATGACTGGAAGAGAACTATTGGCGGTGCATTCTTTATTGGGAAGAAGTTGGTTTCATGGCTTAGTAAGAAACAATCATGCACTTCATTGTCTACAGCTGAAGCAGAATATGTTACAGCTGCTAGCAATTGTACTCAGATTTTATGGATGAAACATATGATAAAGGATATAAGGGTAAGCTATAATGAGCCTATTGTTATTCATTGTGATAATACTATTGCTATTGATATGTCAAAGAATCTGGTATTTCATTCCAAATCAAAACACATTTCTATAAGGTATAATTTCATGAAAGAAAAGGTTGAAGCAAAGGAAGTCAGATTGGTTTATGTGCCTACTAAGGAACAGATTGTAGATATTCTAACAAAACCGTTTCCTAAAGACATTTTTGAATATCTCACAGATCAGTTGGGGGTTACCAACCCTCCGGAAGAGACTTAGTGATGCAGGGATGCATCAATCCAATGAGCTTATCAGACATACTTTTCTGATTTGGGTTGATGAAGAAGGTGCTACTACTCAGGGGGAGTAGCCAGTTGTTTGGTTCAGTACTCTTGGTTTAGTATCCATCATTTTCCATTGATGTCAAAGGGGGAGAAGGTATTCATGTGAAAACTACTAGATCTTTTGATGGTTTTGGAGTTTGTTGGCATTCCCTGGCACTTGGATGTTTTTCACATTCAGTGTTTCCATCAATGCCAAAGGGGGAGATTGTTGGCAATATGTTGGATTTGGTTAAGTGTTGTTATTGATTTCAACATTGTATCCCGGTTGGATCTATCGCAGTTAGTCTTGGTGATCATTTTGGTTTTGTCTGTGATTCTGATCCGGTATGATCAGGCCTCTGGAATTAGTTTTGGATGCTTATTTTGATGGTTACATGCTTGCTATATTCTAATGGTTTTATGATTTGGTTATTGCTTTTAATATTTCTAGTTACTCACTTGTCGTTGGCTTTACCGGCTAGCTTTTGGCTTTATTGGCTTCTGGCATTCCCGGTTAGCTTTACTGGTATGTTGATTTGGTGACCTAGTCAGTGGATTTTGGGTCCGACTTATGGAATCAATTTTTCTCATGTTGTTGGTGCCTCTTGATCATATCCCAAGCATTTGGTGAATTTACATTAGATGGTATGCTATTATGGTGGTCCTATTTGGATCCAGTTAAACTTTCACTGAGGGTTTCTACCAGCAAGTGAAGCGTGTTGGATTTTGGTCCTAGCAGAATCCCCAGCGGATATAATTGTTTGGTTACTTGATTTAGGTCCATGCCACGTAATCTAAATCATAATATTGATTTGGTGGTATCATATCATGTAATTATTGTAATTATGGGTTTATGGGTTTAGGGTTTAGCTGACCTTGTCAATAAGGTTGATGATTTGTATTTATAGGTGACTTGCTCATTTGATTTATATATCGATGGATGGTTAAGTCTACATTATCAGAGAAAGGATTAAGTGTGAATAAAGTCATATCATTCAGGTGAAGGTTGGAAAGGTTTTGTATTGTAGAGTAGACATTAGTGCTTAAACGGAACTATATCAGGCATTAGTAGATGCTACTTTTATAGTTCATTATTTTCTGGATTGTAGTCCAATGATTTTGTAAGTTAGTGTGACTTCCCTTTGTGATGAGTAGTACGCTCTAGGCTGTTGGCCTTTCTCCATGTGCAAACCCCTTTGTAATTATTCATAATACTACTACAGAGTATTCATCTGATTGTGGGTAGGGTTTCCAAGCATGGTCTTTCCCTTTGCGGGTTTTCCATGTCAAATATTGGTGTAATATGTGTTGTGATTTCATGTTATATTATTCATTGGGTTGTGCTCTAGTTTAAGGTTTATAATTGAATTGACTGATGTTATTGTTAGTATACTGATTCACCACCCCCCTCGCCTCTCAATTTACTATCGGTATCAGTGCATTCCAACATCACTATCTTCCAAAAAGTATAGAAAAATAATGAATTGAAATACAAGATCTCTTGATCATGAAACTATCCTTGAACCACTATGTCAAGAAAACAATATCCTGGCTACCATATCATACTTTACTCATTGTCTCAAAACACTATCATCAAAGCTCATCACAAACTAAAACTTGCACTTTTCTTCTTTATTTAAATTTGCATGTCATTCACATCTGATTGACAATAATTCACACACTAATTGACACATTCACACTTCCATTTATATAAGGTTATTCATTAAAACCCTCAACTAGGTCAGCCATAAACAAAATATACATGAATTACATAAAATCGGCCACTTGGACAAAAAAGACACAATGTGATCCACTATAGGAGATAAAGGGGACCCAAATACATCACAACACATCTTCCTAAGTTGATTCTAATGAACCACACATGGTAACACTTCCTCCAAATCCAACATCAAACATAACATGTAGAAAAACAATGAAATATGTTAACTAGTCGACCTAAAAATATCACCCAATGCAAATTACACAATGTGGGTCAACATATGTCACGATAAGACCAATATAAACATTCTAACTAAACCTCCAATGCATATCTAGATAAAAATAATATGATCCAAATGAACTTAACCAACTCAGTCAGTTATGGACCAACACAACTGACAATGCCAAACACAAAGTGGTGTAGTCATAACCAGTAAAACCCTCAAAGAGAATCAATCAACTTATGCAATAAGAAAACATAAGAAGATTGCATAAATAGATCATATTGATGCCTTAGAACTTCCGAAAATCATCCAAAAATCATCATATAATCATCAAAGAACATCTGACAATTAACCGGTTACATGCAGGCTATCAGCTAGATACAATCCAATTCGGGACTCTAAGAATCAACTAGATCAAAAAATGTGAATCTCAAGCCTTATTCTCAATTCTACTTCCTCCACCCTTAGAAATGATTACATAATAACATATTTATACCCACCGGAACATATCTGGGTCGGCCTCATAAGATTACATTTACCAATGTAGGAAAATGAAACGTGTAATTAGGTCGGCCCTAAGAATTAAATAAATCTTTTCAGAAAATAACAACCAAGATATGTGGTTCGGCAGGAAGGTCAGCCACACACCAAAGAACATCGGACAAGACCAAAGATATATCCACACATCAAGAATCACATCATAAAATAAGGAAAACCAACTGGTAAGCACAAGAACTATCTGGGAACCCAAAAATAGTCAACCGAAAGTGATAACTGACCGGAAAAGAATCCAAATGAACTGGAAATCTTGAATTAAGCATATGAACCAGCCTGGAAACCAAAAGTAATATTTTCCATGAAGAACAAGCAACTACCGGTACCAACCGGTAACAACACAGAAAACTGCACAAAGAACTAAACAAGAACAAAACTGAAAAGGAAATATTTTTGGATGATGCAAGATTGCTCATCGACTGGGGATGCTCTTGCATCACAAAGCAACATAATTTCACTTGTCAATCAAACCAACATTAAAAATATGAACTAGAACACTGCACAAACCATATGAACATGTCCACTAAGCTACAATAATTGAATCAACACAACAGAGAAACACAGAGCATTCTTTGAACTAGTCCTAATAAACAATCTCATTGTCAACAAACCACCACTACCAACATTATCATTTGAAAAATTGAGGACCTGAAAAACATGATACTGCAACTTCCACAAAATGTAGACATTATATGCAGAGCCACACGTCATCATCATCAAATACCAAATACTCTTTCCTGCATTTTATAACTTTCACTACTATAATCTTCTAGAAATACCGTGTACTTAATATCACCACCACACAACATAACAACATCTAAACACTTATTTTCAAACCATCTACTACATCAACACAACTGAACAACTACAAATTCCTTTTCATTTGCATACACAATGACAACACCGGATAGGTTGACATCAATGACAACACAACTCAAGTTTTCTACAAAATTGTGTAGGACACTAGCACACTACATTGTACTCTGAAAGTGTAACAAATTAGGGCTATATGCATGTACCAATCAAACATGATGTCTACACTTGCAAAAAATGAATCAAAAATCAATATGTGAAAATGAATGAATAATTAAAATAACCTAATCTATCAAATATCAAACTAGAAAAGATGAAAGATAAGTTTTTAGGAGTTTCCAAAAGGTTTGAGATGTTGAATCGTCCTTCCAATATAACAACCTAGACACATACAATATAGAAAGTGGTTGTAATATATAGGGATTCCCCTTAATAAAAAATTGTGCTGGTGTTCCCACCTTCATAAAAGAAATTATGATGATGATAGAGAGTGGATTCTCACGATGATAAGAGGCAAAAAACGATAACCATGACTATGATAAACAACACAAGAATGTATTTTACCATAAAGATCTCTAATTCCCATCAAATTAATGTTTCCACAAAAATCTCACACAAGGAAAAGGAATAGACTTCCTTTAGATCCTTCAACTTCTTAGTGCATACATTGACAACAACCATGGTATATAAAAATCATCATAAAATATTTGAGCATAGCTTCACTATAGCAATTTGAAATTCATAATTTAAATTATAGATTATAGATTGTTCTTGTATTGTGCATCTTTTTATTGATATCTCATTTATTTTTTCTCATCTTCTTCATGACAGGTACAAAAGGTTACCTATATAGAAGAATAAGCACATTTCCAAATAATCAATTAGGTGAGGCTGACAAGTAAGGTCACATCCTTTTATGCGAGAAGGCTAGCATTTGAATTAAAAAAAATTGGTATGTACAATCGAGATGCTAGCACACTACACTAGTGTCTAGGCATAGTTTTCTCTCAAATGACCCAATAATAGAGCTCTTAACCATATTTATCATAAAGGTGATAAAATAGACACATTATAAATAGAGTTAAACACATGCACCAAACTAGGTGTCAAACCTAGCATGAAATTATAAGCGGCAGCAATTTATGATGCTACATCAATCCCCCACTTTAGTGGGGGTATGAGCTTACATTCATACAAAAAATAAAATATGGAGAAGCCAGAGTCTTCTCATTAAAATATTGAAGAGAAAATATGACAATAAGGTGAGAGATGTGATGGGGAGGGAAACTCAAAGAGAGTCAATCCTTTATCACAAGGCAGTCAAGTGTTGTCTTAGTGGGCTCACTTCCTTATTCTCTGGTCTATCAATCAAACTAGACATCTAACTCTCTAGGAGTGCTCCCAAAAGGTATGTGCTCACTGGTTACTCAGGCATGATTGAGATTCACAAGGGTAAATCCAACCTTACACTATCAAAATCCTAACATATGCTTGCAGCGGTTGTAGTAGGTGTCTATGAGGTTTTTCAAGGCCATTCAACTGGTTTTGAGTTTGGGTTTGATCCATTTCTCCATCACTCTTTCCTTTCCCTATTTTCTAGGCCTAGTAGCCCTAGAGCCCCAATTAGCCCTACGTAACCGGTTTTTGTGGATTTTTTCACAATTTTCCCAAAGACCCAAACAAAATTATTTGTGATATGAGTACCCTTTTGGAAGTACTTCAAGAATCATGAAGTGAGAAAACTCAGTCTAACCGTACAAGTATGGAACCCAAAAATGGCTTGTTTTGAAGGGTTTTAGGGTCTTTTTCAAGGGTTTAATGACTTCCCTAATTTTCCACACCTCATTTTCTCATGCCAAACACTTGGAAACTCCAACCCTTCTCATCCTTGCAAGCACTTGCATAATTTCAATCATTTCCTAACCGGGCTATGACTGAGCTCGCCTAGGAAATGATGCTCAATGGACTTTCAATGACCTCCAAATGAAAACAAAGACTATGTACACTATACAAAGGTTCCATGGATCGATCCCCAAGGTTTATTGAGAAGAACTCAAAGGACTTCAAGCTGGAACCATGTTTGGGCCTCTCAAACCCTTGCTCAAGCCGAGAGCTTACAAATTCAACAACTCAATTCAAACTTGCAAAAAAAATAAACAAAATGCTTCGTCAGCACCACAAGAACATATACAAAACAATGATCAAGGAACATCAATGCAATCAATCCATGAAGTACGGACTGCTGCATTAAATTAGAGAAAACACAAGGTAAAAACTTGGAAAATGGTCTTCAAATGTATTCAAATTTGCTCCAAACATTCACCAACCTTATTACATTCATGCTCAAGGAATTTATATGCCATTTTTTGCCTAACTAACTCTCCATCGGTTTCCTAACCAACCCTTTTCTCAAAGATGCAAAAAGTTGCTCAACGTTGCAAAATGTTGTCAAGCAACTTTGACAACTTTTGCCAAAAAGTGCATTTTTGCCTTACATGCTTTTTTTCCTTTTCCAAACCACCTAGGATGACTAAAAACTACTACCAGAACATGTCCCAATTCCAAACAAGGCTTTTCAAGAAGTTTTACATCAAAATTCATGATTATGCCATTTTAGGCTTACAAGGGCTTACAAGCCAAAATTGAGCAAATGCATGATCCTATTTAAAACCAACCTACCAAAGCATAGCACTAACACATGAGGACCTATGAGAAGACCTATATTCACCATCCAAAACCAAACTTTGGACCAAAACACCAAAAATGAAGAAATTGTACTCAAAACTAGGTGCTCCTGCACCATACTCCCCCAATGAGAAAGAAGTCAAGTGACTCCTTGAGGCAACAAAGAAAGGGAAAATCCATGCTTAGAAAATTCTTCTTGAGGTATCCAAGTAGCCTCAGATGTTGGAAGGTGTTTCCATTTGATCAAGTGCTTCATATAGGTGGTATGCCTTGTTTTCTTCAGAACTCTAGAATCTAACACCCTCTCAGCTTAGGGAATGGGTGAAAGTGGTAAGGGAAGGTCTAAAAGTGATTGAGAGACCTTTGAGACTATACTATCTTCCTCTAGAAGTGTGCCCTTATACTGCACCAAATCTGCCACATTGAAAATGGGGTATAAAGTCATATCACTAGGTAGATCTAGCTTGTATGCATTATTGCCATACTTGGCCAAAACTTTGCAAGGACCTATCCTCCTCATTTGAAGCTTAATAGGCATACCTCTCTGAAGCCTTGCCTTGTTCAAATGAACCATCACCATGTCACCAACTACAAATTGGATATATTTTCTTTTCTCATCTACTCTTTCCTTTATCCTTTGACTAGTGTCTAAGAGGGTTGTCCTAACCTGCTCATGAATCTCTTGTGTTGATTGAGCCATGTCTAAGGCATGTCCACTCTACTGTCCCATCTTTACCTTCTCTGAGCTCCAAAACACCTCTAGGATCAATACCATACACAATCTCAAAAGGGCTTTTACCGGTGGACCTATTCACACTGTCATTGTAGGAAAACTCAGCTTGATGGATGATCTAATCCCAAGCTTGTCCATACTCCTTTTTCAGGCATCTAAGAAGGTTTCCAAGTGTTCTATTGACCACCTCAGTTTGGCCATCTGTTTGTGGATAATAGGCTGAACTGAAAAACAAGTTAGTACCTAATCTTTGCCATAAAGTCTTCCAAAAATGACCAATAAACTTTTCATCCCTATCTGACACAATGTTGATAGGTAAACCATGGATTCTAATAACCTCCTTGAAAAACAAGTGAGAAATGTAACTAGCATCATGAGGGACCTTACATGGAATAAAATGAGCCATCTTACTAAACCTATCTACCACAACATAGATTCTATCAAAACCTGATTTGGTTTTAGGCAAACCAACAACAAAATCCATACTTACATAGTCCCATGGTCGGTTGGGCATAGGTAAAGGTTGATAAAGACCAGCATTGGAAGATGTACCCTTGACTCTTTGGAAAACCACACATTGCTCCACATATCTCCTGATATCTCTTTGCATCTTAGGCCAATAGTAGAATCTTTGGACAAGTTCCAAAGTCTTGTTCAAACCAAAATGTCCACTCAAGCATCCATTGTGCTTCTCTTGCATCATTTTTTCTCTCATAGACCCTTTAGGCACACATAGCTATCCTCCTTTGAACAAAAGTCAATCTTGCAAGGTGTAATCTGCATATTCACTATGGAAATGGTTTCCAAACTCTTGGCAAACCTTGTAGGCAGCAACAAAGTCATCATCTTCTTCATACAAATCTTTGAAACTATCCACTCCAATGCTTTTAAGCTGCACTTCTTTAACTGTTAGTAACCTCCTACTCAATGCATCAGCTACTTTATTACATTGTCCTTTCTTGTGTTTAATGGTAAAGGTATATGACTGCAAATAATCTACCCATTTAATATGCCTATGGTTTAACTTTTCTTGAGAATTAAGAAAGCTAAGAGCTTCATTATCAGTATAAACCACAAATTCCTTAGGCAACAAATAATGCCTCCATTTCCTAAGGGATTGGACAAGTGCATATAACTCCAAATAATAAGAGGAATTCCTTCTCTTTGCATCATTGAGCTTCTCACTGAAAAAGGCAACCGGTCTATTGTCTTGGCTTAAAATTGCTCCAACCGCTATGTTGCTTGCATCACATTCAATGGTGAAGAGCTTGTCAAAGCTTGGAAGAATGAGTATTGGTTGAGCATCCACCTTTGTCTTATAGAGATCAAATCCTCTTTGTGCTTCCTTTGTCCATTGAAACTTGGTTCTCATACCTCCCTTGATTGTCTCAAGCATGGGTGCACTTATTTCACTAAACCCTTTGATGAACTTTCTATAAAATTGAGCCAAGCTATGAAAACTTCTTACTTCACTTGTTGTCTTAGGTGTACGCCAACTCATTATAGATTCCACCTTAGAGGTATTCATCTTCAAATCCCCTCTTGAAACTACAAACCCAAGATACACCAACTCATGTTTCATAAACTCACATTTCTCCAAATTGATGGTTAGTTGCTCATCACATAGTTTACTCAATACAATTTCTATATGCTTAAGATGTTCATCTTTAAACTTGCTAAAAATTAATATGTCATCTAAGTAAACAATAACAAATTTACCAATGTAGTCCTTGAGTACTTCATTCATGAGGATCATGAATGTGCTAGGAGAATTTGTGAGTCCAAATGGCATAACAAGTCATTCATAGAGTCCTTCTGTGGTCTTGAAGGTTGTCTTCCATTCATCACCCTCCTTTATTCTGATTTGGTGGTAACCACTCTTGAGATCTATCTTGGTGAAGTATTCAGCACCTCCCAAACAATCCATTGAGTCTTCAATTCTTGGGATGGGAAATCTATACTTGGTAGTAATCTAGTTTATGGCTCTAGAATCAGTGCAAAGTCTCCAAGTACCTCCCTTATTTGGAGCCAAAACAATGGGTACTGTACATGGGATGATGCTCTTTCTAATTAGTCCATTGTCTAGGAGTTCTTGTATTTTCTTGGCTATCTCCTTGTTCTGATCCAGTGTCATTTTATTAGCTGCCTTATTGGGCAATGAAGCTCCGGGTATAAAATCAATTTGGTGACTTATGGCACGTTGAGGAGGAAATGTAGCTAGTGTTCCATCACTAATGATGTCCTTAAACTAACTTAGGACCTGCTGCACTTCTTTAGGAATACACACTTTCTTCTCTTTGTTGTCTTCTTTAGGATTTACAACAATGACAAACCCCACTCCTTCTCCTTCCTTGAGTGTGTTGATGAACTCTTTCTCACCAACTAGCAACACATTAGACCCTTTGGATCTTCCCTCTACTTGTTCTCCTATGGACTGAATTTTGTAGGTGGTTCCATCCTTTTGAAAGCTATAAGCATTATTCTCTCCATGGTGTATTATTTTTTTTCAAACTTCCATGGCCTACCTAGGAGTAGGTGGCAAGCATCTATGGGCAAGATGTCACACAAGATTTTGTCCTTGTATCCTCCTATAGTGAACTCCATCCAAGTTTGTTCATTCACAAGAACATGATGCCCCTTGTTGAGCCATGTAATTCTATAGGGATCACTATGTGGTATTCTTGGCAAATTGAGCTTACTCACCCCTTCCTCTAACACTATGTTGTCCGTGGATCCTAAATCCACCACCACTCTACATACCTTTCCCATGATATTGCATTTTATTCTAAACAAAGATCTCCTTTGGCTAGGTTCCTCCTTAACCTGTTCTTTAATAAAGACGCTTCTTATCATAAGGTTCTCTCCAGCCTCTGAATCCAAACTCACTTCTGATGCTTTCATGTTTGCTGCATCCTCTTGAGCATAATTTACTCTCCTCTCACCTCCTTGGGATGAAGAAGACTTCTCAGGACATCTATAGGCCCGTTGTCCAAGTTGATGGCAATTGTAGCACTTCATGGTGGCAAAATAGGACCCTCTTCTTGATCCATTAGACCTTCCTCTACTAGAGTTGCTAGATCCCCTTCCTTTATAGCTACTCTTGCTATTGGAATCCCCACTTTGCTCAACCAACTTGGATTCCCCTTGGGATCTTTGGTCTATACTTCTTCCACCAAAGCTACCTCTCTAACCTCTACCATCTCTTCCCCTACCTCTGCCTCTATTGCTTTGTTCTAGTTTCTTCTTTCTCTTTTCCTCCACCTTCAGTGCCAATTGATAGCACTTATGCACGGTATTAGGACATAAAAAACTTAATTCCTCTTGAATATTTCATCTCAAGTCATTCAAGTATCTAGCTACCTTGATGCTTTCATCCTCTACCACCTTGGACCTTAGACACAAATTCTAAAATTCCTCAGTGTAGCTGCTCACATCCAAGTCTCTTTGTCTCAAGTTTTGTCCCCTCTTGTGCAACTGGATCTCATAATCTTCATGGATGTATGCTTCTTTCACCTTGGCCAACATGCCTTTCCAAGTGGCTATTGGGTTCTTACCCTCTTTTTGCCTCTCTTCTTGGATAAATTTCCACCAAGTCAAGGTTGCTCTTCTCAATCTAAACTTGGCCACTTTCACCTTTTCTGCCTCACTGATCCCATCACATTCAAAGTGATTCTCCAATCCCTCTATCCATTCCATGACTACCTTAGGCTCCATTTTTCCACAAAAAAGTGGCACCCCTTCCAAGGATTTTCCTCCTAAGGCTTTGATTGTTTTAAGGAAAGGTTCTTCAAGTAGAATAGGGTCTAGTTCAGATGTCCTATCCTCTTCTACAATTTCTTTACCCTTCCCTTCATTGACCTTAATTGACACTTTCTCAATTTTATCCTCAACTGCATCTAGTTTGCTCTCCAATTGTAGTAATCTTTCCCCGGGGAGCCTATTTTCTTCCTCTTGATCTTCTACCTTCTTGGCTAGCTCTGCATTGGTCACCATCCTTAGAATATTCTCTCCTACTGATTCAATGTCTATCATGTATTGGCTTCTTCCCAAATCTTGGTTGCTCTGATACCACTATGATGAGGAGGGAAACTCAAAGAGATTCAATCCTTTATCACAAGGCAGTCAAGTTTTTTCTTAGTGGGATCACTTCCTTATTCTCTGGTCTATCAATCAAACTAGACATACAACTCTCTAGGAGTGCTCTCAATCAGTATGTGCTCACTGGTTACTCAGGCATGATTGAGATTCACAAGGGTAAATCCAATCTTACACTATCAAAATCCTAACATATGCTTGTAGGGGTTTTAGTACGTGTCTATGAGGTTTTCCAAGGCCATTCAACTGGTTTTGAGTTTGGTTTTGATCCATTTCTCCATCGCTCTTTCCTTTCCCTATTTTCTAGGCCTAGTAGCCCTAGAGCCCCAATTAGCCCAACCTAACCAGTTTTTGTGGATTTGTTCACAATTTTCCCAAAGACCCAAACAAAATCATTTGTGATCTGAGTACCCTTTTGGAAGTAATTCAAGAATCATGAAGTGAGAAAACTCAGTCTGACCGTACAGGTACGAAACCCGAAAATGACTTATTTTGAAGGGTTTTAGGGTCTTTTTGGTCTTTTTCAAGGGTTTAATGACTTCCCTTATCTGCCACACCTCCTAACTCACACATATTCTCTGACACGCCTCATTTTCTCATGCCAAACACTTGGAAACTCCAACCCTACTCATCCTTGCAAGCACTTGCATAATTTCAATCATTTTCTAACCGAGCTATGTCTAAGCTCATCTAGGAAATGATGCTCAATGGCCTTTCAATGAGATCCAAACAAAAACAAAGACTATTTACACTATACAAAGGTTCCATGGCTCGAGTCCCAAGGGTTATTAAGAAGAAATCAAGGGACTTCAAGTTGGAACCATGTTTGGGCCTCTCAATTCCTTGCTCAGGCCGAGAGATTACAAATTCAACAACTCAATTCAAACCTGCAATAAAAATAACCAAAATGTCTCCTGAGCACTACAAGAACATGTACAAAACAATGATCAAGGAACAACAATGCAATCAATCCATGCAGTACGGACTGCTGCACTAAATTAGAGAAAACACAAGGTAAAAACTTGGAAAATGGTCTTCAAATGTATTCAAATCTTCTCCAAGAATTCACCAACCTTATTACATTCATGCTCAGGGAATTTATATGCCATTTTTTGCCTAACTAACTCTCCATCAGTTTCCTAACCAACCCTTTTCTCAAAGTTGCAAAAAGTTGCTCAACGTTACAAAATGTTGTCAAGCAACTTTGACAACTTTTGCCAAAAAATGCATTTTTTTCCTTACATGCTTTGTTTCCTTTTCCAAACCACCTAGGATGACTAAAAGCTACTACCATAAAATTTCTCAATGCCAAACAAGGCTTTTCAATAAGTTTTACATCAAAATGCATGATTATGTCATTTTAGGCTTACAAGAGCTTACAAGCCAAAATTGAGCAAATGCATGATCCTATTTACAACTAACCTACCAAAGAATAGATCTAACACATGAGGACATATTAGAAGAGCCTTATTCACCATCCAAAACCAAACTATGGACCAACACACCAAAATGAAGAAATTGTACTCAAAACTAGGTGCTCCTGCACCAAGATGTAATAGCCCCCAATCTTAGGGTCCTACCAACCCACAATGTTAAAATAACAACATCATACACACAAGAAAAATAGCAAGAAGGAACATACATTCATATGCATATTTATAAGCTATCAAAGATAAGGATTAAAATACTTGGAGAATACATGATAAACAAAAGAAAACAAGGCTTGGACTCTCAGACTAGCAAGATCTAAAGATTCTTACTAGAAGCCATACTAAAAATGACATTCATAAGTCACAGGCCAATAAAATTTGGTGTTTACAAGGTGACTTATGAATGAGTGAAGACATCAAAGGCTAGACAAATCTAGCAAATTAAAACAAGGCAAGACAACAAGATCTAGATGTTGGCAATATAGCATTATAACAGACAATGAAGGATTGTTGACATTTCAATAAGGATATTGAGAAGGTTGTTGATGATTATGGATATAACTGATTAAGGATGTTTACTGTCTTGATATTATTATTTTTTCATTGATGTCAAGAAATTAATTTTCTAATTCAATATGATGTTGCCATATCTTGAGAAGTATAATTTGAAGAATATAAAGATGTCGATAAAAGACACGGGAAAGATTATGATGAATAAGGGGATGCATAAGGTATTCAATGGGCAACTATTACTGAGTCAGACAATGATGAGATCATGATGTTTAGATTGTTTTAACATCATACATATGTTGTAAATTGTAAAGGTTAATACTATACTATGTTATCAAGCAAATAATCTAGTCGGTAAACCCTAAGGTTATCGCTATCGGTTAATGAAGGCGGAATGTCTACCGAGTGAAGTTTAGTATTTACCGAGTTATAACCGAGTTGTAACCGAGCTATAACAAGATGCATTAAATGGTTACATGTGTTATTTAATGAAGGAAGCTGATGAGTTGGAACTGATTAAATGATTGGTATGCCGTAAATATAGTTTGTTAATGAATCTATGGCAAAGGAAAGTCGGCATGAAGATCTACAGCACATATTGAGCCGCAATACCCTGACACAAGTTCCAAGAAATATATGCAAGTTCCTAGGCAAGGTAAAATGTTTTCAGATCGAAAGATGCATTGAACCTGGACAAGTTTGAAGATTTGATGGCTATGATTGGTCATGGGAAATGTGATCAAGGAGATTAAGCGGTTAGCTAATTGTTTATAAATAGGAAACTGTTGATAAACAATGCATGCGGGCAAGTGTATGCACAGGGATGCTACATAGTGATTATCGAGCATAAAAGCTTGAAGACCTGCTTGAATAACAGAGTATAGAAGCCCAGTAGATGGACAAGATTAGTTCTATGTCTAGATTCTATTGAACAAATGAGAATCTACTTTAGCATTTTAGATGTGAAGTTGCAAATAGATTTTATTACTATTATTTTGTGAAAGTGACATAAAATCTCTTAACCGAGCGGACTTAATAGTCTTATTTGTAAAACCCTCTAGCAAGGTGACATTCTGATTGAGTGTTTGAAATCCTTTAACAAGGTCACTTCTAACAAGGTGAAGATCCTAACAGATCTGAGGGAAATCCCTTAACCGGGTTACATCTAGCAATGTGTTTGTAATCTTTAATAGGATTTGCTTTTAACTGAGCATACTCTAGAAGAGTATATTTCTTAGTGGGTCTGAAATCCCATAGTGGTTTTTCCCTATTTGGGTTTCCACGTTAAATCTGGTGTTATGAGGTTTATGATGTTTATATGCTTTTGAGTTTGCATGTTTAACAATTTTTGGTTATATTATTGAAGTATATGTTACCAAGGTTGAATCTGATGTTTTTATAGAATATTAAGTTTGTATGATTCACCCCACCCCCCTCTCATCTTATTGGCTATTGGATCTATACTTACATTTAGTATCAGAACTATCAATTGGTATCAAAGCTTTGGACTCCGGAAGAAAAGTTTAAAGGCACTTGAGTTAAAGATCCAAAGATGTATAAGAGGGATGCACTGAAGCTAAACAAGTCAAGTTTCTCTACATGGTAGAAAAGGATGAAGCTGCATCTATCAAGAGTTGGAGAATATGTTGTATACTATCTAGAGAATGATTTTGTTACACCAAGAACCTATCCATTAACAATGGAAGAGATAAAGGCAAAGCAAGAACATATTCAAGGAATGATTGAAATAACATCTGCATTGACCGATTTAGAGTTTAATGATCTAGAAGGCTGCAATGATGCAAAGGCAATGTGGGATAAGCTCATATCAGTGTATGGAGGAGATGAACATGTTCAAAGAGCAAAAGTAGATAGTCTAAGAGGACAACTTGAATCTATGAGGATGAATGAAGGTGAGAAAATAACTCAGTACAATACAAGACTAAAGGAGATTGTCAATCAAATCAAAGGAGTAGGTGGAACTATTGAAGAAAAGGATATAACAAGTAAGTTGTTAAGAACGCTTCTACCGGCTTATGCAATCCAAGTCTCTGCAATCAATGAATTGAGGTCTATACCTAATATGTCAGTTTCTTTAGATGCTACAATTGGTAAACTACATACATTTGAGTTAAGTAACTTTGATAATAGTGGATCTTCGATAAATAAAGTTGAATCTGCATTTAGTTCTTTTCATCTTGATGAATCTAATGATTTCAATAAAATAAAGTATAAGTACTCTGAAGGAGATCATAGTGGAGCAAGTGAAAGATTTCATAAGAACATGGAAGAACACAAACTATATGAGGAAATCAGAAAGCAAGAAGAGTTTGAAGCACTATTAGCCAAAAGGTTACCAAGAGGCAAAGGTAAGTATAAAGGAAAACTACCTTTGAATTGTTTCAATTGTGATAAAATAGGACATATGGCTTCTAATTGTGCTGACAAAGATTCTACTGAAAAGAGAGATGACCGAGATGACAGACAAAAAGATAATCATTACAAAGGACATCGAGACTTCAGAAGAAGAGATAGAAAGACATGCTTAATAGCCGATGAGGAATCCAATGATGATAAATCAGATGAAACTGATACAGAGGAAGTAGTTTATGTGGCTATCAAAGATGGATCAGATGAAGAAAGGTATGATGAAAAAGCCCTAATATCACACATAAACACTAATGATTCTTGGATCATAGATAGTGGATGCTCACATCATATGACATGAGATAAACACAAGTTTGTTATATTAGAAGATTATGATGGAGGCTATGTTAGATTTGGTAATGATGTACCATGTCCGGTGAAAGGTAAAGGATATATAACACTTCTTGACAATGCAAGATGCAATGATGTTTATTGGGTTGAAGGTTTGAAATACAATTTGTTGAGTGTAGCATAGCTAAACAACACAGGTTACCGAATAGAATTTCAGAAAGGAATTGACAAAGTTCATGACAAGAATGGAAAGTTAGCTGCTATCGGGACACAAACAAAAGGTAACACATTTCACCTTGACTCAACTCGTAACAAGTGTTTGTATGCAAAAATAGATGATACCTAGTTATGGCATAAAAGGTTTTGTCATGTAAATTTTGATAATTTGATCAAAATAAGCAAGAAGCACCGAGTAAGAGGTCTACCGAGTCTTGAAAAACCTGAGAATGCTATGTGCCGAGGATGCCAGATGGGTAAGATGACAAGATCAAGCTTTACAAGTAAGTCTTACACTTCTAAGGGAATTTTAGATCTAGTGCACGCTGATCTTTGTGGTCCTATGAAAGTTCAAAGTTATTATGGTGATAAATATTTCATATTATTTGTGGATGACTATTCAAGGATGATGTCAGTAATGTTTTTAAAAGATAAATCAGAAGCTTTTCAAATGTTTAAATGGTACAAGGCAAGAGTTGAAAATGAAACAGGAAGACAACTAAAATGTCTTAGATCATATAGAGGAGGAGAGTTCACATCTGATGAATTCAACTTATTCTGCAATGATCATGGTATTAAAAGACAAGTCTCTGCACTGAGAACTCCACAATAGAATGGAATAGCTAAGAGAAGAAACAGATCTATTGTGGATTGTGCTAGAACACTAATGATTGAAAAAAAGGTGCCACAAACATTTTGGAGAGAAGCAATAAGCACAACAGTTTACACCCTGAACCGAGTACAATTGAAGAAAGGTACTTTGAAGACACCATATGAAATCTAGTATGATAAGAAACCTAATGTAAGGTATTTTAAAATCTTTGGAAGTAGATGCTATGTTCACAAAGATGATAGAAATGGCAAGTTTGATCAGAAGAGTGAAGAAGGAACATTTCTAGGTTATTCTTCTAGAAGCAAAGCATTTAAATGTCTGATCAAATCATCTAACAAAATAGTAGAAAGTGCAAATGTGAAAATTGATGAATTTGCAGAAAGAAATGATGAAAGAAATTCCAAGGAACTAGAAGACTATGATGAATTTGTCTATGTTCAACCGAGAAGTCGTACTGAGAAGACTGTTGAGGAAAATGAAGAGAATATCCAATTACTGAGTGATGAAGACGATCATACAGAGCCTACTGAGCCTGTATTAGCCAAGTATGTCAGAAGACATCATGCACCAAGTCAGATTATAGGAGATAAGGATGATTTAGTGATGACAAGGAACAAACTGAGATAAAACACATGTCTGATATCTGAATTTGAACCGAGAATAGTGAAAGAGGCATTTAATATTGAAGATTGGATAAATGCTATGACAGAAGAGATTGATCAAATCAAGAAGAATGACACATGGACACTAATCCCAAGACTGAAGAACAAAAATGTAATCGGTACAAAGTGGATTTTCAGAAACAAGCTAAATGAAAATGGAGAGGTCATTTGAAACAAAGCAAGACTAGTTTGCAAAGGTTATGCTCAAGAAGAAGGAATTGATTATGGTGAAACTTTTGCACGTGTTGCTAGACTTGAAGGAGTAAGAACATTGTTGGCATATGCTGCTTTCAAAAACTTCAAGGTATAATATTAGAAGAAGAAGTTTTTATTGAACAACCAGAAGGATTTGTTGAAGACAAGAATAAAGATCAGGTGTGTAAATTGAACAAAGCTTTATATGGTTTGAAACAAGCTCCTAGAGCATGGTATGAAAGATTGCACTCTTATTTGATTAAGATTGGTTTTATAAGGACAAGTGAGAATAGCAATATGTACATGAAGAATGATGAAAATGGAATACTGATCTCAGCCATATTTGTTGATGATATTATATTTTGTGGAAATGACTCTTTATGCAAGAACTTTAGAAATGAAATGAGCAAAGAATTTGAGATGTCATTAATCGGTGAGATAAAGTATTTAATAGGTTTACAGATACTGCAAATGAAAAATGAGATTTTCATTACTCAATCCAAGTACATAAAGGAAATCTTGAAGAAATTTGGAATGGAGGATTCAAAACCAGTAAGTAATCCTATGATTACCAACTGTAAATTATCAAAGAATGATGAATCTGCATTTGTTGATGAGACAATTTACTGATCCATGATTGGAAAACTACAATATGTTGTTCACAGCAGACTAGACATAGCACATGCAGTAGGTATAGTTGCAAGATTCTTTGCAGATCCTAAGGAAACACACATGACAACAATCAAAAGAATCTTTAGATACTTGAAAGGCACTAAGGATTATGGCTTAGTATATCAGAAAGGAAATGATTTTGATTTAAAAGTTTATACTGATGCTGATTGGGCAGGCAACATTGATGACAGAAAAAGCACAAGTGGAGGAGCTTTCTTTTTAGGAGAAAGACTAGTGAGTTGGCTTAGCAAGAAACAAGGATGTGTTTCACAATCAACAACAGAAGTTGAATACGTTGCTACAGCATTGAATTTTACCAACATTGCATGGATCAAATAACTGTTGGAAGGTATAAATGAGAAAGTTACCAAGCCAGTAACTATATTCTGTGA
This sequence comes from Cryptomeria japonica, assembly GCF_030272615.1. Taxonomy (NCBI): domain Eukaryota; kingdom Viridiplantae; phylum Streptophyta; class Pinopsida; order Cupressales; family Cupressaceae; genus Cryptomeria; species Cryptomeria japonica. The sequence continues at coordinate 11,039,217 of NC_081407.1, forward strand.
CAATACTAGTGCCATTAACATTTCAAAGAATCCTATTATGCACTCTAAGACAAAGCACATCTCTATCAAATATCATTATCTTGGAGAAGAAGCTCAAGAGAAGAAAGTGGTATTGGAGTATGTTAGCACAAAGGAACAAATAGCAGATATCTTCACCAAGCCACTACCAAGGGACACTTTTGAATATCTTAGAAGTAAGTTAGGGGTCCTACCCCTATCTTCTACTCACTGATTGAGTTCGGTGAAAGCATCAATCCAATGGCTCTATCGAATATCTTTTAGGAGTTGATGCTTATTTACACACTTTAGGATGTTTTCTAAAGGTGTATAGGAAATATTATAGGAACCAATACAGGGAACAAGAATTGAAGACAAAATGCTCTAACCAAGACTGAATTGACACATTACAGTAGGAATTCACTTCATACAGGATGAAATTATGTTTTAGTTCTTTACTTTTTGGCATTGTTGTCAAAGGGGGAGAAGACTAATAAAAAGGGGAAGAAGACTGAGAAAAGAGGAGAAGTCTAATGTATGGGGGAGAGCATTTCAGCATTTTAGAATCATAACAATCTGAATCTTTTAAGGTCAAATCAATTGGTTTTGCCATCAATGCCAAAGGGGGAGATTGTTGACAATATAGCATTAAAACAAACAATGAAGGATTGTTGACATTTCAATAAGGATATTGAGAAGGTTGTTGATGATTATGGATATAACTGATTAAGGATGTTTACTATCTTGATATTATTATTTTGTCATTGATGTCAAGAGATTGATTTTCTAATTCAGTATGATGTTGCCATATCTTGAGAAGTACGATTTGAAGAATATAAAGATGTTGGTAAAAGACATAGGAAAGATTATGATGAATAAGGGGATGAATAAGGTATTCAATGGGCAACTATTACCGAGTCAGACAATGATGAGATCATGATGTTTAGATTGTTTTAACATCATACATATGTTGTAAATTGTAAAGGTTAATACTATACTATGTTATCAAGCAAATAATTTAGTCGGTAAACCCTAAGGAACCTAGTCGGTAAACCCTAAGGTTATCGCTATCGGTTAATGAAGGTGGAATGTCTACCAAGTGAAGTTTAGTATTTACTAAGTTATAATCAAGTTGTAACCAAGCTATAATAGAATGCATTAAATGGTTACATGCGTTATTTAATGAAGGAAGTTGATGAGTTGGAACTGATTAAATGATTGGTATGCCGTAAATATAGTTTGTTAATGAATCTATGGCAAAGGAAAGTTGGCATGAAGATCTACAACACAGATTGAACCGCAATACCTTGACACAAGTTCCAAGAAATATATGCAAGTTCCTAGGCAGGGTAAAACATTTTCAGATCAAAAGATACATTGAACCTGGACAAGTTTGAAGATCTGATGGCTATGATTGGTCATGGGAAATGTGATCAAGAAGATTAAGTGGTTAGCTAATTATTTATAAATAGGAAACTGTTGATAAATAATGCATGCGGGCATGTGTATGCACAGGGATGCTACATAGTGATTACCGAGCACAAAAGCTTGAAGACCTGTTTGAATAACAGAGTATAGAAGCCCAGCAGTTGGACAAGATTAGTTCTATGTCTAGATTGTATTGAACAAATAAGAATCTGCTTTAGCATTTTAGATGTGAAGTTGCAGATAGATTTTATTACTGTTATTTTGTAAAAGTGATAGAAATTCTCTTAACCGAGTGGACTAAACAGTCTTACTTGCAAAACCCTCTAGCAAAGTGACATTCTGATTGAGTGTTTGAAATCCTTTAACAAGGTCACTTCTAACAAGGTGAAGATCCTAACAGATCTAAGGGAAATCCCTTAACCGGGTCACATCTAGCAATGTGTTTGTAATCTTTAACAGGATTTGCTTTTAATCGGGCATACTCTACAAGAGTGTATTTCTTAGTGGGTCCGAAATCCCATAGTGGTTTTTCCCTATTTGGGTTTCCATGTTAAATCTGGTGTTATGAGGTTTATGATGTTTATATGCTTTTGAGTTTGCATGTTTAACAATTTTTGGTTATATTACTGAAGTATATGTTACCAAGTTTGAATCTGATGTTTTTATAGAAGATTAAGTTTGTATGATTCACCCCCCCCTCTCATCTTGTTGGCTATTGGATATGTACTTACATTTAGTATTAGAACTATCACTAGACTCTTACTAGGTGAGTTTCATGTAAACAATTTCATAAATTACATGCCAAGAAAAACACACTATTTTGCTAAGTAACTCCTGTTGAACAATATATTTGAACTTAAGAATCTTCCCAAAAGTGTGAGAGCTAAAAGATCATCGGCCAAAAATATTATGTCGAGCATCTCAGAAAGAGTTTCATTGAAAGGATAGTTTCATCGAAATAAAGCATAAAGTGTAAAACACTAAGTTGAAATGTCTTCGACAGAATATCCCTTTCGGTAAATGAATGAGACCACTCATCGATATTTCAGTTTCATCGAAAAAATGAAAGGCAAACAAAAGGTGAAGTCGAGGAAATACAATTGCCGAAGAGACTTAAAAAACATTCATCGAAAAGCAAATCTTATCGATAAAAACAGAGGAGTTTCATCGATAAAAGAAAGACATCGAAGAAAAAAGGTTTTCGGAGGGCTTGCATGAACTTTCACCGAAGAACAAAACTCATCGAAATGTGATTTCGATGAAACTCGTGAATGACTCATCGAAAGAAATTTCATCAAAGAAAGGATGATTTCGAGGAGACTAGAAGATGGTTTTTCGACAAGGGCTATTCATCGATAAGGTGATATCGAGGAAAATGAACTTTCGATGAAAGATCAAAGTATTCAGCCGAAGACAAGGGTTTCATCGAAAACTCAATTCACAATCATTTCAGTTGAACAGAACTTCCTGCGAAGGAATTAAAAGCTCAAGTGGAGGATGTCACATCTGCAATTAAGTTTAAACATTTGAATAGCCGTTATAAACATAGAGACATTAACTATTGCGCAAGTTGCCCATACAATTACAGCTGAATTGATCGAATTTTCATAAGAACCAGATTGTTGCCAAGAGACGGAAAGCTACGAGGAGTTAGCTGAAGTTCGTAAACAACAGTCAGAAGAGCTCAACAATTCTCCAAGTAAATAATATTCAGCAAAAGATGGATAAATTGGTTAATGATATCATTGAACACCGATTCAACACCATGCTTATACATGTTGAACATTATTGGAGGGTGTACACTGGAACCATAAAGGTATTAAGAGAGCATGAAAGGTTAAAGGCACGATTGAATGAAGTAATAAGAAATGTTGATGTAATGACAATAGAGGAGAAAATAGAAGGAACTTCGTATATGGAAAATCATGTTAAATACGAGGGTGCGCTAAAAAGAGATCTTCAAGAATTGGATGATGGGAGCCCTATTGGAATGCCCTCGATTTATAAAGAAGGAGAAGTAATGTCTATGGAAGATTGGCGGAATGAACTTATAAGCTTCAAGGATCGGGCTCTATCAAAATTGGATCGAAGCAAAGACATGGCCCCTACCGTCAACCAGATGATATTCGGATACCTTTCACAAGAAGAAGAATTAAAGAAACAGAGCATCAAGATCAAGACCTTTAAAGAAGATGATTATATTCATCATTTAGGGATTCTTAATCTCTTTTTACTTAAGTTTGTTAGAAATGTTCAAATTGACAATTAGTATTTCGAAAAGACACGTCTTTTCATAAATAACATTTGCTCTCATATATATATGAGAGAGGTTTCTTGTAATATTTAAAAAAAGAGATATCGTAGGAACAAGATAGTAAGGTATGACGGCTTGTAAGCTTTCTGTTATACAAATTTTGATGGAATACATAATATAATCAGTCATCTTTTCTTTGCATATGTGCTCTGGATTATTTCATTTTGTTATTGGCAGTCGCTTGTGATATTATCTAAAGGAGATAAGGTTATTCATATTCTTTGAGTGAAATTTATGTTGTATGTCATAAGGTTGAAATAAAAGTTCTGCTTGCGAATTGTAATTGTTCTTTGCAGTGCTTACCTGGATGGTCCCTTAAAGGTAGGGTTAAATTCATTCAAGCAACTTATGATATAGGCATTCAATTGATCTCATAAGAAATAGTAACTGACAGATCCATAAAGGGGTGGGTTTAAAAACTGTCTCACAAGTTCACACAGTAAGTCCTAAGAAAATATAAAGACTCTGTAGCCCAGACAGCAAAGAAGGCACTGGCCATTTATAAATTACACTTATCACCACATTCATTACATGTTATTTTAAAGCAATAAGAATAATTGAGTAGGAAACATAGAGTAAATTGGCAGTAGTGTATTCAAAGATCGAATAGCTTCTATAATAACAATCTTGAACTCATCTACTATATCTCCATCCTAGGAACTTATGCCATTCTGAGATAGGAGGAAACCAGATCAAGATACTTCATCTGCTATAAAAGGCACTGGTCATTGAAAACAACTAGTGAATAGGTATACCCGCCTAGGCCCTGCAGAGCCTAAAGTGAGAGAGTTAGTAACCAAATAGGTTCACTCTATAAGTTGGCCAAGTCAATTGGAGGGTTTGATCATAGGAGTTGGCATTTCCTTAGAACCTATCCAATCTGTTGATTTGAGACCCAACAACTCCAATAAAGTGCTACAAGGATAAACAAAAGGTGCTCTAATAGCACAACCAACTTTGTGGTGTGTGAACAGAGTGAATCACATAGTGGAATGTATTCCCCACCTTAAAGTAATTTCTAACACCAATAAGGAAAATTTTCCTTCAAGGTAGAAAGAGTGATACTTAAAAAACAGGCACATTGTGACATGGGTTTCCCCTAGGATGGAAAAATTGAGGTGATACCACAAGCAACATCATACAATATCACATAAGGGATCTAAATACTTGGGATTAGTACGAATGTATGATAAATGATGTATATAAATATAATAATTTTAAATTGACCTCCTCCCCTGTATACCATGGAGCTACAAGTACAAAGGAAGAAGAGCGCATGAGAACAAATATTTTGTTTTGGGTCAACATGGAAGAGACCTAAATGTATCAACACTTTGCATCATTCCCAAAAGGTGTAAAAATTGTATTTATGACAAATAGAAGAATGAAGATACATAAAGAGGAATGACACAACAAACTTGTTCCCTTTAATGGAGGGGAAAGTGGTGACCACTTAAGCTTTTGACTATGTTGGGATAAGTAAGGCTCATGCTTAGGAGAGGTAGGGTAAGAAGTTGGGAAAGGAAAGGATGGTCGAGGGGTCAATATAGGATCCAAATGCATAAGAGAAAGATTATCAAGATAAGGTTTATTGACTTAAGTGATGAATACTAAGAGGGGAGGGGGGGTGAATTAGTATACCAAAAATCAATGTACTTAAACACTTTACTAAACTACCAGCAAACTGGTAAAACAGTTTAGCAGACAAACTAGTTAGCACATATGCAAACCAAATAGCTAATAATGCATTCACCCACAGAAGCACAAACACCATAACACAAGATATTTTGATGTGGAAACCCAAATGGCAAAAACCACGATGAGATGGAACTCACAAGTAACTATCTGCAAAATAGGAACCAGACTGGTTAAGGTCATACAATGTTCTTTACTAGAACAGATCCTGTTAGGAATCTCAATCTCTATTAGGAGATAAGTCCAATTAAAGACTACCTTGCTAGAGGATTTTAGATCCACAAATGTGAACCACCTTATTAGAGTATTTACAAATGGCTTTTGGCCCTACTCGGTTAAGGGCTTCAAACTTGTCGAAGCTGTGAGTAATCAACAAGTGAGTGATCTAGCTAATAGCACATATTGCTTGGTTAGATCCTTGATAGCTCGTTTCTAATGCATTCCAGCATTGCTTCAGTCTTCTACACAGTCACACTCTCTCCAACTCATCAACCACCTTAAAACCCTAGCAACAACCTAAAACCCTAGACATGATGTCCTTATAAAGGAATCTTATTTCATGTCGGTCCAATAGGATTACAATACAATTTCCTAGGTTCAATGCATCTAGACATATTCTGTAACATGACACAAAAAGCACCATTGAAGTGTCGGCACCATCAAACAATCGGTGGATGGTAACTCATCACAGAGTATTACCGGTTCATACAAAATATCGGTTTAAGCAAAATACCAGTTGCCGGTTTGACAAAATGAAGACTGGGAAATATGTGTTTTATCGCTTGATCCTTTGTACCGCTTGAGATCCTCGAACCGCTTGGGGTCAACATACTGCTTTAGATCAGTAATCATTTTCTGCAAAACACCAATAGTCTAAGGACTATAATGCATCATACCGATTGGGAACAAATAACAGTTGAACTTTAACTTATACATACAAAAGTGATCTCAATGCAAGTGTGTGTCCATCAATGACAATCACAACATAATCATAAAAAATGCCAACAATCTCCCCCTTTAGCATTGATGGCAACACTTAGGAAAATTTTGACATCTAAGTGTTTTACAACAAAAATATGCCATAATCAAAATTACTCCCCCTAAGCATATACACTATCCCTTTTGCAGAAAATACAATGTTTACTACTTCTTAACAGAAATAACATGAAAGTATACATCAAAACATTCAAAATTTATACTTCTCCCCCTTTGCCAACAATGACAAAAATAATATTGGAGACCAACCCCTGTTTCATTAGTATTAAAAGAATAAGAGTTTATGACAATAAAGAATAAAACTTGTCAAAAACTGATTTAAAGTCCTGTAAAAATTGTTTCAAAGATAAGGACCAGGACTCAAGTAGGGAGGTTGCCACTTCTTTCTTTGTTTGCATCTGGGAGACCTGTTCTTCCATGGTGTCTATTGTGCTCATCTCTTGAGTCACCGTTAAGGCATCCAGATTGAGATAACATTTCTGAAGTATTTGCAGGTGTGGGAGTAGAACCAGTTGTAGTTCCTACAAATCTCGAGTCTCATTGTTGATTTCCAACTCTATTTTGGCAGACTGAATATGAAACCGGTGAACGATTTGCCCATAAGTTGTAAAAGAGTCATATGGTGGCTTGAAGGTGCTCATGTATAACTGCAAGTTAGATTGTAGCTTTTGCTTCTGTACAAGCACATCATCACAGAAGAGATGGGGTTGGAAAATCTTACTCAGTAGTAGATTCCCCTCATCCAGAGCATTCCTTATGTCTTTTTGAGCTTTTTGCAGATCAGATCGGAGCTCATTTAGCTTCTTCACCAGGGCACTGTTGAGAGCCTTTTGATGCTCTTTCTTGGCATTTGCCTCTGCTACCTCTTCTAGGCTATGCACCTGATCATCCAATACGGTGCATAGGAGTTTCAATTGTGCCAGTGATGAATCAGTATTGGGGAGGTTTGTGCCGGGTAACAAACCGGTAAGAGTGTCCACTGCGGCTTGGATCACATCTTGCTCCTTCTTCCTCCTTATCACTTCAAGGCATTCTTGAGCAACCTTAATGCTTTGTAGCAGCTCCATTTCATTTGTAGACTGGAGGTTAATAGGAATGGTGAGGTCAGCCAGTTTGGCTTGACTACCGGTTGCCTTTGGAGTCTCCATCTGAGTGCTTTTTGCCACTTCTTCTTTCTCTGTAGCTCTTAACTTTTCCTCTTCTATCTTTTTCTTTTCCTCTTCTTCTGTTTTCCTTTTCTCTTCTTCCCTCTGCTTCTCTTCTTCTTCATCCTTTTTTCTCCGCTCCTCTTCCTGTTGCTTCTTCTCCTCTTCCTTTTTCTTGTCTTCATCTTTCCACTTCTTTTCTTCTTCATTCTTCTTCTTCTCCTCTTCCTTCTTCCTCTTCTCCTCTTCATCCTTCTTCTTTTCCTCTTCCTTCTTTCTCTTCTCCTTTTCATCCTTCTTCTTTTCCTCTTCCTTCTTTCTTTTCTCCTCTTCATCCTTCTTCTTTTCCTCTTCCTTCTTTCTTTTTTCCTCTTCATCCTTCTTTTTCTTCTCCAGTTCTTTTGTTTTCTCCTCTTCATCCTTCTTCTTCTCCTTCTCCGCTTCCTTTCTTTTCTCCCCTCCTTTGTCCTCCTCTGCTTTCTTCTGCTTATCTACCTATTTTGTGTGCTTCTCCTGTCCTGTTGCTTCTGATGGTGTATCCTAGAAAACATCCTCTACATCCAGAGCATCGACATCAATAGTGTCTGTAGGTTCAATAACCGGGTTTCGTTCATTATCAAACACTTCATCTGGTTTTGTTATTGCTGATTCTTGCTCAGCCTTCCTGTTGGCTTTAGCCACTTGATGTATCTTAAGAGCTTCTAGAGAAAGAGTATGTGTATTCTTGATCACTTCTTGACCCTTTCCTTCCAGTAGCAGGAGTCTTCTTCTTCTCATGAAGAAGAGGCCTTTGTATTTATTCATAACTTTGAAAAGTTCTGAATTGGATACATTAGGAAAATGTTGAGAAAATATTTTCTCCCTCATTTCCTGTTCCCTTTCTATGGCAATGCACCATTTATTGTCTAAAGAATTGTACAAAGAATCTGGTGTCTCAGATCTAATTTCTGAAGGCGACCCGTCATTAACACATAAATACTTAATGATTTCTTGTTCAACTGCTTCCTTTTCATCATCATTGAAATCATCAAAACAATCAATCAAATCATTCAACACTTTTCTCCTAATATTTTTGATAGTTCTTTGACAATGTGTCAAAGGTTTGTAGGAAGAAATGTCAATATTTACCGGTGTAGATGATGTCGGTTCATTCTTTGTCTTTTTCTTTGTTTGTCTTGTCTTCTTGGGTTTTTCTTCAGACACAGTTTCTTCTAAGTCCGGTGAGTTATTCCTTGTCTTCCTCTTCCTCTCAAAGACTTTGGCAGGTGCCACTTCTTGTTTCTTCTTCGTAGGTGATTGCTTGGTCACTTTGGGACTTACTGCAGTAACCGGTGTTGATGCCGAAGGCACCGCCTTTCCTTTCTTTTCAGATGGTTCTACAACAGGTGCAACCCTTTCCAAATAGGTGTCGGTTCTCTTTGCCTTAGGATCAAGAGGTGAGGCGATTAGGGTAGAAGCATACCTGTCTAGCATATCATACATCACCTCATAGCCCATAGGCTCTACTTCTTCTTGTCTGGGCTCAACAGCCTCCATTATGCATTCATCCACTTTGATGATAAAGCAGATATCCTCCTCATATTTCTTGACAATGTCACTGGATATCCTCATCCTTAGGCTCATCTTTCTTCTGAACTCATCAAAGTACTTGTTCAGAACATTAGGGTAACCAGTTCCAACTACTTGCAGACTCTCTTTGATCTGCTTGGTAACCGGTTGGTCGGCAGACCACTGAATATCTCCAACTCCTGGGAAATTACCTTGGAAGTAGAAGAATAACCCTACCAGTAGTTGTCCAAACTTGAATCTTAGTGCATTATACTATTTGATTGACTTAAGATTCAACATAAGTTGTCTTTGCATACAAGTGCACAGATCAAATGATGCATCTTCTTTGATCATCCGGTAAGCGACATTTACTGCTGCTGCAGATACATAGTTAATTCTGCTGGTAGAGAACATTTGTTATCCTATCACAATGCAGGCATACTTGACCAGATCATCCTTGATTGAGTTGATGGTCATGCCACGTGAGTAACTCACTGAAACCATGAGCTTGGACATTTCAGTCTTGCTGACCAACCTTAGGGCTAGCACTTCCCCTGTATTGCAAAAACCGATGACGACTTGAATGGCTTGTGGTGTGATATCATGTGTTCTCTCAAGATACATCTTGTCACCATGAACTCTGCTCAGAATGATTCGAATGTGGTCATCTGTGAAATCCTCTAGGAAGTAAACCGCATTGTGAAGCTTCTTCTTCTCCAAGATGCTGAACTCTGGTTTGATCTATTTATCCTTCCTACAGAATAGACCTAGCTGAGAATGGATCACAAGAGACCCTAAGTCTTCGATTTTGCAGTCTATATAATCAGAAATGCCATCTTCCACTATCACACCAGCCGGTACTTGAGACAAGGCATTATATTTCGACTTTCATTGTATGAAATCCATAGAATTGACAGTTGCACTAGAACTATAATGAGATGTGGAAGCCATGATAAAACAAGAAAACTTGAGAAATACCTTTTGGAAATCAAGAATTTAGGGCTTGCAAATTCCACTTCGTCTTCCACTTCATCGGTTGTTGAATCACCACTTTGAGTTCTTCTCTTGACCGTTTGACATTTGCTTCTGAATCTTCTTCAGGGTTTCGAGATTTCTATGAATCGCAACACAAATCACTTTTTCTTTGCTCTGCACTTGAAAAACTTCTTCACTCAAAAAAATGATAGTGAGAAATGATTTGAAAATTCCTTTTAAACATATTCCTCACCTACCATAATAAATGCTCCATCATTAGGGCGTAAACCCTAATTTGCCTATTACCATTTCCGGTCTTCTGCCAAATGACAGGTATCACATACCGGTTAAGGTCTTTTACTGGTGTAAACCGGGGGTTCGTAGTGTTTCACCGTTTGCTCCCCCTAAGCTTTTCTGATGCTTAGTTTGTCGGTTCTGTTATTTCCACACTAGGTGCAGAAACCAGTTCTTCTTGCAACACTGCTGGTTTCTTCTTCCAGGTTTTGTTCATATCCACTTGAACAGTGTCAACATCAATCTTTCCTTCCGGAGTGACCGGTATGTCATCTGATATGTTCTTTCTTGTTCTGCAGAATCTGGCAATGTGACCCGGTTTGTTGCAATGATAGCAGACCATTCCAAGTGCTCTCCAATGTCCATTATTCATGTTACATTTCTTCCTCCTGCATGTTGCAGCTGTGTGACCATGACCATGACGGATCAAACAATTTTCTCTCCATCTGGTTGTTGCTTGATAGCCACCGCTTCTTGACTGATGATTAAAGGCATTAAACCAGTTGTGATTCCGGTTCACAAAAGGTTCTGGACCAACTCCTTGAGTCCTCTAAGGATATCTTCCAGAGTTGTTCATAACAGACCTGCATTCAGATGCTCTATGCCCAAACTTGTTGCATGCATAACAATTACCATTGAATCTATAGGATCTAGGCTTATCATTTAGAAAATAAGGAAAATTATTATAAGCCTTACTCCTACATACATTAGTAGTATTTTCTTCTTTAAGACAGTTAAAGCAAACAGGTTTGAACTTTTGCTTACCTTTATCCTTTGATGTCGGTTGTTTCTTTGATGCTCCAACATTTGTACTAGAGGTCTCACCTTTCTCATGACCGGAATAACCAAGTCCATCAGTATTCTTGATAGGTTTGGTAGATTCAAGCTTTTGCTCTAGCTTGACAGTACTCTTGTTGAACTTAGCAAGTATTTCCTTTGACTCAGAGAGTTCTTTGGAAATAGTAGCATTTGTTTCCATCAGGTTTTCATTCTCGGAGATGGCAATGTTTAGTTCTCCTTGCATGTCTTCCTTTTCCAATTTTCTCTCATGGAGTTGAGCAGTTAGGGCATTGATCTCTTTCTTTAGCTTGGAGTTTTCATGATCTTTGTCTTTGACCAGATCTTCAGCTTTCCTCCGATTCTCAAGCTCTTGGCACATTCGAATAGTCAGTCCTTCCAATTATTTTCTCAGGTTGGAATTGGATTAATTCAGCTTTTCTATTTCTTGAATCAGAGCTTCCATGTCCGCTTCATTAGAGGAACTATTTTCAGATAGCTCCATCAATTTTTTAGCATGTTCTCTCCTTTTTGCTTGAGATGCCTTATATTTGAACATAAGATGATCATAGGCTTGCTCAGACTGAGTGAGCCGATGAGTAAGTTCCCTCATAGTGTATTCCCCCATATCTCTTTCCAAGTAGTTAGACTTATAGAAAGGTTGTCTCTAATACCAATTGATGAATACTAAGAGGGGGGGGTGAATTAGTATACCAAAAATCAATGTACTTAAACACTTTACTAGACTACCGGCAAACCAATAAAACAGTTTAGTAGACAAACCGGTTAGCACATATGCAAACCAAATAGCTAATAATACATTCACCCATAGAAGCACAAACACCATAACACAAGAGATTTTGACATGGAAACTCAAATGGGAAAAACCACAGTGAGATGGAACTCACAAGTAACTATCTGCAGAATAGGAACCAGACCGGTTAAGGTCATACAATGTTCTTTACTAGAATAGATCCTGTTAGGAATCTCAATCTTTGTTAGGAGATAAGTCTGATTAAAGACTACCTTGCTAGAGCATTTTAGATCCACAGATGTGAACCACCTTGTTAGAGGATTTACAAAAGGCTTTTGGGCCTACCCGGTTAAGGGCTTCAGACTTGTCGAAGATGTGAGTAAACAACAAGTGAGTGATCTAGCTAATAGCACAGATTGCTTGGTTAGATCCTTGATAGCTCATTTCTAATGCATTCCAGCATTGCTTCAGTATTCTACACATTCACACTCTCTCCATCTCATCAACCACCTTAAAACCCTAGCAATAACCTAAATCCCTAGACATGATGTCCTTATAAAGGAATCTTATTTCATGTCGGTCCAATAGGATTACAATATAATTTCCTAGGTTCAATGCATCTAGATATATTCTGTAACATGACACAAAAAGCACCATTGAAGTGTCAGCACCGTCAAACAATCGGTGGATGGTAACTCATCACAAAATATCAGTTTGTAACTCATCACAGAGTATTACCAGTTCATACAAAATACCGGTTTAAGCAAAATACTGGTTGCCAATTTGACAAAATGAAGACTGGGAAATATGTGTCCTGCCGCTTGATCCTTCGTACCGCTTGAGATCCTCGAACCACTTGGGGTCAACATACCGCTTTAGATCGGTAATCATTTTCTGCAAAACACCAATAGTCTAAGGACTATAATGCATCATACCGGTTGGGAACAAATACCGGTTGAGCTTTAACTTATACATACAAAAGTGATATCAATGCAAGTGTGTGTCCATCAACGACAATCACAACATAATCATCAAAAATGCCAACATTAAGAAGTTGGGAAAGGAAAGGATGGTCGAGGGGTCAATATAGGATCCAACAACATAAGAGAAAGATTATCAAGATAAGGTTTATTGACTTCTACAAGTTGATAAGGTACAACATGACATGATCTCCTAATTTTTTTTGCATTACAATTTCATCTAGTGTGGTAGGGAGCTTGTGAAAGAGAAATTGAGGTGTCAGTCAATATGGACTTCTTTTATTCCTTTGTTGCTAGAATAAGAGGAACATAAGGAATCACTAAAGTTTGGGTAACAAAAGGAGGGGAGGTTCCTTTCACAATAGGTTGCTTTCCTGAAGATTCTGATGAATTAGGAGGAAAAAAAATAATCTTCAAAGTGTGAGAGGTCTAGGTCATGTTGGTCATCTACCTCATGTTCCTACACAGGATGGTGGAGGTGGAACCACAACATAAACACTGGACTTTCAAGGATAGAGAAGGATTCCATTATTTGTCTAGGTTTTATTCACTTCCTATGCGACATGAAGAACTACTAGTGTGGCCATAGAAGATGGAGGATTGTTAGGGGTAGCAGTTAGAATGGGACCCAAGGAACTAGAGGTAGACAACTAGGCGATCTTACTAGCTTTGAACTACTGGTAGGATAGGAACAAGGTCTAGGATTAGGAGGTTTAGTTGGACAAATCCAAAGATAATAAAAGGAGTTGTCTCCCCAATGAGAAAGGGTTTAAATCCATTGTGGTGAACATTAAACTCTTATCCTTTATTTGAAAACTTCAAACACTTAGGGATTAGTGAAGGGACCACCCTCATGGAAGTGAACCAAGGATAACCCAACTTCACACAAAATTGGTCTGAGAAATGAATTATGAAAAATAATACATCCATGTGTTTGGCTCTAGCATAGGCATGAAGGGTTATGGAACTAAGGGTAGGATAGGTGGAACCATCATGTATCCTAACCAAGACTTGTGATTGTTCATATGTGTCTTGGTGTAGTTCATGCACATATAAGAACTCTTCTATAATAGAATTCACCATGCAAACAAGTCCAATGAGTACCTCCTTGTATAGTTTTATCATTAACTTTAGTGATAGTGTACAAAGTTCCATTGTGTGCATGACTAGGAGTATTGGTGCAAGTAATGTCAGGTTCAATTTTAGGCCAACGAGAACAAGCATCTACCACATTAAACATGTTTGCAAGTTGATTATCTTGAGGTTTAGGATCAAAGTGCACTACTTATATGGAAGGCTCTACAAGGTTAGCTAAATGAGATGACGAAGGATTGGTTAAGGTTTGCAAATTTTGGTTAGGAGCTATAGATTTAAATTCCCTTTATCATTGATACCAACCACCTAGAGGACATTAGAATTAACAAGGACTTGGATTTCATTCCTAAGACACATACATTGCCCAGTGCCATGTCCAAGAGAACAATTATAAATTAGGATTGAACCCAATATTATATCCTACTCTTTGTTGCATTATATATAAACAATGCTTAATTGCATTCTACATTGGAGAATAATAAAATTTGGTGTAAATGGATTCTTATGGATACATGACATGTGTTATTGGGAAGATCATAGAAATGTGATACATTTCCAATCCATAATGAGAGAATAAATATTTTTCATTCAGGGTGGAAAGATGTTTGAATTGCGACCACTTAAAGATGAGCAAGCAAGGTAATGTTCTTGACTACAATTTTTTTTTCAAACAATTGAAAAACTTATAGGAAAGTTACACATTAGTAGCTAAGCCTGTGTTAGTGGATAAAAATAAGTTATGCAACTCTAAGGAGACAAACATGGATATATTATTAAAGGAATTTTAAAACACCACAAATAGTGGAATACTTGAATGATTGCCACTAGAGCATAGTATTTCACATTGTATGGATTTGATTCAAGGATCCAGTTTACCTAATAGGAAACCACATAATATGAGTCCTAATATGAGTGTTGATTTGAATAGACAAGTGGGAAAACAATTAGGAAGAGGTATAATTACATAAATTATGAGCCCTTGCACTATACATGCACCTTACTTATTCCAAAGGAGGGAGATAATGGAGAAGTGTATATATTACAATCATATAAATAAGATCACCATCAAGTACATGTTTTTGTTACCACACATGGATTTCATTTAATAGATTGTTTGAGTGGAGCAAGTCAGGTTTCTAAAATTGATCTAAAGACTAGCCATCGTAAAATCAAAATCCATAAAAGAGATGAATGGAAAAAAATTAAATCTAAAGATAGATGGTGTTAGAGTTATCATGTATTACCTAATAATTATTTATTTAATTATTATTCTATTATCCTCTACACTTAAGCTAAACTTAGGCATTTAATAATATTGTAGGTATTTGTGGAGGCGGGAAAAGTGAGATCGGGTGACTAGGACCTAATCCCACTTTTGCCAACACATTGGGAATGCGAAAGAGCTTAGGGAGATAGCTCACTTTCGCTACTTCTTGTGAGGAAGAGAGAGCCAAGGATTATCTCTTAGAGTTTCTATTCCTCTTGCTACGAATGATGAGAAAAACTAGGGTTTGAATGATCAACTAGGCTAGGAGATGAAGAATGAAGCATAAATGAACTCATAATTGAACAAACTTGCAGATCTGAAATTGAGATACTAAAAGCATGAAAGGGAGAGGATTATGGATGTGTACCTGATGCTACAAATTGAACAAAACTAACCTGGACTAGGGTGCCACACCACTATCATGTTTCTATAGACAGGAGGTTGCATCTGAGATACTGCAAATCTGTAATCTTGAAGCTGCAACCTATTAAAAATTTGTGAAAATAAAGGGGACCATGGCACCACGCCACTGTCCTAGGAAGGACCAAGGAACCACACCCATGTCCCAGGAAGATTAGGGCAGATTTGATGATTCCAGGTGATTCTTGTACCTTTTGTTGAGCTGAAAGTGCCTTCAGGTACCTATTTCTGCACCTGCAACTAAAAAGGGAAGGTTTGGGTGGCTATATGGGGTTTTTCCTTAGTCAAATCCCTGTGTTGGTGATTTCCACCTCCACAAATAGACAATAATGTACTGAAAATGTGTGTGCTAGAACCTTGTGTTTATGCAAGATCCTAAATGATAAGAAACTAGAGCTACCCTACGCATGAGAGTAAACCCTAAATGTAAATGTGAATGTAAATAACAATGTTTCAAACCAAATATGCTAAATGATCTAAAGCATAAATGTAAATATGCAAATTGATGTAAAGAAGCTCATACAAAGACATGAAAATAACATGAAATCATACCAATCCCCAATGGAGAGATATTGCCACTAGATCTCCTATTACTCTTCAATGTCTTCAAGGTTCCTAATTGATGATGAATGCTTGATGAAATATTGTTGAATGTTGTTGAAGACTCCACATAGGCTTCTCTTTCACTACATAGAAGGCTCCTTATGCTCCAAAAAACCGCTCTTAGATTCTTAGAAAGATCCATCCATCCCTTCAAATGAAGAAAGAGAGCTCTTATGTATGAAACCCTAGATAGTAATTTTGACTTAACTCCGCCTTTAGGCCGACCTAGGAATTGAATTTCCCACCAATATTTTGGGGTTAAGCATTATAATATCATAGAATTATGCTCCCAAATTTTAGAAAAAAAGCCAAAGACTGTGGCGGGAACGCACATGGTCGGACCAACTTTTCACCTAATTTTCAAGGCCATTAGATATGATGATATTAGAGCTAATCCCAAAGTTACAGCTGATTTCAAGGTGTTTTGATATGCAAAATCAAGCCTTAAAGGTCGAAATAAGACATAATTAGGGTTTATAATTAAATGATTTATTGGAGGAATAAAATAAAAAGGAGCACACTTATGGTTTTAGTGTTATAAAATTGCAACCCTAGAAAGTTACGACTGCATTAGGGTCCTCACGCATGTGAACGTGAATCCTCTAGCCTGATTGGAGACTGGAGAGTGCTCGGCTTGCGAAAACAACTTCTTCCTTGGCATCTGCATCACTCTGTCCGCACTCTGCCCTAAACACAGGGGTAGGACAGGGGTGTGGAACCCTTGTCCTTCTAGGATAGGGATGTGGCACCCTTTTCCTCCTAGGACAGGGGTGTGGCGCCCTTGTCCCTGCCCTATTTTGGGGCAGGACCAATCTAGAGAAAGCATTGTGGGTTGTGGAGTGAGCTGGAAATCTCCCCGATGTCAGCTCATGATGAAATTCAAATCCTTCAAACATGTATTTAAGGGGCATTCATCCTCTCATTTGCATAAGTTCAATAAGTTGGATAAGTGGGAAATTCACAAGCAATCAAGCATTAAAGAGAATTCAAGCATTCTTTTCCAGCATTGAGCATTCTCAAGTCTCCCTTCAAGGCTAGGTGTTGCATTCAAGTCAAGGATTCAACCATTGAAGAGGATTTTGATTTTAACATTCAATTCCATACAAACATTTCTATCAACATTGCTACTACAACCTCCCTTGAGGCGATTTACAACTCGGTCTTTCATTACATCTACTTGCAAGTACTTTCTTTCATTACTTGGTTAATTCCGAAAATGGGGTTTGACCTAAAGGCAAACCCCCAATCCCAACACATTTCCCTCTTTTTTGTGTGTGTAGGTTGCAGGTGCGCAACTATACTTTCGGATTCGGGCTTCATTTGCATAGACAGAAAAACCCTTTTTGTTTCACGTATTTTTTGGAGGCTGTGTACATTTCTGCCATGGTCTGGTCAACTTTTCGTCAAAATTGTAGGGTGACTTTGTCTTGACATTTTACTACCAAATCCAGGTGCACAACTTCATCCCATATTCAAATCTCAAGTTATAATCGATTCTTTGTCACTATATTATTCAATCAATTTCCTTTCTAAATCAAACAAAGGAATAAGGGGATCAACTTAACATTCTTAATTCATTCAGAATTCAATCTATCATCTTTGTGAGGAGATTGAATCTAGTGAAATACCCCTTATCTTCCTAATGTAATTGTGAAAAGTGTTTGAAGGATAATCAATAGTGAAACTCCCATCTCTCTTTGAGGGAAAGGGTTAGTTTTCCTCTTGATCTATCCCTCATTATTTTCCCACCATCACATTTTGGTGAACCCGACATCTTGCATGCTATCCTTTGAACAACATTGTATATTTTTCATTTACAAGTTTCAACTTTCTGCAAACTTAGTGGTCAATTCATTAAAAACCCTAGTTTTTAAATTTAAAATTGAACTTGTAATTTGTAAAAAACTTCTTGTAGTTGTCGTAGATCTAAAAATTGTTTTGATTGTCAGATTCAATTTCTTCATTGTCTTGTTCAATTTACAATTAAAATTTACAAAATTAAGAGGTTACTTGTTACAACCCTAATTTTTAAAAATCATATTGAACTTGTGCAAATAATTGGATTTCCATTTAATTTTTAAATTTCTGATTGTTCTTAGATTTGTCTTCAATCCTACAATTCAAATTTTCAATTTCCCCCCTTTTTCCCAAAATTCAAAATTGAAAATTAAGTGGTTAGGTCATCAAACCCTAATTTTTAAAATTAATTGGATTTTGTGTGAATTTCAAATCAATTTCATTTACATTCAGATTTCTAAATATTTTCCAAGGTGTCCCTATCCATTAGGTTTGACCCTTTTCAAAATTGCAAATCAATTCCTCTTTTTTTTTCAAAACTCTAATAGGGTCATATTTTCACCTTTGTGTCTTCATTTCACCCATCTAAAGATTGAAAAATTTGCCATTTTTGGGGGGTTACCTTTAAAATCATTGTAATATCCATCCTTGAAAATTTTGAAAAAAGTTGGTCGAACCATGTGCGTCCCCGCCACGAGCCTCGATTTTTTTCTCAAAATTTCGGGAGACTGTTATGATTGTATTTAATAGCCTAAATCCAAAAGATTGGCTGATTTTATCAATTTTTGAACCCTCTAGAATTGGAAATATCTTTAAAATTGAACATTGCAACCTCTAAGAAATTTTTAAAAAATTAAGAGGTTAATTATAGTCTGCCCTAATTTTAAAAATTCTGATTTTAAAATTAAGTGGTATTCCCTTGGCTATAATTTTAAAATTCCATTTTCCTTTCATTTTTGGAAATTGTGTCATCCCCTTTCCCTAACAAATTCAAAATTCAAAATTTCCTCTAGCGCATGAGTTTTACCACTATTAGTCCTACCTATCCTATCCTTGTTAAACGAAGCATTAGAATTAAGGTTTCCTAAGGTTTAATTACCGAGGAGATGGAGCCTAATTTGGGTGACTTCTTTAATGAGGATCATGCTAATTCTTCTCTTCCTAATAATGTGCCTACTTATCCCATTGATGAATCCCATGATGAAGAAGAAGCTTTGACTAGAGTCTCTATAGATCAACTTTCAAAATTAAACAATGTTGGGATCCAAGAACACTTAGAGGAGGGGGTGAATCAGTGTTTTGTCAGTAACACAAGATTTTATTCTTTTATACCATACACATATAAACCGGTAAACATATAAACATATAACTTCAAGCAAATAAACCATCCACATAAATGAACACCATAACACACAAAATTTATACGTGGAAAACCTCAAAGAGGAAAAACCATGGTGGGATTTGTGACCCACAATATCAGTTTACTGGCCATATGAAAGGATATTACATATAATGGGGGCCTACACATGCAGGAAGGCACACTACCTAGAGCATACTGCTCATCACTAAAGATTCTCACTGACTACAAGCTTTTGCTGAAGTAAAACAATAAAAATGAACTCAAAAATGCATCTGCTATGCCAAATAGAGTTTTGGTTCTAGCTCTGCTCTGTACCGGTTCATAAACCCTGAACCCTACTACCGGTATCTCTTCTCCTCCAAGAATGCTTTTCAAGCTATCTACAAATAATTGCATGATATAACATTCACATACAAATGATCTACATACATATACTTTGCATTATATAGTTATGCTATATTCTCCTATGTTGCATCCTATGTCATATGTTGTATCATATTCAAAATGACCTAGCAGATTGACCTATATACCCATTACAAACAATGTGCCTTGTGTCGACTTACAATGCTTTTACAAAAGTTATTCAATGTCGGCCTCGATAATAATTACAAAATGATTTACTAAATAAATCTTCCTTGATGTCGGCTTCCTTCAAGTACTGATGTTGATGTCAGTGTCGGTGCCAGTGTCGATGCCGGTGTATTCCTAGAAACTCCAATGTCGGTGTCTATCGATATATGCCTCCTAATGTCAATATATGACTTCCATCTAATCTTGTTTCCATCAATGACAACAAAATGAATCCGATGAGTGTCAATTGCCAACAATCTCCCCCTTTAGCATTGATGGCAACACTCGTGTGAAAAATGGATTCCCTGCCAGTTCAACTGAAATATGCTACCCTGAGCAATACACTCCTCCTGATATCCTGATATCCTTCCCATGTGATCCTGTCTGATTTTTCTAATATTTTTCACATATATACATACTCCCACTTTGGCATCAATGCCAAAGACTGGTGAAAAAATTGAAAGAATTCAGAACAAAAGAATAAATGAATACTGTTAATGTCACTGGAGCTTTACCAACTTCAAAATTAAGGGTAAGCCTTATTCAACAACTGAAGATATGTATCCCTGTCGGTTTTGAAGGTGTCAGATATAGATGCTAGTCCACTTAGTAAGTGGGCAAGTGTTTCCTTCTCCTTGACATCTGCTAGTGTGGGTTTAGCAATCATGTCCATGCACTCTCTCTTATGAGCACCCAATGAATCCAATCTGAGACTCACCAATCCTCTAAGACTTCTTTCTCTCCTGATGACTTTATCTCTCTCCTTCTTAAAAGAAAAAATTTGGTTCTCCAAGGATAAAATTTGTCCATCAACAGATGTGGTCATTGTGGTTAATCCATCAAAAGAGTTTGCAATGCTAGCTACCTTATCATGTAACTCCTTTAATTTGCTATCTACATTAGCTGTCAGAATTCCTATGTTACAACAAACCCTGTAGATATTTGTACCTTGTTTCAAACAATTCTCAACCTCAATTTTTTTTTTCTTTGTTTCAATGATCTGGTCAAAAGCTTCTCTTTTAGTTGTGGTGAATCTTTCTAGAACTTGTTAGTCTGCAATCTACCTCAGAGATTGAAAATTGTTAGAAATATGTCTATTAGAGTCTTGAGCTTGTCGGAAGGGCTTGCTCCATCTTCAATCTTACAATCAGGTGTCAATCTATGCAATACTGTAGCTGATTGATCAATTATTCCCTTGTTTGCAGTACCCTCCTTTAATAGTTTTTGAGTTGCCATCATCATCAACTCAGTGGGACTCATCTCAGTGACGGATTTCTTCTCAACCTGAGAAGTGTCAATTGCCAAAATATTTGTTGGGGAATCAGTTTTAACTATCGGTATAGATTCAGTTTCTTTTACCTTATCCTCTACAACCTCTCTCTCACTGGTGGCTTCACCACTTAGTGCAGTGTCAATTACTATCGGTGGAGTATTATCCATAGTATTTACAGTATCCTATATATTTCCTTGCTCAAAAATAGTTTCAGTTGGTATGGACTGTACACTCTCCTTTACTATTGGTTGTGTCTGTATGTCTATATTTACTACTGGTGTGGTCAAAATTGGAGTTGAACTACCCAAAATACCTTTCCCTTTTGATTTGTCAGGAATGGTGGAAGATGTAGCTTTTGCAAATTCTTCTTGAGATGTAAGAAAATCTGGATTCTTCTGGAAAAATTTGGTTCAACCTTTACTGGTCTCATTTATTACCTCATTTACTCTGCCCATCATTAGACTTATCTATCGAGGTTTACAATTGAAAAATATCCTATTTGCAACATCTATGCATATTTTCATTTCCTCATTGTTTATAGAACCACACATTTCCAAAAGTGTTACTTCCTTAATCTCCCTATCTCTCTTGACAACGTCAATTCTTCTAGCATCAAGTTTATTATTCAAAGATAGAGGTGACTGGTTTCCTCCTTTGTATAGGCTTCCTTGCTGGAGGTGGCGGTGCAGTAGGTTTAGTTTCCTTTCTAACAAGTCTCCTCCTAGGCTTTGCCTTCTTCTACTCTACTGGTGGTTGATCCACTTTCTTCCTTTGTACCCTTCTGAACACTAGAGGTTCATTGTTCTCAGGGTCAAAATCAGAAGTGATGGTAGAAATCTAAGTTTCAGGCTTCTTCACCTCTGTAGTACTAGCCACTGTCGTTTCTGTTGTCGGTTTGGATACAGAACCCAGTTGAGTGTCTATCTTATGAATTACATCCTGTATATATGCATACATCTTTTCTATTTTCTTCTCTCTTCTCTTCCTATTAAAACCAATTTTGACTTCAGGGGCCTTCTCTTATGTTGTCCAAAATGCTTTGTTTTGTCATCCAATGGGGCATCTAGCAGCATTTTTGCATAGAGTTCAAAAATGATATCATCCACTTCATATCCAAGCTCAGTAATCCAGATTGTCCTAGGTTCAACTACCTCCATATGGGTTTCAACGGTTTTCACCATAAAACAGATATCAGTGGAGTACTTCTCCACAATTTTCTTTGATATTCATTCCCTCTGCCTCATTTTTTCTTAGAATGTTTTGAAATACCCCCAAAGTTTCTCATCTTTGTCGATACCAAGATCGGTGATTGCTTCCTTGATTTGCATACCTACCAGTATGTCATGAGCCCAATGCTTCTTGCCAAGACCAGGTAACTCATTCAGGAAGTAAAGAATCAGACATACAATGAGATTACAATATCTAAAAGTTCCTTTCTTAACTCCCTTGATCTTCCCAAGGTTCAACATCAATTCACTCCTCATCCATTCACATAAATCATGTTTTGCATTATTCCTTAGCATCTGATATGTAGCATGAATGCATGAACTAGCAACAGAATTCAATCGGTTGGATTGAGTTACCTTATAACCTATTATCATGCTTGCAAATTTCACATTAGTGTCGGTGATTGTGTTGATCCTCATTGATCTGCTATCAGGAAATGCACCGGTGAGTTTCTCGATCTTTGTGTTGGAAATTTTCTTGCTAGGTTCTTGTCTGACTTTGGGGAATTTGGTGATTTCTTGAATAGCCTCCTTTGTGATCATGTAAGGCTTATCCAACCAGATAAACTCATTGTGAACCCTGCTCAGAACGTATCTGATGACTTCATCCTTGAATTTCGGTATGTACAGAATACCGGCTAACCCTAAATCCTCAATTGCTTTGTATTCCAGTTTGATGGTTCCAGAGTCTCCCAGTATCATGGATTGATACATTCTTTTGATGTCCTTTATGCCTAGATCCTCCAAGGTGCAGTGAATGTATGCTCTCACGTCTTCAACATACATCACGTCGTCAGGAACCCTAGAAAATGCTCCCACAAAGTCTTCCTTCTTAGAAATTTTGGGAACCTCCTTGAATACGAGCCTTAACCTATCCTTGACTTCAAAAAATGGTGGGATTTGCAATGAAAGTAGGAGCTAAAGATCCAGATGCCATTTCAAAAAATACCTAAAAGTGAACATCAGTGGAAGATTGAGTGTTTCTGCTCGAAATCCTTTTAGAATGTTGTTGCTTGCTCTTAATTGGCCTTTTCTTCGCTCTGAATGCTTGAATGCTCGGTGAGTGAAAATGAATTCACTTACCCCTTTTTATTAGCGAATAAAACCCTAATATTTCTCTGTAATAAATGCTTCATGAAAAACCCTACGGATGTCGGTTTCACAGTCTTGTGGTGGGTGAACCTTCATCAATGATGAACACAACTCTTCATATCTCCTTAGATCTCCTCTAGGGTAACATGGAGGATTTTGCAATGACTTTGCCAAACCCTAAGGCTTATGCCTTAGTTACCGGTGGAGGAATACCCTATTCTACCGGTGGAGTTACCGGTGTAGATCCATCTCCACTTGGTTCTTCATATTTTCTAACCCATCTCTTGGTGTGATCTTGTTTTATTTCATCTACCTTTTTCTTTCCTTTCTCATTATCTTTATCATTGCTAGCCGGTTGAGTCTTGCTTCTGCAGTATTTAGCAATATGACCTATTTTGATGCATTCATAACATGTAACATTGTTTTTATGAATTGCTTTGACAAATCTGATGTCATTCCTTGACCTATAGTGATTAGCAAAATATCCAAACTTTCCACATGCATGACATTTAACATTCATTCTACAATCTTCTGATCTATGACCATATTTCTTGCAATTTGTGCATTGACCGGGAACATAATTATAGTTTTGATTTGCTTTATTTCTACATTGTTTAGCCATGTGCCCAAATTTATTGTAAATAAAACATCTACCATTGAATTTATAAGCATTAGATTGCCTTATTGGTTTCCTCTGTTCTGATGAGTTCTGCATATTGGTTGTCTGATCTTCATTTGCAGTATCGAATCTTTCACCTTGTACAAATCCAAGTCCTCTAGAATCATCAATCTGCCTTTGTCTTTTCAATAAATCACCCAACTGTGCAACACTAATCCTGAATTTTTCTTTATACTCACTTGCAGTAGTTAGATCATCTCTCAGAGTAGTTATTTGTCTTTCAAGTTCTTGTTCATTGTTTTAGGAGTGTGCCAAATCAGTTCTCAACAGATTATTCTCATGAGTCAATCTGCCACATTCATCAAATTTGTTTTTCAGATATATAACAAGATTACCTTTCTTCTTCTTTCTATCCTCAATATCTTTTGATAACCTTGTAGTCAGATCTTGCATTTCATTCTTCATGAGCATGTTTTCTTGACTTAGTTTCTGACATTATTCCTTAAGTGCATTCTTCTCCTCATCATCCGGGTTTTGCAAAAATTCTTTTCTCTTGGCTTGAGCTAATGATAACCTTTCTTGCAAGATAAGAATGAACTCATTTGCAGAATTCAATTCTTCTTGCAATTTCAAGCTCTTTATCATTTCAACATCATAATCCTCAAGAGCCATCTCAAGTTGCTTCTCCATAGCCATGTTCAAAGATTTCGGTTTCAAGATCTTCCTCAAGCTGTTAAACTTCTTTTGAGGTACCAGGCTCTGATACCAATTGTGGGGATCCAAGAAAACTAAGAGGGGGGGGTGAATCAGTCTGTCGATAACAAAAGATTTTATCCTTTTATACCATACACATATAAACCAGTAAACATATAAACATATAACTTGAAGCAAATAAATCATCCACATAAATGAACACCATAACACACAAAATTTATACGTGGAAAATATCAAAGAGGAAAAACCATTTGTGGGATTTGTGACCCACAATATCAGTTCACTGGCCATATGAAAGGAAATTACATATAATGGGGGCCTGCACATGCAGGAAGGCACACTGCCTAGAGAATACTGCTCATCACTAAAGAGTCTCACTGACTACAAGTTTCTGCTGAAGTAAAACAATAAAAATTAACTCAAAAATGCATCTGCTATGCCAAATAGAGTTCCAGATCTAGCTCTTCTCTATACCGGTTCATAAACCCTGAACCCTACTACCGGTATCTCTTCTCCTCCAAGAATGCTTTCGAAGCTATCTACAAATCATTGCATGATATAACATTCACATACAAATGTTCTACATACATATACTTCACATTATATAGTTTTGTTATATTCTCCTATGTCGCATCCTATGTCATATCTTGTATCATATTCAAAATGACCTAGCAGACTAACCTGTATACCCATTACAAACAATATGACTTATGTCAGCTTACAATGCTTTTACAAAATTTATTCAATGTCGGCCTCGACAATAATTACAAAATGATTTACTAAATAAATCTTTCTTGATGTTGATTTCCTTCAAGTACTGATGTTGGTGCTAGTGCAATCCTGGAAACTCCAATGTCAGTGTCTGTCAGTATATGCCTCCTAATGTCGGTATATGACTTCCATCTAATCTTGTTTCCATCAATGACAACAAAATGAATCCAACGAGTGTCAATTGCTAACAGACAATCAATTTGATAACTTTCAACAATAGATGTGTCAAGAGTATCCTAATAGTTAAGCTCTTCCATTAATTGAAGGTCTTAAATGCATGCTTCAAAGTGATAAGAATGGAATTGATATATTGCGTGGCATTGCACATATTATTGATTCTAATGTTATGCCTATCAAGAGTTGTGTTGAAACCCTAGGTTACTCACAACCTTCAACACAAGTTAATTCCTCTATTCCTTTGACCAATCCTATGACTAGTATTCCTACTTTCACATCTAACATCATGGCTACTTCAACTCAAAATGTCATTCCTACAACCATAGGTCATGGGGGAAATCCCTCTTCTTCATTTAATCCTTCGTCATTACCTGTCTTCCATGAGTATTCCTACTATTCCTCAACCAATCAGTGTGACACAAGGGGGTAATTCCTCCAACAACTTTATTCCTCCTTTAAGTGTCCCTTTTCCTACCCAATCATCACTAACGCCTACTTATCATAGTGTCCCACCACCTTATTCTCAGTCCATGCCTTCTTTCAACAACATCACACCACCTTCTCAATCACCTATGTCTAACATGAATTCTTCTACCAAAATGAAAATTAACAATCTTGCTCAAACCGTGTCTTCCTTACAACAATAGATTTCTTCTATGAGTCAATCCAAGTTTAGTGTACCCACCTTTGATGTTGCGAGCCCACTTTCTCTTGATATTGTTAAAGTCGTGCCACCTAACATGTTGAGATCCATCAATTGGAAATATATAATGGAAAAGGTGATCCTCTTACACATGTCAAAACATTTCAAACCTTGTGTATTGATTTTGCTTATGATCAACGATTGCTTGCAAAATTGTTTACAAGAACACTAAGAAATAAGGCCTTACAATGGTATTTCTCACTGCCTTCTTATTCTATCACTTCCTTTCAATAACTAGCAAATGCTTTCATCCAATAGTTTCAAAACAACATTGGTCCTAAAATCACTTTGACTGATTTAATGCATTGTAAACAAGGTGTTAAAGAGAAAGTGATTGATTTCATTGGTAGATATAAGCATTTGTGTGCTCAAATTTCTTTTCATGTACTTGATAATGATATTCAAATAATTTTCATTTCTAATTTACAAAAAGATATCAAGGAAAAGAGGGTCTCATGTCTGTAAAATGTGTTGTGTGTGATATGTAGGAGTCCTTCGAGCATTTGTTTTTTGAGTGTGAATATGCCTGGGGTGTGTGGTCCATTTTTCCTAGTCCTTCTCTTTCTTGGAATCACAAGCTTGGTCTTTCTTGGAGTGAGGTCCTTTTCGGCTTTGTAGAGTCATTTGATTTTAAGATGAACAGGTTCTGGTTTGTCCTGTCTTGCAAGGTGTTATGGTTTTTGTGGAAGGAAAGAAATGGAGAGGTTTTTCAGAACAAGAAGAGGAGGCTTACTAAGTTTAATAATAAACTCACACATTTCTTTATCACGTCACAGGTTTCTATTGTCATGGAGATATCTAAAGATAGATTTATGACTTTGATTCATGAGGGCACCTTATAGATCTATAAGGAAGATATCTAGTCTATTCGCTACTTCAAAAAAGCATATGGATATGTTGGAGTCAAAGGAGATCGAGGCCTTGACCCAGTACATGAGAAAGCAAAAGCTTGAAGTTTCAAATGTGCCTCCTCCTAGATATGAGGAGCAAGGCACAGGATAGCAATGATCAGGGTGGTTCATTTTGTTACTTGCTATATAGCCAATGAGGCATTTTGTATTAATCTCTCTTATATGATGTTTTTACTGTAGTATTCACTCAATGGACTCATGGCTACGACCTGTTTTGTTATATATGTAAAAAGGATATTGTATAAAAGCAGGAAGGAGAGAATAAGCACTACAAAATAGATGTAAATAGGACATCTGATATTCTATTGTATATAGTTTGAACTATTTTAATATAAAAAAGATATCAGGAAAAAGCTTCTTTTGTCTGAGTTTACTTCCTTTCCGCAGTTGTGTGTAACACTCCACAATTATCAACTGGTTGTGAGTCAAATTGATAAATTCACTCCTATGGCTCCGAGTGATAAGGGGGGAGTGTTCAAAAACCATTTGTGAAGTTCAAACCAACAAAAAGCTTCATCAAGTTCAATGATCCAATCAACAACAACCATGCGAATGCTACAAGAGGTGTGCCTCCTATTTCTAAATTTTTCCAAAGAGAAAGACAATTTACTCCTTTGAATGAATCTTTGCATAGTATTATGTCTCAATTGTTGCATAAAAATGTTATCAAACTTCCTCCTGTAAAACAAGTTGATCCTTCCAAACTTGCATCTCCTCATTTTGATAACAATTCCTTTTGCCAATTTCATCGTCAACCTAGTCATGATACTAAGAAATGTTTTGCATTAAAACATAAGGTTCAAGATTTGATTGATAATAATACTATATCTATGACAGGTGTGAATGATAAAGGGAATAAATCAGTTGCTTCTCCTAATCAAAATCTTAAGATCTTCACTGATCCCTTGCCATCTCATACCTCTAATGTTATTGAGATTGTGCCTAATTCTCTCTCTTCTGAAACACTCATATGTCTGGCTCCAAACTTGGTTAATATGGTAGACACAAGATATGCCTAAGGATCCATGTATTACATTTGACCCTAGTGAGACCATTAGAGCACCTGATGGCCCTTTATACATAGCTACAAATGTTAAGGATATCCCTTGCCGTAGTGCCCTGATTGATCCATCTTGCATGGTTAATGTCATAACTAAAGAGTATCTTTTCACTTTACAATTGCATAAACCATTATATGATGTTTCTAATGTAGTTGTGAGGTTATTTGATGGCTTCTCCTGTCCTACCATTGGTTCTATCACCCTTCATGTTGAAGTCCATACTAAATCCATAGATGTTGACTTTGTTATCATACCTTCTTCTGAGCAATTTTGTGTGAAGTTGGGCTATCCTTGGCTATCTTCCATGAAGGCTATTGCTTCTCCAATCCACAAGTGTCTTAAATTTCCTCACAATGGAGAAATCATAACCGTTAACCATAGCTTATTTCATCCATCTGAAAGAAGTCTTGGTGTTCCTATTGATCTCTTTTGGCCTAAACAATTTCAATCTCTTTCATCAAGGAGCGATGCTCTTTTTCAATCTTATGAAAAATGGAAGAATGATAAGATCTTATCCTTTAGTCAACCTAGATCTCCAACACTTGACATTCCTATTATTATTCAAGATGAGGTTCTTCCCCTCTTGGATAGAACTAATCTTCCTCCTAAGGAAAATTGTCCACCTATTCCTATGGTTATGACTTTACCTTCTCTTAAGGAGGACCACAATATTATTCCTAAGGTTAGACCTATACCTCCTCCTCATGATGGACTTGGTCTCCTCCCCACACCTAATATTCCTCCTTCCTATGGCACAGTTCCCTTCATTCCTACTTTTTCAAGTGTTCCTCCTCCTTCACAGCCTTTCACTATGACTCGACAAAATCGTTGTGCGAGAGAACGCCAACGAAGATTTCGTGTTGGAGTTTATGAAGCTATCCCTCAAAATACTCAGTCTCCTCAGACTCCAACAGTTGACATGATACCCTTTCCACCTAAGCAAGATGTTCAACCAACATCTCCAAATCATAAGTTGCATAAAACATGTGATGGTTTTTCTCCTATTCATGTTCTTGCTCCTCTTGCTTTAAACTTTGATGAAGAAATGGGTGAAAACGTTATTCATAATGGTAATACAACTCCTAATACTTCTGATAGTGAGTATGAGCATGTTGATGTGGACAAACATTTATCGAATGAGTTTTCACAAACCCTAATCCTAGCTCCTCGAATTGAAAAAAATGACTTACAACATGAGCATAGTCCTTGTTTGGATCTTGTGATAGCTCCATCTGCTATGCTCGATATCACTCCTCTGGCATGTTGTTCGCCTTCCCGAAATAGTGATCAACAAGATCAGGAGGTGGATGTCGTACTAGACTAGCAATATTGGCACTGCAGATCTTTCTCTCCTTTTTTTTGTGACCATTCTTCTATATGTATCCATGTTCTTCTATTGTTCCCTTAATGTCTACTTGGGGACGATGCAAAGCATTGAGATCTTCTCTTGGTCTCTTTCATGTTGACTCAAAAGACATCCTCTCTTCCCTTTCTTCTAAGGTAGTGTCCTTCTTTGGGGAATGAAGATTATTATATGCATATACATACATGATATACATAAATTATCATACAACATACTACCCCGAGGAAATCGACACTACCTCAGGTTTTGTGTTCATTATCCTTGGGTTTATATCTCGATTCGGGGTTAAATCCTTGCGATAACGTGTTCCCTCTCTTCTCTCTCTTGGGTGTATCCTACCTTAAAGAAATCACTCCCAATAAGGCGCGTTCGATCACTTTAACATGGGGGCATATACTTTGCTCATACTTTCCTTCTTTTGATACTTCGAATTACTTAGTGAACTTTGCTTTTCTTTGTAATCTTTTGTATCCTTGTTTTCATGATTCATAGTGAAGGGAACTTTTCTACTTGCAGTCATGGTTCTCCTCTTCTCGATCTTCCCTTTTACTTTGTCAATCAAAGTTGTAAGATCCTAAGTCCACTGGGGGCTCGGCGCATCTTGCCTCCTTGACGTGGTGAAAGTCTTTCAATCTTGTTTCTTTGTACTTTACTAGCAGTATCGGCATATGCTTATACTCCTGCTAAAGTGGGGGCTAAATGTAGTGTCATAAAATTGTGACCCTAGCAATTTATGACTGCATTAGGGTCCTCATGCATGTGAACCTGAATCCTCTAGCCCGATCGGAGACCAAAGAGTGCTCGGCTTGCAAAAATAGATTCTTCCTTAGCCTCTGCATCACTCTGTCTACACTCTACCCTGGAGACAGGGGTAGGACAGGGGCGTGGCACCCCTGTCCCTGCCCTATTTTGGGCAGGACCTTTCTAGAGAAAGTACTGTGGGTTGTGCAATGAGCAGGAAATCTCCCTGATGTCGGCCCGTGATGAAATTCAAATCCTTAAAACATGTATTTAAGGGGCATTCTTCCTCTCACTTGCATAAGTTCAATAAGTTGGATAAGTGGGAAATTCACAAGCGATCAAGCATTCAAGAGCATTCAAGCATTCTTTTCCAGCATTGAGCATTCTCAAGTCTACCTTCAAGGCTAGGTGTTGCATTCAAGTCAAGGATTCAACCATTGAAGATGAGATTGATTTCAACATTCAATTTCATACAAACATTTTTATCAACATTGCTACTATAACCTCCCTTGAGGTGATTTACAATTCAGTCTTTTATTTACATCTACTTGCAAGTATTTTCTTTCATTACTTGGTTAATTCCAAAACTGGGGTTTGACCTAAAGGCAAACCCCCAATCCCAACACATTTCCCTCTCTTTTCTATGTGTAGGTTGTAGGTGCGTAGTTGTGCTTTCAGATTCGGGCTTCATTTGGAGAGACGGAAAAACCCTTTTCGTTTCATGAATTTTTTTCGGAGGAGCGTGTACATTCCTGCCACAATTCAGACAACTTTTCATCAAAATTGTAGGGCAACTTCATCTCGACATTTTACTGCCAAATCCAGGTGCACAGCTTCATCCCATATTCGGATCTCAAGTTATAATCAATTCTTTGTCACTTTTGCACTACATAACTCAATCAATTTCCTTTCTAAATCAAACAAAGGAATAAGGGGATCAACTTAACATTATTAATTCATTCAGAATTCAATCTATCATCTTTGTGAGGAGATTAAATCTAGTGAATTACCCCTTATCTTCCTAATGTAATGATGAAAAGTGCTTGAAGGATAATCAATAGTGAAACTCTCATCTCTCTTTGAGGGAAAGGGTTAGTTTTCCTCTTGATCTATCATTTTCCCACCATCACAAGGGTAAAGGGCCCAATTTTATAATGTACGAAGTGATGAAATATGACTTTAAATTAAATTAAATTAATTAATTAAATGCTTAAAGGGGAATTACAATGTAAGATGCAAACACAGTAAGGTGGGTGCTAACCTAAGTGTGAAATTGTACCACCCTAGCAAGAGTGTACAATTTACAACACTACAGTATTTAATAATTATTCTAATTATTAAATACACATTATCCCTTTAGGGTTTCTTTAGGGTTGCACAACTTTAGGGTTGTTTAATCTCCTTTTATAAGGATTGTATTATATTTCTTTTTTCATTTCCCTCTCTGAATGATAATCTTTTTCTTTAGAGTCATT
This sequence comes from Cryptomeria japonica, assembly GCF_030272615.1. Taxonomy (NCBI): domain Eukaryota; kingdom Viridiplantae; phylum Streptophyta; class Pinopsida; order Cupressales; family Cupressaceae; genus Cryptomeria; species Cryptomeria japonica. The sequence continues at coordinate 11,071,358 of NC_081407.1, forward strand.
ATTGTTTTTTTGCCTCCATTCTTCTCTTGTGATAGGTATTTTGCTTATAGGTGTTCTTGGGATCTCTAAAGTTGTATTTCTCAACTTCTTCATGGTATCAGAGCCTAAATCTACTGCTACTTGTTCCTAATTTTTTAAAATATTTTTTGGAGACTAGAGTTTCAAGATTTTCAGAATTTTTACTTTGAATCTAGGGTGCTTCTTTGTTTTTGGGCATTTTGGGCTCGAACCAACCTCACTGTTGAGCTCAAAACACCCAAAAACTCCCATTTTCATTTAAAATTTGTCCAATTTGGACAACTTTGGCCTCTGAAATTTTTGGGGGGGGTTTTGCCCTTTTTTGGGCACAAATTTTGAGAATATATATATATATATATATATATATATGGCAGTTTAATGGTGTTCCCAGGCCATTGCAGTCATCGCAACTGAAAAATCAAAGTTTTCAAAAGTTTTTTTTGGTCTTACAAAGGGGGTCGGCGGGCCCGCATAGACTGCAGGTCCGTACGGCCTGCAATCCTACGGACTGTAGTCGGCAGTTATCCCGCCCTTCGCTTCTCCATCATCAAGTTCCTTTTTGCGGCCCCTATAGGTTTTTTTGGTCGCGGCCATGTTTTGCCGACCCTGTCGTCCTCTCTCGGGCCCTGTGACTTTTCCGATGGCCAGCATATTGTTTCCAGCAGGTTTTTTTTTACGGCATGGAGATATTATTTCTGGCAGGGAGATTGTTTTTTGGCATTAAGGGGAATATTTTTGGAATATTTTGCTGATGTCAGTAGTACAAACAGCTTTGCATGGCCCCTGAGATCCTCTTTATGCCTTAAAAGAGGGGTTTTTTTCTTTTGGCCATAACTTGGGCATATGATATCATTTTTTGGCAAACGAGATATCGTTGGAAAACTAGTTTTGTCTACTTTCCAGATTTGTGGGTTTCATCACCTAGTTTTTTTCTAGTACATTATATAGCCATTTTAAGTCAGAGGTACTATTTTCAATCCTGAGCTCGTATCTTTTCACCAGTTTCTCTGTTTTTCGCGATTCTAGCGACGTTGGGGCGGTGTTTCAGAGCTCTTCACATCCATCCATGCACTTTTTCCAAATTATACTTCAGGTACATTTTATTCATTTTTTTTATGTTTTCACACTCTAGTGAATTACTTGGACATATGATGTTGTGGAAACTTCTTGTTTGTGTGGGATGACTTGTTTTTTGGTTGTTCTTAATGTATTTCCAGTCTTGTGTCTTTTTTTGACACTTTGAGCCTTCATTGTAAGCATTTTCCTTTTTGCAAACGCACTTCAAGATAAAGTGCCACTACGCCCTGCATGCTTATGATCTTGCACATTGTGTGCCTTGTTGTACTCGCACTCCATTATAAAGTGTCATGGGGGGTTTGATGTTTTCCTTTGTTTGTCATCTACCTTTGTCATGTGAGTGTTCCTTCCATGACATTAGCCTCATGATGTGTGTCAAGTGAGTGTTCCTTCCATGACACTACCCTTTATATGTGTTTGTACTTTCTGCTGCATTCTCGATGTTCCTGGTTCTTCCTCATGTAGTTTTTCTTGGCATTCAATTTCAGTGTACCTATCACCTCTCCCTTGTTAACATTATGGGGGGGTTTCTCTTGTTGGTTGTTGGTTCTAATGCTTCCTTGGTTCGTTGCAGTACTAGGCAGATGTAGTGGTTGGTTACCTATGCATTTCGGTGAGATGGATCATTTATCATATGGACACTCTTTCATTCCCTTTTTTTGGAGGAAACCTTCCATCTTCGATTGATCAACTCTTCAGACTTTGGTGTTTTTGCCATCTGTATCTTCGAGTTCAGTTGTTTGCCTTTGTTTGCCATTTGATTTGAGTAGTCTTAATTGAGGGCACTCATGCAAATTACAGTCTTCTCTACCTGATAATCTTCTATTTTAGTGGAGGTTCTTCAGATCGACAGTTATTCTTCGACAGTGTTTGCAGCTTCATGCTTCAGTGGTGTTCTTCATGTTCATCCTTTGTTCCATTTTTTTCTGGGACATTCTCTTGTTTCGAGGCTTCTCCAGTCCTTCACTTGTATTACTCTCTTCAGGAGAGGAGTTTTTCACATGAGGTTTTCTCCTTTTCTCTAGTTGTGAGAGATCTTTTGTACTTGGGTACCTCATCAAGCCTAGTTGTCGAGACCCATTGTTACTTTCATACATTTTTAATCCTTAGTTGTTTTTAGCTACTCCCTAAGTTCATCTTAAGGAGGGGTGTTAGAGTTATTATGTATTAGCTAATAATTATTTATTTAATTATTAGTCTATTATCCTCTACACCTAAGCTAAACTTAGGCATTTAATAATATTGTAAATACACATTATCCCTTTAGGTTTTCTTTAGGGTTGCGCAACTTTTGGGTTGCTTAATCTCCTTTTATAAGGATTGTATTGTATTTATTTTTTCATTTCCCTCTCTGAATGATAATCTTTTTCTTCAGAGCCATTATTTCTTTTTTGCCTCCATTCTTCTCTTGTGACAGGTATTTTGTTTGCAGGTGTTCTTGGGATCTCTGAAGTTGTATTTCTCAACCTCTTCAGAGGGCATAGTTGGTTGGTCATGCCATTTGGGCTAACTAATGCACCAAGTACTTTTATGAGATTGATCAATGAAGCCCTTAAACCAATTAAGATTTATTCTAGATTGTAAGGTCGCCTAATTTAATATGTATCCTAGGGAGGTTCATATCCCCATCCTTTCATTGATCCTACCTTGCTACATCAAGAATCCTTATAAAAAGATGGAAAATCAATTAAAACAAAGCAACAAAAAGAGGAGATAGAAAACATTGAAGATCTAGAGTTAGAAAAAGGTTGTGAATCTTGGCATGCACTCATTTTCATAAAATCATATTGCAAATGGATAATTTGTAATTTCTATCATTTGAAATGAATATAATATGATATTCTACACTATCCTATTGTTCATGGTTTTCTTGAGAAGAAGCTTACGTTATGTACTCTTGTAGTGAGGTTTTCATTTCTATAGCTTATGTTTTGTACTCTTGTACTGGGATTCTATGTTCCATGAATATATTGTCTTACATTAGACCTTTTATCCATGATTGCATCATTTTGTCATATTTTCCTCCTTATCTAAATCCATACTATTTGACATGGCTTGTTGATAAAATTTCATATTGTAATCCTACACACTTTATTCACTGTGTTGTTTACAATACAATAATTTAATCTTTTAATCTCAATACACCCATGAGATAGAAATTTCTATGGATTAATTCCTTAAATTATCCTCATTTGCTAACAATGGGCTTATTGCTATTTTCATAATTCACAACATAATTTCCCCACCATCCAAGAGCATGGCCCTCCATTTTAATACATACAAGGCTAATTCTTTGTGCTTCATTTACTTTATGCATACCAAAACATTCTTCAAGTTGTTTAATCCATATATATCCAATAGTTCCACACTTATTTGTCCATCAAAAAGATTTAATTTATAGTTTTCTTTCTACATTAAATGGATTTAAATTTTTTTATTTATCCTCATTCAAATCCTTTTGGAAATCTTCTTCTTTAATTCTATCATCTTCACCAATTCCAATTTTTTTAGCATGTGCTTGAACTAAACCACCTATGGAAGGTTTTTTTTTTTTCGCCTTTTCATAGTCATGTGCTCTTCTTATTGTATCCAGAATGAAGAAATGTATTTAAAAACTCACTACATGTAAATCCAAATGAAGCTTTCTTTAAAAGAAATGTGAAATTTCATAGAAAATAAACTTGCATAAATTGCAAGAAAAAATAAATTTCATATTAGGAAGTCTCAATGTGAAGGAAAAATCAATTTGATAGTAGTGGCCATAACCTTATTACCTTACATATTAATCCTTGGAAAATAATTAAAAAGAATGGAACTCAATTCATAGAAAAATGCTCTTTTTGTTGTATCAACCATTGAGTTTTTTTTATGATGTCATTCATGTGACATTCAAGTATAGCCAATCTTGCATTCAACTCCTCCATGGTTGACTTTTGAGATCTTATTGAAATTATCACAACAATCTTCCACAAACCAACAAAAATCAAGTTGCTAAATTAGTCATGTATGCACAAATAGCATAATAGACTAATTAAATGCATGAAACTCTCAAAATCTAAACACAGTTTGTTTTCCCTAGTTTGCATTATGCATGGAGATAAATATTAATTAATTGTCTCTAATTAATTAATTAACTAAATAATAAATACCAATAATTAATTACTAATTAAGGCATCAATTATTTAGTGAATTAATGCAATTAAGTGAATAATTAATGTATGAATTATTTACTCCAACACCCCCCTGAATTCACAAGTGGGGAGAGAGGCAAAAAAGATGTAGGAAAAAAACATGCAAAGATGAATGCAATATGGGTCTCGACATAATGCCTGATGAGGTACCCATGAACAAACATGCAAGTTTCTCGGAAATGGAGCAAAGGAGAAAACCCAGTGGGAACAAAACTCATCTCCAAAAGAGAAACAAAAAAGAAAGTACAAAACCAATGTCTCAAGAGACTCTCTCAAGAACATATGTACAACCAACCCCCCCCATGAGAGAGGATCGAGGCTCCAAAGCCCCACCAAAATGATAGAACCCTTGTGTCGATGATCAAATCGATGTGGCTCCAATGTGGAGGAAACAAAGTCAACAGACAAAGAAGAGGAAAAACCTATATTTAAGGCAAAACTGGAATGCCCGGATGCTGATCAAAGGAGAACACATGATGATCCTAAAAAGGAAGCTTCAATGATGGTGGGATAACAGATGTGTTGAATCTGTCATCTGAGAGGGAATGCACATCCTCTGATATGTCCTCAACAACAATAGTAGTGGGCTCAATGCATGGAGCTACAATGTCAACTGGTGTTGAAGAGGAATCTTGTTGAACAGATGCTAACTCAATAGGAAGTGGAGGTGTAGAACTCACAACACTGGGCTCGGGAACAACACATAAGTTCAAGTGACTTGCCTTCACCTCAACATGCTCTCTTGAAAAAAGAGTGATTCTTAGACAATGGAGAAGGTGGACCAAAATGAGAAAAGGAGTACAAGCGGGAAGAATGATCAACTGTCCCTGTGGCAACAATGTCTACAGTCTCGTTGTCTCTGATGTGCACTAAATCTAGTGTGAACTCAACTATCTTCCCTATACCACTATGAGCAATCTGATAAATAGAAAGAAGGTTAGTAGACAAAGATGCTACACAAAGTACATCACTGAAAGTATCATCATCAATATCGATAGAACCCTTCCCACATATTGTCATAACAGTGTTGTTGCCCATTAAGATGTATGGTGTAGGAGAAGCCTGAAAAGATGAGAAAATATCCTGAGAAGATTCCATATGGTGTGAAGCACCTGAATCCAGTAGCCACCGAGAAGAGGGTGGACTAGTGGTTACACATTATGCATGACCCTTTTCATTGGACTATCCATCTATCTCGAATGAAGGAGAAGAAGACTTGTCAAAAGAAAAAGGAATATTGCTCTTTGTAAGAAGAGTTGTCAAATCTGAAATCTATTTCTCATATCCATCAAACTTCTTCTGATGGCAATGTGACTCATCATGCCATGACTTTTTGCAATAAGCACAAATAGGTCTTTCTCTCTTCGATGATTCTCCCTTAGGAGAAGGTGAACCAAAGGTGTTCTGAGAACTGAAATCCTTTCCTTGCCCTATAGTCTTTGGATTATGTTTCTTTCCTTTGCTAGATGAAGCCTTCGTTTCCATCTAAGGTCGAGTAGTAAGAAGTGTTGAAGCTTTTGAAGGCTTCAACATACCCATCTGAATCAACTTGGATTATTCTCGCATGAGTTGAATGGAAAACTTATCAAGAGAAGGAATTTTGTACTTGGAGCCCATAGCATCCTTTGTAGCATAGAAGGCAGAAACAAATACAAAATAATTTGGACCAAGTTTGCAAGAATAGAAAGGATCAACTGGTCATCTTTCTTCTCAATACTAGACTGCTTTAGTTGAAGCCTCAAGAACTTAAGATTTGTGAAGAGGTCCTGGATCATGTCAAAATCAGAAGGATTAAGACATATCAACTTATTCACTAATTGATAACTCTAGAGTGTGTTGTGCTTACCAAATAGAAGCTCAAGTTGTGCCCAAACTTCATGCGATGTATTGCAAGACTCAACATGAAACAAGATATATGGAAAAAGAGGGAGTGAGGGAGGGAGAGATGTGGAAATATAGAGAGAGGGAGGAGAGAAAAGGAGAGATATCGATAGAGAGAGGAGAGAGGAAAAAAGGGAGAGAGGGAAGAAGGGGGAGATACCTCATTATATAGTGAGGGAGAGGGAAATTCAAAGATGGAGATGGAGGATAGGGACATGGAGAAAAGGAGAGGGAGGGATAAAGAGAGATATGAGAGATGGATGGATAGATATGGGAGAGAAAATATATGGAGAGGGAGAGAGAAATATAAAGATATATATGCGAAGTGATATATACTGATAGGTAGAGAAAGGGAGAGATATAAAATACAAATAGATATAAGAATTGACAATTAGATAGAGAGAGAGAGAGGTAGAGATATAGGGGTAGAGAGATGGAGATACTACAAGATAGAGATATGGGGAGAGATGGATAAAGAAATAGAGAGAGATGAAGATATATGAAGAGTGAAATAGATAGAGAGATAGAGGTAGAGGAAGAGAGAGAGAGAGAGAGAGAGAGAGAGAGAGAGAGAGAGAGAGAGAGAGAGAGAGAGAGAGAGAGGGGGGGGGGGGGAACTTGAGAGATCGAGAGATATAAATAGAGATATAGAGATAATGATATATAGATATAGAGGAAGAGATGCAGATAATGAGATGAGGTAAATAATAAGTGATTTGTATGTGCAACAAAGGTCTAAATGAAGAAACAATAGCTTCAAATAAACTATGCATTCACATGTAGGGCTCTAAACATGATTGAAAGGAAACCTCTAAATTAGTAAGATAATAAAAATCAATTACCAAAAGGCTCATGTTATGTTTGCAATAAGGAGAGAGAGAGAGAGAGAGAGAGAGAGAGAGAGAGAGAGAGAAATATGAAGATATATATATATATATATATATATATAGTGATAGGTAGAGAAAGGGAGAGATATAAACATACAAATAGATATAAGAATTGACAAGTTGTGAAAAGGAGAGAGAAGCGGAGATATAGGGGTAAAGCGATAGAGATATTACAAGATAGAGGTATGGGGAGACATGGATAAAGAAATATAGAGAGGGGAAGATGAAGGCAGAGATGATGATACAGGGAGAGAGTTAGAGGTAGAGGTAGAGATAGAGATGGAGATTGGGAGAGAAGTAGAGATGGACAAATAGGAGAGAGAGGTAAAGATATATGGAAAAAAGAGGGAGTAAGGGAGGGAGAGACGTGGAAATCTAGAGAGAGGGAGGAGAGAAAAGGAGAGATATCGATAGAGAGAGGAGAGAGGAAAAAGCGAAGAGAGGGAAGAAGGAGGAGACGCCTTATTATATAGAGAGGGAGAGGGAACTTCAAAGATGGAGATGGAGGATAGGGACATGGAGAGAAGGAGAGGGAGGGATAAAGAGAGATATGAGAGATGGATGGATAGATATGGGAGAGAAAATATATGGAGAGGGAGAGAGAAATATAAAGATATATATGCGAAGTGATATATACTGATAGGTAGAGAAAGGGAGAGATATAAACATACAAATAGATATAAGAATTGACGATTAGATTGATAGAGAGAGAGGTAGAGATATAGGGGTAGAGATATGGGGAGAGATGGATAAATAAATAGAGAGAGATGAAGATATAGGTAGAGGAAGAGATAGAGATAGGGAGAGAAGTAGAGAGAAAAATATAGATGGAGAGAGAGAGAGAGAGAGAGAGAGAGAGAGAGAGAGAGAGAGAGAGAGAGAGAGAGAGAAAGAGATGCACAATATAGAGAGAGGGAGAGGGAACTTGAGAGATCGAGAGATATAAATAGAGATATAGAGATAATGATATATAGATATAGAGGAACAGATGCAGATAATGAGATGAGGTAAATAATAAGTGATTTGTATGTGCAACAAAGGTCTAAATGGAGAAACAATAGATTCAAATAAACTATGCATTCACATGTATGGCTCTAAACATGATTGAAAGGAAACCTCTAAATTAGTAAGATAATAAAAATCAATTACCAAAAGGGTCATGTTATGTCTGCAATAAGGAGAGATGGGGAGAGAGAGAGAGAGAAATATGAAGATATATATATAGTGATAGGTAGAGAGAGGGAGAGATATAAACATACAAATAGATATAAGAATTGACAAGTTGTGAAAAGGAGAGAGAGGCAGAGATATAGGGGTAAAGCGATAGAGATATTACAAGATAGAGGTATGGGGAGACATGGATAAAGAAATATAGAGAGGGGAAGATGAAGGTAGAGATGATGATACAGGAAGAGAGGTAGAGATAGAGATAGAGATTGGGAGAGAAGTAGAGATGGACAAATAGGAGAGAGAGGGAGAGAGAGAGAGAGGTAAAGATATATGGAAAAAAGAGGGAGTGAGAGAGGGAGAGATGTGGAAATCTAGAGAGAGGGAGGAGAGAAAAGGAGAGATATCGATAGAGAGAGGAGAGAGGAAAAAGGGGAGAGAGGGAAGAAGGGGGAGACACCTCATTATATAGAGAGGGAGAGGGAACTTCAAAGATGGAGATGGAGGATAGGGACATGGAGAGAATTAGAGGGAGGGATAAAGAGAGATATGAGAGATGGATGGATAGATATGGGAGAGAGAAATATAAAGATATATATGCGAAGTGATATATACTGATAGGTAGAGAAAGGAAGAGATATAAACATACAAATAGATATAAGAATTGACAATTAGATAGAGAGAGAGAGAGAGAGAGAGAGAGAGAGAGAGAGAGAGAGAGAGAGAGAGAGAGAGAGAGAGAGAGAGAGATATAGGGGTAGAGAGGTAGAGATATAGGGGTAGAGAGATGGAGATACTACAAGATAGAGATATGGGGAGAGATGGATAAAGAAATAGAGAGAGATGAAGATATAGGAAGAGTGAAATAGATAGAGAGAGAGAGAGGTATAGGAAGAGAGAGAGAGAGAGAGAGAGAGAGAGAGAGAGAGAGAGAGAGAGAGAGAGAGAGAGAGAGAGAGAGAGAGAGAGAGAGAGAGAGAGAGAGAGAGAGAGAGAGAGAGAGAGAGAGAGAGGGGGGGGAAGGGGGGGGGGGGGAACTTGAGAGATCGAGAGATATAAATAGAGATATAGAGATAATGATATATAGATATAGAGGAAGAGATGCAGATAATGAGATGAGGTAAATAATAAGTGATTTGTATGTGCAACAAAGGTCTAAATGGAGAAACAATAGCTTCAAATAAACTATGCATTCACATGTAGGGCTCTAAACATGATTGAAAGGAAACCTCTAAATTAGAAAGATAATAAAAATCAATTACCAAAAGGCTCATGTTATGTTTGCAATAAGGAGAGAGAGAGAGAGAGAGAGAGAGAGAGAGAGAGAGAGAGAGAGAGAGAGAGAGAGAGAGAGAGAGAGAGAGAGAGAGAGAGAGAGAGAGAGAGAGAAAGGGAGAGATATACACATACAAATAGATATAAGAATTGACAAGTTGTGAAAAGGAGAGAGAGGCTGAGATATAGGGGTAAAGCGATAGAGATATTACAAGATAGAGGTATGGGGAGACATGGATAAAGAAATATAGAGAGGGGAAGATGAAGGTAGAGATGATGATATAGGAAGAGAGTTAGAGGTAGAGGTAGAGATAGAGATGGAGATTGGGAGAGAAGTAGAGATGGACAAATAGGAGAGAGAGAGAGAGGTAAAGATATATGGAAAAAAGAGGGAGTGAGGGATGGAGAGATGTGGAAATCTAGAGAGAGGGAGGAGAGAAAAGGAGAGATATCGATAGAGAGATGAGAGAGGAAAAAGTGAAGAGAGGGAAGAAGGGGGAGACGCCTTATTATATAGAGAGGGAGAGGGAACTTCAAAGATGGAGATGGAGGATAGGGACATGGAGAGAAGGAGAGGGAGGGATAAAGAGAGATATGAGAGATGGATGGACAGATACGGGAGAGAAAATATATGGAGAGGGAGAGAGAAATATAAAGATATATATGCGAAGTGATATATACTGATAGGTAGAGAAAGGGAGAGATATAAACATACAAATAGATATAAGAATTGACAGTTAGATAGATAGAGAGAGAGGCAGAGATATAGGGGTAGAGAAATGGAGATACTACAAGATAGAGATATGGGGAGAGATGGATAAAGAAATAGAGAGAGATGAAGATATAGGAAGAGTGAAATAGATAGAGAGATAGAGGTAGAGAGAGAGAGAGAGAGAGAGAGAGAGAGAGAGAGATGCACACTATATAGAGAGGGAGAGGGAACTTGAGAGATCGAGAGATATAAATAGACATCGAGAGATAATGATATATAGATATAGAGGAAGAGATGCAAATAATGAGATATATATAATTAGATAAAGAGGGAGGGAGAGAGAAGAGAGAGAAATAAAGAGATAGAGAGAGTGATAGGGAGAGAGAGAGAGAGAGAGAGAGAGAGAGCTAATCAGTTTATTATTTTATTTAAAACTAACAACCTTATATTTATTATATGAATCAAAATTATATGTATAACTTTCGTATCATTTATTAGTACTTGTCGTTAGGCAAATACTATTGCAATGAGTTTTTCTTTTTTACAGTTAACTAGTTATTTAAAAAATTAATTTGAACCAATTACAAACAAGGTTTTATTTTTGTTTTTAAAAATATTTTTATTTTCTAAAGTTACTTGTGCAATTTTTAAGTTTACATATTATAAAAAAAAAAAATTGTATCTTGATTGGCCAATACAACTTTTGTTGTTATAAGCGGATTTTTCGGAAATCTAAAACAAATAATGTTCGTGACAACCATTTAGGCGGGAATATAGGTAACGATTAATAATGTAATTTTTATAATATAAAAAATTGTCAATTAAAACATATCACAATGAGGACAACCAGATTAATCATTCATCTTTTCTCGTAGCTCAATACCAAGAATATCAGCAGTTTGGTGTTAAATATTTAGATTAATTAGTTTTATTGATGTTTTTTATAAAAATATTATCATATAAAATTTATTCTATTTAATTAATATACATAAAAAACTAAAAAGTCCTGACAATTAATCTATGATCTATTAGGAATTATATTTTACTTTTTAATATATATAATTTATCATATATTTATAATATTAAAATGAAATACTAAAGATTACAAGTAATCTTGAACTATGATCTATTAGGAATTATATTTTATTTTTTTAATATATATAATTTATCATATATTTATAATATTAAAATGAAATACTAAAGATTACAAGTACCTTTGGTTGCCATTACAAGTCACAAAAAATAGCTAACATATTTTAAAACATCTTTTATGCATATTTGTAACATTGATAAAATTGCTAAGTATCTTACAACTCAAATTATTTAAGATTTCAATTACACTCGATTAAAAAATTAACAAAGGCAAGTACTCGCCACTATGTGGCACTTGTTTTATAGATATTGATGTGATCCACTAGAAAGGTTTCGTTTCTGCCAATAGAGCATTTCTTTAGTCACATATAAATTTGGTTGCAAAAATAATTTTCTTCATTCCTTTCATCAATACATGAGTTTATAATTTAAGATAATTAATAATTAGGATCACAATCATAATATAAATGATTCAAATATTTATAAATATTTTATAATTAGTTTTAAATTTGAATTAACAATTGATAATTTAGAAAAATATTATATATATAGAACATTAAAAAATAAATAATTTATATAATATCAATTTTGATTCTAATTATAATTAAATATTAACTCTAAATTACAACATTAAATCTTATTCAAAATAATTAAACATATTCTAATTAATATAATTATGATTTTAGTCTAATTAAAAATTTATATAATTGCAATTATAACTTAATCTACATTATTAAAATTTTAATAATACAAATAATAATAAACTTAATTTAAAATCTAATTCTTAATTATTATTTTAAGATTATATTATTTAATTATATTTATATAATATGACCTTGACATAAAATTTATTATAAATATAATATCAAGTTTAATCTTTAAAATTATATTATATTAAACTTACATTAAAATAATTTTTTAAAACTAAAACTGAATTCTAATATAATTTTATTTAGTTAGCTTTTTAATGTCATTTACTAAAGACACAAATAAAGTAGTTAATAATAATAGGCTCATTGTCCTGCAAAAATCGTTTTTAAAAACCTATATTTAATAGCTTTCAACGGACGGTGATTTTATGTTAAAAAAATAACGAAAGTCATGACTTCTAACGGGCAGCGAGAAAGGCGGTAAAAAGGGGCAGTGGAAAATCACCACCGTTTGCAACGTAATCGCAATACGTGGAGCGATAAAGTCATCCGACGGTCCAAACAGCTGCAATGGTCTTGCACTGGTACTCAGGCGATATTGACCATCGATTACAAACGTTAGCCCGTTCATTTCATATAAGGATCGCTTTCGGCGAAAAAATATTTTATATTCTAAATGAGAAAAAAAAAGCTATTCACTTTTTTAAAAATAAAACTATTATAAAAACGTGGCGAGGTCAGATATCAATAAAAAAGAAGGCTCCAAAAAGTCGTGAGTTCGAATCCCGCTCCTACAATCGAAGAAATCTCAGAGATGACTTGAGGGTATTTACCTACCTAGTAAAATGTACAGGAAACCCGAAGCCGTGAAAGGAAAAAGGGCCCAGCACTGAAATGACGTGTGCGTGCTCCAGCCTCCAAGGACGCTGCGGCGCTTGGGCCGTACAGACATCCACATAAAGAAGGCGGATCCCACTGCAACTCAACTTACAATCGAATATTTTGACGGCGTCGACATTTTCACACTGCAAAACCTAATATCTTACCTTTTATAATCACCTGACTCACCTTGGCCCACGCGTTTTTCTTTTATCACCTTTTAATTCTGCGCTCTTGTTTTTATCCGTTTAGTGCAGTAGAAGAATCGATCTCTTCCGCACGTTGCTTTGCGCCAAAGATCGAGACGGCAGCACCCTAGGGTTTGCAATACTATATTTCAACTTGCACTATGGGCAGTGTGCAGTCACTTTAGGGTAGATATACGGCTTGATTCCATATCTGCTACTGATCAATATTCTTCCTCAGGCTCTGGCTGAAACAGGAAACAGGAAACAGGAAACAATTCTAAATTATTTTATTTTATTGTACTCCAAGGGCACCGGTCGCCGGTCGTAAGCCCTCGAGAAAACCTAAAATACGAATAAAGAATATGAAGAGTGGAGTACGCAGAACGTATTTTCACTCAAACTCCTTCGAATGTTTACCAATTTTACTCGATTTTCGTGGCAGGATTCCCAGAGATGGAGCCTGTAAGAGATTTCAGGGTTTGAGAGTTTAGGTGGACGGAATCGATGTTGTGACTGAAATCAGAAAGGGTTTTTACTATTTGTGCGACTGTCGGCTAAAATTGCCCGAGGTAAATTTGACGTCTTCCTTAAAAACTGGAGATTTATGGACATTGGTTCGAAGCAAAGTTATGAATAATGAATTTGGTTTGGGGACATACCGTCACATTTTTATTTTTTTTATTCCTCACAAATGCATTTATTCAATTAATTTTCAAAAAAATGTTAGTCGATCAACCATGGTAAAAGTATAGTTCCTTTCTTGATTTACTAAGTTTATTATAATCTTATAATAGAAATAGTGGAGAGGTTCTCCTACCTAAGGGTTAATATTTAATTGAGAGGATAATGTTTTTAATTGTTTTAGCAATTTGTTGTGGTAGACATTATCTCAATAATTATTTATTTATTTATTTAGAGTCAAAGAAAGTAGCTTTTTTATATAATTAAGAAGTGCTTCAAATCTGCGAACTAGCTTTTTTTATTTAGGATTGAAGAAAGTAGTAATATTTTGTATAATTAAGAAGTTTGAATCTGTGAACTAATTATTTTCTATATAATTAAGAAATGATTTGAATCTTTGGACTATATTCTATTAGCAAATGCCTTAACCAACTTTCTCGCATGCATTGTGATGCTAGTCATCACATTGGCTCACATATATTTTGAATGTAAATAATTCTATATGGTATGGATGCATACATGATAGACATTGTGCATTTTGTCAAGAAAATAGTTATTCCCAAGATTGAAGGGCATCCATTTTGCCAAGATTGCTCAAAATATGATCCTACTCTCATCCCTTTAGAGAATTATAGGTAGTATATTCAATAAGACTTCATCTTTGGTGTACTCTTTGTGAGTCATTTAACTTCACCAATACACCAAGAGTCACTTGTAAAAAAAAACATTTCTTCAAAATATATATAACTTTAATTAGTAATCAATTAATATAGATATGTAATGGTAAAATTTGTATACCTATGTCATTTCCCATTTAGTTTTGTGTCAAATTTGGAGGAATTTTTTTTATAGTGTACATAATAATCAATTATGTGATACTAATTCAAAGTTAAGTTTATTCCCCTAGCCTTTTACCACTTCAAATAAACAAACACCCTCGTATACTTAGCACCTACCTTATCATTATATGCACACATACCTGCACATTGTTAATGCATGGTAGCTTATGCAAGATAAGATCTTCCTAACCTTCCTTGTTTTGTTATTTATCTACATGCTTCATGTCTGATTTATATTGCATATGATTATCGGGCTTAATTATATCGAGCATATTTGTTATCGGGTTTAATGAATACACCACTTCATTTGGCATTAACATTGGTTAACAAATGCACCGATTGGATTATATTCATCGTGCACTTTGAATCATCGGTGTTTATATGAATCGATTCATTAAATTGATTAGTCATTATATTATGATATTACAATATGCTATCAGGGGTTTTTGAACCGATAATCAGCATTGTGTTAATGGTATAATTGTAAAGGCACCGATCAATGGGTGCATTGATTGGTCATGCCTAAAAAAGCCGGTCAATACACCAATTGACCGGTTGCCTAAATGATATATATGCCAATTGAATTCATTTGGAGAAGACATAGAAAATATTAAATGATCTCTCTCCTTCAGACCTGCAGATAAAAATCAGAATTATTAGACATTGACATAATTCCTCATATCCATATATAGCATTCATAGTTCATAACTTGTTCTTTAATTAAAATTGAAATTGTTAGAGTAAAGGTTTTAATTTAATCATGTTGATTAAATTACCTTTATTCCTCTCTTAAGATTTCACTTTAGTTTGCATTTGTGACATTTAATAATTATATTAATTATTAAATGTCTACCTATTAGGGTTTCTTTTAGGGTTGCACAATATCCTTTTATAAGGATTCATCATTGTAATTTATCTCTCTCTTGGATGAATACATTTTTCAGCTTTCAGAGCACCCTTGCTTGTTTGTCTCCATCTCTTCTTTCTGTGACAGGTTATTTGCATGCAGGTGATCTTCGGGGTCTGTGAAGTTGGCTTTCTCAACTTCTACATGGTATCAGAGCTCCAGACCTGCTGCTTCCTGTTCGTCTTCTGAAGAATTTGGAGCTACGAGGGTTAGATCTGATTTTCCGGTTTTGGTTGCATCAGATCTGTGTGTCTTCTGTTTTTTTTATTTTGGAATAGGGGTATTTTTTTTTTCGGTGCACTTTGAGCCCAAACGGACCTCACCGTTGAGCTCGTAGCGCCCAAAAACCCCTATTTCCATATAAAATTCGTCCGATTTGGACACAGTTGCACCAGGAGGCAAATTTTTTTTGGCCCCAAGGCCGTACGGCCCTAGGGCACGAAAACCGAGGCGGAAAAATTAAAAAAAAAACAAAAACCACGGTTTTTTCAAAAAAACCGGGCGCAGCCAGTGTAAACCGCCGCGCCGCCGGTAAGCAGCCCGGCGGCCACCCGGCGTCCACCGCCGCCGGCGGTATCTCGCCCACGCGCCGCCTGCCGCCTGCGCGCAGCCAGCCGGCCCGCTCTCAGCCCGCGCCCAGCCAGCGCGCCGCCCGCCGCCAGCTACGCCGCCCCCGCGCCGCCACCTCCTGCGCCTGCCCCTGGTCACCCAGAGGACCAGGGGCTTATTTTTTTTAAGCCTTTGAGGGCTTAAAGGGCCTATTTGGGCTTTTTTGGAGCAGTTTTACTAAATCGGGTATAACTCGGGCATTTTAGCTCGGATTTTCGAATGAAAATAGGCGTTGGAAAGCTGGTTCCGAGCCCGATCTAAAAGATGAAGATCTTTTTTTCTGATTTTTCCGTTTTGTAGTGTTTTTTGCCAGTCGAAGTCAGAACAAGTTTTTTGCACTCCAGGAGCCATATCTTTTGCATACGGACTCTGTTTTTCGAAAACGAATAGGCGTCGGAAAGGTGGTTCTGTGCTCTTTCCAGATCTATCATGTATTTTTCCAGAATCTGCACCAGGTACATTTTATTCAGTACTTTTTGTTTTAACACATCTGTCACTTACTTGGACGTTTCAGACTTGGAAATAATTTGTTTGCATGGGATGGCTTCATTTGATCTGCTTTATCAGTATTAAAGTCATTTAGTCTCAGATTTGTTAATTTGAAGAGTTATCATGGGTTTTTCTACTCACCCTTCAGTTGTATTTCTAGAACGGGGTAATTATGAGTCATGGGCAAAGGGCATACTTACACACTGTAGGTGGCTTAATATTTTGCCTTATTTGTATGATCTCATACCTGAACCAGCAACTTTAGAGGGAAAAATAGCTTGGGATATCATTAGAAATCACATAGTAGGAGTTATTTTGTCTAGTGTTGATTCTGACACTGTGTGGGCTATATCGGGCATTGATTGTCCTCACTCACTTTGGACACGTCTTTGGGAGATCTATGGAGACCCCAGTCTTTCTCCATTCCCAAAGGATCTTTCTTCAGATTGTCTTGTACCCATTGGTTGGAGAGATAACACACCTTTTGATCATGCTACTTTGAAGGAACTTCAATATTTAGACACCCTTACATATTCCGATGAATCAGAGGATTGTCTCACAGTTCCTACTCTTCAGACTGAGATTATATATGCATCAACATCATCTCCTTTTGTTCATGATCAGTTTGATATTGCCTCTTCTTTGGCTCCTATTGATTCAGCTAAGCAGGACATCATACATCTTTCAGACATGGCTACTTGGGATTCTTATCTTGCAGGCATTTCGTCTTTGTTTGTAGAGTCCTATATTGCAGACTTGGAGGATTACTTTGAGGATTTTCAGCTCCTCTTTGTTGACAGCCATATTCCAGTTGTTAGCCCACCATCATCTGTGCATTCAGAGGTTGCAGTTTTTGAGTCTTCAGTTCAGTTTGGATTTGACATCTTTTGTTTCAGTTCAGACAGAGGGATTCTTCAGCATCCTATTATGGCACACATCTTGAGACAGATTGATTCTTCTCTCTTCACAGGGTTTCTTCATCTTCGTCCTTTGGATCCATTTCTTCCCAAGGGGAGGAATATTATATGCCACTTCAGGATCTCTTTTTGGATTCTACCTCAGGCATCCATATGTGCGACAGGAGTTTCTTCATTGTGGGGGGGGCTTCTAGTCTCTTTCTTTTTCTCCTATGGAGACCATTGTATATGTACTTATATGATAGAAGTTGTCTATGGGGGGTATCATGTTATCCACCTCCTATCCTTATGTTATTAGTGCATTTATTTCTTTCATCTCTTTTTGGAGTAGAGTTTTTCCCATGAGGTTTTCTCTATTTCTCCACTTTACAGAGATTTGGTTGTAATTGGGTACCTGATCAGGCCTTGTTGCCGGGACCCAAGTTTACTTTCTTGCATTGTAGTTACCTTTGCTTTCTTGCACATGTTTGTAACTGCACTTTTGCTCATCTTAAGGGGGGGTGTTAGAGTAAAGGTTTTAATTTAATCATGTTGATTAAATTACCTTTATTCCTCTCTTAAGATTTCACTTTAGTTTGCATTTGTGACATTTAATAATTATATTAATTATTAAATGTCTACCTATTAGGGTTTCTTTTAGGGTTGCACAATATCCTTTTATAAGGATTCATCATTGTAATTTATCTCTCTCTTGGATGAATACATTTTTCAGCTTTCAGAGCACCCTTGCTTGTTTGTCTCCATCTCTTCTTTCTGTGACAGGTTATTTGCATGCAGGTGATCTTCGGGGTCTGTGAAGTTGGCTTTCTCAACTTCTACAGAAATAACTTTACATGGTATCAGAGCCAAGGTAATCGAACCTAAGGCTATTCAATTTTGATAAAATTCAAGGACTAAGTTACAAACTACATCACATTTCCATAATGGCCAATGCTATCAGATTCGAAGATAGACTCGGAGGTAGCGAAGATTTTTCAGCTTGGAAGTTTAGAATCAAAATGATTTTAAGAGACAACAAAGTTGATTCATATGTCCAAACTGAAAGTGCACAACCAGAAGATGAAACCGAGAAATCCACATGGATCGAGGGAAATGATAAGGCTATTAAAATAATAGTGGATGGGGTAAGAAATAATATAATGCCCATCATTAGAAAGCAAGAGATGGCTTATAAAATGTTCAAGGCACTTGAAAGGACATTTGAGATATCAAATGCAAGTCGTACTCTCGCATTAAAACGAGAGATCAACCATATTAGTATGAACAAAGGGGAGACAATTAACTCCTACTTCATGAGGATATCAAGCCTAAGAGATGACCTAGCTTCCCTTGGATACGACATCCAAAGCAAAGAGTTAACACTCATTGCTCTAGATGGATTGCCTAGTGGATGGAACACATTCGTCCAAGGCATCAATGCTAGGTCCAAATATCCTAAGTTTGAAAGACTAAGAGATGACTGTCTACAAGAAGAATCCATATTGAACAAGGTAGGAATAAAACAGAAGAATATAGATGAAGACTTGCAAGTCCTAAATACAAACATCAATAAGAAGTACAAAAAGAAGCAATTCAGGAAAAGAAAAGCTAAACAAGGCAAGAACACTTCTAAGAAAGACCTATCACATGTTCAATGTTATAGGTGTGACAAATTCAGACACTATGTTGCAAACTGTCTGGAGAAGGGAAGCAAGCCACATTTGCAAAAGTGAGGAAATCTAGAAGAGAAAATGACTCCGAGAACTATGTCCTCTACTCAGCACTTACAAGCCATGCTTCAAACAAATCTAACTCATGGGTGATCGACAGTGGTTCATCCAGACACATCACCGGCTTTAGAGAAATACTAGACTCCATGATAGAGAAAGATGATGAGGAAGTAACCATCGGAGATGATTCTTCACATCCAGTCAGAGGAATTGGAACTTGCACCATCAAACTGAAGACAGGCATGTCACTACGACTTGAAGAAGTACTATATGTTCCAGGCATCAAAAGAAATCTAATCTCCATATCAGCACTAGAAGATCAAGGATACAGAGTGACCTTCATGGAAAACAAGGTGTTGGCTTGGCCAAAGAGATCCTCCATCAAAGACGCTAAGGTCATTGGTCAAAGACAAGGCTATTTGTATGAGCTATGTACAGAGCCCAATCTAGCATTGATCCATGAAGCAACTAATGCAAATGAAGTATGGCACAGGAGATTAGGCCATCTGAATTATAGAGCTTTGTCAACCATGGGAAACCTTGTCACAGGTCTACCTAAGTTGAAGCAATATCATTCAGAGGCATGCAAAGGGTGTGCCTTAGGTAAAAATACCAAAAATGCATTTCAGAATAGTACTAGGAAAACTTGCAAAGTTTTGGAGTTAATTCATTCTGATGTATGTGGACCTATGTTCGTACCCTCGCTAGGGGGATTTTTGTACTATGTAATTTTTGTTGATGACTACTCTAGGAAGACGTGGATCTACTTTCTGAAATGTAAAGAATTAGAAGAGATCCTAAGTAGGTTTAAAGAGTTTAAAACATTAACAGAAAATCTCTCTGAAAACAAAATTAAAACCTTAAGAACTGACAATGGGGGGGAATACACATCAGGACTATTTAAAGACTTTTGTAAAAAATTTGGGATTAAGAGGGAGTTGACAATACCTTATAATCCACAACAAAATGGAGTAGCTGAAAGGAAAAATAGAACCATAGTAGAAGCTACCAAAGCCATGATACTAGATCAAAATCTAAACTTGAACCTTTGGGCAGAAGCAACTAACACTGCTGTGTACATACAAAATAGATGTCCTCATTCACACCTTGAAGATAAAACTCTTGAGGAAGTCTTTACCAAGACAAAACCAGATATCAACCATCTTAGGATATTTGGGTGTCCGGTCTATATTCATGTACCTAAAGAGAAAAGACTAAAACTAGAACCCTCTGGAAAAAGGGGAATACTTGTAGGATACAGTGAAACTTCTAAAGCCTATAGAATCTATGTACAAGGGCAAAGAAATATTGAACTCAGTAGGGATGTAATCTTTGAAGAAGATTTAGCCTTCAAAAGGGCCCAAAATACAATAGAACCTGAAATTCATAATCCTACTCCTAACCTAGAAGAAGAACCTACTCCTGAGCTTCAGAGGGAGTATCTTGAGGAAACTATAAGTGAAACACAAGACCCACCTATAGATAATCGCAAGAAAAGACCACTATGGGCCACCAAAACTATAGCAGAAGCTCAGAAGTTCGCTGCTCCTTCAGGAACCTTCAGGGAAAGCAAGAGGCCTAATAAATTCATCAACTATGTTGTACTTATGAATGATCTCTCTAAAGCTGAACCTAACAATGTTTCAGATGCACTCAAACATCAAGTATGGATAGATGCCATGACTGAAGAATATCAGTCCATTATGAAGAATGATGTTTGGGAGATTGTTCCTAGGCCAACCAAGAAGTTTGTCGTGTCTTCTAAATGGTTGTTTAAAATCAAGCATGCTGCAGATGGCAGTATTGAAAAACACAAGGCCAGATTTGTAGCTAGAGGGTTCTCACAGAAGGAAGGAATAGATTATGAAGAAACATTTGCACCCGTTGCCAGGTACACATCAGTAAGAGTTGTCTTAGCCATTGCAGCAGCAAAGGGGTGGAAGGTACATCAGATGGATGTTAAGACAACATTCCTAAATGGCGAGATCGTGGAAGAAGTCTACTTAGAGCAACCTGAAGGGTTTGAAATTCATGATGCAAAGTCTCATGTGTGTAGACTCAAGAAAGCTCTTTATGGGCTCAAACAGGCTCCCAGAGTTTGGTATGAAAGAATTGACACCTATCTCTCAAAGCTGGGTTTCTCTGAGAATGATGCAGATCCTAATCTCTACCTCAAAAGAAATAAATGTGATATGTTAATATTAATTTTATATGTTGATGACTTATTAATTACAGGAGATGATCACCTAATAGATCAATGCAAGAAAGATCTATCCACAGAATTTGATATGAAAGACTTGGGGCTTCTTCATTACATCCTAGGACTGGAAGTATGGCAAAATTCTGATAATATTGTACTAAACCAAGGGAAGTACACCTTGGACATATTGAAAAGATTTGGAATGCTAAACTGCAGACCCATGACCTCTCCTATGGAAACCAACTTCCATAAACTTAAAGAAGCAGTAGCAGAATCAAGACATACTGACCCCACTCAATACAGGCAGATGATTGGGTCCCTGATGTATCTAGTAAATACAAGGCCAGATATCTGCTATGCTGTTAATGCCTTAAGTCAGTTCATGTGTGAACCTAAGGAGATACACCTGGTTGCAATAAAGCATATAATGAGATATCTACAAGGTACCCTAAAGCTTGGTCTTAAATATGAAAAGGTTGACATAGATCTACATGGATTTACAGATTCAGATTGGGCTGGCAGTGTGACTGACAAAAAGAGCACTTCAGGGTGCTGCTTCAGTTTAGGGTCAGCCATAATATCTTGGATTAGTAGAAAACAATCTTCAGTAGCTCAGAGTTCCACAGAGGCTGAATATATTGCAGCTTCAATGGCTGCCCGAGAAGCAGTATGGCTAAGGAAATTGCTCGTGGGATTATTTGGAGAACCTATGAAACCTACAGTCATTCAGTGTGATAATCAAAGCTGTATAAAACTCTCTGTAAATCTAGTATTTCATGACAGGTCCAAACATATTGAGATTCCATATCACTATGTACGAGATATGGTTGACAGGAATGTGATAAAGTTAGAATATGTGTGTATAGGAGATCAGACTGCAGATATTCTGACCAAACCACTTTCCAGAGTAAAGGTTGATCACTTCAGAAAGGGTTTAGGTATGATAGAAACGTAATCTGCTTTGTAATCTATACTTACATATATTTAAGATGTTTAAGGTGTAAACTTCTTTGTCATGTTTGGACTATCTCTTGGCTTCTTGCCACCTGTGTTCATATCTAAGAGGTGACAATCTCTCAGATACTGAACACTTGTATGTAGACATCATAAGGTGACAATCTTATGATAGTCAAACCAGTAATCATGTTGGATCACTGGTAAGTCATGGATGTGCCATGACTATGTTGTGATACAACATTTGTACAAATGTTATTGCATTATCACAACTTGGATATGATGAGAACTTAAGCACTTCTCATATGGTTATCCTTGTATTGCGTGTTAGGCAATATTGATATCACGTGTAGGTGATATCTCAACCATTGATCATGTTGGATCTCTGGTAAGTCATGGATGTGCCATGACTATGTTGTGATAAACATTTATAAATGTTATTGCACTTATCACAACTTGGATATGATAAGAAACTAACCTTTCTCATAGACTTATCCTTAAGTATTGTGTGTTAGGCAATACTGATATCATGTGTTAGGTGATATCTTGATGAATCTTACAGATCACATGTTTTGGTGATTTCTCACATGAACAGGTGATGATTCTCTTACTTTTATCACATGTTAAAATAATACTTTATGTCACATGCTCAAGTGATGTTCTTCTATTTTGTATCATATGTCTTGATGGTACTTCTCATGTATAAATGATTTTTGCTGACTGACATTATCTTAGTTATGAAAAGGAAATGTGATGCAGGTTGCCTTATCTATCTTCCAAAGCTAAGAGGGAGTGTTAATGCATGGTAGCTTATGCAAGATAAGATCTTCCTAACCTTCCTTGTTCTGTTATTTATCTACATGCTTCATGTCTTATTTATATTGCATATGATTATCGGGCTTAATTATATCGAGCATATTTGTTATCGGGTTTAATGAATACACCACTTCATTTGGCATTAACATTGGTTAACAAATGCACCGGTTGGATTATATTCATCGTGCACTTTGAATCATCGATGTTTATATGAACCGATTCATTAAATTGATCAGTCATTATATAATGATATTACAATATGCTATCAGGGGTTTTTGAACCAATAATCAACATTGTGTTAATGGTATAATTGTAAAGGCACCGATCAATGGGTGCATTGATCAGTCATGCCTAAAAGGCATGACCGGTCAATACACCAATTGACCAGTTGCCTAAATGATATATATGCCAATTGAATTCATTTGGAGAAGACATAGAAAATATTAAATGATCTCTCTCCTTCAGACCTGCAGATAAAAATCAGAATTATTAGACATTGACATAATTCCTCATATCCATATATAGCATTCATAGTTCATAACTTGTTCTTTAATTAAAATTGAAATAACTTTACACATTCACCTATATCCCACATGTATTTGTAAATTTGCTTCCATGTAGCCATTAACCACCTAGATCTAGTTGATTGTCTACTTTGAAAAAATTTTGTGCTTACAAACTTGTCCCCTCTTTCTAAAATTCAGGTATTCATCTTCCCTCCCTAAGCCAACTAAACACATGTTTGATGCAATTTGATGTTTATGTGCAAATATAAACAAATATGAATTCAATGTGTTCATTCATATTTGAATGAGTACCAAATCTATATAAATCATCTTAGGAGGCTTACTTCCTATCTTCTAATGTATTGTACACATTTCATTGGGTTAACATGGAGAGATCGTCTCCTTTAAGACAATGGTGACCCCATATAGATATCATCAAATACGACCAATCTCACAAAACATCAAGAAAGATAGAAAACAAAGCTAGGCACATCAAGCAAACATAAGACTAGAATTTCATTATGTGCAAGGATGGATATGAACTCAAAGGAATAGTTAATCTAGGTTTATTTGTGTTTATTTATATGTATTTGATTGTATTAGCCTAGCTCAACTCTAAGAAACCTTATTTTCTATTTTTTATTTTGGCAAACCTAACTAATCCTAAAAGTCCCGGTTTGCTTCTGAAGAGTTTCTTATTCTTATTAGGGTTTTTTAATCTATTATTTTTTATATTAACATGTTGGTCATTACTTTTACATTAGTATTTTTTTATTAGGATTTTTTAGTTTTACAATACAATTAATAGTTGGACCTAAAGAATTGCATGTTTTATGTCATGTGACACCATCTTCAAATAGATTTGGGTATTTCTTGGGATGCCATTGATTGACCAATGTAACCTGTAATTCCTTTTGTTTTCCATGAATATGTTAGATTTTCTCATGAAGGAAAAGTAGAAAGGTTAAAAGGGCTCATCACAAGTTATATTGAAGCTAGAATTTTATTTTAGACACGTTTATGAAATGGGCACAAGATGTAATTTATGAGAGAGATGATACTATACATGATTTATGTAGCATACGTTTGGAATAGTTAGAAATGATTCGAAATCTTAGGATTAGTGTGTTATTGGCTTATAATTATTATGCATAGTGTTTATGTCTCCAACATTCTTGGAATGGGGTACATGAGAAGATCAACACACATGAGATCTTTGTAGACTATTTAATTATTATTATTATTCTCTATGATGCTCGGTATATTGTTATTATGGTATTGAATAAGGAAGTTATAAAAAAGGTCAACATTGAGATTTGTATAGCCATTTTCATCAATAAAATTGGGACTTACATGGGAAAAGTGTAACATCTTGTCATACTTGGTAGCTCGCATGGTAGTTGGCATTTTCATCATGGGGTGCTAGTCTTAATAGCTATGCCTGCCAAAGCTTGCGGAGTCAAATATAGTGTCATTAGTTGGTTTCCATCTTAGGTACATTCTTAAATGTATAGTGTAGCCACTAGACCCTTAGGAATTATATTATTTTTTAATAGAATAACACCATATTTATAAATATGGTCTCTTTTCCATCCATAATTTCTATCAATCACTCATAATTCCCAACTATCATATTCATCAAAGAAATTCAAAAAATTATAAATATAATGGTCATCATTAAAAAGCTACTAACTATCATATTCATCAAAGAAATTCAAAAAATTATAAATATAATGGTCATCATTAAAAAGCTACTAATGATTAAAGTTGTAAGGAATTGAGGGCCTCATCAATGTCCATCCACTTCTAGAACATATATTTGAGATAGATGATCTAAATTTGTAGATACATTAACTAAGAAATCTACAACTACATTTCCTTTCCTCTCTACCAGAGAAAGCATCAAATGACTCCATGCTATCCCAAATGGCACTTGTATATTGTCTTGGTCTCTTGTTCTTCAAACCATATTTTCCTCTAACTTGTGAAATAACTAGTTTATAATTTCCTTGTACTCTAAGGTTCGTTACCTCTTTCTTCAAAGAAAAATTTGTTCCTACTAGCAAGGATTCATGCTCCGCTATATTATTTGTACTTTTGAGTGCATAAATAATATAGTGGATTCATCCTCTCTTAATGTATGTGGATTTTTACTCTACAAGAAATACCTCATCTTGGCATCATAAGCATTGTAGTATAATATCATATTTATTAGGCATCATGTAGGTTGAATTTTTTAACACCATTCTAGTAAACATTGTGTTAAAATTTGAAATGAATTCATTAGATCCTTTAGAATCTTGGTGAATTTATTTGTAATAAATATTTGGTCTATTTTATCACCATATTATTCCTTGAGAACCCTTTGAAACTCAAACCAAGACTCCATGCTTTCATTAGGAAGGCTCTTATACCATTCCCTAGTAATATCATCTAAGGATTGAATAAATAATTTCATAAGTACTCCATCATCTTCAATATCATAAGCATCAATGAGATTTGTTGATTACCCTTACATGATCCTCCCTTGAGATGATATTATTTCCCTAAAGTTTTACAATTTTTTCTCTTACCTTCATGGGAATAGGGTTTAAGTGTCTAGGTATCCCTCGAAAATTCAATTCTCTATGTCTATCCAAAATTAAAGGGGGCCTTTGGGGTACATTTCTTCTATTATTTCTAGGGTCTTTGTGATGAATTCTTCTACTTGGAGGGTTTTCTACTTTTCTTCTATTTTCTTGAGCAATATTTTTCAAATTTTCAAGTCTAATTTGGAGATCCTCCTAGGATTTTCTCTTACCCTCAAACCTATTTAATCATATTCTCAACTTTTTTTAATTTTTACAGTTAGGTCCTCCTCTTGATTCCCCTAATATATTTCTATTTTAGGTTGATCATCTTCATATTCGTTATGTGTTTTTATCATTTTCATGGGAATAGTCATCTCCATACCAATAAGTAGTATCAATCTTAATATTAGGTAGAGTTGTAGGCATATCATATAGATTATTTCATCTCATATACATTCTATCTCTAAATTAGTCACTTATAGAGTATTATTTTTCTCTTCACATCCTTGTTTTAATGAGGTCATTTATAATTTTTAATATTCAAGTCCATGCCACTCATCTCCACTTCCTAAATTTGGAATTTTAGAAGATATATATCACTTTGAAACCTAGTACCCATGTCTAGCATTCTTTGTTAGATGTGTTTGTTCAATTTGACTAGAAAGGAAGGGATTTTTAAAAAAACCATCTTCAGGTTGTTTCTTCTTGTCCAAATTACCAACCAACTTCTTTGTAGTGTCATAAAATTGTAACCCTTGCAATTTGCGACCACATTAGGGTCTTCATGTTGGCGATTTGAATCCCCAAGCCTGATCAGAGACCCAAGACTTGCTCAACCCCCGTATACTGCACCTTTTCTGCCCTTCACACTGCCTAAACCTGCTTCCTGTCCTGAGACAAGGGAAGGATAGGGGCATGGGGCCCCTATTCCCCCTAGGAAAGGGGTGTGGCACCCTTGTCCTTGCCCTATTCTGGGGGCCCCTCTGTCCTATCCATGTATTGGACTTTGCATAAGGCAGGAAAAATTTTCCCTGTGTCGGCCTGTGATGAAAAGTTAGTCAATTAACCCTAATTGATGAGTATATAAGTCACATTTTCCCTCTCATTTGCATAAGTTCAACAATCAAAAAAGTTGGATAAGCGATAAGGCGGGCATAAGTTCAAGAATTCAAGGATTCATTTCCAGCATTGAGCATTCTCAAGTCTCCCTTCAAGGCTAGGTGTTGCATTCAAGTCAAGGATTCAACCATTGAAGAGGAGATCCCTTTCAACATTCAATTTAATACAAGCAAATCTACCTACATTCTATCTACAACCTCCCTTGAGGTGAATTACATTTAAGTCTTTCATTTACATTTACTTGCAAGTACTTTCTTTCATCATTTGGTTAATTCCAAAACTGGGGTTTGACCTGAAGGCAAACCCCCAATCCCAACCCCTTTTCCTCTCTTTTCTGTGTGTAGGTTGCAGGTTCGCAGCTGTGTTTGCAGATTCAGACTCCATTTGCAGAGGCAAAAAAACCCTTTTCGTTTCATGGATTTTTCGGAGGACCATGGACACTTTTAGCACAGTCCCGACAACTTTTCCTCAAATTCACAGGGCAGCTTTGTCTCGACATATTATAGTCAGATGCAGGTGCATAGCTTCATCTCATGCTCTATCTCGATTTATAATCAGTTCTTTTCTACTTTTACACTTAGTCTTGTTGAGACATGGACCAGCTAGGACTCGAACCTAGGACCTTCCATACGCTGCTGGAGTGCTCTACCACTGAGCTACTGGCCCCTCTTGGACCAGTCCATCGTCAGTCCAAGTGTGGCTTATTTCCAACACCAACACCCCCCCTTAAGCCACACCTCTCGTGTGCTTGGGGCTCCTAGCCTAGACCTGGCTCTGATACCATGTTGAGACATGGACCAGCTAGGACTCGAACCTAGGACCTTCCATATGCTGCTGGAGTGCTCTACCATTGAGCTACTGGCCCCTCTTGGACCAGTCCATCGTCAGTCCAGGTGTGGCTTATTTCCAACACCAACAAGTCTTACAACACATAATTCAATCATTTTCCATTCTAAAAGAGGGGTTAGCTTGTCATTTCTATCTCATTATCAATTCATTTAGTATTCAATCTCTTCCCTAAGAGATTGGATCTAGTGAACTTCCCCCTCTTTTAAATGTAATGTGGATAAAGTGTTTGAAGGGAAATTCGCAATGAAACTTTCATCTCTCCTGGGAGGGAAAAAAAGCTTTCCTCTTGATCTCTCCATCATTCACCTTTTTCACCATTACATTTTGGTGAACCCGACGTCTTACATGCTTTATTTTGAAAATCATTGCATATTTTTCATTTACAAGTTTAATTTTTCTACAAACTTAGTGGTTAATTCATTCAAAACCCTAGTTTTAAAAATTGAAATTGAACTTGTGTGCTGTAAAAATTGCTTGTTATTGTCCTAGATCTGAAAATTGATTGGTTTGTCAAATTCAGTTTCTTCATTGTCTTCTTCAATTTGCAAATCAAATTCACAAAATTAAGAGGTTAATTGTCAAAACCCGAATTTTCAAAAATCATCTTGAAATTGTGCAAAAATTGAATTTTCATTTAATTTTCAGATTTGTGACTATTTTCATACTTATCTTCTATCCTACAATTCAAATTTTCAATTTCCCTCTTTTTTCAAAATTCAAAATTTAAAAAATTAAGTGGTTAGGTCCTAAAACCCTAATTTTCAAATTTAATTGGGTTTTGTGCAAATTTCAATCAATTTCAGTTTTCTCAACATTTTTCAAGGTGTCCCCTATCCATTAGGTTTGATCCTTTTCAATTTTTCAATTCAATTCCTCTTTTTTCTCAAAACCCTAATAAGGTCCTATTTTCACATTCAACCCTTCATTTCGCCTATTTAGAGATTGTAAAATCCGCCAATTTTTTGAGGTTATCTTTAAAATTATCATAACTTTAATCCCTAAAAATTTCAAAAAAAGTTGGTCGGACCGTGTGCACTTTCAACATGGTCCCTAGCTTTTTCTCAAAATTTCAGGAGACTGTTATGACCGTATTTAATAGCTTGAATCTAGAAAATTGGCCCATTTTATTGATTTTTGATCCCTCTAAAATAACAAATACTTTCAAAATTCAACAATTCAAATTTCAAGATTTTTTTTAAAATTTAATGGTTAATTATTTGCCTTGTTTTTAAAAATTCCGATTTAATCAATTTTAAAATTAAGTGGTATCCCATTGGCCCTAATTTTAAATTCCAATTTCCTTTCATTTATCATAAAATTTATTTTTGGAAATTGTGTCATTTCTTCTTTCAACAAAGTTCAAATTGTTTAATTATCATTTTCCCAAATTTTGCATTATTCAATTTTTGTACACTTGGTTCTTATTCAAAATTCAAAATTTTCCCTCTAGTGCATGAGTTTTACCACTATTAGTTCTACCTACACTATCCCCGTTAGACAAAGCATTAGAATTAAGGCTTCCCAAGGTTTAATTACCGAGGAGATGGAGCATAATTTGGGTGACTTGTTTGCACGCAATATATAAATTTCATTCTTATCACTTTGAATCATGTGTTTAAGGCCTTCAATTAATGGAAGAGCTTCACTATTAGGGTATTCTTGGGACATCCATTGTTGAAAGTTATCAAATTGATTGTCCAATTTTGAAAGTTGATATATGGAAACTCTAGTTAAAGCTTCTTCTGGTTCATCATGGGATCCTAATCATGCCCCTATCTATCCAATTGATGAATCCCATGATGAACCAAAAGAAGCTTTAACTAGAGTTTCCATAGATCAACTTTCAAAATTGGACAATCAATTTGATAACTTTCAACAATGGATGTCCCAAGAATACCCTAATAGTGAAGCTCTTCCATTAATTGAAGGCCTTAAACGCGTGATTCAAAGTGATAAGAATGGAATTGATATATTGTGTGGAATTGCACATATTGTTGATTCTAATGTCATGCCTATCAAGAATTGTGCTGAGAACTTAGGTTATTCACAACCTTCGAATCAAATCAATTCTTCTATTCCTTTGACCACTCCTATCGCTAGTATTCCTACTTTCACTTCAAACATCATGGCCACGTCAACTCAAAATGTCATTCCTACAACCATTGGTCATGGGGGCAATCCCTCTTCTTCATTTAATCCTCCATATTTACCTATTTCTTCCATAAGTATTCCTATTGTCCCTCAACCAATCAATGTGACACAAGGGGGCGATTCATTCAATAATTTTATTCCTCCTTTAAGTGTCTCATTTTCTACTCAATCATCACCTATGCCTACTTATCATAATGTCCCACCACCTTATTCTCAATCCATGCCTTCCTTCAATAACATCACACCACCTTCTCAATCAACCATGTCTAACATCAATTCTTCTACCAAAGCGACCATTAACAATCTTGCTCAAACTATATCTTTCTTACAACAACAAATTGCTTCCATGAGTCAATCCAAGTTTAGTGTGCCCACATTTGATGTTGCGAGCCCACTTTCCCTTGATATTGTTAAAGTTGTCCAACCTAAGCACGTTGAGGTCCCTCAATTGGAACTTTGTAATGGAAAAGGTGATCCTCTCACACATGTTAAAACATTTCAAACCTTGTGTACTGATTTTGCTTATGATCAAAGATTACTTGCAAAATTGTTTACAAGAACACTAAGAGATAAGGCTTTACAATGGTATTGCTCTTTGTCTTCTTATTCTATCACTTCTTTTCAACAATTAGCAAATTCTTTCATTCAATAATTTCAAAACAACATTGGTCCTACAATCACTTTGACTGATTTAATGCATTGTAAGCAAGGTGTTAAAGAAAAAGTCATTGATTTCATTGGTAGATATAAGCATTTGTGTGCTCAAATTTATTTCCCTGTACCTGATAATGATATTCAAATAATTTTCATTTCTAATTTGCAAAAAGATATTGAAGGGAAAAACTTCTTTTGTTTGAGTTTACTTCCTTTCCGCAGTTGTGCGCAACACTCCACAATTATCAACTGGTTGTGAGTCAAATGGAGCAATCTACTCCTATGGCTCCGAGTGATAAGGGGTAGAGTGTTCAACAATCATTTGCGAAGTTCAAACCAACAAAAAGCTTCATCAAGTTCAATGATACAATCAACAACAACAAGGTGAATGCTACAACAAGTGTGCTTCTTATTTCTAAATTCTTTAAAAGAGAAAGACAATTTAATCCTTTGAATGAATCTTTACATAGTATTATGTCTCACTTGTTACAAAGAAATGTTATCAAGCTTCCTCCTATCAAACCAGTTGACCCATATAAGCTTGCATCCCCTTATTTTGATAGCAATTCCTTTTGTCAATTTCATCGTCAGCCTAGTCATGATACTAAGAAATGCTTTGCATTGAAAAGTAAGATTCAAGATTTAATTGATAATAATACTATATCTGTGGCAGGTGTGAATGATAAGGGAAACAAATCAGTACCTCCTCCTAATTAAAATCTTAAGATTTTTACTGGTCCTTTGCCTTCTCATACCTCTAACGTGATTGAGACTGAATATACGTCTTTCTCTCCTTCTGATCTTACTACCACAACTCTGAATTTGGTGAACATGGTAGAGAAAAAAAAGACACCTAAGGATCCTTGTATTATATTCGACACTAGTGAGACCATTAGGGCACCTGATGGGCCTTTATACATAGTTGCAAAGGTTAAGGACATAACTTGTCTTGGTGCTCTTGTTTATCCCTCTTGCATGGTTAATGTCATCACTGAGGAGTATCTCTTCACTTTACGATTGCATAAACCGATCTATGATAACTCTAATGTGGTTGTGAAGTTATTTGATGGATTTGCTTGTCCTACCATTGGTTCTATCACCCTTCCTGTTGAAGTTCACACTAAATCTATGGATGTCAACTTTGTTATCATTCCCTTTCCGAAAAATTTCGTGTGAAGTTGGGCTACCCTTGGCTATCTTCCATGAAGGCTATTGCTTCTCCTATTCATAAGTGTTTGAAATTTCCTCACAATGGAGAAATCATAACTGTGAAGCATAGCTTATTTCGCCCATTCAAAAGAAGCCCTAGTGTTCCTATTGATCTCTTTTGGCCTAAGCAATTTCAATCTCTTCCACAAAGGTGCGATGCTCTTTTTCAATCTTATCAAAAATGGAAGAAAGATATGATCTTATCCTTGAGTCAACCTAGATCCCCAATACTTGACATCTCCATCCTTCTTGAAGATGAAATCCTTCCCCTAACGGATTTAAGACTAATCTTCCTCCTAAGGAAAACCTCAACCTATTCCTATGGATGTGACTATGCCTTCTCATAAGAAGAACAACAATATTCCTCTTAAGGTTAGACCTATACCACCTCCCCATGATGGACCCGGCCTCCTTCCTACACCTAATATTCCTCCTTTATATGGTGTAGTTCCACCTCCTTGCTCTTATAGAGAGAAGAGACCCACCTCTCCTCTTGTCCAACCTAAAAGACCTCAACTGAAGCCTTCAACTATCAAAGAGGAGATTGTTCCTCCTTTCATAAATATTCCTCCTCCTTCTCAGTCTTCTACTAAGACTCGATGAAATTGTTGTGCGAGAGACCGCTGACAAAGGCGTTGTGCTTGAGCTCATGAAGTTGTTCCTCAAACCATTCAATCTCCCAAGACTCCAATAGTTGATATGATTCCCTTTTCTCCTAAGCAAGATGTTGAACCTACATCTCCAAATCATAAGTTGCAGAAAACATGTGATGGTTTTACTCCTATTAGTGTTCGTTCTCTTCTTTCTATAAATCTTGATGCAGAAACGAGTGAAAATTTTATTCATGATGACAATAAAACTCCTAATGCTTCGGATAGTGACTATGAATATGTTGATGTGGACAACCATTTATCAACTGAATTTTCAAAAACTTAATCCTAGCTCCTAGAATCGAACAAAGTGATTTAGCCCATGAGCATAGTCCTTGTTTGGATCTTGTGTTAGCTCCATCTATTGTGCTGGATGTCGCTCCTCTAGCGTGTTACTTGCCTTCCCGAAATAGTGATCAGCAAGATCGGGAGGCGGATGTCATGCTAGATTAGCAATATTAGCACTGTAGATCTTCTCTCTCTCTTCTTTCTTACTCTTTTGTGACTATTTTTCTATGTGTATCCTTGTTCTTCTATTTTTCCCTCAATGTCTACTTGAGGATGATGCAAAGCATTGAGATCTCTTTTGGTCTCTTTCATGTTTACTCAAAAGACATCCTCTATTCCCTTTCTTCCAAGGTAGTGTCTTTTCTTTGGGGAATGACGATTATTATATGCACATATCCATATATGATATACATGAGTTATCATACAACATACTGACCCTAAGGAAAGCGAAACTACCTTGTGTTTTGTGTTCATTATCCTTGGGTTTATTCCTCGACTGGAGCTAAATCCTTGTGATAACGTGCTCCCTCTCTTCTCTCCCTCTTGGGTGTATCCTACCTTAAATAAATCGCTCCTGATAAGGCGTGCACGATCGCTTTAATGTGGGGGCATACACTCCGCTCATATTTTCCTTTTCGATACTTAGAATTATTTAGTGAACTCAGCTTTGCTTTATAATTTTGGTATCTTTTTCATGACTTATAGTGAGGGGAACCTTGCTACTTGCAGTCATGGTTTTCCCTTCTTGATCTTCCCTTTTACTTTGTCAATCGGTGTCGAAAGATCCTTAGTCCATTGGGGGCTTGGGGCATCTTGTCTCCTTGACGTGGTAGAAGTATTTCAATCTTCTTTCCTTGTACTTTATCAGCAGTATTAGTGTACGCTTATACTCCCGCTAAAGTGGGGGTTAAATGTAGTGTCATAAAATTGTGACCCTTGCAATTTGCAACCATTTTAGGGCTTCACGTTGGTGATTTGAATCCCCAAGCCTAATCGAAGACCTGAGACTTGCTCAACCCCCAGAAACCGCACCTTTTCTGCCCTCCGCACTTCCTGAACCTGTTTCATGTCCTGATACAAGGGCAGGATAGGGGCATGGTTCCACTCTCCCCCCTAGGACAGGGGCGTGTTCTTGCGCTATTTTGGAGGCCCCTCTGTCTTATCCTTGCATTGGACTTTGCATAAAGTGGGAAAAACTTTCCCTGTGTCGGCCTGCGATGAAAAATCAGTCAATTAACCCTAATTGACGAGTATATAAGTCGCATTTTCCCTCTCATTTGCATAATTTCAATAAGCGAACAAGTTAGATAAGCAATAAGGAGGGCTTAAGTTCAAGCATTCAAGCATTCCTTTCCAACATTGAGCATTCTCAAGTCTCCCTTCAAGGCTAGGTGTTGTATTCAAGTCAAGGATTCAACGATTGAAGAGGAGATCCATTTCAACATTCAATTTAATACAAGAAAATCTACCTACATTCTATCTACAACCTCCCTTGAGGTGAATAATATTTCAGTCTTTCATTTACATTTACTTGCGAGTACTTTCTTTCATCATTTGGTTAATTCCAAAACTGGGGGTTTGACCTGAAGGTAAACCCCGAATCCCAACCCCCTTTCCTCTCTTTTTTGTGTGTAGGTTGTAGGTGCGCAACTGTGTTTGCAGATTCAAACTCCATTTGTAGAGGCAGAAAACCCCTTTTCATTTCGCAGATTTTTTAGAGGACCGTGGACACTTTCAACACAGTCCTGACAACTTTTCCTCAAATTCACAAGGTAGCTTCGTCTCGACATATTATAGCTAGATCCAGGTGCACAACTTCATCTCATGCTTCTATCTCGAGTTATAAATAGTTCTTTTCTACTTTTACACTTAGTCTTACAACACACAAAATTCAATCATTTACCATTCTAAAAGAGGGGTTAGCTTGTCATTTCTATCTCATTGTCAATTCATTTAGTATTCAATCTCTTCCCTAAGAGATTGGATCTAGTGAATTTCCCCTTCTTTTAAATGTAATGTGGATAAAGTGTTTGAAGGGAAATCCGCAGTGAAAATTTCATCTCTCCTCAGAGGGAAGAAAAGCTTTCCTCTTGATCTCTCCATCTTTCACCTTTTTCACCATTACATTCTTAATAATATTATCTTCAAATATTGATCTTCTTATGTCCATCTTGATTTCAAAAACTATATTTTGGATTTGTCAACTAAGTCACCACCTTTGAAAGGGAGTACAATTGGAGTACTTTGGTACCTCACTGGTTGCACAAGTCTGGTGAATGCATGAATGGCTTCCTTAGAGATTTTATGTGGTTGGTCAAGCCACATAAACTGATCATGTATCCTTCTAAGCACATATCTAACATGTTCATCAACAAAGTCATCAATGAAATTGAGTGCATGATGAAACCCTTTATCAGTAACCTTCTTGTATTGTTCCTTCAAGATACCATTTTCATCGCACAGTGCTCTATATTGATAAAAAATAGCAACCATACCCAAATCTTCCACTTTGTAATGATAAAATGATCTAACATCTTCAACATGTAATACACTGTATGGTACTTCGGATAGGGCTCCGACGGGATCAGTTTCTTCAGAATTAGTTTTCTCACCATTTAGTTTCTCCACTTCCTCAACCAATGCATCTATGTTTGCTCCATCTGAAGAGTTGCTTTCAGAGACTTCCAACAATTGTTTCATTAAGCTCTTTCCTTTTAGCAAGTGAAGTTTTATACTTGTCTCTGAAAGTTTCTAGGGCATCCTCAGTTTCAGCAAGTTTAAGAGACATCTCTCTATAACTCATTCCCCCATGTCTGCCTTAGG
The DNA here is from genome assembly GCF_030272615.1 of Cryptomeria japonica. Taxonomy (NCBI): domain Eukaryota; kingdom Viridiplantae; phylum Streptophyta; class Pinopsida; order Cupressales; family Cupressaceae; genus Cryptomeria; species Cryptomeria japonica. The sequence goes on from NC_081407.1 coordinate 11,107,315, forward strand.
AATCCTTCTCAAGCGGTTAGGCCTCAAAGAAGGTTGGCTCTGATACCAATTGATGAACTTGTAAGGCACTGAGAGGGAGGTGGTGAATCAGTGCAAGCAAAAATTATATAAATTTGATCACCAACTTTAACAACTTAAAACTTATCAAGCATATGAGAAATATCACCACATAAGAAAATGCCCAATAAAACAAATTCCACATAACACAAGCTTATACGTGGAAAACCCAAAAGGGAAAAACCACGGTGGGATTTGGTACCCACAAGATTCACTATCTGTGGAATAGAAATCTTGACTAGTTAAGGTCTTACAACTATGCCCTGTTAGGAGAAGACCCGGTTAAGAGTCACCCGGTTAAGGGATTTGAATGATAAGCCCTGTTAGGAGCAATGACCTATTAGGGGATTTACAGATTAAGGCCTGTTAGGACCTACTTGGTTAGGGGATTTTTCTGCTGCAAACTGTTAGGAAAACAATAGTGAAAAGATCTTCAAGTAACACCTTCTGTGTTTGATAAGATCCACTTTTGATCCTTAAAATTTTAACAACACTTCATTACAGAACTTCCCTAAACACCGCATGATCACATTCACAAAATTCTCTCATGAATTCTTTCTTCATAGACATACCGACTTTATACCTCATCACATGTTTTATAAACATTTACATTTAGTCGGCTACAACCTTGGAATAATTTCCTAGGTTCAATGAATCTAAACAAACTTACATCGCACGCTTTACATATGTCGGCCACTGATATAACAAATTAAAACTTGTGTCGTGTTACCGATTTAAGTGATTATATCACTACCGGTTAAGTGTTATACCGGTTTGTCTATTCTATAAATCAAATCTCGCTCATCCAGTTGAATCTGGCAATGTGGTTGAGAACATAGCTCCAAATACTTGTCACCAACATTGTTGTAAAACCGCATCATCCAACTCTTCATAAATCGCCTATACCAGTTGTCGGAATGCAACTCTGTCTTAGTTTACCGGTTGAGATCCTAATTACCGGTTCTTTGTAAAACTATCTTTTGTACCGGTTATACCTTACTGATTGGCTTCTAAGACTTAGATGACTACAAAAACATTATTGCCATCAATGACAACACAAAACTTATTCATCAAACATGAATCTCAAGCTCTTCGCCACAATCACTAACCAATCATATACCGATTGCATATCAACAACAATCTTTACCGATTCCCTCAAATGCCAACAGCACTACATAATTTTTTATATCAATATTAAAGAATAATAGTCATACTAATTAAAAATGAATTAAGAAATTTCTAAAATAAAAGATATTACATATCAAAATATAAAATTTAAGATCAAAATCAATAAACATATAAAAAATAATCAAATTTTTACATTTATAAAATACATAAAACATCAACCAAAAATATTAAAAAATAAATAAAATGTAAGAACGTTTACTATATACTTGATTGTCTTCTTAACTAGACCTTTAATTTTTTCTATTCTTCTAGATACCATGTGAATGTATGGCAAGCTATTTTTGTTTTTGTTTTTTGGTTGGCTATATATCATTTTTTTGAGAAACATGAAGCAATCTCTAAGCTTGTCCCATCAAATATATCTTTTTTGGAAGATATATAGGTTGAAAGATCTGACCTACATAGGAGATGCTCTTAATTTTCCTCATCTTTTTGTTGCCAAATGCAATAGGAGGGGGTCCATTTTTTCTATTGTGGATAAAGTGGACATATATGCTCTTATGATAGATTTTCTATATAGTCATTTTTGTTGCGGGTTATTTATCTAAATTCATATTTACAGTTAGAAATATCTACACTTTTCTCTTATCAAGTGCAATAGGAGGGGCTCCATTTTTTTCTATTGTGGATAATATGGACATATATGCTCTTATGATAGATTCTCTATAAAATTATTTTGTTGTGGTTTATTTATCTTAATTCATATTCGCTTTTAGAAATATCTACACTTTTATAATATCTTCCTTATCCAATTAAGAAATCAAACCTTTATTGATTCTACCTAATTGTATTATGCTTTTCATACATCTCATTAAAGATATGAATGAATTTATTATACACATGCATCCGAGAAGTGACACCTATCCACCTTTAATCCATCAAAATAATGTATTATACACATGCATCCAATTCTTATCATAGCAATAGTTAGTTTTAGAAAATCTTGTGTGTTAATATATGTATTTAGAAGAGTATTATGGATTAAGATCCATATTTCAATTCTCTTTTTGAATTAAACTCATTTTCTTAATAACTTAAGAAAGATATTGTCTATTAGACTAGGATTAATATTAGCTCAAAAGATAATTTGAGAAACAAATAATTTCTTTTAACTTTTAATTAAATAAGATATATTTAAATTAGTTTAAATTAAAAAATTGAGTTTGTTAGTTTAAATATTATATTTATTTTGAATAATTTATCTTAAGTGTAATAATATACTAGTTATAAGTTTATTTGAGTAAAAACATTATTTAGGTAGAATAGAATGATGAGTTGCATACATTCTTATTCTACTCTTAAGTTTTTTATTTTTCTTTATTTTCATATATTTAGAAACTTGAATAAACAATTTTTTTGTCTCTTTCCCATCTTTACAAGATTTAAATTCTTTGAGACCATATACTATAGATCTTTCTTTCCTTAATTATATGTCAACTAAAGCTATATCTTCTCTTTTATGAAGCCAACTCTGTTATACTATTTTAATTTTATTATCATTTGTGTTTAAGAATTTTATAGATTCTATTACTTCACTAATTTTTAGATTGACATCTATTTTGTAATTCTAATACATTATCCTAGCTTTTAGTAATGTTAGATTTTTAGTTTCTAATTTTGAGAGATTCAAAGGTACTTTTTATCTTATGGTTTTTTTGGTACACATTATACTCTTTTCTTGCATCTTTAGATGATTTGGAGAATCACAATAGTTTCATTCAAAAAAATATAATCTTTAAAGTTTAAACTTATTTTAAAAAATTTAGACGATAGTAACTTTTTGATAATTTGATAGCATTTTTGGTTGTTCCATAATGCCTAGAATAATTAAATAAGTCATAATGATTTTCATTTTATAAAAAATTGAAGATCAAAAAACACGTGTGCAAAAAAAGATATGTTAGTGGTTATAGGTAATTAGTTAGTCTTGGGATTTTTCAGGACAAATGAACCTTACCATTGCATTCAGAAGACCCAAGAACTCTAATTTCTATATAAAAAATTTCATTTTTCAAGTTTGTGATATAGAGGAGTGAGATTTTTTTTTGCCCGTAACTATTCATGAATGTGGTCATCAGGGATAACTTTAAGAAACCACCCCCCGGACAACTATGTAAAATCTTGGCGAATCAGACATTATTTTCGGGGGGAAATTTTCATATGGATGGTGAAATTTTGTTTCAAAATAGGGCAAAAACTTATTTTGTATTGACGATTTTTTTCTAGGGTACGAAAATTCCATAAATTTCTGGCGAATTATACCTTGTTCTACGGGCAAAATATATATTGTAGGAGGCGAATAATTTTTGTTAAAAGGAACAAATATATAATTGTATGGGCAAAAAATTTTACTCCGAAGGAAAAATTATTTAAATGTATTGGCAATTTTTATCCACCGCTTGAAAATTATTGAATTTGTTTTAGCGAATATTTTGTTATTTATGGAAAAATATATAATTTATTGGCGATTTCATGAATTCATTGTCATTAATAGACAAGGAACATCACATCACATCAGTACATCACATTCAGTCCGGACTCTGCACGATGTATCAATAAGTGTGGCCTCTTTGACACGTGAAGGGTGACACATACCTAAAATCCATCAATGATTTTAAACCGTTTGATGATCGTAGATCAATGGCTGAAGTTTTATTTCGGCCCAATTTTCTAAAGAGAACATAGCTCACCAGAAAGTGCCCGGAATGGAATTGGATTCAATAGACACATATCAAATGTCACGAATCACGATCAATAATTTCAATCATTTAATATATATCTATTCACTTACTGCAGTCCACTCTATCCCCACAATTTCTAATGTGGTACTTGTCAACTTGGTTTTGGTTTATATAGCTATTTCCAATTTCGCACACTCGTGCATTTATGGGAAAGATTTGCATAGATACGAAAGATTTAAAAAATTTTAAAGCAATTAATACGGTTAGAGAAGTAATTATTACAATCAAGAGCTTCATTTATATACGATCTCTGCTTCTTTCATCTTCAATTAGCCTTTGCTATTTGGTAGATAAATCATCGGAGCTCACGGTATTTAAATTCTTCCTTTGGTTTAGGTTTATAGGCTTAGGTTGTTTAATTTGTTAATCTGTTTTCTCAAGATGGACACTCCCATCCGCTTGAGAAGCATTTCTGCAGAGGACCAGAGGGCCTTTTTGGGCTCCGTTAAGGACCAAACTCTCCAATCAATCTGCAAGGAGGTTGGGTCGTTCACCAATGAGGCTGTGTGGATGGTGTTGGGCAAAGAGTTTCTGTGAAACGAAAATAGATAGCGTGTTAACACGGACATTACATCTCGTTTCTTAGCGTCTCTTCTGGACCTCGGAGGAGACAAGGTGGATATGTTGATGCTATTGAGGAAGGTTTTAAGGAAGACTTCCTTGGAGATGACATTATTGTTGTCGTCCTTGCAGAAGTAGGGATGGGGATCCCTTGGGCAAGTGAATTATCCAAGCTTCTCCTCCCTGACCAAACAGTGCCAGTGGCCAGGCAACTGTTTCTCCTGAACCTGAATGTGGAGCACTTGACGCGTCATAGGAAATGGGTGCGGATTGGTAGGGACTTCCTCCGGAAATGGTTGTTCCTGGACGACTTTCCAAACTACACGTGGCTTGAATAATTCTCTCAACTTATGTTGTCTGAAGAATTCTACATGGAAGGAGGGCTAGATTCTTAGGGCAAAGTTGTAAACCATCCACTACCTGTGCCCTAGCCCTGCCCCCCTGGACCCCTAGTAGTTTTTCTTTCCTATGTCCTCAAAACCTAACAGGCTCAGTGGCTCACTCATTTTGGCTTTTAAGTTTTTGAGCGATTCAAGTCTCAGACTTTAGACGTAAAAATTGTAAATTTCCAAAGCATAAATATTAATGATAATTTTTCAAATTCCAGTTTGTTTCAGTTTGCCTCTTAGAGTCTTATGGATATAAAAATGCTTTCTATAATTCTATTTCATTTTTATTAATTAATTTTTTTCAAATGTTTTTTGTATATGAGCTGCGTTATTTCAATTATTTGTTAAACAATGGAAATAAATTTAATACTGTGATCTTTTTTATGTAATGCTTCTTCCTCTATATTTAATATATAAAAAAAGAATTCAATTCGTTCCATTAATTATTTGTACATTGATTATGGTTGATTATAATTTTATAAATATATAGTTAAGATTTGAACTAAAACTCCAACTTACTTATATTAAACTAAATTTAATTATATTAAATTTACTTATTTTAATTATATTAAATTTACTTATTTTAATTATATTAAACTTACTTATTTTATTTATATTAAATTAAAATTTATATTAAACTAAATTTATGTTGAACTTTTATATACATTTTTAGTCTTTATTTATTTATTAAATTAAAATTTATATTACACTAAATTTATCTTGAACTTTTATATATATTTTTAAACTATTTTTTAAAATTATATATCGTAAACATATTTTTAAAGAATTTTGTTAAACTTTAAATTAATACAATAAATTTATGTTAAACTTTTATATATATTTTTAAACTATTTTTTAAAATTATATATCGTAAACATATTTTTAAAGAATTTTGTTAAACTTTAAATTAATATTTTAGATTTTTTCTTTTTTATATAAAACTTTTACCTTTCAAATTGTATATCAAAATTTATATATTTTTTTAGTTATTTGTTTTATTCTAGAAACTAAGTTTCATGTTTTATACTATTTTTCAATTTCATATTTTTACAAATAATATTAACATTAGATTTAATAGTTATTTAAAACTATTGCACATCTTTAAAATTTAAATGTCTCTTATTATGGGACTGACGACATTTGACAACACTCAACAGGTACCATCGTCTGTTGGATGAGCAAAGATCAACTGCTTAGGGTGGATTTTGGTCCAAATGTGGGAAGTGAACACATTTGTGAGAACTTCGACCAGAATTGAACATTTTAAATTTAATTAAATATAATTAAGTCTATAAAGCTCTTTTTTGGGCAGAATTTTAAAATGATTAAACAAACTTAAAAAATAGACCCGAAAAGTGACACGAGTATGGTGGCGTGCCAGAAAAATGGCAGAAGTCATGGGACCCATGACATCTGACAACAGGTACCATCGTCCGTTGGATGAGCAAAGATCAACGGCTTAGGGTGGATTTCGGCCCAAATGTGGGAAGTGAACACATTTGTGAGAACTTTGCCCGGAATTGAACATTTTAAATTTAATTAAATATAATTAAGTCTATAAAGCTCTTTTCTGAGCGGAAGTTTAAAATGATTAAATAGACTTAAAAAATAGACCTGAAAAGTGACATGAGTATGGTGACGTGCCAGAAAAATGACAGAAGTCATGGGACCCGCGACATCTAACAACAAGTACCATCGTCCGTTGGATGAGAAAAGATCAATGGCTTAGGGTGGATTTCGGCCCGAATGTGGGAAGTGAACACATTTGTGAGAACTTCGCCCGAAATTGAACATTTTAAATTTAATTAAATATAATTAAGTCTATAAAGATCTTTTTCGGGCGGAAGTTTAAAATGATTAAATAGACTTAAAAAACAAACTCGAAAAGTGACACGAGTATGGTGACAACAAGTGCCATCGTCCTTTGGATGAGCAAAGATCAACGGCTTAGGGTGGATTTCGGCCGGAATGTGGGAAGTGAACGCATTTGTGAGAACTTCACCCGGAATAGAAACGTTTTAAATTTAATTAAATATAATTAAGTCTATAAAGCTCTTTTTCGGACAGAAGTTTAAAATGATTAAACAGACTTAAAAAACAAATCCAAAAAGTGACATGAGTATGGTGACGTGCCCGAAAAATGGCAGAAGTCGTGGGACCCATGACATCTGACAACAGGTACCATCGTCTGTTGGATGAGCAAAGATCAATGGCTTAGGGTGGATTTCGGCCCGAATGTGGGAAGTGAACACATTTGTGAGAACTTCGCCCGGAATTGAAACGTTTTAAATTTAATTAAATATAATTAAGTCTATAAAGCTCTTTTTCTGGCGAAAGTTTAAAATGATTAAACAGACTTAAAAAACAAACCCGAAAAAGTGACACGAGTATGGTGATGTGCCCAAAAATTGGCAGAAGTCATGGGACCCATGACATCTGAAAACAGGTACCATCGTCTGTTGGATTAGTTAAGATCAACGGCTTAGGGTGGATTTCGACCCGAATGTGGGAAGTGAACACATTTGTGAGAACTTTGCCCGGAATTGAATGTTTTACATTTAATGTCCTCAAAATTTATATTGAAGTAATGAATGTTTTGTCCTTTAGTATGGAATAGTTATTAATAATAATTAATAAAATTATAACATGATTCTAGATAGTTTGCCCTTTAGGTATTACTTTTGTACTTTTCAGAGTTTTCAAAATAAGAGACTCATAAATCATAATCGTATTTCATTTCATGGATAAACCTGTAAATTGAGGGAGATTCAAAAACAACTACTAGATTGAGGAATGCAAGTTGCAATAGAGACTGTCTGCGCCAATCTAGTGAAATAGAAATTCCAAGTAAAATCTAGAACACCTATATCCCGCCTTTTTGCTTTTTTTAATCTCGTGGTCCAATTTGAGGGTTAGCATTTTCGGGTTTTTATCTAGCATTATTTTGAATTATTAACAATAACAACGATGGGGAAAACGGGAAGTAGTAGTTCAACAAGAAGTCAAGTGAAAAACAAAATTTACCTAACCGAACTGGTTAAAACACCAGGTTTCACTAATGAATACCGTGATATGTATGACCCTGCAATCCATGGTGAAAAGCGTATCATAGATATTAGATATGCATTATCTAGTAAGGTGGCAGATGCATGCAAGGCAAAATTTACTATTTTCAACCCAATGTTACAACAAAGAACATATAAAATCGCATCTTGGGATGCTGGATTGGGAAGCATGGTGTTACCTGAAGTATTCCCTTGCCCTGATTTTGTCATGGTTTGGGCCAAAAATTATTATGAAGATAAAAAAACAATTGTCAATAAAAATACAAAAGAGGAAATTCTATCCATAAACGAGGGAGAATTTGCTCATTTGTTGAACCTAGGATTTGAAGCCCAAAACTCAAACATCCAAATTGACCTTGGAAAGCTGGCAGGGAATTATGAGAGTCTCGATCCAAGTCACAGAGATTCATTTATCAAAGCTCTAATAAAGAGTGGTACTAGTATTGTGCTGGATTAGAATCATAAGCCTCCTTATGATTCTAACATTTTTGTTCCATGGGTTGGGGATACTATTTCCTTGCTGTCGTTTTGCCTGGGATTGGAAAATAATTGGGAAGTGGGTGCAAGCCTTCTTGAAATGATTTATAATATCCATTGTGTAGGTCAGCCAGTAAGATATAATTTTATTGAGCACATTGTTCAATCCATGCAAAAACAATTACTAATGATTAAAAAAGGTTCCTGTAAGACATTTAGGTTCTCATCCTACTTGTGCTATCTCCTTCTATCCAAGTATCATGCAATATTCGAGACCAACAAGCTTCAAATTGTGAACTATAAGATTGATAAGAAGACTAGGAAGAGAACAAAGTGTCCAATATATGAATGGACACCAAAGATAAAGATGCATGATAACAGAAAGAACTACAACCATTTTGTAGACTTATTTTTGGCACCAATGTATAATGAAATTACAAGCACTCCAATGCCTAGGTTGCTTGTGTCTTGTAGAGATTGCATTCAAATCAGAAGTCAAATAGATTTGGTTGACTGGTTCTTCATGGAAGAATTCATTGTGTTAAGGTTTTACGGATCGACAGTAAAACCATACAGACTTCCAATACATGTGACAGAGAGGGTATTTGCATTGGAGTATGTACGGAAATTGGAGAGCACAGATAGGCACTTCCATGGTCAGCAAAAGAAGAGCATATTTCCTTCCTTGCCTTTCTCATGTGGAGGGTTCACATTTGAGAAAAAAGCATTCAATGTGGCACATGATTTTTTGACAGTTTTTAACTTTGGTGATGAGGGTCTCTGGCAGTATGATCCAATCGATGTAGTTCAAGCAAGGCTTAAGAAAAATGGGAACTCATCAACGCTATGTCAACATGAAAGTAAACCATGGCTAGAAAAGCTTAGAAACATGGACTCCTGGGATGATGTTAAAAAAGAGATGGAGAAAATTGCAGCTGACAATAACATTTCAACAGAAGAAATTTCATCACAAATTATGGCATTGCACACACAGAGGACAACAGAGGAGGGCCAGGGCATCCAAAATAGGAGGTCCTACAATTTCTACCTAAAATATGCTAATCCATCTAAGAAATCTATTCCCAAATCAATTCTGCAAGAATGTAAAGAGAGTTTTTGGACTCAAACCAAAATAAATGATTTTTAGACTACGAGGAAGAATCTCGGTGAACCAAAGACCAATGCAAAATTTGAGACCATCGACGAGGATGGAGAGTTTAGAAAATTATGGAATATGGAGCATCCCACAACATCACATGACAGGAGTGAAGATGATGATGAGTATGAGGTTGAGCCCACTCCAACAACTACTACAGTCCCTAAAATATTAGGTGCAGTCAATGAGTCCATGAAAGAAAAATATAGCAAAGGGGTAAGTATTATGGAAAAAATGGGTTTTGAAGGTGGTGGTCTAGGTGCCAGAGGAGAGGGCATTTGGTATCCACTTTAGGCACAACTTCCATCAAAGTCAAAATCAAAAGCTCATGTTAAACCAGTCATTGGACTTGATTCTTCAGATTCATCACAGATAGGTACTACTCATTACCCTCAGGGTCCACCTTCATTTGTTTCAAGTTCAAATCCACAACCACCACCACATCATGGTATTCCCATTGGTGGTGAATCAAGTGCCACTGCCACAGGTGGGGAATCTAGGGATAGTATTCCCATTATTGTTCAGTCAAGTGACGTTGTGATTGGTGGGATTGGCATGGGTACTACTAGTACTATTGATACTAGTTGTCTTGTTGTTGGACAAGGGCTATAACAAAATATCTCTCGCAAGAGGCCATTAGTGGTAGATACTAATACTATTCAGAATCCTATATCAAGTGCCACTGACACTACAAAACAATCATTTACAGCTTCAGATCACACACCTAAAAAGATTATGAAAACTACACATGAAAGTGTTAGTGGGAGTGGGACAGGATCAGGAATTGTTGTTGGTAATCCTAGTCAAACATTAGCTAAAACCACAGGAATAAGTGGAACTGGAGCCTCTAGTATTCCTATGTCACCTTTCAAACATTCAATTGCTTCAACAAGCCCAGATTTTCAATATCGTGATTACTATGAAAAATATGAACACACAACAAAAGCAAATAAAGAAAAAATGAAAGCATTTCATAGGGTTTCCCTGACTGAAGTTTTAAACGAAGAGCCTGCAAGGAACAAGGTATTTCCAACATATGACCCACAAAAAGATATGATGGAGTTCATGGTTGTTATGCCCCCGACCCCAACTAAAGATAATAATCCACCACACAATCAGATAGATCCCTCTGAATTTCAAGTTAGCACCCTCAAAATGGATTTTTCCAAAGTACATAATGTGGATAAAATTAGTGTGTCAAAAAGGACTAACGAAGTGGTCTACACTTCACTGCTAAAGGTGGAGAGAGAAAAAAATAAACTAGAGAAACAATTAGAAAAGTTACAGGCAAACCTGGCAGATGAAAAAATCAAGGAGGAAAGCAGCAGATAGCAAGTTCAATGATTTACAAAAAAGGATAAAAATTTGGGCTTTGTAGTAGAAATTGTAGAGCAGGAGAAGATGGATGCAGAATTGATGGACCTAACAGAAAAAAACTGGCTAAAAGTAGTAAAAAAATTGATGAGGAAAGAGCCAGTTTTCAAAAATTATACAAAAGTTATGAGTCTGCTACTACCGAAATGAGAAAATTATAGGACCTATTGGATCATGGGAAGGAAAAAGAAAAACATTTGCAAGAGGAAGTAGAGGAAGAAAGAAAAAGATGTGCACAAATGAAAGAAGACATGCACAATGCAAATGATAAAATGAAAACTTTGGAGGATAGATTGAAAGACAATATGAAAAAATACAATGAAGTATATACAAGAAAACATTTGGCAGCAAATAATGCAGAGGAGTGACAAGTTGTGTGAATAGTTTGAATTGAATGAAAGTCTGAGAGTAATTTATATGAAAATCAAAGGGCACTTTGAGAAGAGCGTACATGTTTATTCAAAAGAGGATCTGGCAAAAAAGATTCTGCAAGTAGTCTACAGTTCTAGTGATAGCTACTTGGCATCCAAGGGAATTAAGAGCCGCATTAATGCCACAATTAAGACATCATCTATCATTCAAAAATGCCAGAAACTAAGGGAAACATTAGAAGTTATGGAAAATTGTGGAAAAAAGATATTGAAGCTACAAGAAAAGAAAAATAATTTGATTAAACTTGGTTTGCCTAAGACCGTTGACCCATCAAATAAATTCATTGGAAAAGAAGCTTACAAAAAAAACATGGAGATAAAAATGAAGTTTAATTTAGACTTGCTTCCTAAGGACACAACTCCCCAAAGCTTTCTGGAATTCATCCAACCGTTTACAACTCTAGATTCGATATTGGATGAAACAGTGATGTCAAGTCAATCTTCTAAATATGAAATGTTGACGAAGTTGCAGTTGACTTTCCATAGTTTACAGAATATTGACCTTCCATCAGACGAAGAGTGGAGCACCCTACAAAAATTGGCACAGAAATCTTAAGAATCGTAGTATGTATTGCACAATTTTCTTCTTTTACTCTTAATTTCAATGTTTTATGTTTTTTTTGTTTGGAATTTGGCATCGCTTGAAATAACTTTGTTTTGTGAATAGGATAAAACTAGCACTCGCACAACTATGATGCACAGTGCAAAAATTCAACCAGTAAATTTATATTCTCAAATTCTCCCTTGCATTAACATTTATGCATTTCTCTATTTCTGATTACTAGGTTTTAGGCACTGCTATTATCTATATTTGATTTATCATGGCGTGAAATAATATTTAACTTTGAACTCTGTTTTTTGAACAAGAGACATCAGACATGTAGCAGGTGTTAAATTGCTAATACGGCCTATGATGGCCATATAAATTTGTGTTGAGTTTGTGATTTTGATGTTGAGTCTTCACATGTTGCAAACTTGCAATTCGACCTGAAGTTGTTGTTGCTCCCTTGCTTCTATAAAAGGGAATTTGGGGTCATTTGCAAAGGGTTCTGAAACTTTGTATTCACTTTTGCATGGACATTGGAGAATCACACAGGAGCTGTTGTTGCTCTCTTGTTTCTATAAAAGGGAATTCAGGGTCATTTGCAAAGGGTTCTCAAACTTTGTATTCACTTTTGCAATTTGCATGGAGAATCACACATATTGGTGTATTACTATTGAATGAATTGTATCATATGGCTATATTTTGAAAGAATTAATGAAAATCTAAGTTCTCGACATGTGTATTACTATTGAATGAATTGTATCATATGGTTCTGAAATGTATCACACTGATTTGAGACTCAAACATGTCTAAATAAACAAAAAACATCTCTGTATCAATAAACACATTATGGTCTTTTTTTTTATTATGCTATTTTAAATTTGGAAATAGAAAGTTGAAAAATACAATTACAAATCAATATTAAATTCTAATTGCAAAAAGTAATATGTTTTTTTAATATGAATGATGAGATACAGTAATAAGATTAATAAATATTGATCTCTTATAGTTGTCATTCATCCTCATCAAATTCAAAGCTTTCTTGATTCTTGTATGTGGTTTCTTCACTCTGAGTCTGCATACCTTCGTTGAACTGCATCTCAATGCTACCAGTAGGTCCAATACATGAGTCAATAGTCCCACTGGCACTTTGGTTTGAAGTGTTGTCCAAACCTCTTCTTTCACATTTGGACCTCCAGATTTGCAGTGCCCTATCGTAAGGAAAAGTGTGGACATCATACCTAGATGTATAGAGCCTCAAGCAATTTTCCAAATTTTTGTCTAGTTTGTTTCTTAGCTTTGATTTTAGGAACCCCAAAGCACTGAAAAACTCTCTCATCTTCCACCGAACCCAATATCATGGTAAGACATAAATCAGCAAGCTTCAAATATTCTAGCATTAAATCACGCAACACTGAGTTCTTAGTTATAGTTTTCCAAAGCCTTGTTACTAATCCCTCTTCACGAGGGTTCTCCATTTTGCCATATTGTTCTCTCATAGTGTATGCAAAATGAGATGATTGCTCTTGAAGATGAGTTTTGTCTAATATTCCATTTATAGTTACTCCATTCAATTCTCTAGATATGCAAAATTGTTTTATCAAAATCAGTAGCTTACTTCGAAAATCGGATGCAATGTTGAGGCTCCAATAATGAGGAAACACAATAGACATGGCTTCGATAAGGTTGTCAGGAGGGAATCTACTTCTAATTTGTGAGGAAAGATCATACGCAATTTTCTTCACAGAAGTAGTTACGGTTTCAACAATCTTGTCGAAATATTCCCTTGTAACTCTTGCTAGTTGCTTCCTGGGGCGCTTTCTTGGTTCCTCAGGGTCGATCGTGGCATAGAAGTGCATTAATATCTCAACTTCCCGTACATTAGCACATACCTCCCCGTCTACATCGATTTGTAAAAAGTTATCAGGATTGTTCAAATATGTGAGTGTCTACCACTTAACAATTTTTTCATCAGATAGTGTTGGTTGATTTTGATAGAGATTGTCGAGGGTCATGCATGTCATCTTACGCAAGGTAGCATATTCTGCAATATACAGAGCTCTTTTTTGGGCAGCCTTCATAATATTCCTCATTTCCTCTAGCATGGGTAGAAGAGCTACTAAAGTTAAAGAGTGTCTCTAAATTACTTAACCTCCGAAGAAGGTTAGGAAATTTTGGTTGATCTGATTCGTCACGAGTTGTGTGAAATAGTCCAATCAAGGATGGATATTCTGAAAACACTTGATGCATTGGACCATCCAAAGAGATCCATCTGGTATCATTATCCTTGAGAAGCTTGTTCCCATCAGTTATTCCATCAACAAAGTGTTGAAATTCCATAAATTGCTTCGGACTTCGACAGAAGTGTGAATAGAGCTCTCTGATTAAAATTTCAAATTTTTTAACTGAAGCAAACTTGCTCACAATTCCAAAAGCTAGATTCATTCTGTGAGCCATGCAGTGAATTGCAGTAATGTACGGTGCAAATAAAGTTTCAATATTTGTACAAAGACCGTTCCTGTGACCTTGCATTACTGAAGCTCCATCTGCTCCAACACAAACCAATTTTTTGGCTACCGTCATGTCATCCATACCTCCATATTCAATTAAACTTCTCTTTACTAGTTGAAATAAATTTTTCGTTGTCGCACTCTCCTTCATTTTAGCAACCAGATAATAGATGAGGTTGGCGGGTATGATTCTCTACAGTATAAACATGCATGCATACCCATGAAGTATTGTCTACTATCGTAACTTCGTCTAAAGAAAATGCAATAAAGTTTGACTCTCTTATTTTTTGCTTTACATCTTCTTTTTCAACCTCAGCAAGACAACTTGCCCATTCCCATCCACTATTTACTAACCAGTGTCTATTAGGATAGTTAGGAACTTTCAAAAAGTTTAATAAACCACTAATTGATGGGAAATATGTCATAGCACGCCCTCTACTATATAAAAAACAACGCTTAACTGAACAACTTTTCCCAGTTGTTCTATTTGCATTGCTTTTCCAAAAGTAGCTTCAATAGTACCTTTAACTTCAGCAGGCTTCATCTGTATTTTCTCATGAACATAATACTCTTCGGCATTCCTCACATGCTTACATTCCTCCTTTGTTTTCCATCTTATCACTGATTTTTCAACCCCGTCTATCATTTGTTTTTCATAAACTTTACCCATATGCTTTTCTATGGTGTCAAATTTTAGCTGCAACCTAATTTCCTTGTTATGTTTCCAAGTACAAATCTTACACCTGCATTATATTGGAGGCTCGCCTTCAATTGGATTCTCCACTGGTTCAATGAATGGATATTTTGATGCCCAATTAATTTGAAAATTCCTCACTGACATATCCCACTCCTGATCCTTTTTTTATTATGGTTCACCCTTTTTTGATATGGCTTTTCTTTTCCCCTTCCGTGCATTATCATCAATGGCATTATCACCCAAGTCGATTATATCATTCTGGCTAACTTGGGTATCTACCAGATAATCTTCTTCAAGATCATCCTGATCTGAGATATCAGGTTCGCCGTCGTCTTCAACATGCGATGTAGGTGGCGAATTTTGTACTTGTACTTGTGATGATGTACCTTCCTGATTTTCACCACAATCTTTTCCAATGCCAAAGTACGAAGACAATATTCTGCTTTTGTTGGCCTCTCATGGCCTTCCCCACATTCAGGTTTCCTACCCCTCTTCCTGTTCGACATCTCCAACGAAATAAAGGCTGCCAAAAAATTATCAATTTGTTGAAGAAGCAATAATAGACTATAATGTATAATATATGTTTCATTGGCCCTACGACCTACAATCTAGATATCTAGGGTCTGAATGTCCCCCTTGAGTCCTAACTACTTGGCATTGACGGGTCGCCACTGAATAAAAATGAACTCAACAATGCAAATAAATATAGATAAATTTAGAATAATATTATCACTTCAAAAATATGATCGCTCACCTTTAGGTCACTAGCAGTCGCCAATGCAGTCAACAACAATGATTTTCCTTGGTCTGAAACTTCACTATTGATCAGAATTCAGAGCCTAGAACCCACCAAATTGTGTTGAGATAGATCCGATCTTTGCATGTATTTATACCAATCCTTATATGGCGATTTCCGTGGGAATTTTATATGGTATACAAATATTTGGCGAATCCCGCATAACTATAACACGACTTATGTAATTTTCGAGGCGATTATAGGTCGTCCAAATACGACTTGTGTAATTTTCGAGGCGATTATAGGTCATCCAAATAATTGGCAAATACAATATAGTTGGTGAAAGTTGGGGTGAATGGAGACACGCGTCGGCAAGATGTCGGGTGAATTGGGTCCTCCTGGCTAACAAATCTTCACATGCCTATAGGTGAATTAAGGTCGTCTATTAAGGCAACCTTGGAGAGTTTAGGCGAAAAAATTAAATTTACCGTGTGTCCACCGTATATTGTATTGGCGAAATCATCGCATAGAAACATTTAATTGCATAAAACATATGGCTATTAGGCCGTAAATTTGATGGAAATTGATAATGTTCTGGCGACATGGCCACCCCCAGTCGGTACAAAATATTCGCCATTTCCTAGGTCGCCGACGTGAAAAAATTGCCACTAAAGTAATCTCTGGTGGTCATACTATAGTAGTTGTTGTGCCTATGTGCAAATATGGATATTTTTCTTGTGTATTACTAGCATCAATAGATAGATTGCTAACATCATATCTTCAAAAAGGATCCCCTCTCTATTAGTTATTTTAAATTTTAAATTCCAACTTTGTAAGACCATAACTTAGTCATTTGGACATCAAGTGTAATTTTTTTATATTCAGGATAGAATTTTGTGCTCTTCATTATGGCTTCTTAATTTGAATCTACTATTTTTTTTAGAATTTTAGTTTTCTTGGAGATTTTATTGCTCAATATATTTTAACTTCAATTGTTTATAAATTTCACAATAAGCTTATTTTTTGGGTTTTTTTTTAATAATATTTTTTGAGATCTACAAAATGGTGTAGATTCTTTGTTCATATTTCAGAAAAAATATACTACTTTTAATATTTTTGGCATACTTGGCCCTAACAAAAATTGATTAAATCTATAATTTTTCATTGTAATTACAATAACATAAAGTCCTAAAATCTGAGTTAGTGGCCACAATTTTTTTAAGGGCTACTTCTATTATTTTTTGGTGTTTTTGGTTGG
This sequence comes from Cryptomeria japonica, assembly GCF_030272615.1. Lineage (NCBI taxonomy): Eukaryota > Viridiplantae > Streptophyta > Pinopsida > Cupressales > Cupressaceae > Cryptomeria > Cryptomeria japonica. The sequence goes on from NC_081407.1 coordinate 11,124,499, forward strand.
AGGTTTGTTTTGCTTGTTTTGAGGAGAAGTCTACTATTATAGGTGAAGATGGGGCCATGTTTTCCAAGGTTTATAGTTTCTATAAGAGGGATTTTGTTTCTCTTACCCTAGCCTCTTTTCATGATACCCCTATTGAGGTTGAGTTTTCTCCTATAGAGGTGGAGATTGTTCTTGTGGGAGAGGATGGGGTTTTGTAGTTTCTCCAACTTGCTTCCTCTCCTACTTTTCCTATTGAGACGAAGTCTTATCCTATTGAGGTGGAGATTGACTTTGTGGGAGAGGTTGGGAGCTACTACAAGGGGTCTTTTGCTACCCCTTTTCCATACTTTGGCTATAAGGGGCTTGTTGTTTCCCATTTTCTTGATTTATTTTCTTTTTCTCCTATCAAGGTAGAGACTAAAGATGAGGATGGGAATGTGTTTCTACATCAAACAAAAGTTATGAGATCTTTTTTAAAACCCATTGCTCTAGTCATCTTATTGTGTGGTTTCCTTTTGTTGTTGGATGTTTGACCCATGTCTTGGGGAAGGCCGATATTGTTTGGCTATTTGATTTGGACCTTTGTATCTCATTGTTGGAGGCTTCCTTGTGGTAGGATGTTTTGATGTTTTCTCGATGTTGGGTTTACATGCTTTTTTCTTTTGTAGCATTGTTTTGTCTTAGTTCTAGACCCATTGTGGTCTCTTGTAAAGGGTTTTAGGGTCTCATAGACCTTATTTTACCTTAAATAAAAAAAATTGCATTTTTTAGAGAAGTGATATTAGCAACTAAAAAACTTAAATTAAATAATTGATAGAGTTTTTAGTGTTCACATACTCAACTTATAAAGTATCAACTTAATGTACTGGTCTTGGAGATTTCTATAAATACAAAGATAACAAAATAAAAATAACACAACAAAATAATTTTCTTGAGAAAGACGTACAAAAGCTCACAATAGTTTCTTTGATGTCAAAATAAATGCAAGGTAAGGTGTATGTATGCCTCCAAAAAGAAGAGAGAAGAGAAATACATAATGTAATGTGGAGAATTCTATAGTACATCCCGCTGCAATAAATGATGCAATTTACTTTTGGAAGGTAAAATATGAGATGTCAAACTACTTAATTTCTTTCCATTAATACCATATTAAATAATAAAGAAATTAATACCATATTAAATAAAGTTATTGTGAAGTTTTGGAAGATAAAGTTATTTTTTTGGAAGATAAATTTTTTGAAAATTTTGAACCTATACATTGTATAGTTTCTTTTTATTGTAAGATTTTGCATCTTCTTTCTTATGAAACCAAACTAATTCTATTATGCTATTTTTTTATTGGTATTCTATTATGTTATTTTTATTTCATTATTATTTTTATTATTTTTATTTGTATAAACTAAAAATTGGTATGGAAAGAATTAATTAAATATGAGTTATTAAATTAATAGATCTTTAATTCTTCTACTTATAAATAAATTGAATAATTTATTTATATAGTTCATTTTCCCTAATTCTTCCTATCATAAATCATTTCCTTCATTTTATTAATTAAATAAGCAAATTTAATTAATTTGTCTTATTTAATTATCCATCCCAATTAATTTTAATTTTAATTCAAATTAGTCACATGCTTCCTAATATAAACTACCCAACCTAACCCCCCCTCTAATCTAACCTACCATATAACCTTAGGTTGAACCAACCCTATCCCTTCTAACTTCCTCTATCCTAACCTCTTATGGAGTGTCTATCCCCTTATGAGGACACTTGGCTTCTTTGCCACATGTCGCCCCCCCTCCATGTTACTTGCCCTCTTGTGGGACAAGTGTGGCATTTTCTATAGATTCCCTTACCATTTGTCCTTCCAAGAATGACAAGCATCATATCTTCCCAACCCCTTTCTAACTTCTTCATCTCTCACCATTCATATCTCCAGGCTGAATCTAGACCATTGAATCCTGCCACCTAAGATCATGCCTTGGAAAAGATAAATATCCCCAATTTTCATTCATGAAGTCTCCTTAATATTTTCATCTTGCATCCTTAATATTTTGCTTCCTAAAATCTTGCATACATACTTAGCATAGCAGCATCCATAGTTTTCATTTTAGCATAGAAATCTTGTTAATTTAGAATCATGGTCATCCCTCGGTCATTTGCATTTAGATCATAGATTTAATAGCATAGCTACTCATTCTTCAGGTTTTCATCTTGGAGGTCATGTTGTTGAGAGCCAAATCAACAGACCAATAAGGTCCTTGGAAATAGAGGACAATGGGATGCCATTGGGGAGTATTCGTTTGCTTTGTTTATTATTAATTATCTCCTTGATAAAATGTCTCATTGATGTGTGTTAGATATTTTAGTTGATTGACTCACATTTCTAGCATACATTATTCACTATATCACTTGCATTAGTTTCTCTCAAAATTATAAATTGAAAACATGTCGCATTGCAAAAGCTTAGATACCATGTTAGAATCTATAAAATAGATGGTAACCTAAAAACAAGTGTAAGTGATCAAATTTATAAAACTATTAAATATAATATTGAAATCAAAATAGCATAATAAAGTTAATTCTATAAGAGAAAATATGCAAAACCTTGCAATAGATTTATTTGATATTTTATTAAGGAATGAAAGACTTAAAATATAGCCTCAAAGATTTTAAATTTGGTGAAGATGAGGAGACATAAAAATAGGAAAAAGGAATTGTTTAACCAAGTTTCTAAATTTGTCCTTGAATAAGAAAACAATTAGAATCTTATGAAGGAAAGATAATGTGTGTAACTCGTTATCTTATCATACCTAAGTAAAAATAAATTACCTAACTAACTCAATAAACTAGTATAATACCACACTTGGATAAAATATGTCCATGGTAGATAAAATATTACACCAACGTCCCCTCAAGTATGACTAAGTTAAGAAGAAATGGGTCCCAATAATAAGGACATGTCAGGTACCCATGTATAATTTAAAATAATACCAAAATACAAAGAGAGTATACCCCTCAAAAGTAGAGAATAGAAACCATAGGATAAATCCATCCCAACAAAGATATGTGAAATCAAGATAGCCCCTAACATTGAGTTTCATATCCTTACAAGATAAGACACATGTATGCCCAATAAAGAAGAGAGAGAATAGAAAATATAGAATGTCACATTACAAATGTTGTAGTAGTTACCTCTACAAAAAATGACACACCTTCAATTGAGAAGATATAAACCTTAAGTTGTCTAACTATTGAATTCCCACTCAAGTGGAACATAAACATAAATTAAGATGTATAGATCTATAATATATTAATGTGTCTCAATGTATCATATTAAATATATTAAGATGTATTGAATTGTAACTACACCAAACAATATTTGAGAATAGTGACCACTAAAGCGTAATGCTTGGACCTGTTTGAATTAGGATGTGTCAAGTGAGTAGAATGATGTGGTGAAGATATAATAAGTAAATATAGAATGAGGCATGATGTAAATTGATGAAATTTATAATTAAATGGACTATAACTACAAAAAATGTCATCAAGATCTAAAAAGTGATAATTTACAAACAAATATAAATCTTTTTTAAGTATACATCCAAATGAAGTGGATCTTGCAGACATGAAGACACCCATTACAAAGAATCAATAGAAGCCCTCAAAGAAATGACCCTAAACTTTAATGAAGAAATAGGTGATAGAGGAATGTCTTGTAAGGGAAAATCTAGGTCCTGAATGGCTTCATATAGATCCAAAATGTAGGACTATAAAAAATAAGAGATGTCTAATAGGAAAGTATCTTGATGAGTCAAATCTTGTAATTTCCCTTTTTTTGGAGAAGAATTAATTAATTAATTTAATTAGTTAAGTTGTCCAAATTATTATTATTTTTCATGGATAACTCAATTAATTATTTTAATTAATAATATTAAGTTAATTATTTATAAATTTATCAAATAAATTAAAATTAAAATATGACTTTATATTTAATTAATTTTATAAAAGTGACTTAATTAATTATTATATCATAAAGTCACTTCTAGAAGCTTCTAGAGATGGAATGAAAAAAGTATAAAGGGGGATCTAACTGAAGCTTCAAGGCAGTTTGGATTTTGATTTTGATTTTGATTGGGTTTTGTACAACCGAGAGGTGTCTGCAGACTTTGGTCTTTGGGAACGAAAACTTCCATAGATTGCATAACTAAGGGAGTGGAAAACCTTTCGAGGGGTTGCAGCTGAGAGTGGGAGACAAATCAGTCTTCCATATAGAGCTTATTGAGTTACTGCATGATCATGGCGATTGGGGTTCATGAAGTTTTCAGACTTATCCTTGAAGTGTCTTAAACCCATTGATTTCTATTGGAGAAGAAATCGATTGAAGATCATTTGGGAGCATTATTGGGAGCATGTTGATCAGAATTTCAGACTTGAGACCAGATTGTATTTTTTGCTCCTAAGCCAAGATTTGGTCATAGCACCTCATTCAGGCCACAAATCATTCTCAACAAAGCAACAACAACATTGGTGAAGGAAAGCGACTTCATTGAGGGTCATTTTGAAAGAGGAAATTAGGAGGTAGCTACTTATTACAAATCTGAGACAAAATCGTCTCCTTCCTACAAACCCTCGATTTTGCCTTAATACCCTTGTTTGAGCATTGAAGGATTACGTTGAAGGACATCGCTGGTTTTAGGAGCTAAAGGTGATTCTTTTGGGATGAGATTGAAGGAGAAATAAGCTGAGTATGATATCCATTTCAGGTCTGAGACAGTTTGAACTAGACTGACAGGTACCCACGATTTTGCACATAGCCATCCACATTGGCATCAAACCACATCAAGGAAGATAGTGCTATAATTGTGAAGGGAAAGCGAACCTTTTGGAGAAGAGCATTGAAGACTTGCAGTTGATCCTTCATTTATTTTCAGACTACCATGAACAACAGGGGCGATTTTGGAAACACTCCAATATGGTGATGATGTGGGCTCAACAAAAAGGATATTTGATTTCTTCTTCATCCATGCATCAAGGCATCTCTACCAGGTTCTTTTTGGTGTTGTCTTTCAATGAGTATTTGATGATATTTATGCATGCAATCATGGTTGTCTTGTACATAGAAAATTATGAGTCAATAATAAGTTGAGCTTGGGACATTGTGTTATCATTGTAAGGACTTATTGAAACCTCCTTTTGAATGAAAGAAAGAAATAAGATTGCAATCACATTTCTTTTTGTCTGAGTTTTTATGCCAATTGTTTGTCAAAATGACAACAAGTTGTTGGTGTGTGTAAGTGTGTCTAAAATAGCATTGAAGTCTATAATTTAGTAGTGAATGCATCTTTGATGATTGTCCAATTTAATAAGTGTCATTTATTGTTGATTATTCATGAGAAGTAAGTGTTTGAAGACCTCCATATTAAACTGAAATTTTTTGAGACACTCTATCAACATAACATGCCAATCTCATAACATCATAACACATAGTTTGGGCATAAAATATTCCTTGGTCTCAGTCATTATAGTACAGGGGATATTTCAAATCTAGAAGATGTATTTAATTCTATTACAAAGAATCATTGAAGCTCTCAAGGAAGTAACTCTAAACTCTGAAATAGCATTAGGTGCAAAAGGAATACGCTCAAATGTAGATTGGGTATCAAGAAGAGGAGGATCAATAGAATTATCATACATACGTGAAAGGTTCTCTAAGGAAACATCAATTTTAAATAAGAATCAATGTCTCTATGTATCTATTAGATGGAGGTCTGAGTATTAAAAGGGCACATAGTGTACTCAAGCATATGTAGAATATCCTCAAAAATATTTGGACATATTAATGTGTACATCATGTAACTGTTAGATGATAAAATATGGTTAAAAAATTTCTTTTTTAGAAAGTGGTAATGTTCTTCCTTGTTTAGTAGTTGATTAGTGATTGTGTGCATGGGGACCTCGACAAGTCACATTCTAAAGATGAATCTTTGTAGGAGATTGTAACTTTCGATGAATCTAAAAATGATAGGGTTAGTGATATAATATGCACCATTTAATTATTGTGTCCATAAGATACAAAGAATTGTAAGATTGAAGAAAACAATATATAACATATAAATGTAAGCTAGGCATGTATGAATGTGATTCATGTAATATAATAATTATAAATAAATATATTGTGTATCAAGACAAATAGGTTGTGTCAAATTATTGTTATTGTAAGCACAATGGATAGAGATAATATCAAGGAATAAGGTTTACCTCAACATGGGAAAATTACGAGTGATGAAGTTTCACTTAGTGACTAGGAAAACCTAAGTGTATAAGGTACTAGAAAATAAATTTATTTTTAAAATTGTGCAACATGACCATATAGTTTTATAAGGGTAAATTATAAGATTTGATGTAGAATTCTCTATACCATGCAAGAATTGGATAAAGATTGTATCCATCCAAGATCTAGGAACTTCTACGAAAGCACAAGACAGGTCATATATGAGAGAATAATGCTATTCTATGAAAGGGTACAAATGATAGATTAAAATAGACTAACTAGATTACAAAAGGGAAACCTTGGTTATATAGAGTAAGGTGAGACCTAGGATTGCATTGGATTCTCCTCTAAAATAAATGAGCTCATCATGAACGAGTTTGATTAATTGACTTAGAAATTTCCTTAAAATATTCTTCTAAAATGTACCTATTTATTTATAAATGTTTAAGGCCCAAAAAGATATATCCAATTATCAATAGCATTCAATTATGATATGAAGTTATATTAACTCTTTTTTGAAGTGTTTACTTTCCATAAAATTGCTAAGCCTCACGAGGCTCATCTTTCTTTTACTAAGAAAAGTTCCAACCATTCCAATTTTCAAAAACTAAGTTGCTCTAATCTAAGGAATAAATCTTGAAGAAAAAGGATATCACACTTCACCTCTTGTATATATTGCATGATTAGGAACCTTTTATTAGGGGTTTTGATGCCCCTAACATTCCATGATAACATCTCCATTAACCTCAAGGAGAGAACCACCTATTTCTTTACTTTTAACCATTATATCCTTGATCTCATTTGGGATTCTACTATTATCAGTTTATTTGCCTATTCCTAGGAAACATATTATTCATGACTCCTATCTACCATTTGTCACCCCTACATCAATATCAATCATACTCATCACTAGCGTGACCTTGGACCAAATTTGTTCATCTCTAATAATTATTAGTTTGGATTCCCCACTTGAAGAAGTTGTCACAATTTCTAGTTATGTAGAGACTACCCTTGACTAATTGTGGTTTTGTCAACTTTAACATCCCCAACTACATGTTTAATACCCACTATTTTTGTAACCTATGTAACTATCTCCTTAGTTTCCCCCATTGCCTACACATAAATTTTGGAAGTGTTAACTCTAGGGGTGTTGGGTAGTAGTAGGATGTAACAAACACAAACACAATCTCATTTGCCTTAAAATTTACACATAAAGATGGAAGATTTTTTAGTTGAGATTAAATATGATAAGAAGAAAAGAAAAAAAAGAGATTATATATGAGGCAAACCAAGGTTATAGGGTGGTCCAATGTGATAGTGTCATCTAGAAATAGAAATTTTTTAGACTTTCAATGATATCATCACATATTTCTAACTATGTGGAGGTTTGGTTTTAGAGAGAGTGATTAGAAATGTTGGTGTGTTGACTCTAGATGATTAGATGTCACCCCACTCATATTTTGTATTTATTTTAAAAATTTATAGAGTTAGAACTAACTAGTTTATAAGATGTATTTTAAAAGGTATAGTTTAGAAAAATAATGAATATGAATAGTATTAGTTAATGATTTAAGATTTCTAGTTTTTTCAATCTTGTTTCTCCTTTAATAATTAGTGATGTTACTAGCTAAGTAAACCAATTTGTTTACTTTTCATACATTGGATGACAAATATATGTAAGAGTTAACACATATTTGTATAAATTAGAGTCGGGATTAAGTATTTAGATTTAGAATTTTCTAAATGAAACAAACCACATGGACCTTTGATTTACTCATGCATGTCTAGAATGGGTAATATAAACCTTAGGAGAAGTAATTCCCTTTCATATGAGAATTGTTTGCTTCACTCAAGTTGGTGTGTGAAATATGTATCAACTATTACAAGCTAGGGTTGTCGTTGCACCAAAAGATCGACCTGTCAATGCCCGATACAACCACTAGATTTATAGAATCCACAGGAGACTGTTAAACCATGTCGTGAATCCCCGTGAGGGATGCTGGCCCACTGCCAACAATCCCCCTCCCAACATCACTCGTCGCGACCTGCGTGATTCTAACCTGTGACCAAACTCTGATACCACTTGTTACAAGCTAGGGTTGTCGTTGCACCAAAAGATCGACCTGCCAATGCCCGATACAACCACTAGACTTATAGAGTCCACAAGAGGCTGTTAAACCATGTCGCGAATCCCCGCGAGGGACGGTGGCCCACTGCCAACATCAACATCACCTTGTATCATTTTAAAATAAGAGAAATCATTAGATTAAAGTTAGACAACACATTTGCACATCTATCTCTAACACTTTGCAATTTTAGCACACCTACCTCTTTGTCTACGTCAACATTAAACTCCACTACCACTTTTACTATTATTGTTGACTTGGTCTTTGTGCTTGACTAAGGAATAAAGATATCCTACACTTCAAACCTTGCACGCTAAAGCCTCATGGTGCTCCTTAGCACCACACTAGGAGGGTACTTTCTATAGGTACTAAATATCAAACTCTCCATAGGACATAATCATGAAAATTTGAACAAGATTGCATCTTTGGACATGACCATTGTTGCAATTACATCCTTGACACTCAAATCCTTGAATTTTAGTTATCCCTTCTTTACATCCAAAATCTAATTTCAAATTTTAGAAATAAATCATATAAATTATAAGACTTATAATAGAAAGTTGTGTATCTTAATGCAAAAAAGAGGTGTAATGGTTCAACCATGTTGTAAATATCTAGAAGATGCTAAAATTTTGATTCCCTCGATATCAAAAAAAAAAAAAAAAAAAAGAAAGAAAGAAAGAAAGAAAAATAAAATAAAAGAACATAAAAACAATTTACATTATAGACTAAGGAAATATCATATCTTTAATCAAGTATATATAATAGTATCACGTCTATTAAAATTCTTGTAGTTATCCCTTCCTTTATCCAAAATCTAATTTCAAATTTTAAAAATCAATCATATAAATTATAAGACATAGTAGAAAGTTGTGTATCCTGATGCAAAAAGTGATGTAATGGTTCAACCATGTTGTAAATATCTATAAGATACTAAATTTGATTCCCTCGATATAAAGACTAAAAGAATAAAAGAAATATCATGTCTTTGATCAAATCATAAATATCAATATCACATCAATCAAAATTCTTGTTAAGCATGCCTAAGACACATAACCCTAATCCACCTCACCTTTAATTCATACATATCTAATCACAATCTCAATTAACTTAATCAATCAAATCATTAAACTAACTCCTTGCCCAATATTATATAAACTTAATCAATTCATATCTTTTTAAAACACAACCATATATTTGAAGGGTCGCTCAAGTTCCCATCAATTTTTCTTGGCTATTGTGATGGTCTTATCTCTTAAAGAAAAGAGTATCACTTTAGTATATATACTTCACTTTTGAATGAAAGAAATTTACTATCTTGGTTGTGTCACTGTCCTTGCCTTGTTTGTATCCCCCCTCAAGCAATGAATGAATGAATAATACTAGAAAGACAAAATACATCCCCCCAACAATGTATAGCACCGCCCAAATCTTGGAAATCCCACTATGTGGGGCACATTCATTTTCTTACTACTTTTTGACCAATACACTCGATTATTTCTGCTGTCTTTTGGAAATAAAATAAATGAAAAGTTTGTATACGTGTAGAGATTAGAGCCATTTGAGGTGTGAAGAGCCACGTAGCCCCACCTAATACAAGATACTTCCAAGTTTCCCCATATAGAAAAATATGTGGTCAAACTAGGCAAAGCTCCCTAGAGCTGGGAAAACCATTTATGCGGACCCAACAATGTCACTACCCCTTTCCCAATTAAGTGGGTCCATATATTCTCTCTTCTCTAGGGGGATTAATTATATAATATGTGATGGTCCCTTTTGGCAAACTATAACTAACTTGCTGCACATGCGGTCTATCATATTACAAGTATTTTTTTGGTCCATTTTTTTTGCGGGTATTGAGCAATAATAAGTGGACTAAGAACAATAGTGAGGCCCCCTTGTCCCCTTTTACAAATAGAACAAAGCTGAAATGTTTACAAAGACTTAGATAGGAGTTGTGTTTGACCAGCAAAATACAAAGCATATTTCGACTGTGGGAGTAGTGCAACTAACCCCATCTTCCCTATGCATAATTCAATGGAGTGCAAAGTGTTTTGGTTGATCTTTGCTTGCAGTACAATCAACCCCAATCTTCCTTATGCTTAATTTAATGGAGTGCAAAGTGTTTTGGTTGATCCTGGCTAGTAGTACAATCAACCCCCACCTTCCCTAGTGGATAGAAGGAAAGGTAAGAGATAGAAGGAAAGGTAAGAGAGATGAGAGGAGATAAAGATAGTTCAAGGAGAAACGAAAGGAATAAGAAGAGGTTAATAGGTTTGAGAGAATGACTATAGTGGAGTTTGGGTAATCGAGGTGGTTGAATGGATGAGTAGTGTTGATAATAAATATAGATCTAATATTTAGAGAAATAATGTTAGAAAGTTAATCTTGGTGTGATAGAGTAAGAAGGAAAATATAATGTGATAGATTAATATATAAGAAAAAGAAATAATACATCTATCTATGCATCATAGGATAGAATCGTTCATCTCTTTGTTCCTACTGTAATTTAGTTACATTGGTTGTTCTTTCATTGGGACAAGCATAAATATACACATCGCATATGTTAGGGTGCTACACTTAACTTTAATATATGTTCTCGGGTGTATCCTTGTACTTATCCTTGTACATGTTTGATCATTAAGAGGTATTGCACATTAATTTATATGACTTCAACATGGTTTCTAGAACTTGAAGTAACCTTTAGTCAATCATCTCCTATGGAAGACTATCCCAATTTAAGACTATAACTTCCATTTATGATACTTGCGAACAAGCAAGTTGATAATTATTGTACAATCGTGCCCAAAATTTGAAATCCCACACATTAACACTATTCAATTTTTTAGGGTTGTTAAGTAACTATCAAAGTGTACCAGAAGTATGAAATATCACATTAATACTTCTTAAAATTTTGTGGTTGTTGAGCAATTGTGAAAATGCACAAAAAATTTGCCTCGCTGCAATTGTATTATATAAAGCCTTTCAACCAACAAAAATATAATTGTCATGGTCAAGCATATGCATGTCTTTGAGATGAACTTAATAAACAACTCGAGATCGTCATTTTGAACACTCAACCATAAGTGTGGCTTTATTATTCTCTTACACTTAACAAAATCCTTACAAGTATCAAGTATAATTGTTGTATAAGGGTGTCAATTTTCCATGGTATCAAAATGTGCTTAGAAACTCCATCATTTATATGTATTGAGGTATTTCAAACTTTCAATGATTATGAACATCTTGGTGGCAAAGTTGAATTGCACGATGAGTCTAATTCTTTGTTAATTTACACTTAAATTGTTATGCTTTTTTATTTGTGAATAAAAGTGCAAGTAGGATTTCACTTTTTTTGTGGACTTGTGTACTCTAAATACATGAGTGCACTAGAATTATGATTACCATTCCATTCTTGTGGAATTTTCAACCACCTATACAAACTACACAATTATTCACAAAGTTTGGTTTCCTACCATGTTACCTCTATGAAATGTTAAACCAAGAAAAATTCATGTGACAAATGTAAAAAAAGAGATCTTAATTATCCCACTTCAAAGCTGAAAAGTCGTATTAGACCACCAATGCAAACATTAAAAATCTTTCAATATCAACACAAATGAAATATCTAAAACACAATCTTGAGCAACCTTTGACCAACATTGGTTTCATGATTTTTATGGTAATTTAAGTATGACACATGGTGACAATTGAATTTTTTAAATTGACACAAACATTTTTGACAAATTAAAATGACTAGGTTCTTTTCCTAAGTCGTCTACAATTGAGACTATTTGACATTAATATTTTTGACTTAATAAAACCTACATGTGAAATAAATTTTACAAATGAATTGAAATACAAGTGGACAACCTTTGTGAAGGTGAGTCGATTGATCTAGAGCATGATATGATATCCAAATACTCAGGCATCCTTTTGGATACTTACGAACGTGTGGAAGTGGTAATAAGACAAGCTAAAAAAATAAATTTGTACCTTGGAAAAACATATTAATCTTCATGTACAAAAGAATTCAAGTTGCTAATAAAATACTCATAGTAATTTGTATACATTTATTCATTTTGGTTTCTCTTTAAATCATGTTATAAATAGCTAATGTGGCTTATTAGAGCTCATTGCAAGGATCAAATTCTTGGAAATATTTGCTTTGATTTTGAGTTCAAAGCACCATAACCTTAAAACATTCGTCTTACACCAACTAGCAAGATAAAATACTCTTAGCCCATTACTCAAGCTCTAGGCCTCGCCTCAAGTTAAGTATATTTGGAGATTTTTGAAATTCTTCCCTCCTCTATTATGCTAATAAGATAAATCCCTCAAACATTATCTCAATTTCCCAACATCATCTATTCGGTAGAATAGACTGGTGCAACTTGATGACAAGTATGCAACCTTTAAATAAGTAAATAGGAGGAAAGTCTTTGTATAAAAAAGGTGTAAAAGCTTTCAAGAATATGTGTGACTTTCTCAAGCTTAATTGAAAAAGCGACCACATGCTTAAAATTAAATTTTGAATTTCTTAGCTACAATTAAAATTAATTCAAAATGTTTAGCCATGTTTTTCCCTATAGTTGTCAATTAAGCTCTCTGCATTCAGTCCTTACAACTCCATTAAAGGGTAGAGATGACCAACTAGTAGCAACATCATTCATTCATTGCTAAGATTTGTGCATAAGAGACTCTTTCCACCATGCCACATGGATGAAATATTAAATAATAAATGAAAAAAGTTCATGATTTGCAATTAAATGGTATAAACTAAGTCTTTCCCTTCAGAAATTGAAGGTTGCATCACATATCCAACTATTTTCTAAGAAACTCCACCAAAAACGCCCAATTGATAATCACCTTTGCTTCTTCAAGCCTATTCCCATGTATATTTTTCTATAGAAAAAAGAAACATCCAAACATGCATTTAGGTTTTGTTCTCATTCATAGTCCCTTTGTCATTCTATTATCTCGCTCTTTCCAATCGTCTTTTCCTATGAAACTAACTTGGAGATTTGAGCTCTTAAGAGCTTATGTACCATGTTGCATCAAATTCGAATCATGTCACCATACTATAGTTTTATTTATTTGGAAATGAATATGTTAATGTACAGTATAATATCCTCTCTTTTGGAATGTTTATTTAGATCTCTTCTTTAACAATATTGTCAAGAAGTAGATGGACGTTATATAAGAATAGTTAAGTGCAATTGTAAGGATTATAGTGACCTTACTAAGATTGTTGACAAAGCAACTATTAATTTTGAACAATTATTGACTTTAGAAAAATTCTTCATAATAAAAAATACATCAACTACATTAATTTTCTATATCATACAATCACCCTGTTGGGTCTCAAATCAACAGATTGGATAGGTTCTAAGGAAATGCCAACTCCTATGATCAAACCCTCCAATTGACTTGGCCAACTTATAGAGCAAACCTGTTTAGATGTTAACTCTCTCACTTCAGGCTCTGCAGGACCTAGGCGGGTATACCTATTCACCGGCTGTTTCTAATAACCAGTGCTTTTTATAGCAGATTTATTGTCTTAATCTGATATCTCCTAGTCTCAGAATGGCATAGGTTCCTAGAATGGAGATATAGCAGATGAGTTCAAGATTGATGTTGTAGAAGCTATTCGATCTATGTTTCCTAATTACTTATGTTGCTTTAAAATAAAATATGATGAATATAGTGATATGTGTAATCTGAAATTAACCAGTGCCTTCTTTGTTGTTTGGGCTACAGAGTCATTATACTTTCTTTAGGACTTATCATGCGAGCCTGTGAGACAGTTTTTTAATCCACCCCTTTATGGACCTGTCGGTTATTATTTCTTTTGAGATCAATTGAATGCTTATATCATACGTTGATTGAATGAATTTAACCCTACCTTTAAGGGACCAATCAATGAAGTACTGCGAGGAACAATTACAATTCGCAAGCAAAACTTTTGTTTCAACCTTATAACATGAAGCACAAATTTGATTTCTAGAATATGAATAACCTTATCACTTTAGATAATATCACAGACGATTGCCAGAACAAAGTGAAATAATCCACAACACATACGCAAAGAAAAACAACAGTTCATAGCATGTATTCCATCGAAGTTTGTACAAAAAAAACTTACAAGCTATCATACATTGCTATCTTCTTCTTATGTATTCCCTCCTCCATATTACAAAAACCATTCTCATATATATATGAGAACAAAAGTTATTCATGAAAAGACATGTCTTTTCAAAATGCTAATTGTTAGTTTGAATGTTCTTAACAAATTTAAGCAAAAAGAGATTAAGAATTCCTAAATGATGAATATAATCATCATCTTTGAAGGTTTTGATTTTAGCACTCTGTTTCTTCAATTCTTCTCCTTGTGACAGGTATTCGAATATCATCTGGTTGACGGTAGGGGCCATGTCTTTGCTTCGATCCATTTTTGATAAAGCCCAATCCTTGACGCTGACAAGCTCATTCCGCAAATCCTCCAGAGATATTACATCTCCTTCTTTATAGACCGAGGGCATTCCAATAGGTCTCCCATCATCCAATTCCTTAAGATCTCTTCTTAATCTTTTTAGACCTCACGCTGGATGCCGGGCACTGGTCTAGCAAATCCTGAGTCAAAGCTCTACCTTCCTTTTTCTGTCTTTTGGGCTTCTCCTCAGGATTTAATTCTTTCCCTTTTCTACTCTTTTTAGAAGAAGAAGAAGATTCCATAGTTTCAGTAAATACGAGAAATCACACTTACTTGGAGAAATGTCTAGCTCTTCAGATTGTCGTTCACGAACCTCAGCAAATTCCTCGCAATTGTCAGTCTTTTGGCATCAATTTGGTTCTTATGAAGATTTGATCAGTTCGACTGTAATTGCATGGGCAACTTGTGCACAGTTAATGTCTCTGCGTCTACAACGGCTATTCAAATGTTTAAACTTAATTGCAGATGTGACATTCTTCACTTGGGCCTTTAACTCTTTCGCGGGAAGTACAGTTCGACCAAAATGATCGTAAGTCAAGTTTTCGATGCAACCCTTGTCTTCGGCCGAATGTTTTGATCTTTCATCGAAAGCTCACTTTCCTCGATATCACTTTTTCGGTGAATAGCCCATGTCGAAAAACCATTTTCAAGACTCATTGAAATCATCTTTTCCTCGATGAACTTTCTTTCGATAAGTTATTCGCAAGTTTCATCGAAATCATATTTCGATGAGTTCTATTCTTCGGTGAAAGTTCATGCAAGCTCCTTGAAAGTCTTTTTCCTTCGATATCCCCTTTATCGATAAAACACCTCTGTTCTTGTTCGATATAATGTTATCGATGAGATTTGCATTTCGATGAATGCTTTATGAATTTCTTCGGCAGTTGTATTTCTTCGAAATCACTTTTTACTTTTTGCTTTTCATTTTTTGATGAAACTGGAGTATCGATGAGCGGCTTCCTTTATTTATCGACAGTGATATTCTGCTGAAAACACTTCTGCGTAGTGCTTTACACGTCATGCTCTATTTCGATGAAAGTATCCTTTCGGTGAAACTCCTTTTGAGATGCTCGATACAATATCTTGACCGATAATCTTTTAGTTTTCAAGCCTATGGGAAGATTTTTTTTTATTTCAAACATAGTGTTCAACACACCCGACACAACAATTTAAAAATAGATATAACATGACTATAAAAAAATTATTATTATTATTATTATTTTAATATAATAACTTCAATTTTTTAACATATTTAAAGCTACTTTTTCTAGATAACAAACTTGTTAACTAATTCATCTCATTTATTTAATAAATATATCCAAACTTTTATCTAACAATTCACCAAAACTTTTTACATGAACATTTGATGATTTGGTTTTAAAATATGTACAATACTTGTTGATGAGGCTACATATATATTTATATCTTATTTCTTCAAATCCTCTTTAAAAAAGAGGGGAATATGTAAGCAATGCCTATCTTAAACCCATTTGTCATTTGTGACAATTACAAAGTCCAATACAAGATTCTAGAAGTGAATATGACTTGTATTCCCTGTCATCTTGATTTTGTTTTCATGTGGAATAAATTGTCGTTCAATTCATTTTCTCCTATATTTTTTTGTTTGAAATGAAAAGAAAACAAAGAGGTTCCTTTCTCACATTAACAAGTGAAGGAAAATAAGATGACCCATCATAAACATAGTCCCACCTTTATTGTACACCAAACAAGAATTTTTATTTAAATTATATTATATTGTTCCACACTACCCTCCAATCTCACAATTACAAGAAGAAAACAAAGTAAAGCAAATCCTTATCTGAGATGAAGAGAAGGCCTCATCCACGCGTGAGGTTTTATTGGATAAATCCAAGACAGAGTGGAGTCTTTGAACCTTTGAATGTTTGGTGTAAGGCAATAATGGAAAGGAAAATAGTTTTTAGGTTAAATAAAATGTATAGTTGTTAATATAAATTTTAATTTGGATTATACAATAATTAATGGTGAGAGTGATAATTGAATTATTGAATGTTAAGAAATTAAATATAAAAGAGGATGGTATTTTGTTTTAGTAAAATGAATAATTCTAATGTTTCATTAAATTCAACTTGTTTTAAGATTGGAAATAGTTTCTTATTGTGTTGGAGAAACAAAAATCTATTTGCAAGATAAAAAATATACCACTAAACAAAAATTGTTAGATGAAACTAATTATCATATGCATTATGTGTACAATGTACAAATGGACAAAGTAGAGCCTTGCATATAATGGTAAGAATGAGGAGGTAAGAAGGCAGGAGTAAAACTCTCACTACCCTCCAAATGTGAAGCACATGTAGCACTATATGGACAAGTGTAGAGACACATGGCGATTTCACATGAGGTGAGACAAAAAGTGAGATGCCTATTCATGCGAGTTCAAGAATAGTGTAAGTAGGACCAACTAGATACAAGGTAAAAGTAAACCAAGTAGTATCTCTTTTCACACTTACATTTTGTTTGTAAGTTGACTTGGAATTAAAACAAATCTATCAAGTATGTTGTGGGTGAAATTTGTGGATCTAGATTGAGTTTGTAGGGGTGGATGTTATATATGATCTATGGATTTGATTTAGAAAGTGCAAACTCCTTTTTTATTTGCTTAATTTTTCTACTTTGCATTTGGAGAACATCTTAAAAACATCCTCAAATTGCAACATAATATGAAAAGTACAAGATCAATCTTAACTATGGAAAATATAATTTGACACACAATATTGATTTGAGCTACTTGAGAATGACCTATAAGTGTGCTTAAAAAGTTGCTTGTTTCCACCTTCTAGATGCTCAATCTATCGAACTGACATCTATAAGCACCATTTAGGAGCTTGTCAACTCAATAGATGAATGGGTTCTTGGGAAAATTTCTTGATAGATCAAATTAACAACAATGAGAAAGATCAAAGACAACATTTGCAACAATACCTATATGGTGATACTAATTTGATTTCTTTAATAATTTTTAGAATTGAAGTGTGCTCCAATTATTCTCCTCATACCGTGTGATGATCATTCAATCACTATATGCAAGTAAATGCATATTTGATGCCTTAAATACAATGGCATACTAACATGTTATACATGAAATGTATGGCAAATAGGCCCATAGCAACTAAGTAGAAAGGGGTGGGAAAGTTCAAATTCGAATTTGAAACTATAAGATTCAAGAATCATTCCCATATTGATATTCTCATATTAATTTAGATCAAACTCATGCCACTAGAAAAATAAAATCTTAAAGAATTAAGTGTTGATTTTGAGGCTGATAGTAAATGTTAGAAAATAAATATAAATAAGAATATATAAACACAAATAGAAATCAAATGAGTCAAACTCAACTAAAAAATATAACACTTGTTGATGTTATTAAATTAACTCACAAAAGAAGACAAAATTGTATGAAAAATGACATAAAAATATCGATTTAACTACTACAATCCTATTTTAAGAATTTACAACCAATTATTACTTTATTATGAATATCGAATTTCACTCCATATTACTAATTGTAAAACTTATTTAAAAATAAATAAAGATATAATTTTTAAGGTCAACCTTTTTCATATTGAACAAAGCAAGAAAAAAGATACCAACAAATTGTTCAAAGAGAATTACAATACAAACTTATAAAGATTACAATAAATGAACATTTTGCCATCAATCATCTTAATTATGATAACTTAAAACAATAAACCATGAGAGAATTACAGTAGAATAAATGATCAGAATAAAATCTATACAAACTTATAAAGATTACAATAAATGAACATTTTGCCATCAATCATCTTAATTAGGATAACTTAAAACAATAAACCATGAGAGAATTACAGTAGAATAAATGATCAGAAGAAAATCTGAAATAGTTAAAAAAACATTTTCATATTTTTTTAGGCTTTCTAGACATTAGTAAATGACATTTTTGAAGGCCTTCAGGGCATTTTTAGCCCTTGAAAGTGTTGAAGATTTCGCCTACAACTCTTGGAGACCTTTCCAACGAGTTAAACGACTCGTAATTTCAAGTCTCGGGCATAAAGTTATGCCTAGTTAAAGTTAGGATAAAATTTCATATAGTTTTTTTGAAATTTTCGTAGTTTTTAGATTTTATTATGTAATAAACAAATGTGATTGTTGGACTTCGATTCTCAAGGGGTTTTTGTGACCCTTGGAATCTCATGAACTTCTATATGTTGGATTTTTAAATGGAATAGATTACTTTTTGGCTTGCTTCAATTCTATGCTTTCTGGTTCTTGTAAACAAAACTTACAATACCGTAGGTTCTCACTCAAGTGTTGTCATCCGAATCCATAATTCGGATAAGTGGTATCAGAGAAAGTTCGCTCCTGTATGCCATATCACACGCGATCAACATATCAAAGATTGGGGTTGGAAACAAGGAATCCTTTAGACTGCCTTCCTTTGAGACACACATGATCGCAGATGGCTAAGTTGCAGATGCACTAACAAAACAATGTGAAGAAATGATGGAGCAGTTCAAGCAAATGCTGGAAAGTCATGAGTCACAAGCAAACCCACCATTCACAGGGTATACACCATTCAAGGTGCAAGTGAATTTTGATATACCCACATTTCAAGGAAAGATCGATGCAGATGCTATTGATGATTGGGTTTCAAAATTGGTAAGATATTTCTCTGTCAATCAGTTTTCAAATGAAGAGAAGATAACTTTCGCTCTCCTCAAAGCTGAAAATCATGTGAAAGATTCATGGGAAGCAAAGTTAGCATCCAAGGCAGCAGAAAATGGCAGCACTTTCATTTTTTATCAAAAACCCACATGGGGAAAATTCATGGAGCACATAAAGGAAGAATATTTTCCTATTGATACATATGAACAAAAATATATGCAATGGCAATTGCTTCGACAGAAGAAGGACCAAACTGTTCAGGAATATACTAATATGTTTCATGCCTTAGCAGCAAAGCTTGGCATCAAAGATTGTGAGAAGCACCGAGTTTTGAAATATCAGGTGGACTCCACAGGTACATCCAAACCAAAATGGAATTCCTATAGAGACTTTACCTAGTGCATATAAATTTGCTACCAAAATTGAGGAGAAATTCAAACAGGAAGGAAGGAGGGATAATTTCGCAAACAACAGATGGAAGGGTGAGGGTGGAAAAACTACATGGAAACAAACCTCTAAGGACCCCTCTCCCAATTCACCAACAAAAAGACATGGAGTATGAAGAAGACACAAGAAAACAGTATGTGGTGTGAATTCCATAAGAGTCCCTCGCATAATACAAAAGATTGTAGAACCATAAAAAGCTTAATGATGGAGACGCATGAAGACAAGGTAGAATCTAAGGTGGCAGAAACTTGCACATAAGGAAATCATGAACAGGTCATTGAGGCAGACCCATATGCCACAGTAGCTACTACAAGGATATTGCCTCGAGAGGATGAGGAGAGATTGTTCCATTCACAAATGTGGGTCGGAGGAAAAGCCCTGCACTCTATCGTTGATAGCGAAAGTCAAAAGAGCCTAATATCAGCATAGACTGTGAAGAGACTAAATCTGAAAACAACAACCCACCCGCAACCCTATTCAATGGGATGGGTTAGTCAAGGAAGAGATATCCAAGTGCACCAGCAGTGTCGCCTTTCATACTCCATAAAGCCTTTCAAAGATGAGGTAATCTATGATGTGGCTCCCTTAGATGTTTGTGATGTTCTGTTGGGACAACCATATATGTACCAGCGACATGGTGTTTATGAGTCCAGGCCTCGTAGCGTGACCATCAGATTAGGTGATCAGAAATACCGAATACCAGAGGTAAGCCCTGCATACACTACCTCTTTGATTAGTGCCAAGCAATGTAAGAGGTTGGTTGCCAAAACAAGAACATTCATTTTATTGATGATTCGTTCTAAAGAAGAAAGGAAATTAGTTTATAATTCCCATACCATCACAAACACCACAACACCGCAGAAAATATCAATGGATCAAATTTTGATGAAATATGAAAATCTGTTTAAGTTACCAATTAGGGTACCTACACACTACCAAGTGAGACATACTATTGATTTGATACCAGGAACTCCATTACCTAATGAACCAATCTACCGTAGGTCGGTATTAGAGAATAATGAGATTTAGAGGCAAATACAAGAATTGATTGGGAAGGGACATATTCGTCCAAGTGCATCACCTTGTGGCGGTCCCATTGTTCTAGCAAAGAAAAAGGATGGAACCTGGAGACTTTGTATTGACTATAGGGCCTTGAATAAAATTTTAGTCAAAAATAGGTATCCACTTCCCCGGATAGATGACCTCTTGGACTAGCTTAGAGGGGCCTGATTCTTCACCAAAATTGATTTAAAATCAGGGTACCATCAAGTACCAATTGAATCAACCGATGTGTGGAAGACAACTTTCAAATCTAAAGAGGGATTGTTTGAATGGCTAGTGATGCCTTTCGGTCTAACAAATGCTCCAACGACATTCATGAGAATGATGAATGATATACTTAGACCATTCACTAATTCCTTCGTGGTGGTATATCTTGATGACATACTCATCTTCAACAAAACTTGGGAGGAACATTTGCAACATGTGGAAAAAATTCTCTCAACCTTACAAGATCATGGGCTTTATGCAAACAAAGAAAAGTGCTCCTTTGGTATGCAGAGTATCAAATACTTAGGATATGTTATTGACAGTGAAGGTGTCCATGTTGATCCGGAGAAGATACAAGTGATTAAGGACTGGCCATCTCCTAGAAATCTCACAGAGTTACGAAGTTTCCTCGGGTTGGCAAACTTTTTATCGCAGATTTGTGTTGGGATTTTCCCATCTATCTTGGCCTCTAAATCAATCATTGAGGGGGGGGGGGGGGGCACAAGCAAAGTTCAAATGGACAAGTGCTCAACAAGAAGGATTAGAGGGGCTAAAACGAAGGTTATGTTCTGCACCAGTTTTATCTCTTCCTGACCTACAACAGTCATTTGAAATACAAACATATGCATCAGAATATGCTCTAGGGGCAGTCCTCATGCAACATAGTCATCCAATTGCATATCACATTCATACTTTTTTCTGATACAGTGCGTCGACATGCTACTTATGACAAGGAACTGTATGCTATTGTTCAAGCCTGTAAGCAGTGGAAACATTACATTTTGAGTAAGGTGACTATCATCCACACAAATCACAAACCCCTTCAATTTTTGCAAACACAAGGAAAGTTGCAGAATGATCGACATCAACGATGGTCATCATATCTTCAACAATTTCACCTTAATATTTGCCACAAGAAGGGAAGTACTAACAAAGTAGCAGACTGTTTGAGCAGGCCTCCAATTGCATCCATAAGTATGGTTTTGAACTCATGTGGTCATCAAACTGAAGCTTGGGCTTGCTTGTATGAGAACAATGTTGAATTTGCAGATGTTTAAAATCAATTAGTGAAGGGACATCAAGTGAATGATTTCTATTTGTAGAATGGAATGCTTTGTCACCTTGGCCAAATCTGTGTGCCCAATGCAGAACGAAAAAAGTTGATATGGGAAGCTCACTATAGTAAGGTTGTTGGTCACTTTGGTATAGGTAAGAGTACTGCTATACTTCAGAAGTATTTCTATTGGCCAAAATTGCGAAATGATGTTATTTCATATATTCAAGCTTGTACCGCATGTGTTGTTGCTAAGCCTGCCAATTGTAAACTTGGGCTGTACTCACCATTTCTTGTTCTTGAAAAACCTTGGCACTTAGTTTCTATGGACTTTATGTCCGGTCTTCCTACCACCAAAAGAGGCCATGATTGTGTGTATGTTGTGGTAGATGGGTTCTCAAAAATGGCAGTAATAGTGGCATGTAAAAAAATAATTTCTGCAAAGGACACTGCAAAGCTATTCTTTGAATACATTTGGGTTCATTTTGGTCTGCCGAATACCATTATCTCGGATAGGGACATCAAGTTTCTTAGTAAGTTCTAGTCTACACTATGGGAAAGATGGACACAAAATTAACAAAGTCTACTTCTTTCCACACTCAAACAGATGGCCAAATAGAGGTAGTGAATCGGATGATCATACACATCCTACGAATGTACCACTCAAAACATTCTCGCACATGGGATGAAAGTCTTCTATATGTTCAACATAGCTACAATAGGGCAATTCACAGTTCAACTGGCCACAACCCATTTGAGGTTTGTCTTGGTTATCAGCCACTTGGACCCATGGACGTTACCATACCACTTATTCAACCTGATCTGGTTCCACGTGTTGGTAAGGAGGAAGATAAGGCAGCCCAAATCATCGATAGAATTCATCATCTACAACAAGAAGTTCATGAAATTTTGGCCATCATCAAGCAAGTTGGTGATAATGCTTTTGAGCTTAATTTACCTCCATTTCTGGGTCTTCATCCAATCTTCAATGTGGAACTCTTGAAGCCATATTTTCCTCCACTATTAGATGTTGCAGATGTGGCAAAAACAATCCCCACTACAAAATTGAATCCAAATGCAGCAACCCCATTCCAATGCGATCAGATTGTGGACACCATGGTGAAAACACTCAAATAGCAGCAGATTTACTTGTACAAAGTGGTTCGAGCAAGGCAAATTGCTCAACAAGGAAAGTGGTTTACTAGAGAGCAGCTTCAAGAACGTTTTCCTCATCTCATTCAAAGTGTTGATGCAATGGGGCCCATTGCTTTCCAAGGGGGAAGTAATGATCATAAGAAAATCTGAAATAGTTAAAAAAATATGAAAATATTTCAAATTTTAGTTTTTCTAGACATTAGTAAATGACATTTTTGAAGGCCTTCAAGGCATTTTTAGCCCTTGAAAGATTTCGCCTACAACTCTTGGAGACCTTTCCAAAAAGTTAAACGACTCATCATTTCGAGTCCCGAGCAAAAAGTTATGCATAGTTAAAGTTAGGATAAAATTTCATATAGTTTTTTGAAATTTTCGTAGTTTTTAGATTTTATTATGTAATAAACAAATGTGACTGTTGGACTTCGACTCTCAAGGGGTTTTTGTGACCCTTGGAATCTCATGAACTTCTATATGTTGGATTTTCGAATGGAATAGATTACTTTTTGGCTTGCTTCAATTCTATGCTTTCTGGTTCTCACTCGGATGTTGTCATCCGAATCCATAATTCGGATCAATAAAATTGATCTTAATCGAGATATTATCAATAAATCGTTGAAAAGAGAATTACAAAAGGAACTTATAAAGATTACAATGACCACACATTTTACACTCGATCACCTTAATTAGGATAACTGAAACAATAAGTCAGAGAATTACAAAAAATAAAATTGATCTTAAACAATAAGTTACCAACAAAAAGTTGGAAGAGAATTACAATACAAACTTACAAAATTACAATGACCACACATTTTACAATAGATCATCTTAATTAAGATAACTTAAACAATAAGCCATATCTTAAACAATAAGTTACCAAAGAGAATTACAAAAGAAACTTATAAAGATTTCAATGATCAAACATTTTACAATCGATCATCTTAATCAAGATAACTTGAACAATGAGCCACCATTGAAATAGGGTTGAATTTAATGGTCACTAAAAACAACATAGGTATAAGAAAAAGTCCCCATAGCATCCTTCTACAGGAATATCTCATCGTGGACTAAATCACTCTCTCTACCTTTACCTTTTCAACAATAAATCTACAGGCTTCTTATCAAAATTTAGAAATAAACTCTTATTATTTTTAATTGTTTCCTCACCATCCACTTGGGGTTCAGGTAAATGATGAAGAGATCTTTTATTTGGGAAAGTTACCGGACGGGGCGGGGCGGGTCGTACGTCAACCGTCTAAATTACGTTAAAAGTGGTCGCCGCCGTCGTCATCATAACAGCGAAGTTTCCAAGTTGCGAGATTCCCTTTCCTTGCAATAGCAAGCTCCCTAAAATTTGGAGGTGCCATTCATTCATTCATTGTATCTTTTCTTTTCCTTCCACGCTCCAAACGCAACACGCAACCACAACACCACCGTCGCTCCCAGACAAAGCGGGGCCCAATCTAAATAGAAATAAATCCTTTATTTCCTACGGTTTGTCGCTTTGCATTCTAAAGGAATGGGGCCTTGGACAAGTATCCCGCCGCTAATTTAAAAAAACTTTAGGCGTACGTCACACGTGTACTTAAAAAAGTAATTTATTAGGTGGCCTCATTTGTTTAGCATTATATGCGTTTACGGCTATTTAGAAAAGTTAGAAAGGTGCGGCGAAGTGACGTGCGCGTGCAGAGAGACGCGGCGGGCCGATGCTGTGCAGCCGTCCGCGTATGCCCAGTGGTGGGTCCCTCTCTCCTTTTCTCCGAAAACTCCGTGTCGGCAAGTGCCCCTTTGGACCCACCTTCCACATGTTGTTGACGAGGCCATGTCAAATAATTCCTCGGCGCCCACAGCATTTCCTCTCATCTCAATTTGCTCTTCTTTTTTTGCCTTCTTGCTTCTTTTTTTGGCCCCTCCACTGCCCACAAGGGCCAAGTAAAGTGCAACTAGGATTTTACTTCTACACGCTTCTCTGCGCAAAATTTACTGAGACCCCAAAAACAACTTCACACGCTCTTTCGATTGCAACAAAACAGAGAATAGTAGGGTATTATAGAAAAGAAACGAGCATTCAAGAAAAAAACAGAAGACAAAAGTTTATATCAACTTGTAACTTATATGCTGCACTAAACTGTAAATACAAAAACAACTTCACACGCTCTTTCGATTGCAACAAAACAGAGAATAGTAGGTAGGGTATTATAGAAAAGAAACGAGAATTCAAGAAAAAAACAGGAGACAAAAGTTTATATCAACTTGTAACTTATATGCTGCACTAAACTGTAAATACAATTTATTCCAAGTCTGCTTCATGCAACAACAGTTTCCGCAGTATTGGATTAGAAACCGATTGATATACATATTCTCTAGTAAATATTCTTTCCGCAGGGCATGCCTGAAACAGAAAAAGAAGACAAAATTTAAATGAACTTTTCTTTCTCCCCACCCATCCCAAGACCGCAGAGCTCGACGATAGTCAAGAAAACCTGAACTACGAATGAATAATGGAATACGTACAATGTACGTATCCCTCCATTCAAAATCCGTGGATTTTTTTTTCTTTTTCCCCTTAGAGACGGCATCTGGATTGTTGTAATTTTTCAAGGCCAAATTTCAAGGGAAAAGATCCAGGACCTTGTGCTCTGTTGCGACAGAGGAGATTTTAGGGTTTAGACTGCCGCTCTCAAGGCTTGTGACCGATCCTTCAGAGTTGACGGAAACAATGGAGGGGCTCGAAACCCTGGTTTTGAAGGAATGGTCGCAATTCAACGTCAGGTCCAGATTTGCCTTGATTTCGAACACTTCGGGGTGAAATTCTCCGAGGAATTTGATTTCCGAGGCCGAGAAATTTGTGAAATTTGAGAAATTTGAGCTTGTTTCGTTGACGTCAACCCGCGGTCGAACCCTGCGCGCTGCCATTTCTGGCTGCGGAGGTTGATGGATTTTCGCCAGGGACAGTTCATTTGTCGGCTCGAAGGGCTCGGCTTTGATCTTGAAAGTCGTCCATGGCTGCGGCTGTTGTGGAATGCAGTAGTTTGAGTGAGAATTTCCTCGGTTGACTGAGAGATCTGGGACAGACTTATAATCTTCCTCAACTGGCCTCATTAATTGCTGTCTGTTGTTTCGCTGAAAATTGTTGTTCAATGATGACGGCCGGGTGGAGCACGTTGCGATTACTCCAGAGGACTGAGGAGGACGCAGAGTTCCTCCCTTGAGAACAGTATCTACTGCCGCCTGACAAATTTGCCAGTTCCCACTCCATAATAATCCCACCGCGCCATGGACAGGGTTCACCGTTCTTCCGCATGCCTCGTACAGAAGCGACTGGAAAAGGGCTGCAAACCACACAATTCAAGCGGCAAAGAAATCAGTAAGCCATTCCAGGTATCACTATTCTGTTTAAAAAGAGAAATGTATAGACGATTACAATCATCTTCGCATAAAGAACCAAGGCATCTTTCATTTCAATATCTCGATACTGGGAAAACATAAATAAGTTTTTTTCATTTCCTTAGAATGTAAACATTCTCCGAAAACTCGCATTATCCCTAACGATGAGCTAATTAGTCGGGGCTTTTCACTATCATTCAAGAAAAGTAGAGAGTTCCTGAATAGAATCACAAATAAGCTTTTAAATTTAAACAACTGGAATTATAACCCCACAAAATCTCGGCTTCGTGGTTTATCACATTCATTTAAACAAAAAGCACAAAGTAGCATACAGAAGGGAAACATTACAGCGTTCAAATTCTACGGCGTCGAGGAATTTCACATTCTAATCACCAGACGTCTGAAACCACAGCATTTATCACCTAAACCTTTTAAATACCAGGTCAAAAGCATTGCATTTACACAATTATTCATCCAGGACAGAAGTTTCTACAAGCAGAGCATTTGGCTACTAAAGACGAGCAACTAGCAAGTCAATACAGATATCCTTGCTCTGATTATTATTCAAACAGATATCCTTGCTCTAAGCATTTATAGCTCTAAACCTTCTCATTCAGCTACACTCGCCTATTTCGTTAATCAAAGAGATTAAACCAGAAAATGTCTCGCTTCTCAGCCTTCAAATTGATGATTTGTTTCTTTAACCTTGCAATCCTACACTTTTTTACCATCTCGCTCGGAATCGAAGAAACTTTTGAGAAAACCTCGCTAACCGAAACATCTATTACCTAATCTACAATTTTAATCATCAAATTTGCCATTTCGGGATTAAAAAGCCATTAAGCAAAAAAACTATCCGCTCTCGCAAGCATTATCACTCAAAGCCGTCAAAATTCAAGAAACATTTTCATTATTTCGTAAATTATAAACCAAAATTCACAATCAATGATTGCTTATTCATCAAGATTCAAATTTATGCTCACCAGGCCTCTGATTTTCAGGAACAGCGCTGATAAACGACATGAGCCCCGCACGTCCAAAGAACTTGGCCACAAACACCGTGGCATGACCCTGCGCCTCGGCCGATTCTATCCACTGCAAACAAGGCCGAAGAATACAAGTATCGCTGCATCCTTTCCGCAGCACTCGACATCCATTGCAACTCATCCTCTTCCGACTGCAAAACGAGAAAACAACAAATTCAGTGATAGCCAAAACATTCTTTTCAAAACGAAAAACCCTTCCTAAATGTTAAAAAAAACCAAAGCATTCAACGCCTTTTTCATTTCTTCAACAATACCTTTGAACGATTTCTTGGCCTGCTACGCTTTCCCCAGCTGTCGCAGTCATGAAAGAGCGAAAATCTTCAGAAAACAAGCCGTGCTTTTAAACGCAGACTTGTTTAAAGCCAGGGAAGGAAGGAAGTAAGGAAGGAAGGGAGGAAGGAAAGGAGGAAGGAAGTAAGTAAAAATGAAAAAAATGATTCCTTGCGCTGCAAGAAATGGTGATCGTCGACAAATCCACCGCAAACACGGAAATCGCGCAACTAGCAGGATAAAAAACAAAATAGCTTTCCGCCAGCTGTAGCCACAAATCCTGCTAAATTTGGCTTCTTCTTCAGCGTTGTATACCACCCGTCCACAAAAACACTCCCACCGAGCTAAGATTCCCTCCCCTTTTTCATCTCATCTCCCTCTCACTTCCAGAATGTAAATGCAAAGCCTGGTAGCCGCGCGCAACGCAAATAAAAACACACAATAAATGAACAAGAAAAAAGGCAAAGGCGCATCGTAAAATAAAACAACTGGTGGAGGACTAAAATCCAGCCATCCATTCATCCATATCCGCCAAATCTTCTTTCGGGTCT
The DNA here is from genome assembly GCF_030272615.1 of Cryptomeria japonica. Classification (NCBI taxonomy): domain Eukaryota; kingdom Viridiplantae; phylum Streptophyta; class Pinopsida; order Cupressales; family Cupressaceae; genus Cryptomeria; species Cryptomeria japonica. Next base: position 11,153,230 of record NC_081407.1, read on the forward strand.
CCAAAAGCCGCGGAAATGTGAACCCAATTCTTTTCTTTCAACGGGCAGCCTGCCCGCACGGCCCAGTTTAACCCCGGTTAAAACCCCGGTTAGCGGAGGCGCAAAAAGACTTTAAAGATTCCTTTCCTCCACGAATCCGCACCGTCCGATCCTCCAATCCAACGGTCCTGCGCTCCCCGCGTGAGCATACGACCTTCTCGACCTTCCGTGCGACCGCCGGCCGATATATCGCCTGTCGCTATCGTTGTCAGAAGCGCCGAGATTTACCGTGCATATACTTTTTCTTTTGTCGTATTGCCGTCACGCTATACGATGCTGGATACGTATATTTTTATTCTTCCTACGCGGCGTACGGTTTACGGTTTTTCACTTTTTACCGCCCGTCCTTAGCACTGCAGATTTAAAATAAAAAAATAATTTGGGTGTGTTTATACCTATTACGGCTTGGCAGTTTTCCCCAACTTAGGGAAATGAAACTTCCGACAATGTTGAGGAAAGTGAAGAGGGTTTGTTGTTTATTCCTTCCAAGTGGAGGGCTAAGAGCGTTTGTGGGAGAATGTTTCGAGGTTTTTACCATACAAAAACATGGGGAACAAGGAGCAACACATTTAATCAAAGTCAATGCCAACTCATTCAATCTCTTTACCCCTTCCCCATATGAAGAGCTCAACCTTATTCTATAATCTCTCTCTTTTAATTATATTAATGCAAGTGACATTAGTAATTGGAATGGGAAAAAAAGGTATGCTATTTGCGTTGTCATTAATATAATGATTAGTATACAATAGTATGTCTTAGCCTAGAAAATTTCATCTTATTTACATTCACTTTTAAGAATCAATTTTCATTTTTAGTACACTTAATTTTGTTGGAGTATGTTATAATTTTGTTGGCTTTGTCTTGGTCTTATTTATTGTCAAGTTGGGGCCAAGAAGAGCTGAGTTGGTGTGAGACTAATCCCCCAGGGATGCACACAATCGTTCACAAACCATGTGCATCAGGTAGGCCCAGGCCTTGAAGTGAAACCCACAATCCAAGCCAACACTACTACCCATGCAAACTTACATCTAACATATTACTTAATATGAATTTTTCTATCATTGTTGTCCAAAAGGTAGTGTCAATCTCTTTGAATGTGATTTTAGATATATGTTTAATCTAGACCTACAAGACCACATAGGTGAACTAAGGCATGCTAATACATTTCAAGTCACTATCATGTAATGATTGGTGTTGCAACCAAAGATTTGTTGGCACAAGAATTGTCCATGAGATATTAGCAATGTTGTATCCCACCAATTCCTCTTCAATTTAGCTAGCAAATGAAAAGAATTTTATGGTGACCATAAGCTTAGCATTGATATTACAAAGGTTTCAACACCTCAATTTTGTAGGTAAATGTATCCTTCTTCTTGATGATATCTCCAAATTGTCCTTGCTTGTATAATTGTCAACTTCATCCATATTATATTTACACATGTATTCACAATAAAAAATAACTTCATTGTGTTTTAATAAAAAAAAATTGGTTGTGAGAACAAAAATTTAGAATTACAATCAAGAAACAAACAAAATGAGCCCTATTATGAAAATAATGCAAACCTTGAGATTAAGCATAGTAAAATTTAATAATAGAATTCAAATAAATAAGGTTATCAAATGAGAACTCCATTGTTACAAATGGATTTGCTCAATGGATTGAGTTATGTTTGCAAACAAAATTGTTAGAGTAAAAGGTTTTATTTACTTAATTAATTTAATCATATTGATTAATTAATTAATTAAGTCACCTTTTTCTTTTTTCACTTAAGCTAAATTTAGGAAGCTTTTTTAGGCATTTAATAATCATTTAATATGCATGCATCCCTTAGATATATTATTAATTAATTAATTATTAATTATTAATTGCTTTTTAAGGTTTCTATCTTTAGAATTAGATTTCTTTATAAGGATGTCATATCCTTCATTGTAAATCAAGCATTCAGTTCGTGTTATTGTTTTCAATATTCTCGTTTGTTGTGCATTTTCTTCTTTGTATGCAGCAGGTATCCTTCTAGATGATTATTTGGGCTTGTGGGAATTCAACAATCATGAATTCTAACATGGTATCAGAGCTCAGATCTAAAGACCTTATTTGCCTTTTTTGGAGATATTCGTGATTCCTAGCAATCAGAGCGCCTTGGGCTCAAACTGACATCGCCACTAAACTCAAAACGTCCAAAAACCTCAAGATCGCCTGTTCATTCGCTCGGATCAGACACCGTTTGTTTCAGAGAGAAAATATCCAGTCCTTAGCTAGTTGTACAAACGCTATTTTTTTGTTTTTAAAAATGTTTGCATGTTTTTTTATTAGTTTTTTTTATTAAATTTTTAATTTTTATTAGTTTTTTTATTAAAAACTTTTCATGCCTTTAAAAAAAAAATGTTTCCATGTTTTTTATTAGTTTTTTTAATTAATTTTTTTTATTATTATTTTATTTTTAAATCCTTTCTTTTTTATTAGTTTTTTATAAAAAAATTTGATGTCTTTTATTTTTTAAAATAAAATGTTTGCATGTTTTTATTAGTTTTTTTAACTAAAAAAACCACCTTTGCATATGTTTTTTGATTTTTAAATCATTTTTTTTATGTATGCGTTTTTTTTAATAAAAAAACATTGTTTTTTTTTCATGTTTTTTTTTGGTTTTTTAATCAAATTTTTTTGCATGCATTTTAAAATTTAAAAAAAAAAAAAAATTCTTTTTTTCAAAAAGTTTTTTTTAGAGGGCATTTTTTTGTGTTTTTCTTAATTAAAAAACTAATTTTTCCCTAATAAGCAAAAATTGGGAAAATGTTTTATTTCACCTAACCTGTATGTAGTGTTCTTCATCTGGCAACCTTGGGGGGCTAGTTTTGGCTTCCTTAATTTCACCCTTGGCTATATTCCAACCAGAGGGCATATCATTTGCACAAATTTCTACATGGCATCATTTGGTGGTAGTCTCATCTACATGTTTTTCAGTTTTGCACACTTGCATTTCATATTGGATCTTCTTCTTTGAGCGATGTTGTACACGCACTATCATAAAGTGTCACACCTCTTTGTCCTTCATCTTTTGATGACACATATGATGCAATCCTTTTGTATTATAGATTAGGAATTCGATATCAGACCTTTGACCTATCTCCTCTATTAAGCATCTCAGTATTTTGGAAGGGCTTCATGGTCTTCCTTCTTTTCTTATTGGAGAGAAGTTTTGTTCCCACTTATATCAGACCTTTGACCTATCTCAGTATTAGAGTAAAAGGTTTTATTTACTTAATTTATTTAATCATAATGATTAATTAATTAAGTCGTATTTTTCTTTTTTCACTTAAACGAAATTTATGAAGCGTTTGTAGGCATTTAATAATCATTTAATATGCATGCATCCCTTAGGTATATTAATAATTGTTTTCTAGGGTTTCTATCTTTATAATTAGATTTCTTTATAAAAATGTCATATCCTTCATTGTAAATCAAGCAATACAAGCAATATTCAATCAAGCATTCGGTTCTTGTTATTGTCTTCAATATTCTCATTTGTTGTGCAATTTCTCTTTTGTATGTAATAGGTATTCTTGCAGATGATTATCTGGGCTTGTGGGAATTCAACAATCATGAATTCTAACAAAAATTACTTCAAAATATGGGTAGCATGTACTTGTGCATTCATGTTTATCTTATTTGGAAGCTTTGAAGCCTCATTCATAGTTTTCTTTTGATAGGGAGGATAGATAGTTGTGTTTTTACTAAGAGATTTATAGTGGAGACTAAATGAGAATACTTCCCTTGGATCAAGGAGAAGGTGGAAAATTTGTTGCAAGGATTAAATGATTTTTTTGTTTCTTACGTTAATTAAAAATATATAAGTGGGTAATAATAGAGAGAAAGTGTCTAATTTTTTTAAATGCAATTATTTCATTTATTTTAAAATGGAGGGAAGATGGTAATGAGTTAGTTAATTACTTTATTTGAGGTAGTTAATTTCATTAGTTTATTCTAATTAAATGATTTATTTGTGTATTTATTAAAATGGTGAGGAAATATGTGAAGAAATGAAATTATTTAATTAATTCATGATGAACTAGATTAATTAAATAATACAACTACTAGTGAATTAAATTAATTAAATAATATAATTATTTAATTAATTAATGATGATGAGAATGTTAGTATGGAATGGGGTTAAGTAGGATAATTTTGATATGGTGTTAGGACAGTTTCATGTGTCTATATTTCAGCCCCTTCAAAGTGTCATTGAAATTAAAAACCATTAAGACGAAGAAGAGTAAAGTTATTTCAAAGAAAAGATAACATGAACATCATGGTGGGATGATGATACTATTTGTTATCACTTGATCAATTTTTTTGATTGGGTTGGATTGATCGATTAGATTAAAATTCAATCAAAGTCAATGCCAACTCATTCAATCTCTTTACCCCTTCCCCACATGAAGAGCTCAACCTCATTCTATACTCTATTTTTAATTTTATTAATGCAAGTGACATTAGTAATTGGAATGCGAAAAAATGTATGCTATTTGGGTTGTCATTAATACAATGATTAGTATACAAGTAGTATTCTTTGCCTTGAAAAATTCATCTTATTAACATTCATTTTTTAGAATCAATTTCGATTTTTAGTACATTTAATTTTGTTGGAGTATGTTATAGATTCAAAAATATTGTTGAAAAGTATTCTCTTAAATTAATTAGTCAATTTACTTGTCATGAGTGTTACAAGCATATTGTTTAAATTGTACATTAAACAGATCTCGCCTAGAGTCACTCTATATATAAGTTCTCTTTTTTATTCTTTTTGGGATTTTTGTTTTTCAATTTATCAATGTTTAATGTGATTTTGAAATAAATACTTGTTAGGTTGGTTGTTGCTTTTTTAATGAAAGCATTATGTCACATCTCCATCTCTATGATATGTATATGTCAATAACATCATCATTTTGAAGTCAACACTTCAAAGTTTGGTTTGGTAATAACTACATCTAACATTTTTACTTTTTTGTTTTGCCAAGGGTATCCACATGTCCCAACCTAGAGTCTAACACGCCTTGCCTTGGTCTTATTTATTGTCAAGTTGGGGCCAAGAAGGGGAAAGCTAGGGTGAGACTAATCCCCTAGGGATGCACACAACCGTTTGCAAACCATGCGCATCGAGTAGGCCCAAGCCTTGAAGTCAAACCCAGAACCAATGGGGAACAAACCCACATCCCAAGCTAACGCTACTACCCATGCAAACTCACATCTAACATATTACTTAATATTAAATTTTCTATCAATGTTATCCAAAATGTAGTGTCAATCTCTTTGAATGTGATTTTAGCTATATGTTTAACCTAGAGCTACAAGACCACATAGGTGAACTAAGGCATACTAATACATTTCAAGTCACTATCATGTAATGATTGGTGTTGTAACCAAAGATTTGTTGGCACAAGAATTGTCCATGAGATATTACCATCTTTTTTACTTCTTTCTTGCCTTCCCCCAAATATCTTGCTCCCCCCTTCATTTTCCTCATCTTTCTCATCCTTTTTTGTTATTTTCTTCTTTTTCGATAATTTTCTCGTAAAACTTTCAATTTTTTGATTAAATTCTCAAGAGGGCATACCTCACCTGCATTTCCATGTTGGGAGATCTTTATTTTTCTTTTACCCATCACCAATTTTGTCACTGCATAAAAGAGGGGTAAATTGTAGACGCCTAAAATTAATTAAATTAATATTTAATTAATTTAGCCTTTCCGCATAATTAATTATGTTAGTCCTATTATTCTTAAAATTAATTAAATTATATTTTAATTAATTTTATCACTATAGCCCTTATAATTAATTTACCAAAATTAATTATATTCCTTATTCTTCTAAAAATCATTTACCCCAATATTCCTTCTAAATCCTAATTAGTTAATTAATCCCAATTAATTAATCAATTTCACGATTCCTACAAATCACCCCCTTTAATCATCATTTAGTCTAATCAATCCTACCTTAATCATGATTAAAATTTCCTCTAATTTTATATTCCTCCACTCATTCTCTCTCCTCATGTCCTATCCCCCTAACTTGCCCACTTGCACTCTAATCCTTCATCAACCCACCTAATCACTCTTCCTTATCATTTGCACATCTCTAATCACCTTGATTAGGGATTGGTCAACTCTTTGCCATAAATAACTTTCCCATCCCATCCTCCAAACCTTAAATACCACTAACTTTGGCTCTTGCAAGAAGTTTCAAATTCCTTGAATCTCCCATGCCCCCTCTTCCCAAGGAATTTTTAATTCCTTATTCTTTTATTCTTTCCACACATCCTCCTATTTTGGAATTTTAATTCCTCTTGTCCTCTCCCAAGGAATTTTTAATTCCTTTCTTCTCTTCCCAAGGTACTTGGTGAACTCTTTCCCATGCACTTGAGAAGTGTGGAGACAAGAAATGCCTTTATGGTAAATCTCTTAGATCTCTCACTTTGTCCTCTCAATCTTCTTCCACCTTCTTTCAATCCAAGCCCTTCATTCATCCCTAATCCTAACCATCCATTTTGGGCCCCTCCAATCTATAAATTGGAGTCTCCACCCTTCACAGTGCATCCGCCTTTTGCATATTGTCATGTTGTCCCTTTGAGCAACAAATCATCTATCATACCTTACCATTCCCAAATAGTGACTCATATAAGTTGATCCATCATCCATCATCTGTATTGTTGTGTAGTGGAGAGAAATTCATATTTCCCCATCTCAAGGAGAAAATCAAGTGGAGCATTGGGCGCACACCACTTCAAGCTCAATCGGAGGAGGTGAGAAGAAGTTATAAGGTTATTTGTTCATTTTGAATGTTTTTGTTGTATTTCATGATTTAGTTTATGCAATTAGCCTTCTCACTATTTTTCTCTTTTCATTTTGGCATGCCTGATGGGACCCCAATTCCTTTTAAATTTAACATTTTCGTGAGTTTTGTTGAAGGTTTTTTCATAGGTCTCGGATCGACACCTCTGCCTCGCTTCGATGTTTACACCTGGCCTTTGACATCTACGCTCAAAAGAATCAACATCTCCACTTCAACAATTTTCAAACTAACTGTGTTTTTTGCAAGACCTAAGGATCGTCGTCTGCATCTACAGAACGACATCTACACCTCAGTTTTTCAATCTACACTTGACCAAGTCAACATCTCTGTTTTAAACAAAAACAAAGAAAGGGGGTCATATAATGTAAAAAAAAGTTTTTTTTAACTAATTTATAAAAAAATTTGGTACACTCTTGTTCTTTTATGCTTTTTATAGGATTTTCGCTATAAAATTGTGGTTTTTTAAGCTAACTGGTTTTCTATAGAAGGCAAATCAAAAAGGGAGAGAGAGAAGGGTTGCTTGAAAGAAGGGAAAGAGGTTTACACCTAGAAGGAATTTGATCTCCCTACCTGTAATTGCACAAAACACAAATAAAACCACCCAGAATATGCACAAGATTCTATTCTAATCAGTCACCTAAGTGTGAGTGAAGGTTGGAATTCTATGAGATGAGGAGAGGAACTGAGCTTAGTTCACGATCAACATCCACAAAGGGATCAACACAGTCACCTACAACTAAGGAAAACAAACAAGAATGCATTCAAATGGGAAGGTAAAACATTCACACAATTTGTTCAAACTGAATGAAGGCAAGAAGGGCAATGATATTCATGTAAGGGCAAAGATAAATTTACAAGTGCAGAGTGTTTACGGCGAAATGGATACAACAATAACAATGTTGGAAGACTAAATGGATTCAACCACAAAACCCTAGCCTAACAACAACAAAGATCCACCATAACATATGAAGATTACCTAAGACAATGCAAATCAAATGAAATCACAAAGATTATACCATCACATGTCCAATAGGGTCTGGATCTCCATTCTTCCTATCTCCATTGATCTTGCTTGATATATTTGCTCTCAAATTTTATGTGCACAAGAGCTCAACAAAGAACGAAAATGTGGTTGCAAGTAGGATCGCATATGAAAAGCGTAGAGTAGTCAAGTAGTCAGGTGGTTAGTTAGGGTTTAATAATGAAGGAAGCATCTCCTTATATAGAAGACACCATATGAAATGGAGGGATAAGATTGAGAGGTGTAAAAGGAGGTCGGCTATGATTAGAGGGTAGGCAGAGAAAATAATAAAATAATGAAAGGGGTTAGGTAGTGTATGAATTAAGAGATGAATGACATGTGTCATGGGTAGAAAAGGTTAATGAATTAATTAAGTAATTAAAGATTTATTTAATTAATAGAGGAAGTGGGATCAATTAAATAAATAAGATATTTATTTAATTTAGGAAAAGGATAATTTAAATAAATGAAAGTATTTATTTAAATGAGAAATAAAGCTAGAAGAGGATAAATGAATTAATTAAATAAATAAATATTTACTTAATTAATAGAAGAATTAGGCTAAAGTAATTAAATAAATAATATTTATTTAATTAGACATGACAATTTTAGGTGTCTACATTTTGCCCCTCTTTGAGACAATGCAACTTGTTGCGTTGTTTCAAAGAAGATAATATGAACTGATACAAAGTTACCCCAAGATGGGAATGATATGCCCCCTCGAGAGATTGGATGAAAAATGTTTGAAAAGATCGCAGACAATCTCTCGATAAGAAAGAAAGGCTAGAAAGGATAGACCGGATAAAGTGACAGTCACGGGATAAAGAAGACTGACTCGGGAAACGAGGGCTAGGGCAGTCTATAAGATAGACCATGAGGGAAATACATCCTCATTGTCATCCACACCTTCAAGAGATTAGAGTGCAGAGCGAGATAGAGCAACAACAATCAGCAGCAATGGCAATGATTCACAGATTCGATCGCGTTCGCCGATTTCAGAGGCCAGCAGAGGCAGGAGAGTTGGTAAGTACCACAAAACCTCCTTGTACTTTGTTGTATTAATGTTGTCATTAATGCATGCTAGATAGGGTAATAAATGCACTCTAGGATAAGGTCCAAAAAATGTCAAAAACATCCAGGCGCGTCTGCATTGGTGCCAGGCACATCTATGTTAGGAAAAATGTCTGTGCAGAATGCGGTCACGTCTGTGTCATGCAGGCGCGTATGTGAAATTCAAGCACGTCTATGTAAGGGAGGCGCGTCTGTGCAGAGCATAGGCACGTCTATGTTTTTCAGGTGCGTCTGTGCAGAGCAGACACATCTATGCAGTCTATAAGTGTGTTTATGTCATGAAAGCGCGTTTGTGTCTAAAAATGTGAATTTGTGTCTTCTAGGTCAAATCGACAGTTTTGTGATAAACATACGCTGTCGATTGGATAAGCTGCTAAGAGGATACACCCAAGCAGGTCTTCTAGGGAAGACTAGGATAGGTCGAGGCACTTTGTGATGAACAGTGAGTACCAAGACATAGAGAGTACTTTGTGATGAACAGGGAGTACCAAATGCGAGCAACACTTTGTGATGAACAGGGAGTGCAAATGTGAGCAACACTTTGTGATGAACAGGGAGTGCCAAACACGTAGTACTTTGTGATGAACAGGGAGTACCACTAGGATAGAAGCAACACTTTGTGATGAACAGTGAGTGTCACTAGGATAGAAGCAACACTTTGTGATGAACAGTGAGTGTCACCAGGATAGAGTACCATATGCACTTAGATAAAAAAGTAGCATTTTGTGATGAACAGGGAATGCCACTATGACCGACATGATTGATTTGATTAACTGCAGGAGTATCTGCCTATGCTAGAGTCATGGGAGAGATTCCCATTGACTCAGAGGTTGCGACCTGAGTTGACATTCGAGGACTGAGCTGCGATTGAGGCTATGGGATTGAGACATATTGTGTATGTGCCTGAGTTTCGAGCGAACATGGGGTTGTTGACTGCATTGGCTGAGAGATGACACTCAGAGACTTGTATGTTTCATTTACTGATGGGGGAGATGGCAGTCACCCTGGAGGATGTATACAAGATTCTACGGATACCAATCGATGGGGAGCTGATTCCTTATGATCGAGATGGAGACAGGGATGCCCTGAGATGAGTGTTCCAGGATCCAACATTGGAGATGAGGGTTGGACATGTTGCTTGGAATACCATGGCAGCGACAGGATTAGCGCTACCAGCGGTACTAGGAGGAGTGATTAGTGGGTTCTTGTGTCCAGACAGAGCGACACGAGGGTTGGCTGTGGGTTGGGGAGGTGCATTGGAGACACTAGTTACTCAGCACACCAGATATGCCTGGGGACCGTGCGTGCTGGCACATTTATATTATGAGCTGCATCAGTTTGTGTACCACTGATCAGTGGGATTGGGCTGCGGAGTGACATTGCTACAGGTGTGGGTATATGACCATCTGCCAGTGACATGACTGATACACTTCAGGGGCAGGGGCCATGGACACAGTTTTGTGCATTTGTACGATATGATCACCTCACAGCCACGGATTGGCAGGTTGGAGTACTGGCGGCGGGCTATAGATGAGATTGATATGGTTATATGGAGGCCATACCTGGGATGCGAGCAGTGGGAGGATGATGCAGTAGAGCTACCCTACACCTTCGGGAGTAGGTATTTGATTGGGCAGATGCCCTATGTACTAGAGAGGCAGCTGGTTGACAGGATGGGCAGGCAGTTTGGCAGGATTCAGCGGATGCCACGGGGTTTTGGTATGTACGCACGGATGGTCAGGGATCAGGCGCACTTTGGGCCGTTGCTATCATATGATCGGGTTGTTACACAACTAGTGGAGATGATGCCCTTACCCTGGGATATGTGGCCAGAGATCGAGGATGTCGGCATAGATGC